>NC_092878.1:170488165-171195665 GCF_028372415.1 Notamacropus eugenii | reverse complement strand
ATGTCAAAGGATTGCCTTTGGCCCACAATGAGGGTCCAGCTAAGATTGTGCAACCTAAATTTGTAGTGGGCCCCAACAGCCTGGTTTCATAATTTTCTCACTCTCATCCAGCAGCAAAAGTAGGAGTGAAGAATGCTGCCTTATTTGGAAGTAATCCAAGGCTAAACTTTGCATAAATCATCACCCAAGTCAATTTTCTGATCTCCATCGCTCAATCTCTTCCCCGTTCTTGGAGAATCACTGAACAGGTTCAAGTAGGTGATGACCACTTCCTTTTAGGGAACTAGGAGGTAGAGACTTGAAGGTGTCCCATGGTATGAGACTTGTCAGAAAAATAGAAAGAAGCCTCTGTGATCTTCAATGTTGGGTCTGGTCAGGTTCCATCATAGTTGGAACCTAACAAAATTAGAGGTGAAAGAGGCAAGAGAGAGAAAAATGACTGAAGCCAGAACATGGCTTTGACAATTTACGAGAAAGACTTGCTGTAAGCCCTGGGCCCAGTCAGGCATAGCAATCATGGGTCCAAAGAGCCTGTTATCTCTGCTGCAAGAATGCAAACCTGAGTAACATTGTGTTTAATATTTAGTACAAACCTTAGTAACATCAGGTTTAATTGCACCTTTGATGAGATATGATTACAATGACAACACAGCAATGAGAATTCTATTCTGGTGCAATGACAGTCAAAGAGGAGTCTGTGCATGCCTGTAACCATTTTCAAATGAATGACAAACCTTCCTGCAAGTTTGAAAATAATTTGTTGTCAAGTTGAGAAATGGAGTAGTCAGAAGCAGTCAGAACATGATGTTCTCAATGCATGAACCCCTAAAACATTTATGCTGACCATTGCATTAAAGAGATCATGTAACAATTAGAATATTAAGTATATATGCACCAAATGTCATCACATCCAGGAAGGAAGGATTGAAAGTGAAAACAAATGTGACTAGTATTGTAGACAGAGCATACTCAGTAACAGGATTGAGTTCTTGTCTCAGTTGCTGGGATTTGGATCAAGTCACTCAGCCATTCTGAACTCATAGTCTGATTAGTGAATCTGCCAAGAATGCTCTGCCTTCATCACAGGTGCTTTGTGAAGATCCAATATAATTCTGTGTGAAGCTCTTTATAAAATAAATCATCCTTCAGATATGAGCTAATGGCATTTTAAAATAATGGGTTCTGCCCATTTAAGACTTTTGAAGTTTGAAGACTTTTCTCTTTCCCTGGGGAAAGAGAATGAAGTTTATCTTCTGCCAATAGATGAAAGGGGAAATAATGATATGTGTGTGTATGATAGATAGATAGATGATAGATAAATAGATAGACAGATGATTGATAGATAGATAGATCAGAGTTGAAGTGAAGAATACTACTGCAGACCTGAGCCTTTCTGTGGAAGAAATTTAGGAGCAAAGATTCACAGATGAGGTTCACTGCGACTTCACTTGGAGAAAAATCTGTGCTCTTCGTCAGGGAATCCATACTGGAGAGAAAACTTATGAATGTAATCAGTGTGGAAAGAATTTCAGAAGCAGCTCCAATGTTGCTGAACATCAGAGAATCCACAGTGGGGAGAAACTTTATGAATGCAATCAGTATGGAAAGGCTTTTAGAGAGAGGTCCACTCTTGCCAAACATTAGCGAATCTGCACTGGGAAGAAACCTTCCAAATGCAATCAGTATGCAAAGGCTTTCAGAGGCAGCTCTATTCTTTCTAACCATGAGAGACATCATAATGGAAAAATCTCCTATAGATGTAATCAGTCTGGAAAACTTTCAGAGGCAGATCCAATTTTACTAACCATCAGATAATTAATACTAGCACAAACCTTATGAAAGGAATGAGTGTGGAAAGGCTTTCAGAGGCAACTCCAGGGGATCCACATCATAGAAAAATCCTATGAATGTAATCAGGGTTGAAAATCTTTCCAAAAGAGGGGCATTCTTGCTTTACCTAAAAGAATATTCATGAGAGAGAAACCTTAGGAATGTAATCAAAGTGGAAAAATTTTTATACATAGGGGCAGTCTTACTCTATTGAATAATCCACACTGTAGGGAAATCTGTAATGTAATTACAGTGTGGAAATCAGTGTGGAAAGACTTTCAGGAGCAGGGTGAGTCTTGCTGAACATCAGAGAATCTGCACTGGAAAGAAAGTCATAAGTGTGATCAGTGCAGAAGCAGTTTCACACTCAGATCCCTTCTTAATGTATATCAGAGAATACACACTGGAGAAAAACCTTATGAATGTCCATATCAACAACAGAATTAACAGAAATCATAGTATTATCTCAATAGATGCAGAAAAATAACAAAGAGAAAAATTTAGATGTAGTGTAAAGAAAGTCTTCCTCCCAACTGGAGTTTTACAAACTTGGAATGAGCTGTTTTGGAATTGAGATTATCCTCATTATCCTTATTAGATTATCCTCATTCTTTAAGGCAAACGAAGGATGACTTCATGCTTTTTTCTTTAAATTTTCTCCTTTAAAAAAATATGAATTAAATAATTTTCAGCAAACATTTCAGCATACAAATAAGAACAGAAGATTACATACTCAACTAGATTTCTATCATGCCGCCTTTTTTGTTAAGTACATATTAAATTTAATAAGATACTAAGAAAATTTTGTGTACTTTGTGTCTTTTTCGGTCTTTATGATTTTCATACACTAAATAGCATCATTGATAATCCCGTTTAAAAACATCTATCACTACCTGCCAGGCCTAAAAGCCTGAGGGCTACCCGAGTCTTCCCTTACCTCTATCGGAGGTCTTCGGTTGGCCAAACCGGATGCTCATATGAGAGAAAGGACGTTCCAGAGTCGAACAAGGGTTGAGCTTTATTTCAGGGTCTAGTTACAAGTGCAGGGGAATACTTCCTTAGGAGGGAGCGAAGAATCTCCCAAGGAGGCAAAGATCTTACAATAAGAGATTGGAAGTAGAAGTACAAGCGGGGAGAGAGGGGGAGGGGAGAGAGGAGAGAGGAAAAGCGGAGCCTTGTTGTCCTGTCCGCTCCACGCCCCTCCACCCAAGAGAGCTTTCAGGCTTTCCTGATCCTACTTAAACTCTTCAGCAGATAGTTTGCATCTGAATACCGTGCTGTTAGATAACAATAGTGTGCCCAGATCCGGGACAATCTCGAGGGCGGGGAGAGCTCTCTCCCATCACGTTTCTCACGGGAAGAGGCGGAAATACACGAGATAGCTCGGTTCACCTCCATTCCCAGCCGTTTCCTGGGGGGTCTCGTGAGAACTCTAAGATTTAGAAGTTCCCACCTTTACCTGCCCAAGACTGTCCACATGGAATTGAGCTTCCATCCCTAGCAACTACCTACTAATTTTCTTTGTCCACCAAATGTAAGCCTTCCTATGTGACAAATGTATAGTCAAAGAAAGCAAATACATTGATCACGTGAAAAAAATAGATGCAGAAAAATATTTGACAAAATACAATACCCATTCCTTTTAAAAACACTAGAGAGTATAGGAATAAATGGAGTCTTCCTTAAAATGAGAGGAAGCTAAATTCTAAAACTATCATAAAGCATTATATGTAGTGAGGATAGGCTAGAAGCATTTCCCATAAGATCAGGGGAGAAACAAGGATGTCCATTATCACCACTATTATTTACTATGATACTAGAAATGTTAGCTTTAGCAATGAGAGAAGAAAAATAAACTGGAGAAATTAGAAAAGACAAACAAAGCTATCACTCTTTGCAGATAATATACTCAGAAAATCCTAGATAGTCAAGTAAAAAATTACTTCAAATAATAATAAATTACTTGAAATAATAAACACCTTTGAAATGATGTAAAGCAAAGTGAGCACAAAGTGTGCACAAAGTTTCAGGATATAAAACAAAGCCTAACAGCAAGACATAGAGAAATTCCAACAAACCCAGTAACTGTATAAACACAATTAGAAAACACTTTTCATACAAATAAAGTCAGATCTAAATAATTGGGAAAATATCAGTTGCTCATGGATAGACTAAGCTAATAAAATAAAAATGACAATTCTACCTAAATTAAATTACTTATTCCGTGCTCTATCAATTAAATTATCAAAATGTTATTTGGTATAGCTGGAACAAATAACAAATTCACTTGAAAGAACAAAAGGTCCAGAAGTTCAAGGGAATTAATTAAAAGAAATGAGAAGAAAGGTGATCTAGCTGTACCAGATCTCAAACTGTATTACAAAGCAGTAATCATCAAAACTATTTGGTACTTGCTAAGAAATAGAGTGACAGATCAGCGGAATATGTTAGGTATGCAAGACACAGCAGTCAGTTACTATAGTAATCTTCCATTTAATATGTTCAAAGTCCCCAGCTTCTCGTTAAAAAAAACTGACCATTTACCAAAATCTTCTGGGAAAACTGGAAAAAGAGTATGGCAGAAACTAGGCATTGACTAACATTTTACACCCTATATCAAGATAAAGTCAAAATGGGTACATGATTTAGAGATAAAGACAGATACTACAAGCAAAAAGGAGAGCAAGGAATAGTTAATCTGTCAGATCTATAGAGATGGGAAGAATTTATGACCAAACAAGAGATAGAAAACATTATGAAATGCAAAATGGATGATTTTGATCACATTAAGTTGAAAAGTTTGAGCACAAACAAAGCCAATGCAATCAAGATTAGAAGAGCAGAAAGTTGAGAAACAATTTTTACAATCAGTGTTTCTGATAAATTCCTCATTTCTAAAATATGTAGAAAACTGAGTCAAATTTACAATAATACAAGTCTTTCCCTAATTGATAAATCATCAATAGAGGTGAACAGGCAGTTTTCAGAGAAAGAAATTAAAGCTATGTACAGTCATATAAAAATGCTCTAAATCAATATTAATTAGATATATGCAAATCAAAATGTCTCTGAGGTACCACATAGCATTTATCAGACTGACTAATGTGACAAAACAGGAAAATGATAAATGTTGGAGAAGATGTGGGGAAATTGGAACACTGAGTTATTGTTGGTCAAGAGTGAACTGGTCCAACCATTCTGGAGAGCAATTTGGATCTATGTTCTAATGGCCATAAAATTGTGCATATCCTTTGGCCCAGCAACACCCCTTCTATGTCTGTATCCTAAATAGATCATAAAAGTTGGAAAAGGACCCACATGTACAAAACAACTTATAACAGATCTTTTTCTGGTGGCAAAAAATTGGAAATTGAAGGGATGTCCATAAATTGGGGAATGGCTGCACAAGTTGTGGCATATGAGTATAATGGAATACTAAAGTGCTAGAAGAAATAATGCACATATGGACTTCTGGAAAATCTGGAAAGTCTTGTATGAACTGCTACTGAGTGAGGTGAGCAAAACCAGAAGAATATTATACACAGTAATAGCCACATTGTGTGATAACTGACCTTGAAAGACTTAGCTCTTCTCAGCAATGCAAGGATCTAAGAAAACTCCAAGAGACTCAGGATGAAAAATTCTATCCACATCCAGGAAAGAACTTTGGATTCTGAATGCAGAGGAAAGTAGAATATTTGCTTTCCTTTTCTTTTGTTGTTTTTTGTTTCTTCTTTCTCATGGTTCCTCCCATTAGTAGTTCTTCTTTACATTGTGAATAATGTGAAAATATATTTCATATGAGCGTATAAGTAGAGCCTATATCAGATTGCATGTTGTCTTGGGGAGGGGAGAGGAAAGTGTGGGGGAGAAGATTCAAAACTGAAAATCTTATGAAAGTGAATGTTAAAAACTAAAAATAAATAAATTATATAGATTTAAAAAAAAATATGGTTAAGCAAAATTAAAAAGAAATATTATGAATGTGATAAAAGTGGAAAGAATTTTTCTCCAAGGTGGAATTGTACTGATTAAGATTGGGCACAGAGTACATTGAGGATATCTATGTCCACCTTTTGTATTTCATATATACAGGGTACATCAGGTTAAATGCTGGTCTGGACAAATCAAAAGACAGAATTAAGATTTCTGGGGAAAATGCTGCCATTTTACCACTTTGCAACTGGAGTGGTGAGTGTCTTGTAAAATAGACACACCCCATAGAAACATAATCAAACCATAAATACCTTTGCCTGACTGCAAAGTCCTTCCCCTGTCTCCCTAAAGCTGGGTAATACAGGGTATACCACTCTCTGATATGCCTGTTACACAGTTCTCCTTGATAGGTCACCCCTCTCACGACTTGCACTGTATGATCATTCAAATGAATCTTTAGCCTTTGGGGAGGAAAAATTAATATTCATAGCTTATTATTCATGAACATTCCAACCAAGACTTAACTTTTACTCTACTTAGTTGACTTTTAACCTCAAAACAAGATAAAGCCAGTTAGATCTGACTCTGCCTGTTATCTTCTGTGTGAGATATAATTCTTTCTTTTTGTCTCCCATTCTGCTTATTGTTATTCTGAATATATGGAAACAAATTTCTCCATTACTTCTCTCAATTTCCCTCCTCTTCAGATAGAAGATTATCTAGTGGTATAAGAAGATTCCCAACAAATGAAGGAGGCTTATATGTTATTACATTGAGGTCTTGAGGTCACTCTGGATATGAGGCTGTCATGGCCAAAACAGTTTATGCCTTTGCTTTAGGATTGTTTTCCTTTGTCCACAGCATATACTCCTTGATTACATAAATAATGACTTTTTAATGCAGTTAGGTGGTGTAGAGAACCTTGAAGGGTTTGAAAGAGCCCCTTATCAAGAGTTCCCCTCCTCCAATGGACTGACTTGGGAAGTTAAGTGATATATTATTCTCAGGTGCACGTCCTTGAATTCAGGTGTTGAAGTTCCAGGAATCAGGGCTCCTGCTATACAGGATAACATTCTGATAAAGAGGCCTTGAGGCCTCCCTTTCTACTTATCACAATCTGTTCTGTTTCATGCCTCAGTTGCTAACCCTATGGTTTTTTACTATTTAAGCACCCCAACCCCCTAATTTATTGGCTCAGTCTGTCCAGAATAAACTCAGCTTGTTCAGACTGCTGTGTCCTGCCTGTCTTTTCATCCTTGCTCTGTGAGCCCGTAACCACCCCAGACCTGCTGTACTGCGCTGGCCACAGCAAGGTGGTGCAGTGAATAAAGCACCAGTGCAGGAGTCAGGAGGATCTGAGTTCAGATCTCACCTCAGACACTTGACACTCACTAGCTATGGTCATTCTTTTTTTCCTTTTTTATTATTATTTTATTTGTTTTCAGTGTTCTACAATCACTTCCATATATTTAGATATTTTCCCCTTCCTCCCTCTCTTTACCCCCTCCCTCCCCACTCCCTCCTTGAGACTGCATGCAACCTTATATAGGCTCTACACATTTAGGGTTAAGGTTTCTATTAAATACATTTTCACAGTAGTCATGTTGAATAGAAGAATTAAAAGGAATGAGAGAAACCATAAAACAATACAAAACTTAATAGAAAAGAAAATAATCTGCTTCATTCTGTGATGCAATTCCATAGTACTTTCTCTGGATGTAGAAGGCACTTTGCCTCAAAAGTCCATTGGGTGGTGGTTTTCTAAGGCAAAATGGCTTCCACACTCAGAGAAAGAAATATGGAAGTCATTCGCAGAATGTAGCAGATCATGTTTGTGAGTGTGTGTGTTTTTGTGTATCATGTTTTGATTTGTTATACGATTTCTTCCATTTATTTTAGTTCAACTACATAGCATGACTATAGTAAAAACGTACTCAATAGGAAAGTATATGTAGAACATATACATAATTGTATGCGGTTGTGGGGAGGGAGGGGGGTAGTGGGGGGTAGGTGTGGGGGGGGGATAAAATCTTAATTTTATGGCAGTGATTGTTAAACATTAAAAAATAATAATAATAAAATGAAATTTTAAAAAAAGTCCATTGGGAATTTTTTAGGTCCTTCCATTGCTATGAAGGACTAAGTCTACCAGAAAAATTCCTTGCACACTGCAGTTGTTGCTGTGTACAAAGTTCTCCTGGTTCTGCTCCTTTCGCTCAGCATCAATTCATATAAGTCTTTCCAGGAATCTTGGAAGTCTTCCTGTTCATCATTTCTTAGAGCACAATGGTATTCCATTATATTCAAATACTACAGCTTGTTCAGCCATTCCCCAATTGATGGGCATCCCCTTGATTTCCAGTTTTTGACCACCACAAAAAGAGTTGCCATAAATGTTTTTGTATATGTGGGACCCTTTCCAGTTTTTATGATCTCTTGGGGATACAATCCTAGAAGTGATATTGATGGATCAAAGGATCAATTTTTGTAGCCCTTTGGGCATGGTTCCAAATTGCTCTCCAGAATGGTTGGATCAGCTCACAGCTCCACCAGCAATGAATTAGTGTTCCAACTCTCCCAAATCTTCTCCAACACTTGTCATCTTCCTGTTTTGTCATGTTAGCCAATCTGATAGGTGTAATGTGGTACCTCAAAGTTATCTAGAGACCCCCCCCAACCTTTGTTTTCACTTGTCATAGTGACCAAGCCCAGTGTGGTGGAGATGACTCAACAATATGGAAAATCTCCCAACTTCTTTTTGTGCCTGTGGGCGATTCTCTCTTGTTCAGCAGGAGCAGGTGACCATCTTGTAAACACTTAGTGGAGATGCCCCGTGCTTCACTCAACCTGTGACACCACCTCCCCCTCTGTCATTTTTGGATCTCAAATGTCTGTTGACATTCTTCTGGTAGTCATTTTGCATTAGGGCCACAACTTTTGTTGAATGTGAATATTTCGCTTGTTAAGGAATCACTTCCATTTGAATTGTCCTAGGAAGATTCTGAGGATCACCTGGCAGGATAAGGTACCAGACACTGAAAGTCCATGCTCAAGCTGAACTGTCACGCATACAAATTATGCTTCAGAGAGCACAACCAATGGGCTGGACACATTGTTTGAATGCAAAACACACACTTGCCAAAAGAACTGTTTTATGGAGAATTCCCACAAGGCAAGTGCTCACATGGTGGTCAGAAGAAACGATTCAAGGACACTCTCAAGGTCTCTCCTACAAACTTTGGAATTGATTTTGTGACATGGAAGACACTGGCACAGGACTGCCCAGCATGGAGTGCCCTCATCCAGGAAGGGGCCATGCTCTATGAGCAAAGCAGAATTGAAGTAGTTGAAAAGAAACACAGGTGCAAATTTAGAGAATCACCCCAAATGTTCACATGGACTATTCCTGCCCGACCTGTGGTAGAGCATTCTGAGCTCATATTGGTCAGATCAGCCGCAGTTGGATGCACTGTAGCTTGACTCTAACACAGGGATGTCATTTTGGTCCTCTTCAAGAAAGAAGGACAACATCCAACCAATTATTGTATTCTTTTTTTCTCCATGGAGTATGGGCAGGATGGAGTATGAGGATGGACAAATTGTTTAAATAGTGGATTAAATAGGGAATGATTGTAATAAATTCTGTAAATTACTAAGAAAAAGGAAGAGGTAGACAGAAAGAGGGGAGAGAGAGAAGAGAGAGAAAGATAGAGAGAAGAAGGGAGAGTGGCAGAAAGAGGAGAGGGAAAAGGGAGAGAAAAAGGGGAGGGGAGGGAAAGGGAGGAGCTCAGGCTGATTAAAATTAAAATCTCTCCTGAACACCAGGTTTTAGAAAAAGAAAATGGAAACTTCAGAGGCAGGATCCAGTGAGTCTTCAGAATCATGATTAAAATCCCAATGTTTTAATTATTATTGTGTGTGTGTGTGTGTGTGCGTGTGTATAAAACTGATTCTGTTTGATTCTTTGGACCAAACCTTTGGTATATGGTTGAATAGCAGGCTACCCCTTAACTGAAGTTTTGTCCTAAGATCAAACAGAATGGGATTCACCTTACCAAAAATGTCACCAAGGAACAAACAAAATCAGGCTGTACATGCTCTATAACATGCTTATTTGTTCTCATTAAGCCAGAGAATCATGCATTGCATGAGAGTCAGAAAATAATTCTGACTCAGAAGTTAACAAGCTGAATGAGACCTTTTATATACTTACAACAATCCCAACTCAGGATGCATGTGTCATCCAAAATTATAATCTCCATATGTGTCAACCATAACATGAGAAAGGAATTTCCTAATAGGATAAATTGTAAATGCAAAAAGATAAAAGAAGCATCTAAGTGTTGAGATGAGAAGTCCCAGTATTCAAGACAGTGTCCAGTTCCTGGTGCCCTGTCCTGGACAATCATAAACAGAAGAATGATCCTGAACAGCTTCAGCCAGACTTGGAGTTGGTGAGACAAGAAGAGGCACTTTGAGTTCATACAGAGAACAGAGAACAGAGCAAAGTATGTCTGTTATGCCAGAGCACATAAGACATGATGGCACGATAAGCTCAGAGTGGACCAAAAATGTCTTTCCCCTGACTAGCCAATCCAGGTTTTAGGTCTTTCTCAGGTGAAGGGGGACTCAAAATGGCTCACTATACACATATGTGTGTATATGTATATATGCGTGTAGGTATGTGTATATCACATATATGTATGCATTGTGCATTATAATACATATGTGTATGTGATATGTGTGCTATATGTGCATGTGGATATATTCATGTATGTGTTATATATGTTCATGTATTTTACATATGTATGAGTGTATTATGTGTGTGTGTATGAAATTCTTGATAAACAACGAAGAAATCTTATAAAATTATTCTTCCAGACAAATTCCCACTTGCAGTAAAGACTGAACATCAAAGACTAGGTAGTTAGCTTGATAAATGGATCTATGAATATATCTGGAGATCTCATTTCAGTAGAGACTTGACATCTCTACTGTTTGTTGGGTAGTAAGAAGAGGTAGTAGCTGTTTACTTCTTGCCAAGGGTATCAGACTGGGACTATACCTATGTATTATCCATCAAATATTTGACATCTAGGGCTAGGAATCTTTTTATGATTCAGGATAAAAGCCCCCTTCCACAGTGGGGAGAAGAGACGTAGTTCTGCCCCAGCCCCAGTTAACTTAATCTGACAGTTGAATTCTCTGTCCCCGTCAAGATCTTATTATATGAAAGGAAATCAAGAATAACTGGGAAAAATTCAGTCACTGAGGACATCACCACAGATCAATTTAGGCCATAACACCCTGATTCCTCCAGGGAGTCCAAACTGAGCCATCTCTCAGGGCACATGCCCCAGAAAGTCAGGGAAATGGGAATGTGTCAGCTCTTCCCCAAATAGGTGGTGGGGAGCTGGGCAGCCCCTGCACTTCGCCACACAAAACCTACCTCGCCTCACCTCTTCTTGCACCATTCTTTCCACACATCAGGAGTCATGTCTCACAACAGATATTCTACATGACAGGACTGTCTGTCAGCTGTCAGCCAAGGTCACCAGGTGTATTGTGGGAGGGGGGTGCTTCTTAGCCCTTGGACATATTTTCTTTTTTTAAGTCCATCCCTAATCTCCAGTCATATATTGGGAAGATCAGGAACAATAAACACAAAGAAATAATGGGATGCCATATGGGTTGCAAAGCACAGTGCTCTGTGTGAGTGTGTGTGTGTGTGTTTCTATGTGCGTGCATCAGAGAGAGACAGAGAGCCAACAGGGACAAATAAGCAAACCACACCACAGTCTGAACTCTGCTCCACACACAGAACTTTCCTGTTTTCTGTCCACCAGGGTTCATAACTATTCCTCTGCTCTGTCTCACACCCAATCTTACCCCTTCAAAGGAGGAAGGCTCCACTTACATCTGTGAATGTCTCGAGCTTCCCCTTCTCTCTTCCAATGGGAGAAGATTTCGGTGGATCCTCTATCATTTTCTTATTGACACTATTGACAATCGTGTCCTGTAACTGCTCACATCATGCTTCTCTGTCTCTGACTTTCATTCAGCTGACCTGTGATGGGCTAAGTTCTGAAATCCTGTTCTCCTGGTAATCACTATTCCATTGTTGTCTCAAGGGATTCTGCTGTCCTTGGGAGATTTGGGTGGACACCAGGGAGCTGTCCTTTGAGGATGTCTGGTTTGTTCTCCAAAGAAGTCTGGGTCGCTGTCTGGCAGGTAGACTCAAACAAGGAACATCTCTTGGTCACGGGAAGAAAGGCAGGGGGTTCTTATGGGCCTCTTATTACCAAACTTCAAACCAATCATACTATTCCCCACTCCTCAGCTGGTTTAACCAGTCATGTTGTCCTCAATGCTATGACATCTCCTGCCCTATTGTTTTTCTGTACTCCCTCAAAACCTATTAATGAAAACTGTCCAAATTCAGGGCCTTAGTTTTTCTGTGGAGGCTGAGATTCAATTTACTGCAGAATTCATGCTTTACTAATTAATTGATCATGCTTGGAATTTTGTGTCTCAGTTTACCTTACTTCAGCTGTTACAAATAAGAAACTTATCACTATGTGCTACAAATTCACCTTGTGCCTACACTTCTGGGCCAAAGCACTCAGTGTGCCTCTACTCAGGGGTTGTTGTTACCTGTGCAAACCAGTCCAGTTCAGAATATTCTCACCTCAGGCCTGACTGAGTGCATTCTGAAATGCCAACTCCCACCCTGGAAATTACCCCAGAGATAAAGAATTGGGGAGGGATGAGATAAAAGATGGTGCTGAGGGTGGGGGAAAAGGCTGAGTCTATCTCAGCGGTCTCTTAGGAACAGTCTCCTCTCTCTGACTACTTGAGAGGCCCAGGCTATTGGACTAACAGACCTGAACCACCTAGAATGTCTTATTGTCCAGATGAGAAGGGCAGTGGTATTGCCTAAAGGCTTCCTATCCACAGACCAGACTGGACCTGGTTTGTGAGCATGCTTAATCCTGCAGTGAGTTACCAAGAAATTACAATGTACAATAGTCCACTTCTCCCACTTTCATAAATACCAGATGTGTGGGGATGCTGACTCACTGAACTGTGTGAATCCATAGTCTCATAATAGGGAAGCTTCATTTTCTTTGGATGTTTTTGAGTAAAATATTTTTACAGGTTTAGAAATTGTCTTCCTTAAGGGATTGCACATCTGTCTCCCTTTGGAGAGCCCTGATTTAGGTGCTGAACACTCTGGACACTAAAGGTGTGAGAGAAAGGATGGGAATGGCATGGAGATGTGTGTGTGTGTGTGTGTGTGTGTGTGTGTATGAATGCACATATATAGAGGTTAAACCAAAAGCATCTATAGGTCATGGCACCCACACACACACCCTCCCTGGTCTTCAGCAGACTACCTCAGAGCTCAAGCACAGGGCATCTCAGAATTCTCTCCAAACCATAGGTCCTCAGCCTCTACCCATGGCTTTGGCCAGCCCACAGCTAATCATGCTTAGATCAACACAAAGCCATTTTAATGAAATAGCAAGATGAAGTCATCCCATTAACCACCCCTCATAAGTCTCAGCACACTGTCTCACACACAGATCACCAAAGCAGTGGAAGAGTGAACATTCATGAAGATTCTGAGCAGGGGACCTGCTCATGTGAAACCAAGTGGCTGAGACGCCAGAGGTAAGAAAGGACCATGGTCAGTTCTGCTCTAGCACTCATTCTGAGGATGTGAATTTGTTTAGAGTGACTGACAGAGAATGAGTGAACACACTTGAATTTTGTGTTTGCTTATGTGGGCACTTTCATTTTGTAGAAACCAAGAAAACAGAAGAAAGAACCACTTCCCAATAATTCCCAAGCTGAAACCTTCATTCTGATGGCCACATCCACAAGCAAACTTCAGGACTTTGTTGGGGTAAAGCAGCACATTTATTGTAGAATCTTTGGGGCAGATGGAGTTGGAGCAATGTCTTCTCTGCCAGCCTACCTCCTGCCAGCCAAGCATGATTGTATATAGCCAATTGTCCATTCTGGTCTCCACTGCATTCCCCAGGTGTTCTTCTCCAATGTAGCTGTTCCTCAACCCAGGGTTTCACAAGGTTACCTGATGTCCTGGACAATCCTTCCACTACAGATGTAACTGAGGTGGCAGATCTCTCCTCAAATCTCAGTCACCCATGTTATGCACTGGGTCCCCCACCAAGGAGAAACGCTTTCCCTTCTGGCCTACTCTGCAAACCAACTCTAAATAGGACCTTTTGTCTCCAAGCTCCAGATCTCCTTAGTCAAGAGAAACCTGCATCTCAGCCCCCACCGATGGAAGTTGGTTCTGTGAGCCCAGCAGAGGGGAAGGGCCTTCAGTCTCTGCAGCATGCCACCTCAGATAACCGATGTGAAACTGTCACCAGTCTCCCTAGTCAAGCTTCCTCTCTCTCCTCTGCCAGGCTTCCACGCTGACTTTCATGGCTAATCACATATCAGGAAAATTCCATTCTCCTTGGACTCACTTGCCCAAGAAGGCTAGAGGTTCCAGGCTGAACTCGGGTCTTCTCAGAATTCTTTTCCTAACTGAATCTCTGAACTTTTTTACTGGACAAAGCAGCTCTGACACCTTCTGTTGTGTCCTATGAGTCTCTCCACACAAAGGCACAAAATTGATGCCAACAAACCCATTTCCACTCTTCGATGGAAACACCTAGAGGGATTGCATCTGCCCAGGGATCTTCTGCTTCCAGTTGACACATCTCATCCATTGGGAGCCTTTGTTTTACATTAAAGGTAGCAGAGGAGCCTAACACCCCCAAATCCATTTCAGAAGTGATGTAACAGGGCTCAAGAAGACCCAGAAGGAAGCGTTGTCATCTCCACAATGCACCTTGTGTCTACACTTCTGGGCCAAAGCATTCAGTGTGCCTCTACTCAGGGTTTGTTGTTACCTGGGCAAACCAGTCCAGTTCAGAATATTCCCACCTCAGGCCTGACTGGCTGCATTCTGAAATGCCAACTCCCACCCTGGGAATTACCCCAGAGATAACTGGGGGCCTGCAAAGACCAATGGAGGTTCCAGTAAAAAGTTTGAAGCCCATGCTCTGTGAGCAAGGGTGTGTTGGGGCACCTGAACCCACCTGGGTACCGAAGGGCCAGTACTGGAAGTAGACTATAATAACACCCAACTGGCTTCTGCCTTTGCTGGCTCATTCCAGCTGTCTAGAGCATGATACATTTCAGAATCCATGAGACATCAAGTGGGGTCCAGCCCCCTCAGAGCATCCTTGCTCAGAGCACCCACTAACCCATTGATACCTGGGTGGTAATTTCTGATGCCTCAAGGGAATGCAAAAAGTGGGTGTATAAATCATGTCAGACAAGCCAAGACTAAAAGTAGACCTGGTCAGAAAAAGACATCGGCAGGAAGACTTAAAGGTATAATCATATCTATATGTGTGTACGTGTGTGTATGTGTATGTGTGTGTATGTACATATATATTATAAAAATATATAAATGATAATGAAGTTATGTGAACTCATTCTACATGTACTGGCTGGCTTAGCAGGTAAAGATTTAAAGAAAAAACTAACCAAAACCACGGAGAGAATCAATGAGCAAATCTGTAATGGAGAGGGACTTCCACTTGGGAAGCTCAGCTAAGGCATCTCCCACGGACCTGATTCCAACCTGGAGTCGCATTATTGGCTGAGCACCATCCCCTGCTCCCCAGCCCAACCCATCACACCTGTTTTTAAAGTTTCATCACACAAGAGATTTTTTTTTAGCCTTCACCTTAATCCTCTGGCCTTTGTGAAGCTGAGGAACACAGACCTTCCCTGCTCTGCCCATCCTATAGATTTATCTCAGGAGGAGGCAGCCTGAGCCTGGGGCCTCTCCTGCTCCTCCACTGCCCCAAGGTACTCCTGGGAAAGCAGAAGCAGCAGGCTGATGGCTTAGCTTCTCTCCTGGCTCTTTTCCTTCCAGACATGGGAGAAGGCAGGAGAGGATGGGTGGATGGCCTGGCTCCTCTTCTCTTGCTCCTCCCCAGGGAACAGAGCAGCAGCCTGGCAGCCAGCCTCCAGCCTGGTCCCTATAGACCATGAGCTGACTCCTGACATAAAGTCTGACCTTGCCCCCTGGGAAGGCAAACCTGGTGGTGCTGCTGCTCCCATGGCCCTCTTCCTTCCACTCACGAGTGGAGGCAGCCAAGGATTTCTTATTGGAGAAGAATAGGTCTAAATTTGAGGATCCACTGAGTTTTTTGCTCTGTTTACATCCTCATGTATTCTTAGCTCTTCCCCAGCACAGACCAGGCCTCCAAAGCTGAGGATAAGGGAGGGTAAATGGACAAGTGATGACCAAAAGGGATAGATGATAATTGAAAAGATGAAATGATAGGTGGATGGGTGGGCAGATGGAAGGATAGTTGGATGGTTGGTTGGTTGGATTGTCTTTTCTCTTACACTTCTTGTCATCTTGTGGGCTCTCTAGGTACCTCCAAAGCATCTAGTCTTCCTTCATGTAAAGGCAGCAGCAACATGGTGTCATTGTCCCTCCTCTCTCTGCCTTCCAGGCATGGATGGAAGCAAGAGCAAGAGAGCAAGACAGGAGGTAGGCCATCCATCCATCCATCCATCCATCCATCTAGAACTAATAATAGACTGTGACCATTGCTCTCTGTTCTGCCCTAGAAAGACACAATTTATCCTGGTTGGGTACTTTCTGTTAGCTGCATCAAAAAAGATTTGGGCAAAGGTGGGTAGAAAAAGCAGAAGACACATCACATCTCAAGTGATCTTGTATTTCCCCCTTATCCTCCATCCCACCTGAATTACAAACACTTTGAAGTCAGTCTCCAAAAATATTCCTTAGTCAGATCATGTGATGTGCAGGAGAGGCAGACAGCCCTGGGACAGTAATGACCTCCAGCCCCTAGGAGAAGCACAGGGAATTTTTCAAGGCAGCCTGTGACTAAGGAAAGGAGGAGCATCACCAAGGGGCTTAGCTGCTCCTCTTTTGAATCCATTATGAATACATACCCAGGCTCTCCTAGACCCTGGCTTGCCTCTAACTAAAGAGTAGAGGAGGATTACTGGGGGAGGAATTCCCCTCTACCCACATCCATCACCAGTATTGATGTAACACATAAGGACAGACCACTCTCTATACCAACCAACTTTCACCAGCACACACACAAATACATGAATGCATGGCTGTGCATACATGTATACAAACATATATTCACATCTACATAAATACGTTTATTTATATGTATGGTTACATGTAAGTGTACATTCCATGTGAAAGCATAGGTTGTATCATCCATATCCAGCTTCCCTCTGTCTCTCTTAAATCTACATATAATAGGATTCATGGTGCCATATAGGGCTTTCTTTTGTGTAATTCTTTGTATCTGGAAAAGCTCGACTGCACAAATGTTTGTCATAGGAAGAAAATGGGGAAGACATAAAGTGAAAATGCCAACTACTGAGCTGGTCAGAGAATTCTGAATGATGCTGACCTTGATCTGATCTACCCCAGCCACATCTTCCAGTGTATTCTCCTGCTCTATCCCAGGGGTTGGAGACCTACAAATGACTCTGATGACATTCACTGTGTAGGCCCTACAAGTGTCAGAGAATCTCATCCCAGTCTGCAGTAAACAACAAAATAACGGCTAACGTGTTAAGCACCTACTGTGTGCCAAGCACTGGGCTAAGGGCTTTACATTTCTTGTGTCATTTGAACCTCACAGCCACCCTGGGAGGGACATGCTGTTATGGTCTCCATTGTACAGAGGAGGAAACTAAGGCAAACAGGTGAACACACTTGCCCAGGGTCACACAACTAGTAAATAGTGTCTGAGACTAGATTTGAACTCAGGTCTTTCAGACTCCAGGCCTAGTGCTGTGTGCACTGTAATGCCCCTTGCAGCCCAGAATTCCGTCACTTCCAGCAAACAATTCTTACTCAGTCCAAAGCCTAGATGGTGACACAAGGCACACAATTCACTTAATGTGCATATACACCAGTGGTGCTCTCATATCCCACATTTTAACGTGTACAAACAAGCATCTTTGTACAAAGACAAGCACACAGTAAATATATAAGTCCAAATTTTCACAGAATAAGCTGCAGCTTCCTATACCTCCTTCCTAGCTGCACATCAGTAATTGGTGTTGTGCGGTCTCCTCGATCACCCCTTGTCCATTTTTCTGGCAATAGCCTAAATAGATAGGCCCTGCCTCCGGCTCCCTGAACTTGGGGACAGTTCTCTGGTGACTGTAAGGATGGCAGCACCTCTAAGAGGCACCTCTGCTCCTCAGAGCCTTCTCCCTTGGAATATTAGGAAGTAAACAGATTTCCCCATATCCACATAAACACAGGTTCACTGGACTGGGGCATTTTGGGGTGAGATCTTGGCCCTTTTCTGGGGACAAGCACTCTGGCTGTTCATCATCTGCATCTTCTTCCTCACACCATCTCAGGCAGCTGGGGATGCCATGGAGAAAGAGCTGGCCCTGGAGTCAGAAAGACTTCAGTTCAAATCCTGCCTAAGACACTTCCTAATGAGGTGACCCTGGACAAGTCACTTCACTGCTGTCCTCCACATAATAACACCTGCTTGGCAGGGTTATTGTGAGGATCCAGTGAGGTCATGGAAACGTGTAACATGTAAACCCTAAGGTGCCATGATTGTCACTGCTAAAGAAGGTTGTCCTTGTTTAAAGAGGTGAGCAGACTCTAAAGATGCTTGTCCTTTTGCTCCCCAGTGAGGACACTCCCAGCAGAGGGCGCTGTCAGGTCACAATTTTTACAAGACTGTTGTCACTCTGAGAGATCCATTGGTAAAATGTCCATGATGACTTTTTTTTTTCCATTTCCATGTCTGGGAGGAGGCATTTGCACCTTTAAAGAGGCTATTTCTCTTCTTTTGTGTCTTCCAGTTGGAGACTCCAAAGACCTTGAAAACATATGCATGATCCAGGTGGTCTTCAGCCCTGATGGAGAAAAGGAAACTTCCTAAAGGTCATTTTCTGAGAATTCAAGATGGACATCAGGAAAGTGTTCCAAGAGAGAGCACACCCAGTGACTGATGCTGGAAAAAAAGGGATGTGGAAACTCAGGAATGATTTATTGTAAGGACTAATTACTGAGAGAAGAAAGTAAGTCTACCCTCATCTATTCACATTCAGATGATGTCCAAAGGGAAGAATGCTTCTCCTGAAAAGGGAAGGGAATAAGCATTTATAGAGTAACTACTGTGTGCCATGCACTCTCTGTGCTCAGTGTCTGTACAAATTTTATCTCAATTCACCTTCATAAGAGCCCTACAAGGTTATTAACATTATCTAGATAATAATTATTATGCTAATATAATCTCCATTTTATAGTTGAGGAAATGGAGGCAAATAGAGGTAAAATGACTTGCCCAGGATCTCCCATTTAGAAAGTGTCTGAGGCCAATTTGAACTCGTCTTCCTGCATCCAGGCTCAGTGCTCTAGCCACTGTGTGACTTAGTCACCTCTAAAGAAAAAAAAAGCAACACATTCAATTAATTGACAAAATCAGTATCAAGGGAGATGTTACACTTCTCTTAATGAAAAACCAAAATCAAAACCAAAGCTTTATTTTGTTGGTGACTGAGAAACTGACCAGAAAACAACTTTTATTCCCCAAATCACCGTCATTATTATTTCTGTTTAAAAGGGGAGGCTGGCAGGGGGAGAGTTAAGGTGCGAGAAACAGGACATTGGACTTTACCACATTAACCCTGAAGGTGGGGTCAGTGTTCCTGTTATAACAGCACCCTGAAAAAACCAGTCTCTGCTTTCCATAAGGTCCTTAATGAATGACCAACTGAATCCCCAAATTGTGGAAAGGCTCCTTCCAGCCTAGATCTATATTTCGATGTTTAGAGCCTTCCAGGTCACATGAGCAACATTTCTCCAAAACAGAAATTATGCACCAAAGTTAAAGCAACTCCAGCTGTTACCATGACCCAGGACACTCAGAATCCAAAAACAGGGGAAAAAAAACACGGACACTGACCTTGAGCTCACTCAGCACCCCTCTTCCACTTCCTACACTAGGAGACACAAGGACACAACACAGGCTTGCATCAGAACCACCCCTGCAGCTTCCCCTTCTGTCTTTCTGGTGCCATAGAAATACTAAGGCCATGCTGCCCAGCTTGGTTACAGCCCTTCAGGAGCAAAAGGGGCTGTATCCCAGAAGCACCAATGCAGCAATGCTCTGACCTGCAGCCTCAGGGCTGCCAGTGTTGGGCCAGAGAGCTGAGGAACTCAGGGAACAGGACAAGTCACCAGGGCAGGACACTGCCCATGGGTAGGGGGAAGGGTTGCTGTGCAGCACATCAGAAAGCCTGAAAAAAGAACCCAGTACCCAACTGGGGCCAGTTCTGACCACCCAAAAGTCAATTGGGGGAGAGTCTAGTGAACTGTGAATTGTCCAGGGTGGGAAGAAGCTTTGAGATCCAGCCCCCAAGGAAATTACAATCAAAGGGGGGGAAAGTCAGAAGTAAGAGCCAAGAAAAATGGATGGGGAATCACGATTGAATGGACCAAAGAAAGTACCAGGAAGAAAAAATATCAAAGGCCCAGAACATACAAATATTAATCAGTAGGAAAACCTGTAACAACAAAAGGAAATGTGACCTCTAGATCTAGTAAATGAGTTCAGGCATCAATGAACAAATACTGCAGACTGAGTTCTTAAGAAAGAGAATTCTGGGGAATTTGAGGAGTACACGGCTCCTGAGTGGTTAAAACAAGCAAGGAGAATTGTGAGAGCAGAACTAATGTCCTCCAAAGCAAATATAATGACAAGCAGAACAGAAACACTTGAATCTGCCATGGCAAGTCTCCAAAGAAACAAGAGAGAAGCATTGATGGGGAAAGTGAATCCAAAGTAGAGAAGGACAAGCCAGCAGAAGAGAAGCAAAGGCCAAGAACATTAGGGTATAAAATACAGATCTCAAAGACAGGATGGTGGATTTTCCAGAATATAACAAGACAAGACCATAATGTCATAACCAGGGAAATATGGTGATGGAGACAGCTCTGGAGAACTTCTCAGCTTCGAACATGAAACTCCAAAGAATTCCCAGATTGCCTCCAGAACCAAACCTGACTAAAAACTCCAGACACAGAGTGGTTCAACTGAACAAATTCGGAAAGCACAAGTTATGCAGCCATCAGGAGAAAGACCCTCACATGCAGAGGAAAAGACCTTTCTGCATCCCAGGAGGAAGCATCCTGCAAGTCTGAGCTTAGCCACATGGGACAAAAGACCCACGTTCAATAAGAAAGACGGATTTGAAGCATGTTTAGAAAGAAAAGCAGAAATGAGGAGATTCTTTGCTTCTCAAACACCAGAAATGCCAGAGGAGTGAACAAATCCAACAGGCAAGGTCAGGAATGGCAACAGAGGGAGCAGAAAAGAGACTTCTTTCTACAAGTGCAGAGAGACAGTGGTGATGGCAGAAATCTGGCAGAGGTAGCATTGGTCAAGTGGACAGGGGGCATTCTGGACAGAAAGTTCCTATGGGTAAAAGGAGATGAGGACCTAAAATTGGATGAGGCCATGGGGATTGTGGTCCTAAGAAACCTATTGTCCTGGGAGGAGGGAGTTGGAACCTTTGGGGGTGATTAGCACCAGGAAGAGTAGGAGAGCATAGACATAGGAGATATCCAGACAAATGAGGGGAAGGAGTCAACAAGAGAGGGTATGGACATGTGGTAGGGGGAGGGACTTAGGGGAGTGTCCTTTCTGATATTTGCAGTCATTGATCTGGTCCTGAGGGGGAGGCACAAATGGAAAAATAGGTAAAGCACACAAGCCAGGGATCATGGGGTAGTGAATCAGAGAATGAAATTCTAGCAGAAATCGAAAGAGAAGATGGATAATGAAGAGTGAAAAAAATCCTTTTGGGAAGGGGCACAAAAATGAAATTTTAAACTTGTGAACAAGACGTACTGAAGGAAGAGAGAAAGGTGGAAGCATCTTTGCTAATGAACAGGACAAAAGATGGAGAAGGACTACATTCCCCAGTGAAAGTAGGAGAGAGGAATTCATAAAGTAAATCCTAAAGGGAAAGAGGTACCAAAAGGGAAGAAAGAATGGGGGAGGTAAAGAGAGCCAGTGAAAACAAGACCAGCTTTAAAAAGATTCAAAGTAAAGTAACAGAAGGGGCAGACGACTATGTTTACAGCAGAAGAGGGGAAAAAATGGTTTCTTTAAAATTTTAGATAAAGATGGAGGAAAATATAAACCTAATTCTTATAACTTTAATTGTGAATGGATTTAAATAATTCAATTAAAAAATGAACAAATGGATGAGAAAACAAAACCTTACAATCTGTTGCTTAAAAGAAACACATTTAAAAACCAAAAATGCACATAGAATAAAAATGAGGGGATGGGGATAGGAAAAGGAAAATGCTTTAATCTCCATTGAAAGTATCCAAAAAATCAGAAGTTTTCATTGTGCTGTCAGACAAAGCAACAATAAACATTCCAAAAAGAAAAAGGGGTAAACAAGGAAAGGGCATTGTGCTGAAAGAAACTGGAGACACTAGCCAATATCAATCAGAATCCTGTATGTTCCAAATGCCTTAGAATCCAAATTCCTAAAGGAAACAGAGATATCATAAATAAAATGAAAAGCTGGTTCTTTGAAAAGCTAATCAAACCGATAAACCCATAGCTAATCTGACTAAAAGGAAGAGAGCCAAAAATCAGATCAATAAAATAGCAAAGGAGTAAGAAGGTAAAATCACAGCAAAACCAGAAAAAAAAAATTTTAAGTAGAACAAATTAGATACAGTTAGTTATATGCTAACAAAACTGAGGACACAAACAGGGGAACATTTTCAAGGAAATATTCAAGCCATCAGAAGACCAATTAGAGATCCACCTTGACCCAATCTCAGAAAAGGAAATTGATGGAGTTATAAAGGAACTATCAAAAATAAGCAATCCATATCCCCAAATAAATAACAGATTTTTCTGAGGGGTGGAGGTGGGTTGTGGGAGCATGAGAGCTTGAAAGTTTCTTGGTAGTTTTGTGGCATGGAAGGTGGACAGAGGGAACCAAGCCAAGCCTACTTAATGAGCAGTGGAGGAAAAGAGACCTGCTTTCCCTTTGAGGAAAAAGATAGGGTTTGAAAATTTGCAGACTTCCATCACTGAATAACCTGATGATCAGAGTTCAGGAACATGGTCTTCTTTGGGCAGGGTCAATCTCAGCAGGCTCTGATTTTAGGTGGCCATGGTAAGGAGATGATTAGATATTTCTCATTCTGGTTGAGGAATCATATTCTATCTTAGCACTGAAGTTCTTTTATTTTGGAATTCTTCATGACTGCTAGAAATTTCAGGAAAGGATTAAAAACAGTCACAGTTTTGAGGGTTGGTAAGAATTTGCCCACATGGGGTCAGTTTGGTAAAGAAGTGTTGAGGACACAAAATCCTCTGCTTTACATCTTTCCTTTTGCATCTAATACTCTCCATTTGCCCAGCTGTTTTCATCTCATAATTCTTTGATGGTGTGAAGTAGAAAACCATTATTGAAAATGACCATCTACCCAATCACTCTTTAGCAAGAGCAGCACTTTGTTGAACTGATGCACAACTTTGGGTTGCAGCAGTCCATATCCCCTGGCCCACATGGGCAAGCACATAGAAGGCTTTCTTATTCAGCAACTGTCTGGAAGTTGCCAGGTCAAGAAAAAGGACATGATTTTATGAGTCTGGGAAGTGATACAATCTTAGAATAAGAGAATGTCTGGGCAGAAGGTGACTTTAAAGACAGTCAGCTCCTGGCTGAGCCTTGTTTGTGACGTCAGCTCCTTACCTGAGTGACTTTCAAAGACAGTAGCTGTGAAAAACGGGAAGAAGTTGGAGAATTGGTTCAACAGACTTCACCACTAATCCTTAAGTAATGGGAGGGGGAAAGCCCTCCCATGCTCTGGAAAAGGTGTGGCCAGCTGTGGGAAGTGATGCTGTCCACCACAGGAGAAGCCCAGGCTTGTTGTTCCAAGTTAACTCACAAAAGTATTATATAAAATGGCTCCAAACAAAATCACAGAGCACAAATTGATCTGACATGGGGAAATTCAACAGAAAGTCTTTGAAACGCTCTCCTTATGAACCTAGTCATTTTGGGACAGGAATAAAGTGGACAGAAGACCCACACCCAAACACAGTTGTGCAGCAAAAGACAAGGAAAAAGGTCCATCTTTCCCTTCCTAGCTCTAGGAAGCCCTTCATCTTTGTAGAGACCCCTCATCTCAGAGCTTTATAACTGGATCAGCAGACTAACACATGCCTCCCACAAGACCTCCAGGGCAAGACTGCTGCCCCATCACCTCTTATCAGCCTGTTTGACCAGGCACCATTTGCAGTTCACCAAGGCAGGGAGATAATTAGATGTTTCTGTATTTTCATGAAATGGAATAATCCACTGTGTGTTGCTGAAATGGCCTAAAGAACTGGGACTGAAGGACAAGGCTGTAGAAACACTTTTAGGGCTCCTTACCTTTCAATATAAACTTATGACTATTTTTTTCTAATGCAGAAAATTTATTTTTTTAAATGGGGACCCTGTGACTCATTTGCTGAAGCTTCAATACATTGTTTTCATATTTAATCTGCAGATAGTAATATGTAAGATCATAACAGGAATCAGAATTCAGAGTCAAAGATAAGGAAGGAACGATTTTTCTGATTTGTCTTAGGGAGAAATGACAGAACTCTGGTTCTATTAAACACACTTGCACTGCTATCCTGTGCCTTATATACATATTTTTAAATTTCCATCATTGTTCTTCAATAGCCTATACTGAAGCTTGTGTGGCATATTTTCTTCAGTAGCAGATATCTGTCTGTGGGTCAATTTGTGAAGTAACAAGCCATGCTTCAGAACTATAGCCTGACTTCTTTATCTGATTTATTCACAATGGTGTATTTTCTTGCCCCATCAGTATCTGGAAACTGCCAAGTCAAGAAAGAGAAAGTACACTTCGATGTCTAGAATATCATACAACCTTAGAACATTAGAATGTTAAAACTGCTTGGAGACTTATACCCACATTTGATGTTCGGTCATGTCCAATTTTTTGTGACCCCATAGGCCATAGCACACCAATACTGTGCTTAGGTTTTCCTTGGCAAAGATGGGGAAGTGGTTTTCCACTTCCTTCTCCAATGGATTAAGGCAAACAAAGATTAAGTAACTTGCCCAGGATCACACAGCCAGTAAGTGTCTGAAGAGTTATTTGAACTCAGTTCTTCCTGACTTCAGACCCATCACTCTATCTGGGCTCATAGGATGTACTTAATAGATGATTTGTCCATTCATTCAATCAATCAATAAACATTTAATCAGTATCTCCTACATGCCAGGCACTGTGATAAGTTCTGGGGATTCGTTGGTTTTTGTCCTTTGTGCTCAAAGAGGACTCAATAACACCACTATGTCAGGGTCAGGGTACAGTGTGTCTGTCCAGCTGTGGCTGATCAGACCAATATGTGCTCAGAAGGTTCTCCCACATCTTGGCACCAATAGTCCATGTGAATATTTGGGTGGCAATATCTCTTTCAATTTGTGCAGCTCGTGTTTCTTTTGAACTACTGCAGTTCTGCTTCATGCATAGAGCACAATGACTTCTTTGATGAGGGCATGCCATGCTGGGTTGTCCTGTGCCAGGGTTTCCCAAAGTTCTTCAGAGAGACCTTGAGAGTTTGTATAGTTTCTGCTTACCTCTGTGTGAGTGTTTGCCTTGTGTGAGTTCTCCACAAAATGGTCTTTTAGGTAAGCATACATTTGGCACTCAAATAACATGGCCAGTCCATTGGAGTTGCACTCTCTTCAGAAGTTTAAATGGTTGGCAATTTCAGAAAGGACCTTAGTGTCTGGTGTCTTATCCTGCCAGGAGATCTTCAACATCTTCCTAAGATAATTCAAATGGAATCAGTTCCATTTCCTGGTGTTGCACTTATAAACTATTCCGGTTTCACAAGCATACAACAATGAGGTCAGAACAAGGGCTCTATAGACCGTCAGTTTGGTAGTCAATCTAATACCTCTACTCTCCCACTCTTTCCTTTGGAACCTCCCTAAGCTAGCTCTGGCAACTCATATGTCAACCTCGTTATCAATGTGTACATCCCTGGAAAGCTTACTATCGAGGTAAATGACCTTATCCACAGGATTCAAATCTTCTCCATTGGCTGTAACCACTGGTTCCACGTATGGCTGGTGTGGTGCTGGCTGGTTTTCTTAATGTTAATTGTGAAGCTAAAATAAGCACAGGCAGCAGAAAATTGATCAGTACTTGACTGCAATTCAGTTTCAGAAGCTGCATTGAGTGTATAATCACCTGCAAGCAAAAACTCATGCACCCACTCTCCCTCCACTTTGGCTTGTCTTGGCTTGTAGCCATTTCAAGCTAAATAAAGTGCCATTAATGCAACAGCTGACCTCAATGCCATTTTTGTCCTCAAAGGTGCCCAACACCACTGCTGAAAACATCATCCTAAAAGGCATGGAAGCAAGCACATAGCCTTGTTTCACTCCATTGGTGACTGAGAAGACACGAGAGCATCATCCATCACCCCAAACCTGGGCAAGCATGTTGTACAATACTGACAAACTTCTTCAGGCAACGAAATTTTGACATAGTTTTCCATAAACCCTCACAATTGACAATATCAAAGGCCTTGTTCAGATCTACACACATTGTATACAGACCTGTTCTGCTCCTGGGGTTTCTCCTGGAGTTGTTGGGCAGAAAACACCATATTGACTGTTTCTTGGCCCTTTCTGAAGCCGCACTGGCTCTTAGGCAGATGACCATCTTGCAGACAAAGGATCAGCCTCATAAGGAAGAGCCTCGCAAGAATCTTGCCAGCAATGACAGAGAGAGACGTCCCTCCCCGTGATTGTGGAAAGAAAATCTCTTTCCTTTATCTTCTTAGAGATAGACCATGGAAGTGTCCTTGAACTCCTGGGGGACAGCCTCCTCTTGTCACGTGAACTGGAAGATTTCCTTTTGGGGATACTGCTGGGGATGGAAGCTCAATTCCATGTGGACAGTCTCGGGCAGGTAAAGGTGGAAACTTCTAAATCTTAGAGTTCTCATGAGGCCCCCCATGAAACACCAGGGAATCGAGGAGTGAGACCAAGCAATCTCGTGTATTTCCGCCTCTTCCCGTGAGAAACGTGATGGGAGGAGCATCCCCCTCGAGACTGTCCCAGATCTGGGCACACCTATTGTTATCTAACAGGCATGGTATTCAGGTGCAAACTACGCGGCCGGAGAGCTTAATTAGGGTCAGGAAAGCCTGAAGGCGCTCTTAGCGCGGAGGGGCCCTGACAGACAGAAGGCCTCTCCTCCCTTTTCCTCTCTTCGCTCTCCCCTCCCCCTCTCTCCCCACTTACACTTCTGCTTCCAATCTCTTATCGTAAGATCTTTGCCTCCTTGGGAGATTCCTCCCTCCCAAGGAAGAGTTCCCCCTGCACATGTAACCGAGACCCTGAATAAAGCCTAACCCTTGTTCGACTCCGGAAAGTCTCTTCTCTCATACGTTTATCCGGTTTCGCCAGCCAAAGACCTGCGATAGAGGTAAGGTAAGACTCGGGTAGCCCTCAGGCCTCTAGGCCTGGCAGGATACAAAATGGGACAAAAGATAGTCCTCACCCTCATAGAGCTTACAATCTAATGAAGTACAAAACATCCAAACAAATACATACAAAGCAAGTGATGTACAGGATCAATCAGAAATAATTGAAAGGTGGTACAATGCGTAGGGTAGTAGGCCTGGAGTCAGGAAGACCAAAGTTCAGATCTGGCCTTAGACACTTCCTAGCTATGTGACTCTGAGTAAGTCTCAGTTTTCTCTTCTTTCTGATGAACTGGAGAAGAAAATGGTAAAGCATTTTAGTGTCTTTGCCAAGAAAACTCCAAATGGGGCCATGGAGAATCAGGCATGACTTAAACAGCTGAACCACCACAGCAAAAGAGGAAAAGAATTAAGAGGGGTTAAGGAAGGCTTCCTGTAGAAGGTGGGATTTTTACTGGGACTTATAAGAAGCAAAGAATGGCGGTCATTCCAGGCTATTACAATTGTCCAGGTATGAGGGCATAAGAGTCTATGCCAGGTTGGTGGCAGTAACAGAGCAGAGAAGGGAGTATGTTCTAGAGATGTTGTCAAAGGTACACTCCACAAGCTCCTGCAGCAGCTTGGATAGTGCCCTAGTTGGCATCCTGAGGGACTGAGAAGATGGTTTTGCCCTGGACAGAAAGTAGGAAGGTTTAGGAATGATCACCAGCTCTGTTTGGGATGTGTTGAGCTTAAGATGTCTCCTAGATACCCATTTTGAGAGGAATGAAAGGCAGTTGTCAGGCAAGGTTGGAGGTCATCAGAGCGTCTGAGGCAGGAAAGGTCAACCTGAGCAGCATCAACATAGAGAAAGTCATTAAATGCATGGGAACTACTGAGATGACCCAACATTGGCATCTCAGAGAATTCTGTCATTTTACTTGTCAAACTCACCTTTCTCAGTATACAAGTGGAAATTCTTTGCTGGAATACTCGGTTGTAACCTGGACACTGCAAAGCCAAAAAAGAGAGAACACACTTAAAACCCTGGAATGTCCACTGATCCTAGAGTGTCATAATGACAGGGCTAGAAAGGGCCTTAGTGGGTCATTCACTCCAAGCTCCACACTCAACAGTTCTCTTTTGTTCTATAGTTTTGCTTGTCAAACTCATTTTTTCCCTATCTGATGAGATGTCATCATCATTCTGTCTCCTCCCCAAATCTCAGCTGGAAACCAGAAACCCCTGAAAGGGAGACTGGATGTAGATCCTGGAATGTTCCCTGATCCTGGAATCCTCAAGGGACCCAGAGGCTTTTGTTCTGTAGGGTTGCTGGTCCTAACCCAGCTCATTTTGTCTTCCTTTGGCATTCACTCTAGTAGTTTGACTTCCAGACATGGAAGCAAAGGCAGTAATCATTTTTTATAACAATACTTAAGTGTTAACGTGAGGAAATTAATGGTTTGTTTCCACGTTAGGAATAATGGGAGATGGCTGAGGTTGGGGTGCTGTTAGCATAAGGCTTGAACTGCCTGTAAATAACCAGATTACTGGTTATTTGCACCCCTATGGTGCTGAGGCCCTTGTGGGATGGATCTCCCATGACTGGATTGAATGTAGCAGCAGATCCTGTGCCCTGATCATTACCACCATCACCTTAGTGATCTGCCATCAAACTGGTTCTTGTTACTTTATTAAAAGACCCCAGTATTTGTTGGGTCTAGAGCTACCAAACCCATGTATGTGTGCTGTAAAACTACCCTACTATTGATCAGTGGGCTCTGCATCTAAATCAAGCCCTTTCTGTCGCTAAAAAGACCGCCTGGTGAAGGAATCGGCTCCATTGAGATTATAGGAATCCCTTAGAAATTTCCTTAGTCAGAGTTTGATGTCCGAATGCCTATACTACTCTTAAAATGGGTGCATCTGACATGTGACCAGTAGTGAGAATTGTCCTCAATGACGCAAAAGGCTGTTACCGCATTTCCCCACTCCTTTAGAACAGATGCCGTGGACAGTCTGGCTGCTCAGATAGAGCCCAGGCTATCACATCCGGACTAGGGAGTCCCACAAAGGCAGCTTGGTATTGCTGGCGCCAGTCACGCTGGGGCCAAGGTCAGATAATAGAGGCACATGGATTAGATGACCAAAGCCGCACCCCATGAGGCACTATCGCTGCTCCGTAGTGTTGGTTATCAGCCGCCCCGGGTTTTGCTGGAGGTGTGTTCATCTAGCCGCGATATCTCTCCCCTAAGCCAAAGTACCAAGGGACATAGAAGCCAGGGTCTGACATGTTTCACATAACCTCTAGTTTCTGAGCAAGACTGACTTGGGCTGCCCATGACTCTGGACCAGAGTCCCTCCATTGAGGATTTGAGCCTGGTCAGGTTGGTTCGCTGCGTGCTGTGTTGTCAATGTTTTGGATTGCGCTGCTGTCTTTAAGGACGAACATTTCCCAGGTTTGAGTTTCGGAAAGGATTAACTTGGTGCTAACAATTCCACTATCAGCTGCTGTCCTGAGCCTCTGGTGGTCGGTAACGCATCCTACAGGTGCAGGAGGCCACTGATGTCGATAGCACAATGCATTACAGCCTCAGCAATGACAGGCAAGGGGTCCTTTAGGCCAGGTACTGTGTTGGGTGATGGGAATGCAAGGACAAGCTTGAAAGAAGTCCAGATTATCCGAGGTGGGCAGGGCCTGAGAGGTCGTTTACTCCCAGCACCGTATTTGACAGGACCCTTCTGTGCTCTGCCATAACCAAAATAAGATTTCCTCTTGCAGCCATTAGCATGGGTTTGCCTTGCAGATGCAGCGACAGAGATCAGAAACTGCCAGGTCGAAAAAGGATAGGGAAAGATGAAGGAAGCAGGAGGAGCCACTTCACCACTCTGTATGGAGCCAGACCTTTCAGGTTTACGGGACTTGGGAAGGCTGCTCTCTCTACCACCTCTCATCCGTATACTGAGCTGGGTCCATCAGTAGGAAGACAAGCTGGGAAAGAGAGTACTACATGTTTCTATATCTGCAGGATCCACCACATTTCATTTTAATGTGGAAGTTCTGGCATTTTGCTTGGAATAATTAGGAATATTGGTGAAGAATTCATGTAAAAGTTCCGGTTCTGTGGGTAGATAGGTGATGGACTAGACATAGTGAAGGAGGTTTGAGAAGACGATACATTCTTCTCCTCTGCTGTACCGTTTTCATTCAAGGCTCTTCATAAACCCAAATCCCCCGAGTCTATTCTTTGCTGAGGGAAGGAGAAAGCCATTGCAGAGGATGGCCTCAGGCCCAAGCATTTTTCCAGTGATTGAGTTCTTGGTTTTCCTGACCAATAGTAATGTTGTTTGGTCATTTGACCAAGCAGTCACAGGAGGCTTTCTTATCCATTATCTGAAGACTGTCAGGGTAAGACCCTACAATGTCACAGAATATTAGTGAGGCAGAATGATGAGGCAAAATGAGGCCAAAATGGGGTCACATGCTTCCCTGTGTTGGACAGTACATTTCTGTTGTTTTACTTATCAAAGTAACTGCTTTCCTAACTGCCTCCAAATTCAGTTGCCATTAAAAACAGAAGGAGAGGCAAGCAGGAGAGAGGGAATAGTGGATTATCATGCCACATTAGTCCTTAGCAAATACATTAAGAACATCCCCGTGCTCTACACAAGTGTGGCAAGGCCTTGACTGTCATCTAAAAATCCCAGGGGAACTCTGACATTAAATCCCCCAAACCATGAAGTTTCTTCATGTGGTTTAACATCCAGTTTGGAATTTCTCCTTAAGTCACTTAATTTGATGACTTCAAGGACATTCAATACGGGAAGTCCCCCAGCACCAATCTGATATCATAGAGGAAGGAAGGAACAGGGTCTTGATTTTTCCTTGTGTCTAGACAGAACTTTTCATTGCTGCCAGGATTTAGGGTTAGCAAAGGATGATCAAAGACACAGAGCAGTCCCTACAGAGTCTGCACTGGGAAAAGACTGTTCACTCCAGTACCTTTCACCTACCTCTTGGGCCAGCTTCTAATTTTAGGTGGGGATATAAGATGTTTCTAAGTCTGCATGAAGTAACATATTTCATTCTATAATTTTGAAATTCTTTAAAGCACTAAAAGTCCCATGATTATGAGCAGACTGTTGTGTCTTCTTCATGATAAGTTAATTTTCTAGATATATTTTCTCTTTCATGGCTCTTCTAAAATAGGGAACCCAATTGTTCCTTCTAAAATTGTAAAAGTGCATTTTCTATTTTTAATCTGCACATGGCACATTTGGTTTCCATTGTAGCACTGGGAGAATCAGAGTTTTAGAATTGGAGGAGACATTAAAGGATGTGAAGTCTCTCTGTGGAAAGTTCTTGAACTATTGCTTCCTGGTGTCCACATGCAAAAGTTTGGGAAATCATCATTTTAGGTGAAGATAAATGCTCTGAAGACTACTTTCTGTAGGTCTGTGCCAATCCTGAGAGTATGTGTCTGTCCTTGTAGGCTACTACAACCTTCCCCATGAGAATGGGACTGTTCTTTGTTTGCTCTCCTCCTTCTCATCTCCAATTGTTGATACTTCATCAGGTATTTGCTTCCAGTCTTAGTTGAGTATTTTTGTCTTGGGGAGAGAACTCTCCCTGCCTTTGTGCATGTCTGTGAATGGGGATAGGGAGGTTTAAGTGAGCACTATAAGGAAAGAAATCTAGTATTATTAGAATTTCTTCTATCCCTTGAGATATAAACTGGTTAGGGTTTTTCCCCTGAGACAATCGGCATTAAGTAACTTGCCCAGGGTCACACAGCTAGTGTCAAGGGTCTGAAGCTGGATTTCAGCTCAGGTCCTCCTGACTGCTAGACTGGTGCTCTATCCACTGTGCCACCTAGCTACCCCAAACTGATAGCCTACTACCTATAATTCATTCTAGATTTACTTTTGTTGGATGGGTGAGCTTGTTTGTAAAGGTAAGGAATTATTTCTTTCATCTTGTTGAATTTGTGAGTGTGTGTGGGAAGCTGGGACAGGGTGCTGTTTTAAGTGTTCTCATTTATATACAAGTCTTATCTAAGCAAAAATCTATCTTATCTGGTCCTGAGCAACTCATACACGTTTTTAAAAAATGTTTTCCTTGTCTGTGACTTTCTTGTGAGGACGTAGCATTGGAAGGGGCAAAAGGGCTTCTGTCTGTTTTGTGCTTTAGGTAGAAAGGTGTTCAAAGTCTTTGAAATGTCAAGGGTTTGATTCTTTCTTAGGGTGACACTTAACTTCTTCCTGTTCTAAATTTGATCCCTTTGGGTGAAACGAATGGGAAATGGAAAAATTCGGAATGAAGAGCAAATTCTGTCTTCCCTTTTCTTCTGAGATATGATTGCCTCAAAAAATAAGATTTAAAAAAGGGAGTAAGAAATGTTACATATAATAAAACCCACTCAGTGAAAAGTAGAAAATAAATGTGAGAAAATTAAATAGCTGAAATGAGGTCTAAATAATGTGTACAATATTCATCGGTATTATATATGTGGAACTTCTCAATAATTTTACCATTAATTATTTTATTGAAAACAATTGGAATATTTTGGAATTATTTGGGAATAACTGGAATTACTGAAATAATTGGAAATTTGAAGTCATTGTTTGTTATGACTAATATTTGTTGACATGGCTGTCACAGAGGCAAAAATATAGACAGTGGAAGTTTCTCTAATCATCTTCTAGGTTATAGATATGTGTTCCTATATTATGCTTTTTGAGAATGAGGAAAGGCTTTTTGTTTTGCTTTTGGAAACTAGACTTGTGGATTGCTTTTAATTGTGTGAAAAGATTCTTAAAATAAAAAGTTGTCATCTTTGATTATCTCGCTGCTTAGAAAAAATTTTGTGGACAGGTTGATTAGTCCCCCTTCCTCACACAGGTTTTGCCAGGGCAATGCTTTGTTTGTTTCCATTGAGTTAACTTTTCCTGATTGTGAACAAGGCATAGTTTATTGCCACAGAAGCATTTCATGGTATTTTGTCCCTTAAGGATGTATCTAGCATGATGTTTCAAATGTGCATGAAAATGGGAGTTATGAAAAGGCTTGGTTTTTCCCCCTACAAGAATGTAAAGCTGAATATGATTTGCCGTAGAATGATTTAAATGCTATTAATGAACAACAAAAACGAAACACCACTGTATAATTTTGAAATCAGAGTGCATGTTCCTTCAGAACAAGAGGAGAGAAGAATTAATAACCTTGGTAAAGTTAAGAAGCCCTCCATAGGTAGGATCCAACTCTGGAAGGCCAGAGCTCCTCAAGCTGTGGAATCACATTAAATTTTGAGAATGTGGCCTGCTTGTGTAAGCTGAGTGCTAGATAAACTGTCAGCTGGGAAGGAGTGGGAATCACAAATGCCATTATGTTTACTCTGAAATCTTTGAGTCTCTGCAATGGGTTTGGAAAGTTTGAGATTTTAAAATCAGATCAATTTAAACACTGCATCAAGATAATAACTTGAAAAATAATTTCCATGTTGATGGAGAAGCCACCTGTTGGTCAGTTAGAACAGAGGTACCCAATGCCCAGCCCAGCCCAACTAAGATGTAACTTGGAAATGTTTAACAAAGTAAATAAAATGATTCAACCTAGATAATGTTGATTTGGAGTTTTCTAAGTCAATCTGCAGTCTGGTTTCAGATTGATTTTGACCCCCTCACTGACAGCATAAGCAGGAGTTACCTCATCTTATTGCACTTGGCTATCTTGTGCTTTGAAGATCTTGAATTTGTACAAATGGAAAGTTATTGGTGAACCGGCATTGAGCAAGTCTACCAGTGCCATTTTTCCAATAGCACGTGCTCAAATCATGTCTCTGTGTCACATGTTGGTAATTCTCACAATATTTCAAACCTTTTCATTATTATCACATCTGCTAAAGTGATCTGTGACCAGTGATCTTTGATGTTGCTTTTGTAACTGTTTTGGGGTGCCATGAACCATTCCCATAAAAGATGGCAACCTTAAGTGACAGATGCATGCATGTTCTCTCTGTTCCACTGACCAGTTATTGGTGGAACCTTCTTCTAATAAGCTCTTACAGCCACCCCAAACTTCAGTAATCACCACCCTGATCAGCCAGCGGCCGTCAACATCATGGCAAGACCCTGCAAAAAGATTACAACTCCCTGAAGATTCAGATGATAGTTAGCATTTTTTAGTAATAAAGTAATTTTGAGGTGTGTCTATTGGTTTTTAGACAAAATACTATTGCACACTTGACAGTAATATAATATAAACATAACTTTTATAAGAACTGGGAAACAAAAACGTCACATGACTAGCTTTATTGTGATACTCACTTTATGGCAATGGTATGGAAACGACCCCACGTATCTCCAAGGAGTGCATGTGCAAGGATGTGTGAAAAGGCTGCTTGCAGTCTGGATCCTAAGTAATTTGGTGATTTGTCCCTGAGCAATCTCTCTGTCTTCCTCTCTATACCAGGTCTCTTGTGATCTGCTGAGCTGGGTTTCCTTTTCTCCTCAATCCCCCCAACTCTCTTTTACATCAAGCCCCATTCATGGAAACCATGATAGGTCTGGTTTTCAGAGGAAGTGAAGACAAAAATCTAGATACTTAGTCTTTGGATTCTATCTACTATTGAGAGTTTGAACTGAATGCAATGGAATGTAATGAGAAAAAAATGTATCAAACACAAATTAGAACACAAACTGGGCTACTAGAATATGAACTGAAAATCTGGTAGCTTATTAAGGGAATATGACGGTATCTCCTATTGTCCTGTGTTATTAAAATAGCATAACCCATGAATCAAAAAGAAACACTTCTCCATGATAAAGAAAAAATTCCTGAGAGATGTAATGTTAGATTTTAATCTGCTTTACATTTTGTTTGCTTAATCATACACTCTGAACTTTAAAGTTCAATAATAAGATGTAACAATTTATTAGGTGTCAAAACTCCCCTCCATTGGCGGATTTGGGAAGTATTCTATCTTTTTAAAGAAATACAGCTTAGTTTAATTACAAATGACATGAGGTCATGATAGAATGCGTGCTCTTCATGAAAACGTTTCTCTGATCTGGAATCACACAAAGTAGAGGAACGTGACAAAGGAAAAAGAATAAACTTCTGTTAGGGTCAGAACCTTGTAGAACTGTACAACACAACAAGCAGTTGTGCTTTGTAGACTGTGATGAATGTCTGACCGTAAGGAAAACAGAAAGAGACATGACAGATGCCAAGGCTTAGAAGAGAAGAAAGACTCCTAAGGACGCTGACAGTATCAGGACCATCTGACGTTCATTTAGACGCCTTAAGTCAGGAGATCTTTACCTGGCATCCAGGAACTTTTTATAGAAATATTTGTATGACTGTATTTCCACACAATTGGTTTCCAGGATGATGCTGTTTATTTTATGTATTTAAAAACATCATTTTGAGTGAGGGTCCTGAGGCTCCCCCAGACTGCCACAAAGATCCATGATATAAAAATAAGTAAGAACTATAGATTTTTGGCCACTGAGAAAATTTAGATCCCTCTGCATCCTTCTACAATTGATGCGATTCTAAATTAGCCCTGTTCTGCACTGATGCTCCATTTTGTATAATTGCTCAGTCCACGTTCTTCCATCTGAGTCAGCTTTTCCTCTGAGTTAGTTATAAGTTCACTTGTTAGAATCCCCAAAAGATTGTGTCCTTCCTTGTAAAATTCCTATGTCCCCAACAAACCCTTCTAGGTGCCAGGGAGTCTGCTAACTCAGGTCTGCTACCAAGACATGTAAGGCGCTACTGGGTCCCACAGAATAATTAATGCTCCTTAATGATCACTAGGCTCCCACATCAGCCCAATTGTCCCTACCCCAATGGTGTCTACACTGTAACAATTATATTAGTTTCCCCATTTACCCAACTCTGTATTCCCCAAAACTCTATTGTGGCTGGTGAGTTCTCCCTTGGTCACCGAGAGAAGGCAGTGACACAATTTATTGGTTATTGCTAGTCTAACTAATAAAGTGATCATGCTTAGACCATTGTCTTTCAGCTTAACTTACTTGTCAAATGGAACACCATACAACTGATTACTCGATAGATTTGCACATAGGAAGAAGTATTTATAGTGAGTGACTTAGAGGTCAATGGCAATGATGAAGCTGGGTGGCTGTATTGCCAAGGCACGTAGCACTGGCGGTGACTATGAATATGCTGCCATAGTTCTCAATTGCAAAGTATAACAGACTTTCTATATAGAAGGCAGAAGAAAACTTATTTAGATACCAAAAAGTCAAATCCCAGAATGAGAAAACAAACTCAGTCATAGTGACCAAGAAGTCAATACAGTTTATCACTGCAGGGGGCAAAGTCATTCCAAAGCCTCTCTGCCCCCTGCTGGAACCTTCCCACAAACACACATTCAGGAGCCTAAGCTTTGCCTACCTGCCTGTGCCCTTCCCAGCTTCCTGGTCCACCCATTCAGCAAGCTCCTCCCACCACGTGTGACTTAGGCTAACCCTAACCCTAACTCTAAATTAAGATTTTCCCATTACCATTACAGTGGCCCGGTATATAGAACACTGAGCCTGGAGTTGGGAACACCCCAGCTCAAATGTGGCCTGAGACACTTGTTAGCTGTATGACCCGGGGCAAGTTAGTTAACTTTTGTCTGCTTCCATTTCCTCAACTTCAAAATGGGAATACTAACGGCACCTGCCTTCACGGATTGTTGTGAGGATCAAATGTGGAGCAGGACAGATTAAAATGACTGAGGAAACAAAGCATGTTGATTTATTAAGCTGTGCATGTCAAATGTACAACAAATGAGGACCAGGCCTCCTCAGTCTGGGGTATCAGCAGGCAATCACAACATGGGTTTATTACAAGAGAAATGATATCTAAACCAGGAAGAGCCAAAACAGAGAAAGAAAAGAATAGACCAATTTCCCTAATGAATACAGATGCAAAAATTTTAAATGACATATTAGCAAAAAGATTATAGCAACTTATTGTGTGAATAATACGTTTTGATCAGGTAGGACTCATAACAGGAATGCAGAGCTGGTACAACATTGGGGAAACTATCAGCATATGTGATCATATCAACAAGACTAACAAAACATATGATAATCTCAATAGATGCAAAATAGGCTTTTGACAAAATGCAACAGCCATTCCTATTGAAAACACTGGAGAGCATAGGAATAAATGGACACTTTCTAAAAATAATAAGTAACATCTACCTAAAATCATCATGTATTACAAAATTACATGTAATGGGGATAAGCTAGCTGCCTTTCCAATAAGATCTGGGGTGAAACAAGGATGTCCATTATCACCACTATTCTTCAGTATGGTGCTAGAACTATTAGATTTAACAATAAGAGGAGAGAAAGAAATTGAGGGAATTAGAATAGGCAGAGAAGAAACTAAGCCTAAATGTGCTCTCTGCAGATGACATGATGATATACTTAGAGAATCCTAGAGAAGCAAGTAAAAAACTACTTGAAATAATAACTTTAGAAAAGTTGTAGGATACAAAATAAACCCACATAAATCATCTGTATTTCTATACGTTACTAACAAAGCACAACAGAAAGAGACAGAAAGAGAAATCCCATTTCAAGGCACCATAGACACTATACAATATCTGGGAGTCTACCGGCCAAAACAAACCCAGGGACTACACAAAACACTTCTCACACAAGTAAAGTCAGATCTAAATAATTAGAAAAATATCAGTTGCTGATGGGCAGGTTGACAGCTTTTGGACCCCTGCATCCTGAGTTCTTCCATGCAGGATGCCTTCTTCCCACCCCACCCCCACTTTTCAGCCTCCCCCATTAGAGAGCAGGGACCACCTTCCTTCTCTGTATTTCTGTCTTCAGTGTTTAACACAGTGCCTGGCACCTAGTAAAGCTGAATAAATATTCATTGACCAACTTCCTGACAGTCAGGACCACCTTTCTTAATCTTTTATCTGCACAGATTGTCAAGATGATCACATTTTGTTTCCACAGAAATTAATAAAAAACAATTTGTGAAACCTAAGAAGTCCTACCGATGGCAAACATCATAGTGGAGGGCAGTGGGAGATGCTGGGTGACTATTAATCAGCATGTCTAAGATTCACTTTAATAAATGCTAAAAAATTTTTAAAGAAGGATGAAGGTCAGTCACCATGAGCTCCTTCATCTCCCCTCTCCATCACCTTGCATCACTCGGTGCCTCCTGCCCCTCTTCCTTGCCCGAGATGAGGTGGCCATGGCCTCAGCAGACTGCCCTCTCTGCCCCCCACCACTTATTTTCAGTCTCTCCACGCTCATTTCCTGCTGTCTACAGAAACGTCAGCGTCCTGCAAGCCCACTACCCTTCTCTCTCTCCACTGCTGCCCTGTGGCTGCTCCCGCCGCCCACCCACGGGCTGCCCTGTGCCACCCACCCACTGGCTGCCCCTGCCGCCCACCCACTGGCTGCCCCCTGCCGCCCACCCACTGGCTGCCCCTGCCGCCCACCCAGTGGCTGCCCCCTGCCGCCCACCCACGGGCTGCCCCCGCCGCCCACCCACGGGCTGCCCTGTGCCACCCACCCACGGGCTGCCCCCGCCACCCACCCTCGGGCTGCCCCGTGCCGCCCACCCACGGGCTGCCCCCAGCAGCCGCCTCCACGCTCACTCTCCTCCAAATCTGGCTGGTCCCCACATACCCCACCCAAAGGCCTCTATCTCCCGACTGCCCCCTGCGGAGGAGGATGCCAGCCAAGGCCCGGCTTGGCCCCCTCTCCCCCAACCCGTCCTCCAGGAAGAGGGGTCAGAGTCCAGGGGAGGGAGGCACGGACCCCCCCACCGAAGACCTCTCCTCACCACTGTGACAACGGCAAACCCCACACACACTGGGGAAGCGTGTCTACACCACCGGCAGGGTCACTTCCTTCCCAGCCCCCCAGCCCCAGCAGGGGGTCTTAGACCACGCGCTGCCCCAGCTCACTCTCTCCTTCGCCTGAGCCCGGCTCATCAACACGTGCCGGGCACACAGCGCGGGGCGCGGAGCTGACCAGAGAGTGGCTGAGCGCGGAGGCTGTCCTTCGGCTCTGGGCTGGCCCTTGGAGCCGACCCCACCCCCCCCAGCCTCTGGACGCCCCTCCCTCTCCACCTCCCAGTTTGGAAGAGGGGGGGAGGGCGGTTTCCTGGTCTAACCCTCCCCCTCCCCCACCCGCGGTCACAATGCAGTGACGTCATCACACGGGTCCCCAGCTCCAGGGCCTCCTCCCTGTGCTCTGTGCTCCGCGTTCAAAGCCCTTCCCACGCCGCCTACGGCCCGCCCTAAGGGTTGGTTCTTTGAGGGGGACACTGTCTCCCGCCTCCATTCCCTGACAGAGCCTCCCTCCCAGGCCTGCACGGCTAAGGGAGGGAGAGTAAGGGCAGATGTGCTTGCTCCACTAGGCACCTAAAAGGGCCGGGCGCATGCGCACAGCCCACCCAAGCCTACAAACTACGTTTCCCAGAAAGCAGTGCGCACCCGGCAGCCACATCCGCCCCTCCCTGGGCTGTCATGGAAACCGCGCCTGATGCCTGGGTTATTGTCACGTGACTTCAGCTTCCTCCTCGCCGAGTTTTCCCGCCCCTCCCCCCTCCCCGCTTCTAGTCTGGCCTGGCTCTAGCAGCCCCGGGAAGGAGGCGCCTCTGGAACCCGCGACCCTGCCCCGAGCCTGGCCTGCTCTACCTTGCGGCCCCCCACCCCCTTTAATTATGTGGGTAATTAGCGGCTGAGGGTCTTCCCTTAAAACCCCCCGGGGAAGGGCGGGGAGGTTGCCTGCGATGCCAGTAATGTTCTGCGGGCCCCCCCCATTTAGAACCTTTGTAGCCAATCAGCTGAGCCCATGTAGACCCCACCCCCACCCCCACCCCCGTCCCTGCTTTCTCCTGTTGGGGTCGTGTCTGCCCCCTTGGCGGGCGTCGAGGAGGTCCCTTCCCACCCTGGGACGCCCCCTCCCCCAGAGGGCTGTGTCTCCTACAGGAAACATTTCCCCAACCCATCTTCATTCTAGTGTCGTCCGTCTCTTAACCAGAATCTTGTTTATTCAGTTTGTGCTTTGCTTGTTGGAGCCTCCATTATTCAGTTGTGACCTTCTGGAGGGCAGGAGCTATCTTTTGCCTTTCTTTGCATCCCTAGCGCTTAGCACAATGCCTGGCAGGTAATAAATGCTTAAAAATGCACATTGACTTACCCCAGTCTCCATCCTTACATCCTGCCTTTTAGAGCTAAGTTAAATTTTAATCTTTGTCTCATAAAACAAGTAGGTACCCAAGTGCCTTATGTCTTTAAATGTCACACACTGAGCTCCCCTATTGTGCAGACACATGGAAAAGAAAATGGGTTATTCAGACTCAATTGTTCTTGTTTCCATTATCCTAAACATAAGGAAGATTGGGAATCAGAATCTGAAATTGGCAGTGAAACAGTGACTATCCAGTCAGCCTTCCACTTAATGCCAGAATCTTCTCGAAGTTCTCCCAAACTGATAACCACCCGGCATCTACCTAAATGTCCCCTCCATTGTGTGGCAGCAGTGTGTGGCAAAAAGACCAGAGGGACAGAAATGACAATTGAGAATGTGTTGGGTTTCAGTTATTCGTTATTTAGTTACCTTTGAGCAAATCACAGAACTTGTTCTGAGCCTTAGTTTTCTCTTATAAACTACTGCTATCCATCCTCCCTCACAATATGATAGTGTCAATGGGAAACCTTGTTTAGACTGGAAGTGACTGTGCCAACAAGGCTGATTCATTCTCTTCTTTAAAATTGAACAATAATCCTGGAAGAGTCACACAAGCAGGACCAAGTGTACAAGAAGTAGGACATTTCCATCTTCTTTCTTTTTTTCAGATTGGGAGACTAGGTGTGAAAACAAGGAGTCACCTCCCAAACTGCACATTTCTGTGAAGCAGTTCTTCCAGGACAGATTCCCAAAGGATGGTCTCTGTGTCTCCAGCTGGAGAGAAGGCTGGGACTGTGATGCCAGATTAGAAAGGCAGCAGAGCTTGCAGAATAAAAATTCTCAGCAAGGAAATGCCACCCAAAGGAAAACTCCTAGTAAAGTGATGGACTGTGCAGGTGATAAATCTGTCCAATCTGTCTGTATCAGTTTGGAACCAAAACTTTTTGTACAACACAGAGTATCTCTAGAAAAGGATCTTCCCAAATACAATGCAGGCACAGGGAGCTTCATTTTATCTTCAAAACCAAGAAAAGGTCATAAACTTAACTCTAGGGAGATAGTTTCTGCATCTAAATCAGACTTCATTGCATATCATAGACTTTATTCTGGAGAGAAACCTAATGAGCCTCATGAACGTGGGAAACCCATCTTCCTAAGCCCAACCATCAGTTCACATCAGAAAGTTGTTATTGGAGGGAAGACTCCCAGATGTCATCAATCTGGAAAGGTTTCCTCCAAAACCATCAAATTAAATGAAATTCAGCAAGTTCACAAAGGAGAGATACCTTCTGAATATAGTGAACATGGGAAACCTTTTAACCACAAGTCACCCCTTCCTTTCCATCCAAAAATTCACCCTGAGAAGAAATCTTATCAGTTTTTGAAGTCCTTCCTCCAGGATTCACAGCTTCCTTGTCACCAGAAAATTCATAATGGAGAAAAGCATTATCAATGTAATGAATGTGGGAAGACCTTCAGCCAGAGAGGATACCTTCCTGGACATCAGAGAATTCATACTGGAGAGAAGCCTTATGACTGTAAGGAATGTGGGAAGGCCTTCTGCCTAAGAGAACACCTTACTCGACATCAGAGGATTCATACTGGAGAGAAACCTCACAAATGTAATGAATGTAACAAGGCCTTCCACCTCAGCACAGATCTTACTCGAAATCAGAGGATTCATACTGGAGAGAAACTGTTGGGGGTGTAAGCTCAGTTCCATGTGGACAGTCTCGGGCGGGTAAAGGTGAGAACTTCTAAACCTTAGAGTTCTCATGAGGCCCCCCAGGGAACAGCAGGGAATTGAGGTGTGAGACCGGGCTATCTCGTGCATTTCCGCCTCTTCCCTGAGAAAAGGCTGGGAGAGAGCATCCCCGCCCTCGAGATTGGCCCAGATCTGGGCACACCTATTGTTATCTAACAGGCACGGTATTCAGGTGCAAACTATGCGGTGGGAGAGCTCAAGTAGGGTCAGGAAAGCCTGAAGGCGCTCTTAGCGCTGAGGGGCCCTTACAGGACAGAAGGCCCCTCTTCCTTCTCTCTTCGCTCTTCCCTCTCCCCTCTCTCCCCACTTCCACTTCTGCTTTCATTCTCTTACTGTAAGATCTTTGCCTCCTTGGGAGATTTCTCTCTCTCCTAAGGAAGAGCTCCCCCTGCACATGTAACCAAGACCCTGAATAAAGCCTAATCCTTGCTCGACTCTGGAAAGTCTCTTCTCTCATACGTTTATCCGGTTTGGCCAGCCGAAGACCTGCGATAGGTAAGGTAAGACTCGGGTAGCCCTCAGGCCTCTAGGCCTGGCAAGAAACCTCATAGATGTAGTGAATGTGCAAAGGCCTTTAGCCAGAGAGGACATCTTACTGTACATCAGACGATTCATACTGGGGAAAAACCTTATGAATGTAATGACCGTGTGGAAAGTATTTCGCCTCAGAGGTCTTCTCACTAAACATCAGACAATCCATACTGGAGAAAAACCTTATGAATGTAATGTATGTGGGAAGGCCTTCCATCTGAGAGAACAGCTTACTCGACATCAGGGTATTCATACTAGAGAGAAGCCTTATGAATGTAAGGAACATGGAAAGGCCTTCTACCTGAGCACAGAGCTTACTCAACATCAGAGGATTCGTACTGGAGAGAAGCCTTATGGATGTAAGGAATGTGGGAAGACCTTCCACTTGAATACAGACCTAATTGGACATCAGAGGATTCATACTGGGGAGAAGCCTTATGAATGTAAAGAATGTGGGAAGGCCTTCCAACTGAGAACACACCTTTCTCGACATCAAAGAATCCATACTGGAAAGAGGTCTTATGAGTGTAGTGAATGTGGAAAGGCCTTCCACCTGAGCTCAGATCTTACTCGACATCAGAGGATTCATACTGGAGAGAAACCTTATGAATGTAAGGAATGTGGGAAGGCTTTCCTACTGAGTACAGATCTTACTCGACATCAGAGGATCCATACTGGAGAGAAGCCTTATGAATGTAATGACTGTGGGAAGGCCTTCCACCAAACAGAATACCTTACTCGACATCAGAGGATTCATACTGGAGAGAAACCTTATGAATACAAAGAACGTGGAAAGTCCTTTCGCCTAAGAGAACTCCTTACTCTACATCAAAGGATTCATACTGGAGAGAAGCCTCATAAATGTAATGAGTGCGGAAAAGCCTTTAGCCAGAGAGGACATCTTACTGTACATCAGAGAATTCATACTGGGGAAAAGCCTTTTGAATGTAATGACTGTGGGAAGGTTTTTCACTTCAGAGGACTTCTCAGTAAACATCAGATAATCCATACTGGAGAAAGCCCTTATGAATCTAATGAATGTGGGAAAGCTTTTAGCCTGAAAGGACACATCAGAGTAACAAAAGGCATCCCTTCCTTCTAAACTGACCTACCTGGGCCTCTTGGGGCTTGTATAAAGACAGCCATATTGTGGAGATCAGAAATAAAACAACTAAATAACTGGAACATATTTAACTTTTGTAGATTTGTCAGATTAGCATAATATGAAGGATAATTCTAATGAAATTAATTTATGAAACGTAACACCAAAATTCCAAAGAGTTCTTTTTTCCCCATAGGAATAGATACAGTTATATAAAAAAAAGCAATTATATAGTGAAACAAACAGGCCAGAATTAGACTGGAACACCAAATTTTAAACATGCTGATTGATTACTTAAGTATTTAGAAAGAGTCTATGTGCTAAGCATTCTCTGTGCTGAACATACAAAGAAAATATTTGAAGCTGTTTTTGCCCTCAAAAATTTGACAGTCTATTGAGAGAGATGAGATGTTATAGCATTTATGTAGTAGCATCTGTTGGGAGCCAGGTACTGTGCTAAGCACTTTGCAGTTATCTCATTTGAACTCTATTATCCAAAAGTTGAGGAAACTGAGGCAAACAGGTGATTTGCCCAAATCACACACTAGTAAGTGTCTGAGGCTAGGTTTGAACTCAGGTCTTCCTGACTCCAGGTCCCATGCTCTATACACTGTGCCACCTAGCTGCCAATATATTGCATGTCTATAGATAGATATGTCATAGTAAATCCAAAATAAATGCAAATTGTTCATTACAAGCTAATTAGGGAGGGTGGCCATAAAGGGGAAAGATCAGGATTCCCAGTCATACTTAAAGTTTTGGTTGTTGCCCCATTCATTATCCTTATATTGTTTAGGACAAAGTTAAATTTTAATCTTTGTCTCATAAGACATGTAGGTACTTAAGTCCCTTATGTCTTTAAATGTCACACACTGAGTTCCCTAGTGTGCAGACACATGGAAAAGAAAATGAGTTATTCAGAATCAAATGTTCTTGTTTTCATTACCCTAAACATAAGGAAGATTGGGAATCAGAATCTGAAATTGGCAGTAAAACAGAGACTGTCCAATCAGCCTTCCACTTAATGCCAGAATCCTCTCAAAGTTCTCCCAGCTTCTACTTAAATGCCCCCTCCATTGTGTGGAAGCAGCACTGTGTGGCAGAAAGACCAGAGGGACAGAAATGACAGTTGAGATTGTGTTGTGTTTCATGTATTACTTATTTGGTTATCTTTGAGCAAATCACAGAGCTTGTTCTAAGCCTCAGTTTTCTCTTATAAACTATAATTGCTGTCTATCTTTCCTCACAAGATGGTAATGAATGTCCATGGGAAATCTTGTTTAGACTGGAAGTGACTATACCAACAAGGCTGATTCATTCTTTTCTTTAAAATTGAACAATAATTCTGAAAGAGTCACACAAGCAGGACCAAGTGTACAAGAAGTAGGACATTTCCATCTTCTTTCTTTTTTTCAGATTGGGAGACTAGGTGTGAAAACAAGGAGTCACCTCCCAAACTGCACAGTTCTGTGAAGCAGTTCTTCCAGGACAGATTCCCAAAGGATGGTGTTTTGTGATTAAGGAAATTTATGGTTCAGATTCGCACCCACAATAAGACACATTTGAGAAGAAGCTGGATATTTTATTGATTTACAGAAAAGGCAAATGCATGAACAGTTTAGAGGTATAGCAGAAATATAGCCTAATACTAATATAATTTTAGCAATATTAATATAGACATAAGAGGAAATAGAAAAATATCACCAATTCGGGGAGGCACCAACACCTCAATTTCATCAGCTGGGGAATCCCGGGATACAGCGTTCAAGGTCCGAATTGGGAACAAAGGGTCCCAGGCAGAGCGTCCTCTCCATGGGTGAGATTCCGAGGACTTACACTAGGCGGGGAGACTTTATAGGGATCTTAGACAAAGAAGGTTTTTTGCCAACGGCTCCGCACACTGTTCCAAGCTGGTCAGGCACATGGCCATGGGAGTGCAGGTGTTTGTTCCTCAAAGACGTATCATACGGGGGCCACAAGATATAAGTTAATTAATCATGCACTGGGAGGACTAGCCAGATCCTCCAAGTATTATCTATGTGTTCTGGGAGTGGCTAGTTCCGAAAACATTAATACATGGCCAACTCGCACATGTTATGTTCCTTGAGAGGTCACCAAAAGGATAGAGTGAACTTACTTTATTCAAGGGATATGAAATATTCATTCAGATGGTCTCTGTGTCTCCAGCTGGAGAGAAGGCTGGGACTGTGATGCCAGGTGAGAAAGGCAGCAGAGCTTGGAGAACAAAAATTCTCAGCAAGGAAATGCCACCCAAAGGAAAACTCCTAGTAAAGTGATGGACTGTGCAGGTGATAAATCTGTTCAAAGTGTCAGTTTGGAACCAAAGCTTTTTCTATAATACAGAGTATATATAGAAAAGGATCTTCCCAAATACAGTGCAAGACCAGGGAGCTTCATTTTATCTTCAGAACCAAGGAAAGGTCATAAAATTTGCTGTAGAGAGATAGTTTCTACATCTAAACCAGACTTTACCGAATATCATAAACTTTATTCTGCAGAGAAACCTAATGAGCCTAATGAATGTGGGAAACCCATCTTCCTAAACTGAATAGAAAGGAAACTCATAAATGTCATCAGTCTGGGAAAGCTTCCTCCAAACCATAGAATTAAATGAAAATCAACAAGTTCATATTGGAGCCTTTCAACCAGAACCTCTTTCTTATAATAGGATTTATCCTGAGAGGATAAATTTTTCCTGAGAGGAAACTTTATCAATGTAATGAAGATGGGAATGTTTTCCTCCCGAGTTCACAACTTTTTCTTCACTAGAGAATTCCTAGTGGAGAAAGGCTTTATAAGTAATGGATTTGGGCTGTTCTTTAGCCTGAGTGTACATATTACTCAGGGGCCATCTGAAGTAGTCCTGATCTATACCTTGCCAGGAGCCAGATGACTCCAGAGGGGAAGGTGAAGCTGGTGGCATTGCACAGCCCTCCCTCACTTAAACCCAAATTCACTTGCAAGTCCTGGCATCACATTCCTTGATGTCATGGTCCTCTTCAAGAACAAAGGACAAACAACATCAGAAATGCAGACTGGCTGAAAAGTTATGAACTGAAGGCCTTCAGCAAGAGAGGGCAGCTTATTGAACATTTAAAATTCAGATTTGAGAAATTTCATAAATACAGTGATTATGGGAAGCCTTCTGTTAAGGGTTTAGCTAGCATCAGATTGTTCCTACTGAAGAGAAAACTTCATGAGTGTAAGCATGATGGCAAGGCTTTTGTCGTGAACATTAAAGAATATGCTAGGTACTCAAGACACAGTAGGACCCCAGCTTCTGGGATAAGAACTCACTATTCAACAAAAATTGCTGGGAAAACTGGATGAAAGTGTGGCAGAAACTAGGCATAGACCAAGGCCTGACACCATACACAAGAATAAAATCCAAATGGGTACATGATCTAGGTATGAAGAGTGATACTATAAAGAAATAAGTGAAGCAAGGAGTAGTGTATTTTTCAGATTTATGGAGAAGGGAAGAATTTTTGACTAAAGAAGAGATAGAAAGCATTATGAAGTGCAAATTAGATAATTTTGATTACATTAAACTGAAAAGTTTTTGCACAACCAAGTCCAATGCAACTAAGATTAGGAAGGAAGCAGAAAACGGGGAAAGAATTTTTGCAACTTGTGTCTGTGATAAAGGCCTCATTTCTAAAATATATAGAGAACTAAGTCAAATGTACAAAAATACAAGTCTTTCCCCAGTTGATAAATGGTCAAAGGATATGAACAGGCAATTTTCAGAGGAAGAAATTACAGATATCTATAGTCATGAAAAAATGCTCTAAATCACTTTTGATTAGAGAGATGCAAATCAAAACAATTTGGAGATACCACATCACACCTATCAGACTGGCTAACATGACAGAACAGGAAGATGATAAATGTTGGAGAAGATGTGGGAGAACTGGGACACTAATTCATTGTTGGTGGAGCTGTGAGCTGATTCAAACATTCTGGAGAGCAATATGGAACTGTGCCCAAAGGGCTACAAAAATGTGCATACCCTTTGACCCAGCAATATCACTTCTACGACTGTATCCCCAAGAGATCATAAAAATGGGAAAGGGTCCCACATGTACAAAAATATTTATATCAGCATTCTTTGTGGTGACCAAAAACTGGAAATCAAGGGGATGCTCAGGGGATGCTTCCTATCATTTTAGGAATGTAATCCATTTATACTTATATGTTCAAGTGATTCATTAATAGAAATTAATGTTGTATTTTGTTAACAGCTTGTTCTGCATCTATTGCTGTAATCATACGATTTTTGTTACTTTTGATATCAATATAATCAGTTGTGTGGGATTTTCCTTGTATTGAACACCCCAGAGTTCCTGATATAAATCCTACTTGCACACAATGTATAATCTTTGTGATATACTGCTGTAATCTCCTGGATGCTATTTTATTTAGCATTTTTGTCTTGATATCCATCACTGAAATTGTTCTGCATTTTTCATTCACTGTTCTTGCTCTTCCTGCTTTGGGTATCAGCAACATATTTCTTTAACAAAAGGAGTATATGGTAGGACTTATTATTCTGAATAATTTATTTAATATTGTTATTCGTTGATCTTTAAATGTTTGGCAGAATTCACTACTGAATCCATCTGGTCCTGGTGTTTTTTTCTTCTTGCAAAGTTTGTTTATGGCCTATTCAATTTCTTTTTCTAAAACAGGTTTATTTAGATATGCAGTTTCCTTTTCTGTTAATCTGGGCTGTTTCTGATTTTCTAAGTATTCTTTCATTTGATTTAATTTGTTTAGTTTTTTCTCACAGAACTGGGCAAATTATCAGGATATCAGCAGTGGGAGCCAGCCCCCAGCTCTGTCACCTATTTCCTAGTTTCCGGTCACCGTTCCAGGGGGAGGAGGAGCAGCCATGAGCAAGAGGGAGCTTCAGTTGTTCATGAGCACAATACAGGTTTCCCAAACTCCAACTCTTTGGCTCAAAGGCCGAGATCAAGGGGTAATTTGAACCTTCAACTCTGCACATAAATGTGCAGTGGTCACTACCAGGCCAGTGCACCAGGACCAAAGGAGAGCAAGACAATGGTTCAGTCTCTTTAAACCTAAAGATTCTTCCACTAAATCTTCTGAAACTTTCCAATATATTATCCAAGAAACAAAAATTTGCATCACACACTTGCAGAACTCTAAACAGGAGGGCAAGGAACAGACTTCCCAGTGAACTGCACCACTTTGGAAACACCGATGACATGCAGGCCCCCATAACAGAAGCATGTGAAAAAGTCTCTGCCATCTTTGCTGCACCCTCCTTCCTCAAATGACAAATGTCAGTTTTACTTAGTTTGTTGGTGTTGTTCAGTAGCTAATACAACAGTTGTTTATAGAGTACCAGGAAGAAACATGATATTAAAACATGACATCTGTGGGGGGTGGTTTTCACTGTAGAGGGAACAGATCTTTCCTCCCTGTCCACCCTTCTGTATGTCTTCAGCCATATCCTGTCACAACTAGCTCTCTTGGGGATATCTAGCTCACTATCATGGATCCCCAGGTCTAGGCAGTACCTCCTCTACTGACTTGTGGAGTTTATATCAGATGAAAGTGGGGCAGCGGGGTGCTGCAGTGGATAGAGCACAGGGCTTGGAACCAGATAGACTCATCTTCATGAGTTATACTTGACCTCAGATACTTATTGGGCAAGACACTTAACCCTGTTTGCTTCAGTTTCCTCATCTGTAAAGTGAGATGGAAAAGAAAATGGTAAATCACTCCAGTATCTCTGTCAAGAAAACCCCAAATGGTGTCATGGGGAGTCAGAAACAACTGAAAAATGGCAAGATCAGATGTAAACTTAGGAATGTTAATACAATAGCTATTAGTTCCCAGTTAGGAAAATTCTCGCCCTTAAGGCCTGAGGTTTGGCGCTCTGATGTAATTGAATTTTATGTTCATCTTTACCTAACCTCTTTTTGCTTGAGACCAAAATTGAGATTAAGGAAATGTTCAAGTTTTTAAAAGGCAAGCAGAATCTACTACAATGTACAAAGAAGAGGAGTGGAGGGGAGAGCAGACCCTCCCATGCTTATTTAGAAGTGGAAAACAACAAATCCATTTGAAATGAAACACATTTTCAGCTTTTCAATTCCACTCTATTCTCATCCTTACAACAGAACCACCACATTTGGCCTCTACCATCTCAATACATATATGAGGAAAGGGCACAGTGGGTGGATTTCCTCAAATATTTGTGAGTGCTGCAAATCCACTCTGGCATATGAAGAGACCAGGAATGACCTCTGCCAATGCTCCTTCTTTCTGGGTTCATGTGACCCTTCCCTCCCTCTTCAATTTTCTCCTACCTCTTCTATCCCTGCATCTCAGGGTCCCATTCTTGATTATCTCTCATTCATCTACATGAAAGGGACTTAGAGTCTGAAAACTGGGGAACACTGAATACAGAGATGTTTGGTAGTTGTTGGGAAAATAATAGCACCAATTACCTCAGAGAAAATCAAGGTGGGGCAAGTTTGGTCCCTTGGTGAGCAACTTCCTGCATGCATAGAAAGCAGTAAACAAAAAGAATAAAAAAAGAAAGAAGAGTTAGTCTGTATCACAAGATAAGAATAAATTAAAAGTCATAAGATGGGATATGTTCTGGCAAAGGTCACTGAGATTCAGTCAGTCACAAAGGAGAAAAACCAAGTTAAGGGAGTGCCACAAAACCCCAGAAAGAAAAGAGTATTGGGGTCAAGAGCAGCAAATGGGGTAGAGAAATCAAGGAGGAATGAGAGTGGAGAAGGACATGGCAAACCAATCAAGTATCATTGCCAAGAGAACTCAACATGGGGTCACAAGGAGTTGGACTGAATAGCAACAACAAATTTCATAAACTCCAATACTGTGGAACTATTCCCTCCAGGATCAAATATGAAATCATTTGTCATTTAATACTCTTTAGAACTTGAGTCCTTTCAACCTTTCTAGTCTTCTTACACTATATATTATACTTTGCCTAAAGGGCTTTGCAAACTTTAAAACCTTATATAAAAGCTAGCTATTGTTTTTATTATTTTTTATGAGGAGGAGCAGAAGGAGGAGGAGGAGGATGAGGATGATGATGAAAACTCTCCATATGCACAACAGAACCTGTAGTCTTAACCCTATTCTAACCTTAAATCCAAATCTGAATAGAGGAAATGGCCCTTATTCTTTTTAGGTCAACATCTACAATACCTTGAAATAGACACCATCTTTTGAATGGAAGTTGGAAAAAACTGTCCCTTGAATAAGCACCATGGTGAGGTGGAGCTCAGCTACTCAGGGCGGGACTAAAAGATCAAAGAAGTTTAGAGGGAAGTGGTGCCTAAGGACGCTGAGTCATGTGTATTGTTATATTCTTCCTTGGGAATGAAATTAAGAGAATGATACTGGCTCAGATTCAATCTAGCTGAGATTCAGTCTGGCCCACTTGTCAATACAAGTATCACAAATGCTTGGGCTCTTTAAAAGACTACCCAATATGGAGGAGATTAAACAAATATTGTCTTTCTTTGGCTGAAAGAAGGCTTTGATTGAATTCACTTGGGCAGGATGCAGCACGTCAGTGTTTTGGGACCCTGAGTACTCCTAACTTCAACACATGGAGCAGAGCCCATTCTTCTTATGAGGAACACACAGCCCTACAGTAACACCTTGGAAGCAGACAGAAGTTGCACAAACACATGCTGGGCTTAGCAGCAGTGAGTAAAGACTAATCACTCTCATTATGCTCAATAAAAATTATGTGCCCAGCAGGGAACTCAGTTCAGCAGAACAACGTCTGGCAGAAGACCCTGACAAGCTTATCTTGTTTGAATTTCCCTGAGTTGATGCTACACAAGGATAGGTGTAACCAGCAATTTATAATCAAGGCAATAAACAGGATCCTAGATTGGAAGGGATCTGGAAGGTTACCCAATCCAACTCATCATCCTGAATATAAGTAAATAGAGATCCAGAGAGATTAAGTGACTTAGCCAAAGTCTCACAAGTACCAAATGACATAGCCTTCGCTTTCCACTACTTGATGCCTGCCTTCTCTTATAAATTCAATAAATATGTATCAAATTTCTACTGTAAGAAAAGAGAATGATATTGCTTGTGATCTGCATTGTCCTGTTCTTCTCCCAAGACTGATTGCTTGGATCTACTTTATTCCAGGACAGCTGAATCTAACCAAGGGTCATTTTAACTATTTCTGGTTTGTACCTACTTACTTTTCTAATTGTTCAAAATGACGAAGTTTGATTCTATGCTCCAGTCCTTTCACAGAACAACCAAGTCTGTGATTGTTGAGCAACAGGAATTACTACAAAGAGATTCAGTGGATCAAATCATATTGTAGCAAAAACATGCCTTTGGAGGAAGAAAGCAAGATATTTTTAAGGGGAAAAAATAGTTTTGCACAAAAGGACAAAGTGAAGTGCAACAGAATGTCCAGGCATTCATGGATCAAACCCCCCACCCCTATATTTAGGACAGTAAACATGCTTATGACTATCTGTATCACATTATATGTATATATGTATTACATAGATATATATGCATAGACAGACAGACAGATAGGTAGATAGATAGACAGCTAGATAGACAGATAGTTAGGCTGATTCTCATTGCTTCATGGCATCCACTCATACAATCATTCCATATATGTCTTATACCTGATAAATTTTTTACCTAAACAGGTAAATTTGTAAGACAAAAATAAATTCCTCAGCCAAGTGTGACCTCGTAGTTCATGAAACTATATATTCACTATGTATTCTCCTGGGCCTGACCACATGAATTGGCTGCCTCTCTTGTTCTTGTGTTGTTTCCCCATACAAATACCTATTTTTTGTCAATGTGGGAAAAAGACCTTGCATTCACACGTTTACTTGTTGTAAGACCTAGAAAGTTAAGTGTGAAACTATGTTGAACCAATCCTTAAACATTTTGTCCCAGCCCCTGGAGAGAGTATTATATATAATGGTCTTGCTTGGTCTCCCTCAACACAACCACTATCCCCCAGTGCATCAGAACAGTTGAAAGTCTCTCAATTCCAGAAGTGGGACCAAACTCCCCAAAGAGATAAGTCTGGGTCAGGAATTGAAGGAGATTAAGGAGATTAGGTCGACATTCTTGGACAGGGGCTTCCCAGTAAGAATCAGATTTTGCGTTTGGGGGAGCCCTTATCAACTTCTTGCAACCCAGAAAATCGGGGAAGTAGGAGATCATCATAGAAACCACCAAAGTTCTCTCTAGATAATTTCAGATGCTCTCAACTTCTCTAGAACAAGAGATATAAAATTTCCTGTCCTAAAGGGTCTATTTTATCTAAAGGAATGGTTGCTTTGTTGTCTTAACTAGACAGAGGATCCAAAATAAACAAATTGAGAGATAAAGTTTGCCCAGCCAAGTTCAAACAGGATAGTACTATATTAGGCATAGGGGCTTACAAGGGACATGGGGGGCATTTCTACTAGATGGAAGCCATTTCAATGTTTCTTCCCATTATTAACACTATAGACAGTGTTACATATTCAAATTCCCTAAGTGTGGACCAGGGTAGAGGATAGAGACAGGTTTCAGAATCAGAGTTTTCCAGTGAAATAGGGAAAGATCAAATGACTTAGCCATCTGATCTTTGACACCGTTTCCTAGGAAGGACCTTAGGGAAGAAAGACATGGAGCTGGGATTTGATCCAGAAGTTCAAGTAATAGGACTCACAAAGAATAGTATTGGACATAATATTCTCCTGCTGTTCTCCAACTCTTCTGTGATAAGGAGGGAGTCTGAAGCCCAAGCATGAAAGGATGTTTGCTTTGGGATGCTTTCATTTCTCCAGGGCATGTCCTCAGTTTCTACTACTGTGCCACCACAACTACCAAGCTGTCTCTAACCTGGCTTTTAAACCTGAAATCCTATTACCTTTTGGAGTCTCTTACTTCACACAGCTGATTCCTCTTAAGATTAACCATTGAGACCCCTACCTCCAGCTGGGTTAATGTCCTCTCCATTCCAAGATGGCTTCCCCAAGTCCGTGGTCATGCACAGTCCTCCCCACCTAGAATGTCCTCTCCCACTTTCAATCCAATACTAAAGCTTCCCAGACAGGCTTGTTTTCTTAAGAAAAATGGAATCCAGGTACTTTAGAAGAGACAGCCTCTGGCAGAGGCTGAGAACTGAGGCAGAGTAATTCCTCCACTCCTTCACCCCTCTGCAAGGAAACCTCCATGACTCCCAGCCCTGTCCTCCCATGTCAATGTCATTGATGACAAAGACCACACACTTCATGACTCAATGTGTTTATTTTAAGTCCATCTCCTGCTCATGCAGGGGCCTCCAGGTTCTGTCTTGGCAACATTTGAATCTATGCCGGTCTAGAAATACCAACATCCCCAGTGGGAGGAGCACCAATCCAGCCAAGCCCATTTAAATGAAGTAGTTTGGTGGAATCCTGGGGAGTGAACCCTAGAGGGACAGAAAAGACTGCTCAGATCCATGAGTATAGCTAACTGAGTACATGGGAAACTGGGAGGCTGGCTACATGAATCTAAAGATATAGGCAGCTGGGAGAAGGAGAGGGTAGATTCCTGACTGTGTTTCAATTTTATTAAAGGAGAAAATCAAATACGATATTTTTTAAATATTGGGAGTGAGAAAGCATTCCAAGTTCCCAAAACAGTGTGGGCTAGGACACCTGGATATAGGAGGGATTGTAAGGGACAAGAAGAGCTAGAGGCTAAGATGCCTAGATATCAAAAGAGGTCAAAGACCAAGGGATAGGGTGCTGAGGACCCTGAGAACTCTGTGGAACAGGAAATGTGGCTTCATGAAGGGTTAAGAGGGATAGCATTCAAGTTCCTGGGACCCCTCACCTGACTAGCTGATGAGCAAAGGGTCACTTTTCTGACACAGGAGGTGATATGGTGGCAGCACCTGGAGGTGCCAGACTGAGGGGTCCTGAAGGGCAAAATCAGCCCCGGACTGGGCAGAGCTGAGGGACTGAAAGGAGTCCTAGGAAGCTCAGAGGATAAAGAGTAAAGCTGCTTCCTCCCAGCTGATAGTAATGCAGGCTTACACTGGTACCTGCCACTAGCTGGAGAAGGAAAGGGAGATTTAGGTCCCCTCCACCCCTGCCTCTCTGTCTCTTTAACCCTCTAGCTCTGTCCCCCAAACCCCAAATTGTTTGATTTTTTTTTTCCTCCTCAATATCTTCATGTCCCAGTGCAGGGTGATAGAAAAGGTCTGACTTAGGAATCAAAAGACCGAGGCTCCAGTGCCAGTTCTGTTCTTGACCTGCTGGGTGACCTCAGACCAATGACTTTCCCTCTCTTGGGACACAAGTTCTTCATCACAAAACAAGTGAGTTAGACTGGATCTCTGCAGCCCCTTCCAGCTGGAACATCTGGGACGCCATCATTCCATGTGTGTCTCTGCCTTGGTCTCTGACTCCTTCATTGTCTTCCTGTTTCTCTGAGCCTCAGTTTATCCATTAAGGAATGACAGTTGGTTCCATCTCTAAGGATCCTTACAGCTCTGAATTTCTCACATTTTAAGTAGTGACAAGCCACTGTGAATATGAAATCCCCTCTTTTCCATAACAGCCCCTTCAAATATTAGAAAACCACAACCACTGTCCCCCTGCCCCACCACAATCTCCACATCCTAAAGATCACCTCTCCTGGAGTGCATTAGAAAACCTCATATCAACATTATTTATGTTTTATTGCATCTTTATTTTGTAAACTATTTCCAAATTACATTTTTAAGTGGTTCCAGTTGTATTTGACACCAGTACTAGATGATGAAGATCTGAGGTTCAGTTCATCCAAAGGAGAAAGGGAAAGTCTAGAATTTCTGCTTTTTTCCATCCTCCTCATTTTTTTTTCTTTTGGTTACTCTTTATTGAGGCAAGGTATTTTTTCTTCACGTCTTGTATTTCCTGGGCCAGGATAATTGTCCAATCAAATCCTGAAAATTAGGAAATGGTGGAAGGACTTTTAGAAGATCGCTGGGTTTTGGGGGGAGTGGTATGGGATGGGACCACGGGTTTCTGGTTTCCCCAAACAAAAGATTAGTTTTCCCTAAAAGGCAACAAAGCTGTCACTAGGATCTGATTGGCCTTTGTCTCCCATGAAGTAGGACCTGGTGACCTAAGGGCACCTAAAGTACCATCCATAGGGAGCTGTGGCTCCTTCCACATGATGGCTTCTTTGGAGTCACCATGGCCTATCTGGTTGACTAGAGAAGTTTCCACCTGGACATGAGAGGAGCTCTATTCAGAAAAGTGTCACCATGTCCTTGGTGCACATCATTGCTGTCTTAGTGCCAAGTCAACCTCCTTTCTTTAATGTTCAATGATTTCTGAGAGCCTCATTTCATCCCAACATTGAACTTAAACCTGAGCTATCTGTGGCTAAGCATGTCCCTAATAAAAGGAGGGGACCAGATCCTGAATATCTTTGAAAACAAGGACCCCAGGAGAGTGCAACGAATTACTGAAAAGGCCAGGCTTCTTGACCCAGGTCTTTTCCCATGATCTCTTTGTCCTCTCATCTCCTCCCTTTGTCCTCCCTCAGAATGGTCCTGGTGACCTGGGCTCCTGACAAGCTAAACAACTCAACATCACCAAAGATGTGGCCTCACATCTGGCGTAGTCACTGATACCTAGCCTGAAGATGACAGCAACCAGTTGTAGCTCTGATGTTTCTGTAATTTTCTGTATTTTAGTTTGAATTTGTGAAATAAAATAATATTTATAACAGAAGAAAAAGAGATTGCCCATGAAACTGGAAATCTATTGTGCACAACGTGGTATTCCTAGTAAATATATAATAGAGTTACCATGTAATTTTCCCCTTTTCTTTTTCTTCCCTTCCCCCTGCCCTACAGATGGATACCACTAGAGATAGGTGTGTGGGTACGTGTGTGTGTGTGTGTGTGTGTGTGTGTGTGTGGGTGTGTGTGTAAAATCATTCTTTGAATGCTTCCATTTATACTTTTTTTCTCTGGATGCATACAGCTTCATAGATCCCTTGTAGTTCATCTGGGTACTTACAGTAGTCAAAGTGACTTAGTTACTCCAAGTTGTTCTTAAGACAGAATTGCTGAGAATGTATGTGACATTCTCTTGGTTCTGCCCATTTCACTTATTATTTCCTGACAGTCTTTCCATGTTTTCATCATGTCTTATAGCACTATAAGATTTTATAGTCGTCATGTAACACAACTTGCTCAGTCATTCCCCAATTGATAGTCATCCTCACTATTTCCAGTTTGTTGCTGCCACACATACAGTGGCTATAAATATTATAGAACATATAGGTTCCTTACAAATAGGCCTAGCAGCGGTATTGCTGGGTCAAAAGGCATGGCAATTTCATAACTCTTACCTGTGAATTAATTGGTTAGTAGTTACTATCTCTCATGTACATATATGTATTCATAGGTATGGGTGCATGTATACACACATTCACAGGTACAAAAAGTGCCAAAATATACCTAAATATAATTGTATTTCCCTCATCATTCTGACATAACCTAGATCCAGGCATCTTAAATTTTTTGTGTCATCTGGTGAAGCTTTTAATAAATGTCTCCTCAGAACTTAGTGTGGTTTTTGAAAATTTAATAGTCAAAGGAATGATGACATTTCAATCAGAAGTTAGTCAAAATAAAGATGTATTTCTTCCCATCCAAGTTCACAGACCCCCTGAAAACTCTCATCAGACTGCACGGGGGTCAGTGTACACAGATTATCTGATGTAGAAGGCCCCTTTCTCACTGGGAACCTTCCCTGGGTGTTCCAGACTGGCTTCTCTGAATACCCATGGCTGAGCTAGCCTGGACTTCAGAAGCTGCATCTAAACATTATCAAGCAGATTTTCCTTTCATAGTAAAGTCCTAGAGATCAGAGGAATGGATTTGGGGATTGGAGCCAGGCAGGCCAACAGCCTTGATTGAGTCTCCTATGGACTAGGTGCTGTCTTAAGCAGCTGGACCCCAGGGCCTCGGAGGCCCCTTTAGGCTCTAGACCAATGGGCCTTGGAAGTGTCCAAGCTCACCTGGAAGTCTGGAGGCTTCAGGGGCTGGTTTGTCAGAGGATGCACCCTCCTCCCACTCCTCCCTTCATGCTCATCATCTCCGAAGGGAGGATACTCTCATTCTAAATCCTGTAATACCATGAATAGGCACAGGGTGGAAGGAGGGTCCCTGCTTAGGAGGTAAAGGTCTGGCTTCACACTGGGAGGAATTCTTAGGGCTCTGAAGGATGAAAGTTATCTTTCAATGAGTGTCATGATGACTGTTTGGAATCCACAGAATCATAGGAATTAGCGCTTGAAAGCAATAATAATAGCAGTGTTCATTTCTATAATAAGCCTTGCTAAGTACTTTGTACAGATGATCTTACTTGATCTGGAGGAGTTAATATGACCCCCCCACCCCAATTCCTGAGGTGAGAGGTTAAGTGACCTGCTCAAGGTCACAAAACTATTATCTGAGATAGGATTTGAACCCAGGCCTTCCTGCCTGTAAGTCAGGGGCTCCACTGACTGAGCCACCTTGAAATTTAGACCCATTTTCTAATGCAAATGAGGAAAGTGAGACCCCATGGAAGACATGTCCTCTCCTCTCACAAGACTTTCTGACCCCAGTAGTTTACAGGGAGCAAGAGGAAAATACTGCTTTTATATTTCTGATGAAAATGACAAAAATAGAGAGAACTGGACCTCTGGGAAGGTCAGTGCTGAGGGGCAGCCTGTGGGCGGGCGGCCTATGGGTTAGTGACCCAGCATCCTGTCTGGGCATGGCTCCAGGCCCAGGAGGAGTGTGCAGCCTGGGCTCTGTGTGAAGACCCGAAACAAGTCCCAATAGACCTTGTCCACACACGCCCCAGAGAAGCACAAATCAAAGACAAATGTCTGCCTCCTCTCCATGTACAACACTCTGCCCACTCCCCAGGCTCCTTCCCCTCTGGCCCCAGACCCCACCTGCACTTCCAGACTCAGGAGAACAAATAAAAGGTTTCTCAGGTACCTCCAAACTTTCATTTATTTTCCCCTTCAGATGGCCAGAACCCTCCACATGCTCATCCTGTCCCCTGTAATCCCCCACCCAATGGGATGCTCAGCTGAGATTGTGGAGAAAAGCTGAAGACTGCAGATCAGTGATTCATCAGATTGTTTTATTGGTCAGACATTAGACACTCATTCCCAAAGCAGACACAAAGATGGGAGGGAGGAAGGGAGGGAGGCCTTAGAGAACAGGATGAAGGCCCTGATGAGGCTGCCCTGAGCTTGGGCCAGTAAAGTCCAGGGAGGATCGAAGGGGTCAGTGCTGGGGAGAGAGGCCAGGGGTCAACAGGAACAGTAGGGGGACTGCAGACTGGTTTTCTGTCTCAGGTCCATGCCAGGAAATTCTCTCAAGCTGAAGAAGGAAAGACAGATTCATGGGGATCCTCCAAGTGCCCTCTGGCCTCCAGCCTGTCATCATTCTGAAGAGCCTGCCTTCCCACCCAGCCCATCCTCAGCCCAACCTCCCACAGAACCTCCTCCTCTTTGCTTGGCCCCCTTTACCCCAGCCCCTCCCTCCTTCCAGGCCCCCAGAATCTCACCTTTGGCTGTGAGAGAGACATCTGACCCCTGTGCACTGTCATTGCCTGGAGACAAAGGAGGGAAACAACCCAGTCAGGGACATGCATCCCAGAACCAAGGTATGGGAAGGGAAGGGGACACCAAGGGAAGGCTACTGGGCTAGGCCTCCACTCTGCTTCTCAGTGCTCAGGTCCCAGAGCACCATGGGCTGGCCCCTTCTTTCTACCCTCCATGTCTACCCTTCACTTACCTGCAGCTGGAACATAATCACCTCCTTTTCCACCTGGAAAAGAAAACAAATTTCCAGCAAGGAATCGAGGAGAGGAGACCACACTAGGGTCTCAGAAATTCAAAAATTTGTATTGGAGGCAAATAACCAGGACTGCACTCCCATACCCACACCATTGCAGCCTCTAGATCCAAGAGGAAGAGAGAAAAGGTCCCCATTTGGGCACTTCCCCAGCTTCAGGCCCCTCCTCCAGGGGTTCCCACGGCTGGTCTACAGTCCCCAGCTAGGGAGACACCTAGGCCCTTGGGCAGAGATCCCCGTGTTCATGTGTGAGCTGAGTCTGAAGCAGATTTCCCACTCAGCCAGCCTGTTACACCCTGCCAGGCATCCTCCAGGAAAATGGCTTCCAATTACAAATTTGCTTTTCTAGAGTCTTAAGGCCTGTGTGACTGTCCCTTAGGTGGGACAGAGAGGACTTGGGGACAGAAAGACAACCTGCCGGGTCAGGAGAAGCCCTGATCTTCATGGGGCCTGATCCCTAATGACCCCTCCTAGTCCTTCCTACCTGAATGCTTCCTTCTCCAGATCCCAACTCCAGCAATGACTGCAATGAGGATGAGGAGGGCAGCAGCAATGCCCCCCACAATGAGCCAGGTGGATGAAGACTGTGGCTCTGAAATGGAAAAGGGAAGTGAGAGGCTCTGATCCCTGTCTAGCCTGAGAGTCACTAACCCCTCCACCAACTCCCCCAGTAACTACCCCCTTCTCTGGTCCTGTGGGGTGGAGGGATGACCTTTTCCCAGCCCCCCCTCACTGTTCTTACCCCACTGCAGGGTGAGGGGCTCAGACAGCCCCTCGTGCTGAACTCGGCAGGTGTATCTCCCTTCCTGGCCTGAGGTCATGCCCACAGCTGCCCACTTCTGGAAGGTGCCATCTCCTGCAGGCCTAGTCTCAATGAACTCCGTGTCCTGGGGCTGTTCCTCCCCATCCCTCAGCCAAGTCAGGGAGATCTCCTTGGGGTAAAAGTCCTGGGCCCGGCACCGAAGGGTCACCTCCCCATGGGGGGCAGTGTGGCGGGTCACTCTGGCTGAAGGTGGGTCTGGAGGCAAAGGTCAGAGGCATTACCAGGCTCCCTTTTCCCCTTTCCCGCCAAGGGCACATAGACAGGAGGAACACCCCACAATCGGAGCCATGGGGTACAAGGGGTTCCTGGGGGTGGGGGACACAGGGCTAGGGGTGAGGAGTGGCTGAGAAGGATGGGTTGGGGGCCTTGAGTGTCCAGCACACTTGGGAGGGTCTGCAGTCGAAGGTCAGAGGCATTTCCAGGCTCCCCTTCCCCCCTCCCCTCCAGGGGCACGAGGACTGGTGGGGGGAGGGGAACACCCTACAATATGCCCTGGGGTACAAGGGGTTCCAGGTTGAGGGGAGGGGGAGAAGGGCCGCCCCGGAGGCCTGGAGTGCCGCGCACACTGGGGAGGGCCCCACCGTACCGGTCCTCATCAGCGCCTCCTTCCCCATCTCCAGGTACTTCTTCACCCACGTCACGCCCTCCCCTCCAGCCCTCCTCAGTGCCACCCTTTCCCCTCCTTAGAAGTTGGGGAGAAAATGTCCCCCCCAGATTGAGGGGGTCTGAGGACTGAAGAATCTGCAGGCTGACTTGAGACCAGGGGCTGCCCCTCAGATTTAAGGACGGCCATCCCAGCTGTGACTCGGGCAAGTGTCCTAACCTCCCCAGGCCCTGTAGATAAACAAGCCAGGACCCAAGAATGCAGAGGAAACCAGAGTCCAGGAAACGGAATTGGGAATCCGAGTAGCAGAGGGGCAAGGATGTGGCCCAGTGGATAGAGCCAAGGACCTGTAGTCAGGAAGAACTGACTTCCAATGCAGGCCTCAGACACTTATTAGCTGTGTGACCCTGGGCAAGTGCCTTAACCCTGTTTGCCTCGGTTTCCCCCTCTGAAAAATGATCTGGAGAAGGAAAGGGCAAGCCACTCCAATGTCTTTGGTTAGAAAATCCCCAAAGGGGTCACAATGAGTCAGACACAGCACAGTAACAAAAAGGAAAGGTCTTATTATTAAAATGGGGAGGAGTGCCATTTCAGCCTAAAGCTGGTCTGAGCTGCCTGAAATGTGAACATGTGAATGCCTGGTAACTTCTTTTTTCAGAAACAATGAACCTGGGCACATTTGGTAGGATTTTCCCTCTTTCTTGTCTCATCCCCCCAACTGGGAAACCATGAAACTAAAGATTTCACGGAGAGGATCAAGTTTCCCTGGAGAGGAGTTTAGAGATAATCTTTAATTTCCAGACTGGGAAACTGGAGACCAACAGTGCACACTTACATAGCCTTGAACACCCAGCTCTGGTTTCTTCTCTTTACCAAACGTGGTAGCCATAATATTGACCCTAGTCCGGAGCCTCGTCCTAGTTCTGAGAAAGTCCAGACATCTCCTTACCTACCGTCTATCAGCAACTCCACTGCCTCCTTTTTTCAGTTTGGGGCCCAAAGAATTGTTTCCTTGTATTTCAGCACTCTATTATTGTCATGCACAAAATTTACCCCTTCACAAGAGATGGCAAGATTATTTTCCCATGACTTTCTCTTAGTGTGGATTGGAGACCGGTTTTCAGGTCGTTTGTGGTTTCCAGGACTTTAGAAATATTGATATCCTTTCAGTGCTTATCTATTGGCAATGGCTCTTGGTTCATATTGGTGTCAGGTCTCTGTCTGGATGTAAAGGACTTATTTTGGTCAGATTTGATGTGTCCATTTGGCGTATGTGCTACTAACAGTTTTTCTTGTTTGATCTTCATTTATTTTAGTGAAACATTTTAGATTTTACGTGGTTCGGATTATCTATTTTTTAAAAATAATATCTTGGATTAAGAATTATCTTTGGCACAGTTGTAGACATTAAATGAATGGATTGTCTTCTGATTTTTTCAAATAAATATTTTTTTCACTCAGGAAAAACTCCATTTACCCTGCTCAGCCTTCTTAAATTGAGAGATAAAGGAAACAAAACCTCTGTTATAAACTTGTATACTCAAGGGCAGCATTCCAGCATTGTTCATGCGGCCCCCCAAAAAACAAAAATGTATGTATATAGGAATAAAATTCTGTGCTCTGAATCTTTCATCTCCATCAGGAAGTGGGGAGCATCTCTCATCCCTTGCCCTCCACAGTCCCTCCTTCGATCCGTTCAAGTGAGATTGCTGTTCTGTTGTCAGCTTCTTCCCCCACCAGACCCTCCTCTGTTGCACAGACTTCTGCTTCATCTGGATTATGGGAGATCCTTGTCTCTCACCTTCCCCCTCCTCAGAAGTCTTTGTCTTCTGGAATGTTCTCAGGTGTCTGCTCCTTGTTAAGTCTTTCTTTCTGAACGTTTGCTGTATTTTTTTTTCTTTGACCTTAAGCTCTGGATTTGGGCTAGGAGGATCCTGGGAGTTTTCTCTTGGGGTTCTTTCCAGAGATGGGTTCTTTTGGGTTCTTTTTATTTCCATTTGGACCTCTAGTTCTAAAGACATCCAGTAGTATTTTTTTAATGTTTCCTTGAATTAAGATTTAAGGCCGTGGTTTCAATGACTCAAATTCTCTCTCCTTAATACTGTTTTCAGGACTATAATTTTCTTTACAGGTTCTTCTGTTTTTCAGTCTTTTGTTTCATTTGGATCTTGCTCATTTTGTCATGGAGTCATTCTAGTTTTCCATACATTTGTAGTTTGGACAAGGTTCTGCAGCTCTTGGGGCAAGCCTGCAAAGGTTGAGATGAATCCTGTTTCATTTCTTATTGATCATGTTTACAATTTATTGATTTGGTTCTGAAACTACTTTCGTCCTGTAATTGCCTGAGTTACAGTTCTTTGTCTCTATACTTGGTTCAGAGTTCAGCTGGTCTGGTATACATTAAGCTGAAAAGTCCAGCTCTCCTGCTCAAGGAATTTTGCTAACCTTGGGAAATGGGTGAGACAGCAAGGGGGTTTGGGTCCGACATCTTTGTCCCACCAAGTTGTCCTTCCAAGATGTCTGGTTTGCTGTCCCAATGTCCGGGCTACTATCCTGCACCTGGACTCAGGCCATGAACATGTTTTAGTCTCACAGGAGGAGAAGGAGGGTTGTTACTCGCCTCCATTACCAAACTTTCAACCAATCAGGTTGTTCCCTGGCCTCAGCACTGTAACTAGGCCTTAATCCCACGATGTCACCTACCCTGCTCTGCTCTTTCTTCTGTGCTCCTCAAAACCCACAGAAGGGGAAGGGTCCTTTTGCTCCAGGTCTCTGGCTCATTTATTGATAGGGAGCATTCCCTGATAATAGATGTTATCTTGCTCAGATATCTGCCTCAGCTTACCCTTCTGTTAAAACTCAGTTGTGACAAACCCTTTATTCCAATTCTGATTTTTTCTTCCACAGCAGTCATTTAAATTCCAGTTCTTTCCTCAGTGAAAAATATTATCGCTAGCTTCTTTTTACCCTTTTACCTATTTGCTCTCTTCCAGAAATCCCAGTTGAATTCTGCCCACTCTGTGCTTTTCTTTGAGGCTTTGTGTGTTGATGTTTTGAAGTCATTTTCTTCCTCTGAGTCTGTGTCTTGAGCATCCCTGTCCCCAAGGTAAAATTGGTGGTGGGATCCTTTCTTGTCTGCTTATTCTTTCAGTCTCCTTCCTGACCATGGACCTGATGTCAAGGCCAGACTTTCTCCACATTCTGAAGGGTATGTCCAGAATAACCTTGTTGCAGCTTTCTTGAGGTTCTGAGTTGTATGTTATTCCAGGAACTCAGGGAAAACTCACTCCAGGGACCTGTAAGTTTTCAGTGCTCCCAGGATGGTCTGATTCGCTATCCACCACTCCGCCATCATAGATCTGCAAATTCCTGAACTATGTTTAAGTCTAAGCAATACATCTGTGGGCTGGGCCCATGTGGAGATTACTGATGGATTCAGTCACTATTAGCCAGCTGGGAAGCTATGCTGCTAGAAAGTTACAGAACTTTAGAGTCTCCTTTCATCTATGACTCCTTCCATGGCTATTTTTCTGTAGGCTTCAGACTGGGCTGGAAGAGATCTGAGACCCCACTCTGCTCCTGGGATTGGAACCACAACCTGCTGCTTGCCTTGAAGGTGTTTCCTGCTTAAGACCCAGCCTAGGTCCTGGCACCTGCCCCTCACCCAGGATCTGCCTCTTCTAGGGGTACATCCCCTCAGTTTGCCCTAGATGTCTAACCCCAAGTTGGGCAATAAGAGATAGGTTTTTCTCTATTCGCTGTTCCTTCCCCTTTATGCTGGATCTGGAACCCCTTCTTGGCCTGATGAACGGTCTTTCCCTGAGCTGATACACTCAGCCACGCCTTTGCTGGCTGGACCCCTTCCTCAGCATGCATTTAGGATATGGTTAGGGTTAACACCCAGGGTCCACAGAACCCTCTGTGTCTGGAACAATGCTTCTACGTTCGGGCTGGGCCATGTTCTACATCTGCTTTTAGAAGGTGCGAAGGTGCCAAGGTGGACGTTCTCTTTCCTTCTCCTCCATCTTTCTTCTAGGTCTTTTAATCAGTGATTTTTTTGGCCAGGTACAGTCTCCATTTTGAGTGCAATGTAGTAGGAGGTGGAAGCTGGGAGTCTTAACCCAACTAATCCCAAATGACTTTCTGGTTTTCTCTGCAGTGCTTGTCTAAAAGGGGAATCCTTCACCTGCCCATTTGTGGCAGTGAGTTTAGCCAATGTTGGTCCACTGCCTTCAGTCACTTTGGCTTTTCTTATCTAGTTTGTGCCCCTTCGTCTTGTATGAAATGATGGGTAGAAAAATGAGTAGAACCTCAAGAACATATACAGTGTATATTATGACTGTTGTCCTTCATTCTAGAAGAGGACCAAAATGACATCTCTATATTAGGGTCAAGTCACAGTGTGTCCAAGTGTAGCTGATCAGACCACTACAAGCTTGGAAGGCTGGGCACAAACAGTCCATGTGAGCATTTGGGGTGGATTCTCTAAATTTGTGCATCTCGCTTTTCTTTTGAACTATTTCAATTCTGCTTTGTTGGTAAAGCACAGACCCTTCTCTGATGTGGGCGTGCCATGTGGTCCTGTGCCAGTGTCTCCTATGTCATGCAATCAATTCCACAGTTCTTCAGAGAGACCTTGAGAGTGTCCTTGTAGCACTTCTTTTGACCCCCATGTGATCCTTGCCCTGTGTGAGTTCTCCATAAAAGAGTCTTTTGGGCAAGCATATATTTGGCATTTAAATAAGGTGGCCAGACCTTCATAGTTGCACTCTCTGCAGTCGAGTTTGAATGCTTGGCATTTAGTTTGAGAAATGACCTCAGTGCCTGGTACTAATCCTGCCAGGTGATCTTCAGAATCTTCCTAAGACAATTCAGATGTAAGTGATTCAGTTTCCTGGCATGGCACTGGTAGGCCAGCACACAGCAATGAGGTCAGCACAGTGGCTCTGTAGACCTTCAATTTGACAGTCTCTTCTCTCTCTTCTCTCCCATACTTTCCTTTGGAGCCCCTCAAACACCGAGCTAGCTCTCGATGCATGCATCGACCTCATTGTCACTGTGTACATCCCTGGAAAGTACACTACCAAGGTAAGTGAACTTATCAACGCTATTGCAAACTTCTCCATTTGCCAGAACTGTGGTGCTGACTGATGGAGCACCTGTGTTTTCTAGGTGTTAATTGTTAGGCCAAAATGAACACAAGCAACAGAAAATTGATTCCTACTTTGTTGCATCTCAGTTTCACAGGCTGAATTTAGAGCACAGTCATCTGTGCACAAAAACATCTTGAACAAACTCTCCCTCCACCTTAATTTTGGCTTGTCGTCTTTTCACGTTAGATAGTTTGCCATCAATACCATCGGTAGCTGACCTTGATGCCATGCTTTCCCTCATTGATGGCCTTTGACAACATGGCTGAGAACATTATGCTAAAAAGCATGGGAGGAAGAACATAGCCTTGTTTCACTCGATAGGTGACTGTTAAAGCATGAGAACGTTGTCAATTATCTAGAACCTGGGCAAGCATGATGTTACACAATACAGTACTATTGAACTTTCTCGGGCAAACAAATTTGACATAATTTTCCATAAGCACTTGTGAGTGACAGAGGGACAAATGCTGTGTGCAGATATCTGTTCTGCTCCTGGCATTTCTCCTTCAGTTGTCAGGCAGCAAACACCACATAGAGGCCCTTTCTGAAGCCACACTGGATCTCTGGTAGATACCCCTCTTCCAGATGAAGGATCAGCCTGTTAAGGAGGACTCTGGCAAGAATTTCACCAGCAACGAATAAGAAAGAGACCTCTCTGTGATTGTCACAGGACAGTCTCTTTCCTTTACCTTTACAGAGATGGACAATGGAAGTGTCCTTTCACTCCTGGAGGATAACCTCTTCTTGCCATATAACCTAGAAAATTTCAGTCAGCTTTTGTAAATCTCAGCTGGAATAGAATCAGCACGAAGTGCTTTGCCACACAAAAGGAGCCAAACGTAATGGTAATCAAAACCTCTTCTTCAGGGGGAAGAGAAGTTCCAGACCTCAAACTCTATTATAAAGCAGCAATCATCCAAACCATCTAGTATTGGTTAAAAAATAGAAAAATTGGTGGGAGACTAAACAGGAATCAGAAACAATGGAACTCAATAGCCCAGAGTGTGATAAAGGGAAAAAATAAATTATCTAGGAAAATGCTCTTTGTTTGATTAAAACACTTTCTGCGGAAACACCTTACGTTGAATTCCATGACACATTCTAAATAGATAAGCAATCTTAATACTAAGGGCCTACTATAAAAAAATTAATAATAAATAAATAAATAATGATAACTAACACTTACATAGTGTTTACTATGCTCCAGGCACTGGGTTGAAGACTTTACAATTATGTTCTCAACTGATCCCTACAACAACCCTGAGAGATAGGTGGTGTCATTATCATCACAGATGAGGAATTGGAGGCAAACAGATGAGGTGAGCTGGCTGGTTGTTGTCCTTCATCTTCGAAGAGATGATAATAACATTGCCATGATAAAATGCCTTTTGATTCAGGTGCAAATTGAATTTAAGTGACGCAGAGTGGCACAAAGCTGTCAGCCTCATTGTCTCCTCCAGAGTCATCATAGTCCAGTGGCAGGACAGAGTAAAGATGGTTGATGATGGCTCAGAATGCAGTGAATGACCTTGACATCTTTGGGGTCTCATCAAGCTCTAAGCGCTCCATATCACCTGCTTCATCTGCCTTCATGGCCGTTGGAACAAGTGGTTCTCATCCACCCATTCCACCAGAGGAAGTCTCCACGTACTTGACATAGACACCCCCCTAACTCACCAAATGGTTTGACACCCCTTGGTTACTCTCAAACTGGTTTGACCCATCTGCCAAAATGGTTTACCAGGTTGTGGCTGCTGCACATGCTGCAGCTTCTTGGAGCCACAGGTGAGAGTTAGGTGGAACAGCTAGACACCGAAGGTGAAAAGAGCCCTGAAAAGGGCTTGGCAGTCATCACACCAAAGGTACTGGTCCTCCCTAAACACACCCTACACCCCCATTAGGTGAGTACATCATATTCCTATCTTTGGGTAGGGAATGTGTTTTTTAACTGGAGATAGAGGCATTTTTAAAAGATAAAATACAGATTTTTGATTACATGAAATAAAAAGCTTATTTACAGACAGCATTAATGCTTGTAGAATAAGAAGGGAAGTGGTCAAATGGGGGGAAAAGTCTTTGTATCAAATTTCTCTGATAAGGGTTTGATATTCATGATATACAAACTCAGAGGATATATACAACCAATTCTCAAGCAAAAAATTGACTCAAAACCTCATGAAATGCTCCAAATCACTTTGACCCAGCTATTCAATGACTGGGTTTATACTCTGAATTCAAATCTGGCCTCAGACACTTCCTAGCTTGGACACGTTACTTCCTCACTTTCTGCCTCAGTTTCCTCATCTGTAAAATGGAGATCATAACAGCATCTACCTCACAGGGTTGTTGTGAGAATTAAATGAGGCAACACTTGTAAAGTCCTTGGCATGTGCTTGGCGCCGAGTAGGTGTTTAATAAATGGAAGAGGAAAGGGAACCATCTGTTCAGTTAAACTTGTCATCGTTCTTTTTATGGTCGCTTCAAACTGGGAACTAAAACCTTGTCTTCCTGTTGCAAAATGGTTATGAGCCAAAGTGTGCCAATGTGCCAGGGTATTGTTGCCCCTGCTGTAGTTCAGTCATTAGGTCCGACTCTTTGTGACCCAACTTGGGGTTTTCTTGGCAAAGACTCTGAGGTGGTTTGTCATTTCCTTCTCTGCTTCACTTTGCAGATGAGAGAACCGAGGAGAAGAGCAGAGATACAGAGAGAGTCAGAGAGAGTAGCTCCAGTTGGTTAAAATTAAAATCACTCCTGAACACCAGGTTTTAGAGAAAGAAAATGGGAAATCCCGAGGCAGGATCCAGTGGATCATGGCTAAAATACCAAATCTGTATGTGTGTGTGTGTGTGTGCATATGTGTGTGTGCAGGCACATGCAAATATGTGAAATTCTTGATAAACCAGGAAATCTTAAAAAATGTTTCTCTTGGACAAATTCCCACTTACAGTAAAGACAATACATCAGTGGCTTGATAAATGGATCTGTGGGTAGATCTGAACACCTCATCTCAAAAGGTCCACCTTTGTTGGGTAGTAAGAAGAGATAATGGCTGCTTACTCCCTTGCCAAGAGTACCAGGCTGGAGTTATACCCATGTATTACCCATCAAATAGTTGATACCTAAGACTCAGAATATTTTTATGATTCAGGATAAAAGCCCCCTTCCACAGTGGGGAGAAGAGCAGCAGTTCTGCCCCAGCATTAGTTAACTTATTCTAACAGTTGAATCCCACTCCCATTAATAATTACATGAAAGGAAATCAGGAATAACTAGGAACAGTACAGTCCCTGGGGACTCCACAGATTAGTTTAGGCAACAACACTCTGATCCCCCCAGGGAGTCCATTCAGCCATGTCAAAGGGTGCATGCCCCAGGAATGAAGGGAAATGGGAATGTGTCAGCTTCTCCTCACCTGGGGCGTGGAGAGCAGGGCAGCCCCTGTGCTTTCCCACATGATACCCATCTGGCATCTTCTTACACCATTCTTTTCACCAGTCAGGAGTAACCAGTCTCACAACAGACATGCAACATGATAGGGCTGTCTGTCAGTGGGCAGCCAAAGCCACGTGGGGTGAAAGGGGCTTCTTAGATGCTCGGATACCTTTTCTTTTTGTATGTCCATCCCTCACCTCCAGTCCTATATTGGGAAGATCAGGAACAGTAAACACCGAGAAATAATGGAATGCCACCTGGTTTGTAAAGGACAGTGGTGTGTGTGTGTGTGTGTGTGTGTGTGTGTGTAACCTCTCCTTATATGTAAACACACACACACACACATACACACACACACCTCCCTGGCCTTCAGTAGATCACCTCAGACCACAAACACAGGGCAGGTCAGAATCCTCTTCAAACCCTATGTCCTCAGCCTTTACCCATGGGTTTTGCTTTGGCCAGTTCACAGCTGAACATGTTTAGATCAAAGTCAAGGCATTTCAATGAAATAGTGAGACAAATGAAGTCATCCCATCACCCCTCTCCCCCCATGAGCCTCAACACACTTTCTTACACACTGTAGGCAGTGGAAGAGTGAACATTCATGAAGATTCTGGGCAGGGAACCTGCTCATGTGGAGCCAAGTGACTGAGACACCAGAGGGGTGAACGGGGCATAGTCAGTTCTGCTCTAACACTCATTCTGAGGATGTGAATTTGTTCCAGTGTGACTGATAGAGAATGACTGAACACACTTGAATTTGGTGTTTGCTTATGCGAGCACTTTCATTTTGGAAAAACTGAGAAGACAGAACCACTTCCCAACAACTCCCAAGCCGCAGTCTTCATCCTGATGCCCACATCCACAAGCCAACTTTGGGACCTTATAAGGGCAAAGCACCACATTTGTCATAGAATCTTTGGGTTATTTGGAGCTGGGGGCTGAGGAAGGCTGCCTCTCCCCCTTACCCACCTTTCACTATGGCCTGGAGTTGTGGTCCACTGAGACCAGCCTCCCACCCAGAACAACTCCATGCCAGCTGGGGGGCTGGTGCATCCTGGGGAACAGGCTGAGTAGCAGCCCTTAGCCACTATTTACTACAATGTTTGAGCATTTCTTAGCCATTTAAATGCCTAAGACTGCACTACCATCTTCCTTTGGCTCCAATCTTTTTTTTTTTTTTTTTTTTTTTTACTGTGTCACTGATACAGATTGAGTGTTGTGATCCTGCCCTCATTTCCCCATCACCTTTGTGACTTTTACTGTGTGATTTTGTATAGCCAGTGATTTTTAGGAACACATGTATCACATTCCAGAAGAACAGGTTGAACAGGGAGGTTGACTTGGGTTTGGATCCTGTAAAGTTGTGGCCTTCTCTGAGTGATGTCCCCCTTCTCCTCTGCAGGAACTGCTGCCATTCAAGCATGATTCTCTATATCCAGTTGTCCATTCTGGCCTCCAATGTCTTCATCAGATGTTGTTCTCCAATGTAGCTGTTCCTCAACTCAGGTCTTTGCAGGGTTATCTGATATCCTGGACAATTCATGCACTAAGGGTGTAACTGAGGTGGCAGCTCTCTCCCTAGATCTCAGCCACTCACATTATTCACCAGGTCCCCCATCAGGGAGAAATTGCTTCTCTTCTGGCCTACTCTGTAAACCAGCTCTAAGCTGGTTTTGATCCCCATCTCTAGACCTGCTTAGTCAAGGGAAACCTGCATCACAGACCCCACTGAAGGAAGTTGTGAGCCCAGCGTAGGGGGAGGGTCTTCAGTCTCCCCAGCATGCCACCTCAGCTGTGAAACCATCTTCAGTCTCCACAGTCAGAAGGCACGAAGCTTCCTCTCTCTCCTCTGCCAGGCTTCCATGCTGAGCTTCATGGCTAATGGGAAATCAGGAAAACTCCATTCCCCTTGGGCTTGCTTGTCTGAGAAGGCTGGAGGTTCTGGGTTGAACTCTGGTCTCTCAGAATTCTTTTCCTAAGTGATTCTGAACTTTTTACTGGACAAAGCAACTCTGAGACCCTCTGCTGTGTCCTGTGGATCTGTCCATCCAAAGACAACAAACTGACGACAACAAACCAATTTCCACTCTTTGATGGAATCACCTAGAGGAAGTCCATGTCCCCAGGGCTCTTCTGTTTGCAGTTGAGACACTGGCACCCACTGGGAGCCTTTCGGTTCCACTAATGGTGGCAGAGGAGCCCACTACTCCCGAATCCATTTCAGAAGTGATGTAACAGGGACCTCAAGAGGACAGAGCTCAAGAAGACGGCTCATCTCCACATCCCAGGCCCACAGAGAGCAGTGGCAGCTCTAGTGAAAGGTCTGAAGCCTGTGCTTGGTGAGCAAGGGTGTATCAGGGCACATGAACCCACACGAAGGCCAGTACTGAAAGTAGGCTGGAATAATACCCAACTGACTTCTGCCTTTGCTGGCTTATTCCAGCTGTCAAGAGCATGGCACATTTCAGAATCCATGAGACATCAGTTGGTGTCCAGGTCCCTGGAGCATCTCAGCTCAGAGCACCCACAGGCCCTTTGATAGCTGCATGGGAATTTCTGGTGCCTCAGGGGATTGCAGAAGTGGGGGCTATAAATCATGTTGGATGAACAAAGAGCAAAAATAGCCCCGACCGCAAGAAAAAATCAACAAGAAGACTGCATTGGGCTTAAAGGTATTGTAGACAGTGAAATTGTGTGAAGTCAGTAAACAGGTACTGGCTGGCTTAGCAGCTAAGTATTTAAAGAAAATAGCTAATCAGAAACATGGGGAGAAGCAGTGAGTAAATCTATAATGGATGGGGGCCTCCCTTTGTGGAACTCAGGTGAAGCACCTCCCAGGGACCTTGTGGTTGTCGTTTTTGTGTGTCCTTCTTTTCAAAGAGGACCATGACAGCAAGATGAGGACATGACTTACAGTTGACTTTGCAACCTGGAGCTTCATTGCTGGCAGAGCACCATCCCCTCCCCCCCAACCCAACCCATCACACTTATTTTTAACGTTTCATCTCAAAAGAGATTTTTTAGCCTTCCTCTTACTCATCTGGCACTTGTGAGGCAGAGGGAGGCAGACCCTCACTGCTCTGCCCATCCATGGGTTATGGATTTATCCCAGGAGGATTGCATCTCCCCCAGCCATATCTTCTAATGAATTCTCCTGCTCGACCACAGGGATTAGGGACCCACAAGTGACTGGATGACATTCACTGATGTGCAAGTGTAGGCCCTCCAACTGTCAAAGAGAACCTCATCCCAGTCTGCAGTAAACAACCAAATAATAGCTAACATATATTAAGCACCTACTGTGTGCCACATACTGGGCTAAGCACTTTTCAATTGTTGTCTCATTTGATCCTTACAGCCACCCTGAGAGGGACATTCTATTACAATCTCCATTTTACAGATGAGGAAACCAAGGTAAATAGAGGTGAACACACTTGCTAGTAAGTAGTGTCTGAGGCTGGATTTGAACTCAGGTTGTCCAGACTCCAGGCCTAGTGCTGTACACACTGTGATGCCTCCTAGCAGCCCTGAATTCCATCACTTTCAACACACAATTCTTACACAATCCAAAGCCTAGATGATAGCACAACACACATTGTATAGCACTTAATATTCACATACACCAATAGTGTTCTCATGTGCTGCATTTAAGCCTGTACAAAAAAAGCACCTGCATATAAAGACAATCACACTGCAAACATATAAGTCCAAATTTTCTGGTAATAAGCTGTGGCTTCCTATACCACCTTCCTAGCTACACATAAATAATTGGTGTTGTGTAGTCTCCTTGGTCATCATTTGTCCATTTTTCTGGGAAAAACCCAAATAGACAGGCCCTGCCCCGGCCCCCTGATCTTGGGGGCAGTCCTCTGGTGATTCTGAGGCTGGCACCATCTCTGTGAGTCATCTCTGCTCCTCAGAGCTTCCTCATCTGGAATATTAGGAATAAAGAGACCTCCCCACAGCCATGTAAACACAGGTCCACTGCACTGAGGCATTTTGGGGTGGGATCTTAGCCCTTTGCTGGGCACAGATGCTCTCTCTGGCTGTTCATCATCTGCATCTTCTTCTTCCTCACACCATCTCAGGCAGCTGGGGGAATGGAGAAAGAGCTGCCCCTGGAAGTCAGAAAGACCTGAGTTCAAATCCTGCCTCAGATGCTTCCTAGTGGGGTAACCCTGGACAAGTCACTTCACCACCACATAATGACACCTGCTTGGCAGGGTTGTTGTGAGGATCAAATGAGGTCATGGAAACGTGTAACGTGTAAAGCTTAAGGTGCTATGATATCACAGCTAAGGAGGGTTGTTCTTGTTTAAAGAGATGAGCAGGCTCTTAAGATGCTTGTCCTCTCACTCACCTGTGAGAACACGCCCAACAGGGGACGCTGTCTGGTCCCAATTTTTACAACTTACTGCCACTCTAAGGGCTCCCTCAGTAAAATACCCATGTCTGGGAGGAGGCATTGACGCTATTAAAGAGAGTATTTCTCTTCCTTTTTGTCTTCCAGTTGGAGACTCCAAAGCCTTTGGGAAGGAAAAACACAAGAGAATCGGACGGATGATCCAGGTGGTCCTCAGCCCTGGTGGAGAAAAGGAAACTTCCTAAGGTCATTTTCCAAGAACCTAGATGGACATCATGAAAATGTTCCAGGAGAGCTCACCCAGTGACTGATGCTGGAAAAAAAAAACATGATGGAACGATTTATTGTAAAGACTAATTACTGAGAGAAGAAAGTACATAAGTCTACCCTCTTCTATTCCCATTCAGATGATGTCCAAAGGAAAGAATGCTCATGCTGGAAAGAAAAGGAATAATCATTTATAGAGTTCCTACTGTGTGTCGTGTGTTCTCTGTGCCTGGGGGCTTTGCTCTAATTATTCTAATGAGTAATCCTTATTAGACCCCCGCAAGGTTGTTATTATCCCCATAATAATTTTTATGCTATTATTTTCTCCCTGTTATCGTTGAGGAAATGAAAGTAAACAGGTTAAGTGACTTGACCAGGGTCACACACCTAGAAAGTGTCTGAAGTCAAATTTGAACTCAGGTCTTCCTGAATCCAGGTCTAGTGCTACACTATACCACTTAATCACCTCTAAAAAAAAAACCCAACATTTTGAAATAATTAACAGAATCAATACAAAGGGCACATTACACTTCTTTAAAAACACATAAACAAGCCCACACACACACACACACACACACACACACACACACACACACACACACTTCCTTTATTGTTTGCTGAGAAGCTGACAAGAAAACAATTTTAAATTAACAAATTGGCTTCAGTATTATTTTTCATTTAAAAAAAAAAGATGAGGAGGGGAGAATAGGGAAGGAGAAATAGGATGTTGGGCTTTGCCACATTAACCTTAAAGCAATGATATGATCTCATATCATCAAAGTGCTCCTGCTAAAATAACCCCCTTGGAAAATCAGTGTCTGTTCTTCACATAAAGACAGTAGGCATTGAAGTGAATCCCCAAGATTATATGAGGCCCCTTCCAGCCTAGATCTAAGATTCTACGTTTAGAGCCTTCCAGGTCACATGAGCAACTAGATGGCAGCCTAGACATTTTCTCTGGTCCCCGGAACATCTCAGACTTTTCAAAAAGAGAAATTTCATACCAGAAATAAAACAATTCCACTTGTTTCCATGGTGTAAGACACCCAGAATCAAAAATAAGGGAGAAAAAAACTTGAGCTCACTCTCTCTCCCACCTCCTACACTAGGAAACCCAAGGACACAACACAGGCTTGCATGTGCCATGAAAATACTCAGGTAGTGCTGGCAGCTTGGTCACGGCTCTTCAGGAGCAAAAATACTCCCAGGGGCTGTATCCCAGAAGTGCCAGTGCTGCAGTGCTCTGATCTGCAGCCTCTGGACCGCCAGTGTTGGACCAGAGAGCCGAGGAACTGAGGGAGCAGAACAGGTCACCAGGACAGGATACTGTGCATGGGTAGTGGGGGAGGGGTGCTGCGCAACACTCCATCAAGCCTGAAGAAAGAGCCCAGAACTCAACTGGGACCAGTTCTGACCACTCAAAAGTCAACTGAGGCCAAGACTTTGGCTAGTGAAGCATGAATTGCCCAAGGTGGGCACTTTGATATCCAGCTCCCAAGGAAATTACAAAGGGAAGAAAGTCAGAAGCAAGAGCTAAGAAAAATGGGGCAGTGGGGGGGCGAATAAAGATTGAAAGTACCAAAGAAAGTACTAGGAAGAAAGAATCTGAAAGACCCTGAATATAAACACATCAATCAGTAAGAAAACCAGTAACAGAAGGAAATGTGACCTCCAGATCTAGTAAATGAGTGGGCCTCAATGAATAAATACTGCAGATTGAAGGGAAATGATCCAGCCTTTGAGACAGAGAATTCTGTGGAATTTGCGGAGTACATGACTCCTGAGGTGTATTTAAAAGAGAAAGGAGAATCGTGAGAGCAGAAATGATGTCTTCCAAAGCAAAAATAATGATGAGCAGAATGGAAACCCTTAAATCTCTCATGGCAAGTCTCCAAAGAAACAAAAGAGAGAACTATTGATGGGGAAAGCAAATCCGAAAAGGATTTGGAAAAGGTAAGCTGTACAAGGCAGGGGCAGAAAGTGCAGGGAGGGCAGAGCCCAGAAGGGAGACTTTGGAAATTTTAATTGTATAAAGAATAGAGAGAAAATAGAGAGCAGAGGATTAAATCATGAATCAGAGAGTAAAATATAAAGCTAACTCATAACTTTAATTGTCAAAGTATTTAAATAATATCATAAAAAGTGACAGATTGTTTAAGAAAACAAAACTTTATAATCTGTTACTTATAAGAAACACATTTAAAAACCAAAGATACCCACAGAATTTAAATGAAGGGAGGGGGAAAAAATTTATTCTGCATCAAGTGAGTTCAAAAAAGCAGGAGTTATCATTGTGCTATCAGATAAAGCAGAAACAGGCATTCCGAAAAGCAAAAGGGGTAAATAAGGAAACTGTATTATGCTGAAACCATAGACAACTAGCTAATATCAGTCAAAAACTTATGTGCTACAAATGCATTGGAATCCAAATTCCTAAAGGAAACATAGAAATGGTAAAGAAAACAAAAACCTGGTTTTTTGAGAAGATCAATGGTAAACCCTTGGCTAATCTGATTAAAAAGAAGAGAGCATTCAGGGTTAGAATAGAATTGCAAAGGAGTAAGAAAGTCAAGTCACGGCAAATCTAGAAAAATAAAAAAATGAACAGGACAAATGATGCACAGTGAGTTATATGCTAACAAAAATAAGAACTCAAAGACACAGAGGAATACCTTCAGCAAAATAAAATGCCCAAACTATCAGAAGACCAATAGAGAAATTCCTTAACCCAATCTCCAAAAAGGAAATAGATGGAGTTGTAAACGAACTATCAAAAGGAAAAAGTCCAAATTCCCAAATAAAGAACTTTTTTTTTTTTTTGACAGGGGAGGTGGGTTATGAGAGCATGAGTGTCTGAAACTTCCTTGGTAGTTTTGGGCGTGGAAGAAGGTGGGGAGAGGGAACCAAACTAGACCTACTTTGTGAGCAGTGTAGGGAGAAAGACCCGTTTTCCCTTTCGGGAAGAAGAGAGGACTTGAAAACTTTCAGAAAAAAGGTCTGCAGACTTCCATCAATCATCATCAATCATCAATTTTGTGGAAGTGATCCATACCCCTGGCTTACCTGGACAAGCACATAGAAGGCTTTCTTATCCAGTGACTATCTGGAAGTGGCCAAATCAAGAAAAGGGACACAATTTTTATGAGTCTGGAAAATGATGCAATCTAGAATAAGAGAAAGTCTGGGCACAAGGTTACATTAAAGGCAGCTAGCTCCTGGTTGGGGCTTTGTTTGTCAAGTCAGTTCTTTGCCTGAGTGATGTTCAAAGATAATCGCTGTGAAAAACAGGAAGTCGGAGAATTGGTTCAGCAGACTTCACCACACTAATCCTTAAGTAATGACAGGGTGAAAGCCATCCCATGCTCTAGGAAAAGTGTGACCAAATACGGGGAATGATGCTATCCACCACAGGAGAAGCCGAGGCTTGTTGATCCAAGTTAGCTCAGAAAAGTATTATACAAAAAGGCTCCAAAAAAAATCACAAAGCACAAATTAACTTGATGTGGGGAACTTCAGCAGAAAGTGTTTGAAACTCTCTCCTTAGGACCTTAGTCATTTTGGGACAGCAATAAAATGGGCAGAAAGCCCACACACAAATTCACCTGGTCAAGGAAAAGGTCCAGCTTTCCCTTCCTCCCTCTAGAAAGTCCTTAATCTTTGTAGATATCCACTATCTCAAGGCTTTATAACTGGATCGGCAGACTTAACACATGGCATGCACAGGAACTTTGGGACAAGACTGCTGTCCCTATCACCTCATCAGCCTGTTTAATCAAGACATATTTGCAGTTCATCAAAGCAGGAAAATTATAAGATGTTTCCAAATTTTCATAAAATAGAATAATCCCTTGTATGTTGTTGAAATTCTCTAAAGACCTAAGACAAGAGGACAAGGCTATAGGAAAACTATTGGGATTCTTACTTATTGATATAAATTTGTGACTATTTTTTTCTAATATACGACTTTTATTACAAAAAGAACAGGGACCCAATAAGTCATTTGGTATGACTCAAATGCATTTTTTTCATATTGAATCTACACAGGGTAGTATGTAGTCACAACAAGAATCTTTCAGAGATTTAGATAGAGCAAGAAGATTTTTTTTTCTTATTTGTCTTAATGGGGGTGGAGGGAATGATAGAACCTCCAATTAATAAGGCCATGATCTGAATTACTGAGCCTTGCCATCTCATTCTAAAGACCATTAAAAGATCAAGATTTTTATGAGTTTGGAACAATCTAGGATTCAAAAGGAGTAGTTGGTTAAAATGGGTTTCAGTGAAGGATTTCCATGAAAGTCCCAACTTCCTTTCCTTCCCCTATTCAGGGATTGAGAGATGAAAGGGGTAAGAATGTTTGGAGAAAGTGGTTCCCTGTGCATTGTCCCATTCAGTTTCGCTCAAAGAATCGCCATAAGCTGAACCTGTTCTAAGCTTCCTTTTCTGGAATGAAGTGAGATAGGAAACCATCACTGAAACCAATCTTTACAAATTTATTGCTGAGCAGAAGCAGCAGAGACTAGTCCCTTGCTCCATTTTACTGTAGTAAGAAAGCCAATGCTCAATGGACTCAACAATTTGAGGGTTCATTTCAGAACAAGAGGTTTTGAAATTCCTTCCTTGAATACCTTAGTAGTCTTGTGATCATAGGAAAATGGGCAGGGGAACGAGTCCCAAGCCCACTTTGAGCAAAGCAGGGTCAGATACACGGAGCAGCTTGACCCTTTGGGCTCCAAGCAGGCCAGTCAATTTTGTAGAGATTCATCCTTCAATCCTGGAGTTTCACAGGCAGATGATCTTAATTCAACGGTGCTTTGTCAGGGTGGACAGATGGTAAGATGTTTATAAACATTCAGGGAGACTGTATGATGTTAAAATTCTTTAAAGAACCCATATAGAGTTCAAAGGTTTGGGGGGAATGTTGGGGCTACTTAAATAATAATGTAAACTTGTAACTGTGTTTTCTACTCTATGACTTCTGCTTTCCAACAAGAACTTCCAATAGTAGCTACTTTTGGTCCAATCTAAAAGCATTTTAAAAAAATTTATCTGCAGAGATTAATTAATGAGTGAAGCTAATTAGTAGGCTCGTAGTGCCAGAGATTTAGTGCTGGCAAGTATTGGAGAGCTTACCTAGCCTGAAAAAGAAAAATGGAGAAAGTTTCTGTGATCGCCTCCATGCACACACAAAATTCAGGAAAGTTTGGATTGAAGTGAAGACTTAGGATTTCCAGAAAAATTTGTCTTCTTTCTTAGTGAGTTAAACATGACAGAATGCTGAGCAACCTCCTCCAGCTGATGAGGCAAATATTTTAATGCTGAGGCCCTAGTATCTGCTGTGAAGGATCATTAAAAGACACGAGACTTTGATGGATACAGATGAAAATCTTGGTGATTCTTAGGGAAAATCTTTTAAAAATATGTTCAGTGAAGGATTTTCATAAAACTTCCAAAAGTAAGAAAGTTTGGAGAAGGACATAGACTGTTACCCCACACATTGTACTATTCATTTTCCATGCAAGTCTTTCAATAAACCAATTGGTTGTAAATCTATATTTCTTTAACAATGTCAAATAAGAACAATTGAAAGTGTCATTTCTTTTACCGAGTATGACTAGCAGAGATCCTTCAAGAGGAATAGTGTAACTACCCAGCGAGGTCCATACTTGGAAAACTGATGTTTGAAGATTAATTTCAGGAAAATGAAGGTTTTTTTGTTCTTTAACTACCTAGCAAATTGACCATTCTAAAAGACAAAAAAAGAAACATAAGACGAATACCAGCCCAATTTGTGTAGGATGGAGGAGGGAAGTAGGAGCAGTTTTCCTTTTGTGGACAGAAACATGCCTTTCAATTTCATAGTGATGCCCAGCATTTCTTAAGCAAATGGCCACATTAGCAGAGTGGATCCCATGTGGTTTTTGCAGGTTTCAGTTGTTTTCTCTAACACTTTCCATCCACCTATTCAAAAAGGTTTCATTTTGAGCCAAGGTAGGTAAGTGACAGGATATTTCTAAATTTGCAAGAGATAGCATACTCTATTTGATAATGCTGCAATTCAGATATTTGGTTTGGAATTATCTGAGTAACTTGTACTCTTCATAATTAATATGGTAGTCTCAGGAAAGGATTTATTTAAAAGTCTCAGTTTTGTGAGTTTGTGGAACATGGAGTAGACATGGCAAAGAAGTTCTGAAAACGAAATATATTGCTAGTCTCTTCTTTATACTTTTCATTCTACACCTAACACTCACCATGAACTGAGTTGGTGAGTGTCCACACATCTACTCATTGGGAGGAGGGGACATAGAGAGGAATGATGTAAGGGGCATCTGGGCATAGGAGGCATTTTGTGGCGAAGCATCTGTGTGAAGAGATGTTCATGAAAAACACAAGCATTATGGGGTAACTCATGCTTCAGATGCTGGAAAACTGTTGCTGTTCTCTACAGATAACTTGCCCCGTTCTCTTTGGCATTGGATCCACTGGAGGCTCTGTAGCCACTGCTCTCTAGGTCTTTGTAATGCTCTTTGACTAGGATTGCTCTCCACTGAAGCCAAGAGTTATTCTCCACCCTAGACATTCCTCAACTCTGGCTATTTTGAGGGCCACCTGATTGCCTCTACATCATACCCCAAGGATCTTATAGTTTCAGGTCTTTTCCCAGCTCTTGCAATCATCCTCAAGCTCCACTTGGATTGCTGTGGTTGGTAAGCCTCTCCTTTCTTTTGGAGAGCCTCCATCCCTTTCAGGCAGCTCTGTAAGGCTCTTTCTCTCACTGGGCCAGAGTCACTTCTCAGCTCAGGTGTTATCATCTGCCCCCAGTACTCTATTTCCTGGGGGTGATCTGAAGAATACGTCTCTCTGGCATTGAAAATTGAATCTTATCTGTTGAAATACCCTTTAGTTAAACACCTTTAGGAATATGAAAGCTATTCCACATATATGACCCTCAACACCTCCCTCCTTTATACCATTTGGTTGAAAAACTCCCTGACCTAGTCCTTGGAGCAGACTTCTCCCTTCTTTTAATGAACTATTTGAGTGAAGAGAGAAAGAATACTCTTCTGAGTTGTTGGTGATCTAAAACAGAGAGTTCATTGCATGAGGATCAAAGAATCCTGAGTCAAAAAGACCTCACAAAGAGAGCTGGAATGGGAATTGGTTCAATGGAGGCTGGCCAGGATGAAAAAGATTGAGAAGACTGAGATGCAACACCATGATTCTTTTCAAACATCTGGAAAATGTCACAGGGGAAGAGGGAGAAGGAATGTTTCTGTCTGACTCCAGAGGATGTGAATAGGACTTGTGGGGAAATGTTAGAAACAATGCCTTAGGGTGGAGCCAAGATGGAGGAGGGAGAGCAATTACTCCCCTAAGCTCTTACACAAACTCCTTCAGATACCTCTAAAAAGAGAATCTGAGCAGATTCTGGAGGGGCAGAACATGTTAGATTTACAGCCCAGGACAGAATGAAAGGTCTACGGTAAGGATCCTTCCTGTGGGGTTGGAGGAACACATAATGTACAGTGCACAGGCTGTACCAGCACATCCCTGCTGTGGTAGGGCTGAGCAGGAAGCATCAGGTGGTCTGAGGCATCATCTGCCCTGAGGAATCTCTGGCATATCAGCCCAAGATGTGAGTCCAGCAAAACAGAACAAGTGAAAACCAAGGAGCCCCAGGTATATATAGCAGCTACTCCTGAGAATCAGTCCGCAGATTAAATATCTATAAGTCACCTACTTGAACTTCCAGAAGCCAAAATGGTGGAGTGATTGGTAAATGCTCTCTCCCCCTCCCCTTGTTGACCATGAAAGAACCATAAAATATTTCCCCAGAAAAAACCTGGAACACTGGGATCAGCAGGAGGGGCAAACAGTCTTGTAGCACGTTAGGCTGGGAAAATTGCTAAGGAGGATCTCTCTTGCTGTGGCTAACCAGTGCAATATGGGAGCTATCCCAGACAGCCCCACCTCACCAAACTGAGTGAAGTTCTGGATCCCCAAGGTGATGGAGCCCTGCAACTACCAACACTAGAACCCCAGGCATGCCTCAGCACCCCAAAGAAATTGGGAAGACACTAGGGCAGTCAGAATCACCAACAACTGAGCCTGCCCATGCTCTAATTCTGTGGCCCCTCCCCAACATTTAATAAGCTAGCTACAGGGTAAATCCAGGGAAACACAAAAAGACTTCACCTGGCTTCTGCTTTCTCACATCAGCCAGCTCAGCACCAGCTAAGCTGCAGGACTTTGGCTTCTAGCTGAAACAGCCAGAGGTCACAACACACAAAGCCTCAAGTTCAAAGCACAAGAACTGTGGGACAGAGCCCCTTGTGCCCTAGAAGCAGAGATCTACTTAAGAAGCCAGGAAAAGAGTGATTATCAGCATCATGAGTAAGAAGCAAAGCAGAAAGGAAAAGACCATAGAATCTTTCTATGGGGACAACGACCAAAACACGAATATCAAAGAGGTCAGCATTGAGACTGTATTCCCATCTGAAACTTCAGAAAGGACTATGAACTGCTCACAAGCACAAAGAGCACTCTTGGAAGAGCTGAAGAAGGATTTTAAAAACCACATTAAAGAAATAGAGGAAAAACTGGCCAATGATTTTAAAAGTATGGAAAAAGAACTGGAAAAATGGAAAAGGAAGCACAAAACCTAACTGGGGAAACTGGACAAATGGAAAGGGAAGTACAAAAACTAACTGGAAGAAATAAATAATTAAAAGGAATAATTGGACACATGGAAATGGAGATGCAAAAGTTAACTGAAGAAAACAATTCAATAAAAATTAAAATTGGGCAAGTAGAAACTAGTGATTCTATGAGACATAAAGAATCAGTCAAAAAAAAATCTAGATAATGAGAGGCAGAAGAAAATGTAAAATATCTCATTGGAAAAACAACTGACCTGGAAAATAGTTCCAGGAGAGAAAACTCTAAGAATTATTGACCTACCAGAAACCCATGATGATAAAAAGAGTTTGGACAATATCTTCCAAGAAATAATAAAGGAAAACTGCACAGAAGTCCTAGATCCAGAGGGCAGAATAATCATCAAAAGAGGGGATCTCAAACCAAAAGCACCAAGAAATATTGTTGTCAAATTCCACAACTCTCAAGCAAAGGAGAAAATACTACAGGCAGGCAGAAAGAAACCATTCAAATATTGAAGAGCTACAGTCAGGATCACACACGACCCTGCAGCTTCTACATTAAAAGATCAAAGGAATGGAAAGATGGTATTCGATAAAGTAAAGGAGCTGGGACTTCAACCAAGGATCAATTACCCAACAAAGTTGAGCAAAATATTTCAGGCAAGCAGATGGACATAAATGAAATGAAGGATTTCCAGACCTGACTGATGAGAAGGCCAGAACTCAATAGAAAACTCAATCTTCAAACACAGGCCTCCAGAGAGGCATAAAAGGTAAAAGGGGGAAAAAACAAACTTGTTACTCAATATGGGCAAACTGTTTACATCCCTATGAGGGAATACAATACCTGTTAATCTTGAGAATTGTATATTTATTATGAAATATAAAAGGGATATACATAGATAGAGGAAGCAGATATAAAGTAAATGATGTGATGATAAAAATATGATTTAAGGGTGCGAAGGGATGGTAACAGGAGATGTGAAAAGGAGAAGGCAGAAAATGATAAATTACATCACAGGAAGAGGCACAAAACTATGTTACAGTAGAGGAAAAGGGGAGGGAGATGAACATTCTTTGAGAGGTACTCTCATCTGATTTTGTTCAAGGGGGGAACAACAAACAATTAAATATATAAAGCTAACTAGCTCTATGGGCAGTAGGAGGAGAAGGGGGAAAGAAAAGGGCAGGAAGAAGTAGTAAAGGTAAAAGGCAGTAAAAGGAACAGGGGCTGAAAGAAGTAAGGGAAGACTGCAGGAGGTGGTGGTCAAATTTTAAACTCTATTGTGGAAGAGATGGGAGAAGAGAAAACTAAAAGCACAAGTTGGGGAAAAGAGGATGGAGGGAAAGACACAGGTAGTAATCATAACTGTGAATGTGAATGGGATGAACTCTCCCAAACAGAGTCGGATAGAAGAATGGATTAAAAAACATAATCCAACAACATATTGTTTACAAGAAACATATTTGAAATGGGAGCATACACAGAGTAAAAGTAAAAGGTGGGAGCAGAATATATTGTGATTCAGCTGATGTAAAAAAAGCAGGAGGTAGCAAGCCTAATCTCAGACAAAGCAAAAGCAGAAATAGATCTAATCAAAAGAGGTAAGGAAGGAAACTATATCCTACTAAAATGCACCATAGACAACAAAGCCACTACATTAATAAACATATATGCTCCAAGTGGTATAGCATCCAAATTCTTAGAGAAGAAGTTAAGGGAAGTAAAGGGAGAAATAGACAGCAAAAGTATAATAGTGGGGAACCACTGTCTTCCCCTTTCTGAACTTGATAAATCTAACCTCAAAATAAACAAGAAAGAAAATAAGGAGGTGAATTAAACTCTGGATAAGGTAGATATGATAGATCTCTGCAGAAAATATGTGCCATGCACCACATTTTCTCAGTGGTCCATGGCACATATACAATAACTGACCATGTACTGGGGCATAAAAATGTCACAAACCGGTGCATAAAGGAAGATAAAGTGAATGCAAACCTCTCAGATCATAATGCAACAAAAATTATATGTAATAAAAGGTAATGGAAAGATAGACTAAAAATTAATTGGAAACTAAATCATCTAATCCTAAAAATGAGTGGGTTAAACAACAAATCATAGAAACAATCAACAACTTCATTCCAGAGAATGACAACAATGAGACAACCTACCAAATCTTATAGGATACTGCAAAAGCAGTTCTTAGAGGAAGTTTTATATCTTTGAATACATACATGAATAAAATATAGAAAGAGGAGATCAATGACTTGCGTATGAAGCTTAAAAAGCTAGAAAAAGAACAAATTGGAATTCCCCAGGTAAATATCAAATTAGAAATACTGAAAACCAAAGGAGTGATTAATAAAATTGAAATTAAGAAAACTATTGAACTAACATATAAAACTAGGATTTAGTTTTATGGAAAAAACCAACAAAATTGATAAACGTTTGGTCAATTTGATTTAAAAAAAGAAAGAAGAAAACCAAATAACCGATATCAAAAATAAAAAGGGTAAACTCACCTCCAATGAGTAGGAAGTTAAAGTAATAATTAGAAATTACTTTATTCCGATTGTATGCCTATAAATTTGACAATCTAAATGAGATAAATGATTTTTTTTAAAAAAAAAAAATATCAATTGTCCAGATTAACGGAAGAGGAAGTTGAATATTTAAATAGCTTTATCTCAGGAAAAGAACTTGAACAAGCCATCAATGAACTCCTTAGGAAAAAATCTCCAGGGCTAGATTGCTTTACAAGTGAATTTTATCAAACATTTAAGGAATAGTTAATTCTAATACTATATAGAATATTTGGGAAAACTGGGGAAGAAGGAGTAGTCCCAAATTCTTTTTATGATACAAATATGATTTTCATACCTAAACCAGGAAGAGTCAAAACAGAGAAAGAAAATTATAGATCAATTTCTCTAATGAATATAGATGCAAAAATTTTAAATAAGAGTTTAGCAAAAATAATACAGCAACTTATCACCAGAATAATACATTATGTTCAGGTAGGATTTATACCAGGAATCCAGAGCTGCTTCAATATTAGGAAAACTATTAGCATTATTGATCATATCAACAACAAAAGTAACAGAAACCACATGATTTTCTCAATACATGCAGAAAAAGCTTCTGATAAAATACAACACCCATTCCTATTGAAAACACTAGAGGGCATAAGAATAAATGTTACTTTCCATAAAATAATAATCAGTATCTACCTAAAACTTCAGCAAGCATTATATAAACTAGGGACATAAACTAGATGCATTTCCAATAAGATTGGGGTGAATCAAGGATGTCCATTATGACCACTATTGATCAATATGGTACTACAAATGTTGGCTGTAGAAATAAGAGAAGAAAAAGAAATTGGAGAAATAAGAATAGGCAAAGAAAAAACTTAGTTATCACTCTTTGCAGATGATATGATGATATACTTAGAGAATCCCAGAGATTCAAGCAAAAAACTACTTGAAATAATAAACAACTTTGGTAAAGTTGCAGGTTATCAAATAAATCCACACAAATCTTTTGCATTTCTATATATTACTAACAAAGACCAACAGCAAGGAATAGAAAGGGAAATCCCATTTAAAACTAGGGAAGACACTATAAAATATTTGAGCATCTACCTGCCAAAACAAATCCAGGGACTATATGAACGCAACTACAAAATACTTTTTGCACAAATAAAGTCAGATCTAAGTAAGTGGAAAAACATCAGCTGCTTGTGAGTGGGTCAAGCCAATATAATAAAAATGACAATTCTACCTAAATTAATTTCCTTATTTAGTGCCATACCAATTAAACTATCAGATAATTATTTTCTAGAGCTGGAAAAAAAATATCAAAATTTATCTGGAAGAACAAAAGGTCCAGAATAGCAAGAGGACTAATGACAAGAAATGCTAGGGAAGGTGGCCTAGCACTACCAGATCTCAAATTCTATTATAAAGCAGCAATCATCAAAACCACTTGCTACTGGCTAAGAAACAGGAGCCTATTCCAGTGGAATAGGCTAGGTACTCAAGACACTGGAGGCAATGAATAAAGCAATCTACTGTTTGATAAACCCAAGGACCCTAGCTTCTGGGATAAGAACTCACTTTCTGACAACATTTGCTGGGAAAACTGGATAACAGTGTGGCTCAAACTGGGCATAGACCAATGCCTGACATCATACGCAAGAATAAAGTCCAAATGGGTATGTGATGTAGCTGTAAAGATTGATACTATAAACCAATTAGTGGAGCAAGAAATCATGTATTCATCAGATTTACTGAGAATGGAAAAGTTTTTGACTAAACAAGAGAGAGAAAACATTATGAAGTACAAAATGGATAATTTTGATTACATTAAATTGAAAAGTTTTTGCACAACCAAATCCAATTCAATCTAGAATAGGAGGGAAGCAGAAAACTGGGAAAGAATTTTTGCAACCAGTGTATGTGATAAAGGTCTCATTTCTAAAATATATAGGAATAGTGGGAGATGATTGAGGTTGTGGTGTTCTTACCATGAGGCTTGAACTGCTATACATTGAACATTCACAGACCACTGGTTATTTCCCCCCTATGATACTCAGGCCCTTGTGAGTGTATCTCCCATGACTGGATTGAAGTAGCTACCTATCCTGTGCCCTCATCATCACCACCATCACCTGGGTGATCTGGTCATCTCACTAGATCTTGTTGCTTTATTTAAAGACTATGGTATTTGAAGGGTCTACAGCTACCAAGTATGTGTGCTGTAAAACTACCCTACTCTTGATCAGTGGAATCTACATGTAAATCAGGTCCTTTCTGTGGCTAAAGAGACTCCCCTGATGAAAGCATCTACTCCACTGGGATTACGGGGATCCCCTACAACTTCCTTAGTCAGAGTTTGATGTCTGCAAGCATAGGTCACTCTTGAAATGGGGAGATTAGACATATGACCAGTAGTAAGCATTGTCTCCCACAATGAAAAAGGTGGTTACCCCCAAGTGAGTCAGACACCGGGCTTCAAAGATTGGAATGCCCAGCAAACCCAATCCGAAATCTCAATCCCAGTGAGAAGAAATCAAGTTCGAAGGGAGGGACTGTGCAAGGCTGTAGGCAACACACATACTGGCATTTCTGGCCAGTGGAAACCAGGATTTGAGGCAGGTGACAGTTCTTGACTACTGGGGTGCATTTAGGGTTAGAATTGGAGGGTTAGGGTTCGTGTTCTAACTGTTCTCCACTGTGGGCAACCCATGCAATGGAGTCTCTCTGTGCAGAGGAAACCATATGTAGAGGGGGATGACTGCACTTGACTACAGGCAGCCCAGACCCTGGAGTTACCTCCTTTCTTTTGAAAACCTTGGCACTTCCTGCTCCACTGGGTTGGAGTGCACAGCTACAGAGTCAGGGGGCACCTGGGGTAAGAAGGAGTTGGGAATCCCAAAAAGAACTTTCTGGTTGAATGAGTAAATGTGCTCATGCTGCCATATTGTGGTTGTATATGCAAACACTGTCTATCAATTGAATCTATTCCAAAAAGGAACTATTTACTTCATGAGCCAGTAGGACTCCTGTCTCAAAACTTTTTAAATCTGCAAGAGTGACAGATAGTTAGGGTTGTATTACATAGCATTCTTATGTATAAAGTTGTATAAGTTTTCTTAGGATCTTCCAGTTCTTTGAAAGATTTTATTTGTATATTTTGCTTCATTATCATTAAATTCCTCCACCCTGTAGACCTCACCCTCTCCAAACCATGATATCTTGTTCATTTTTCTTTTATCCATCCCTACCATGAACCTCACCACAAATGAGCAAATTTTTTTCAAACTCTGAAACCAATGCCTTAAATACTTACATACATGGTCTAGCAAAACAAATACCCCGACTGGCCATGTCTAAAAATATCTTTTTCTTCCTTCATTTTAAATTCCTCACCTTTTGATGAGACAAGTGTGTCATGCTTCATTTTCAGTCTTCTGGATGTGTGATTGCTCACTGATCTGACTAGAGATGTAAAGTCTTTCAAAACCATTTTCTGTATAAAGGATTTATCATTATGGAAATGGATCTGATTCTGTTTCCTTTCATCTGTTTCCTCTTTTCATTGAGATCTTCTCAATATTCTCTGAAATTGTACCTTTTGTCAATTCCTTTTGCGTAAGAATATTCCACTACAATATTATGCTACAATTTGTTTGGCCATTCCCCAATAGTAATGGCACTACATTAGATTCCAAATTAAGCTATATGAAATAAACAACTACAGATATTACTGTACATATGAGTCCTTTTGCTTGATTTCTGTTGGGGTACAGTTGATTTCTGTGGGGTACAGGCCTAGCAGTAGGTACCTCCACATATGATATTCTGGGATTCTAGGGATTCCATTAGGAATAATAGCCCCAAGAATCATCAGCCTCAGTTTGTTCATTCCCTGCACCCATGATCAATCACCTCGAGCTTTCTTGCTTCTAGTATATGGGAGCCAAGTTTAATATCAAGTGACAGATTCAGTTTTCATTCCTCTCCTCTGCTTTGAGTTTTTATAGGGTCACCCTAAGTACAGAATGTTAATATGGTGCTAGGGCTGAATGTGATCTTTTCCTCCTGCAAATATCATAGCAGTACATGGAACTTGTGAGTTCTTGCTGATTAGCAAATAGGGGTTAAAAGCTGAGAAACTCAAAGTCAGGAAGGCAGAGCACATTTTAGGGTTAGGGTTAGGGGTGTCCACCAGAATGAAGTTTTCCTAAAATGTATATATGCTGTGAAGATGGAGTTGAGTGAGTAAATGGAGACAAAGGCACTCACCAGCAGCAGAATGGTTTGGAAGGCCCTGATTTTAGGGAGGTTCTGGAGGAAATGGAGGAAATGTGAATTTGTTGGATTTGCTTGTGATTTCTATACCAAAGAAATACTATGTAGCCACTGCCAAAGGCCATGAGCCCCAAACACATGGTATAAGCAAAAGAGAATATGACTGAAAGCAGAATAGCTTGATATCTTGCATCAAACACATAACAACAATATTTAGGATGTTGTATTTCAGTGCTATTCCCTGTGTGCCTTGGTCCTTTCATTCCCAAAGCAATGAAGACTTTAAAAGTAGGTGGAAAGTCCAAGAGAAGAGACTGGAGGGAATTATGTACTTTGGGGCTCTGCCTTTAAGATCTGCTGAACTGAAACTGCTAGGAGTTATAGTGATGGCCTGAAAGACACTCAGGAGGTAAGTCATGGTGAGTGAAAGCATCCAGGATACTCTCTGAAGGTATAAGACGATTTTATAGCCAAGATCATCAAGGAAATTCTTCAGAACCAAAGTTGGCATTATCTGAAGTACTCCTTTAGGGAGAAGTAGCAAGCAGTTGGCCAAGGTGATCTCAGTGAGATTACTCCATGGGTCTCAGACTGTCCAGTGAGATATATGAAGATGAAGAGAGAAGAAAGGAATTCCCTAGGACCCCAATTCCTGTCTGAGAGAAGATGATACTCATAATTTCTCATTAATATTCACCTTCTGGTTGTCTTGAGGAGAAGAAATGACAGTAGAGTCAGAGGGAATTGTAGAAAAACACAGACTGTGGCCATATTCAAGTATTCTCCTCACCCTCTTGATTTCACTTGATTCTGTTGGGAATGCCTCCTTCAGGTCTTTACAGAGATGTTCTCACATACCTTTGCCCTACAGGGCCGGAAGGTTCATGTTAGGGTTAGGATGTTGTTCTTTTAAACTCTACTCATTTGGGAAATGGTTCATGACATATTGAACTAATTATCTATACAGTTACAGTCTTACCTCAGACAAGGACTCCCAGTGCCCACTCAGGGACAGGAGGGAGGCCTGTGGTGTCAGGATCATGAGACACAACTTCCTGGAGGGGCTGTGAAGACACTTTTCTAAACCAGCACGGGGAATCAATCAGATAATCAGTAGTAATAAATCAGTTAATAAATATTAATAAAGCTACTTACATACCAGGAACTGAGCCAAGCACTGAGGGCAGAGCACAAGGGAACCATCCTTGCCCTCAAGGAGTCTAATGAACTAAGAAAAGGGTCACTATAGAAACACATAATGTGAACTGGCATCACTGTGCAGGGAGCTGGATTACATCAGGGAGATCCTCTTCAGCCAGGAGTACCTATAGAATCAGGGTGCAAAGGGCTTCAAGTCTCTAACAATATCAGGGTTTGTTTCATGCATATTTGTGTGTATTTGATTTTCTGGGAAAATGCACTAAGTATCAGAAGTTCTTACCAATAGTTGGCCCTCATGAGATCTTAAATGTTTGATGAATACTCCATGAATGGATACACCAATAAATATCATGTGTATTTCTGTAAATGTAAAAGGAAAGAGGGGACAGAAAGAGAATGAAAATCATCATCTGTTTCCTTCTCCCTTTTCCCTAAACTACAGTCTTTAGTTAAAGCCTTATTGCCTTTCATGTAGGATCCTCAAACAACTTTTGTAGCTAAAATTTTTATTTTGCTTTCCTGCTTCATCCTCTTCCTCTCAATGAAAAAATAAAAACAAATACCTTGTACCTGATATGCGTAATCGAACAAGACAAGTACAATTGGCCATGTCCATAAATGTACATTTCATTTTGTATCTTGATTGAGACAGAGGGAGCATTGCAATAGTTTTCCAACGGAACTCCCCACCTCGAGTCTTTTCGCTCTCTATTTCATGATACTTCCTTGTTCAAAAACCTTCGCTACTTTCTAATGGTTGTAAAACAAAAGTCACTCATCTTTCTTTGGTCTCTGAATATGTCTACAATCATTCCTCCAGTTCCCTTTCCTATCTTGTTTCATTTTTATTCCCCTTCATATAATCTTCATGTATGTCAAAATGGCTTGTTAACTTTCCTCTATAGACTTTCCTGTCTCCATTCCTGTGGTCACCTTCTACAATTGGTGATTTCCTTCCCTAATTCCTCATTTTGGGGAAGCCTCAAGGTAGCCCTCTGTCCAATCCTTTCTTGATTCTGATTATGCCTCCCTAGATTTGACCACCATGCCCCTGCTGCCTTTTCACTTTCTAAGTGCTCTTAGTTCCTGTGGTCTTCTCATGCTGAAAATTCTCTCTGCCCCTTTGGTCCCTTTCTCCCATTGAAACCTCCATTTTGAGGAGGACCCCAAGATGACCACTATTTCTTCTCTTGACTCTATGTACTCCATCACCATGCCTCATCTACCTTATGACTTCAAAAGTTCTCCTCACCCAAGTAGCCTTCTTCTCCTTGAAGTTCCTTCTGTTTCCCAGTCTCTTCCATTGGTTAGTTCCTCCCAGAAGTTCCACTTTGAGGAGGGTTTTGGGCCAGCCATTCTTCATTCCTCTCCCAAATCTGCCTCTTATTTTCCACTCCCATTACTCTATTGAATAATCTCAGTATCCTAGTGGGGACCTTCCTGCCCCACTATGCAGCTTTTCAAATACTTTCTATATATCATATTTTCTAAAGCATATGTTTTTTTTTTTCAAAATTTGTCATCAGAAATTCTTCCTAAATTCCAAGATACAACTGGCAATTTCTCCCCTCTGCTTTAGTTATGATGTGACCTTTTATATGTAAATCCTATATCTTTTTTGTAACGTATCTTTTTGTATGGTGCATGGTGATGGCTTATACTCAATTCTTTCAAGTTGGCTAGCATTTTTTGTTTTTATTTTTTTGTCAAATAGTGTATCCTTATTGCAGAAGCTTGTGTCTGGGTTCTTGGAATACCTGAGTATTGTTTCTCTGATTAAAACTTCTACTTCTTTAACTTTTATCGGATAGCCATGATGATTGCTGATTTATAGTATAGTTTGAGATCTGGTCCTGCTAGATCTCTTTAACATTTTTTTTTTCATTTTTACCTTGACATTCTTGACCATTTGGGATTCCAGATTAACTTTCTTTTATTGTATTCAATCTATAAATAATCACTTGATATTTTCATTGGTTAGGTAAATGAATTTTTGTTGTATTTTCATCCATTTTGTATGACTTTAATTTTCTTATAAATAATATTTCTCCATTTATTCAGCTCTGTTTTTGTTTTTGAAACAATATATACTGAATAAACCTCTGGTAAGCACCTACTATGTGCCAGATACAGTGCTAAGCACTGGGGATACCAAAGGAGACAAAAGACAGTCGGTGCCTCAGGTAGGTTTCCATCGATTGGAGGAAACAATATGCAGATAAATCAATGCAAAGTAAACTACATATGTATAAGTAAGAAAGAAACTTTCTACAGAAGGTCAGATTTGAGTTAGAAGGTAAATAAAGGAATTCAAGGAAGCCAGGGAGGTCAGCAGTCAGAGTGGAGAAGAGTGTTACAGACAGGGGAGAGCCAGAGAAAGGACCTGAAGTAGAAAGATGGAGCATTCGGGTTGTGGAGCTGCCAGGAGATGAGTGCATGGGGTCAAAGAGTCTGCCTTGGAGACTAAGGCACAAGAGAACTGGAAAGGTCAGAGGGGACAAGGTCCTGAGTGGCTACAGCTTCCAAAAATACCATTTTGTATTTGCTCATGGAGGTATTAGAGAGTCACTAGTATTAATTGAGTAGGTGGGGGATGTGGTCAGGATATATGCTTTAGGAAAATCACTTTAGTGGCTGGATGGATTAGAGTGGGAAGGGATTTGAGTCAGGTAGATCCACCACCAACAGCTACTACAGTAATCAAAGTGTGAGGCGATGAGGGCTTACTCCAAAGTGATGGCAGTGTCTCAGGAAAGAAGGAGGAATATTAGAGGGATGCTGAAGAGGTAAAATCAATAGGCCTTGGCACCATGTTGGATATGAGGCAGGGGAAGAAAAGAGATAATGAGGCACCCAGGACGACTCCTAGGTTGTGACCCTGAGGGAATGGGAGGATGGTGGTGCCCTTTATAGCAATGGAGAAGGGGGGAGGTGTAGGGGAAAACATAACATGTTCTATTTAAGGTATCTACTGGCCATCCAGGTTGAGAGGTCTGAAAGTCAACAGGAGATGAGAGACTGGAGGTCATCAGAGATATTGAACTAGGACAGGTAGATTTGAGAATCATCAGCATAGAGATAGTCATTAAATGCATGGGAACTGATGAGATAACCAGGTAACATAGTACAGAAAGAGTAGAGAAGAGGACCCAAGACAGAACCCTGAGGGACACCTATAGTTAGAGAGCATGATGTGGAGGAGGATTTAGCAAAGAGGAAATGTCAGAGAGGTAGCAGAAAAACCAAGAGAGAATGGAGACTTGAAAGCCAAAAGAGAAGAAATTATCAAAGAGAAGAAAGTGAACAACAGTGTCAGAGGCTGTAGAGAGGTCAAGGAGCAGGAGGGTTTAGCAACTTCGACATCATAAGTGACTTGGAACAGTCTTGGTGCAATGATAAGGTCATCAGCCATATTGTAAGGGGTTAGAAGAGGAGAGGAGCAAAAGTAAAGGTGACTATCATACATGGTCTTTTCTAGGAGTTCAGATATGAAAGAGCCAAGGTGATACAGGATGATAGTTCACAGGGATGGAAGAATAAAGAAAGGGGTTTTCAACTTAGAGGAGACACAGGCATATTTATAGCAAATGAGCCAATAGAACCAATAAATAAAAGTGTGGGGATGACAGAGGGGATAATCTGTTGGAGGAGATAGGATGGAATGGGATCACTAGAATAAGAAGGTGGGTTATCCTAAGTAAGGAGTAAGACTACTGCATCATGTGAGATAGAAGTGTAGGAGGAGTTAGCTACAAGAGGCACCTAAGTGATAGGAGATGAGGAAGAGAGGAAAAATATGTATTAGTGGCAAATGACCTTAATATTTTCTGTAAAATATGAGGCAAGGTTCTCAGCCACGACAGTGAGCAAGTGGTTTTTGCTGTTGTTATATAATGCTTGAGTGCATTTTGGTAAGTAAACTACTACATATTTTATACATTCTGTAGTTAATTTACATAGAATTTCACTTTCTATTTCTCCCAATGGGTTTTCTTGTTAATACATACACGTGGTGTTGATTTATGTAAATTTATTTTATATCCTGTAGCTTTGCTGGAGCTCTTAGTTGTTTCAAATGATTGAATAAACTTTCTATGGTTTTGTAAGAAATCAACACATTATCTTCAAAAAGTGAAAACTGTGGGCAGGGTAAGAAACAAGATGGCGGCACCCTTCACCTCAGTGACATTGACTGACATTCTCCTCCAAAATTCTTTAAAATATTGTATCAAATAAAATTCTAGAACAACCTAGCTAAAAAGGGGGTGAGATATTTTTTATAGTCCAAGACAACTTAGGGGGTGAGAAGAAGAAGGGTAGGGCCTGGCTTGCAGCACACCCTGCTGTAACATGAGTGGTAGTCCTCAGAGGAGGATGAAACAGCAAGAGCAGAAGTTTTGGGTGCTTTCAGCTCAGAAACAATAAAGGGATTGAAAAATTGGGTAAAAAGAAATTATGGGAGAATGCTGAGCTGATACTGGACATAGGACCAGCATTTGCAAAAATATTTTTTCATATACATTTCTGGATCATAGTTCAAGGGCAGAGAGGAGTGCTTGAGTTCATTTAAAATGGAGTAGGAGCCATGGTACTAACAGAGTGGGAAGGAACACTAGAATTCACAGTCATAGGGAAGCGAACCGTCTGGTCTAGGTCCTTCTGGAGCCAAGAGGAGCAAAAGTACTTACAGCTGGGTCCTTTTCAGGAAAAGACCAAAAGAGAGGAAGCACACCTCTCCCTGCATTGCGCCACCTCTGAGGAACTGAAAACTTTCGGATGCTCAACAAGTAATTTGAAAACAGCTATCCAAAATAAATTTTGAAAAAATGATAAAGAGCAGACTAATGAATTGGGGATGCAAATAAAAAAACTGAAAAAAAGAATAACCTAAAACTAAAACAGAAACTAAATTGGATGTCTTAAAAATTAAAGGAGAGAATAATAAAATTACATGCACAAACCATTGAATTAATAAATACTGCTAGGAAGTGGTTTTATAAAAAAACAAAATGAACAATTTATATACTGGATTTTAAAAAGAGAAGAAAACAAAGTTTCTAGTATCAAAAATAAATAGGTTGAACATAACACTAACAAACATGAAATTAAATTAATTATAAGTAGTTATTTTGTCCAATTATAAATCAATAAATTTAACAATTTAAGTGAAATGGAAGAATATTTACAAAAATCCAAATTGCCTAGATTGACAGAAGAAAAATTAGAAAATCTAAATTGACTGATTTTTAGCAAAAGAAATTGAAAAAGCCATATATTGAGCTTTCTAAGTAAAGAGCACCAGAGCCAGACGGATGGACAAGTAAATTCCATGAAACAATTAAAGATTAACTAATTCCAATATTAAATATATTATTTGGAGTGATAGCAAAGAAGGGATCTTACAAATTCCTTTTATGAAACAAACATGCTATTCATATCTAAATCAGAAGAAAATTTTCAACCAACTTCATTAATAAATATGGATACAAAACTCCTAAATAAAATATTGGCTAGAAGATTGCAACAATATATTGCTAAGATTATCGTTATAATCCAGTAGGATTTATACTAGGAATGCAGGGGTGGTTTAATACAAAAAAAACTCAACATAATTTGATTGCATCAAAAATAAAAGTTAACAAATCATAAGATGATGTCAATAGATACAGAAAAAGCTTTTATAAAAATTCAACATTTATTCCTATTAAAAACACTTGAAAGTACTGGCATAAATGGATATTTCCTTCAAGTGATAAAAAGCATTTGCCTAAACCCATCAGCAAGCATTATTTGTAATGAGAGTAAAGTAGAAGTCATCCCGCTAAGATCAGATGTGAAAGAAGGATGCCCACTGTCACCAATATTATTCAATATTGTGTTGGAAATCCTACCAATAACAATAAGAGAAGAAAAATAAATAAAAAGAGTCACAATAGGGAATGAGGTGATAAAACTATCTCTTTCTGTAGATAATTTGGAATATTTGGAAATCTCAAAGACTCAATAGGAAACTGAGTTGAAAGAATGAATAATTTTAGCAAAGTAGCAGAATTTAAAGTAAATCCAAATTAATCATTAGTATTCCTGTGTATCACAATCAAAACCCTACAAGAAGAGACAGTAAAAGACAGATAAAAGATAGTAAAATAGCTCTAGACAATATGAAATACCTGGTAGTACACCTTCCAAAACAAATCACAAAGTACAGAAACAAAAGTATAAAAAATTTTTATACAAATAAAATCAGATTTAAATAATTGGAGAAATATTAATTTTTCATAGGGAGGCAGGGATAATATAATAAAAATGACAATTTATCTAAACAAATTTTTATATTCAACACCATACCAATTCATTTGCCAAAAGATTATTTTACTGAATTAGAAAGAAAACTAGAAATCATTTGGAAAAATTAGCATCCAGTATATCAAAGGAACTAACGAAAAAAATGTAAAGGAAGGAGGTTTAGCAGGACTGTTTCTTAAACTATATCATAAGACAGTAATTATCAAAACCATCTGGCACTGGCTAAGAAATAGGAAGGTATATCAGGGCAACAGAGCAGACGTACAGTTTACAGCACCAAATAAATATAATAACTGTGTATTTGACAAATATAAAGACTTAAGACTTTGGGGAAAGAATTCATTATTGGGTGAAAATTGTTGGAAAAACTGGAAAGCAGAATATAGACCAATATCTGACACCATCTACAAAGATAAGGTCAAAATGGACACATGACCCAGATGTAAAGAGAGATTGTAAGAACATTTCAAGAACACGGAACACCCAACCCCACCCCACTACTGCTAGAAGCTGTGTTCTGGAGGGGAGGTGCCTTCCCTGCTTCCTACAAACATGGCCGTGTCTCCCTATCCTGAGAAACCTCTCCCTCCATCCCCACCCAAAGTGCCCTCTCCAGGGTGAGCCATGACCTCTTAGTGCCCAAGCCCAAAGGCCTCTTCTCAGGGCTCCTTCTCCTCAGCCTCACTGCAGCCTCTGACACTGCCCCACCCTGGACACTACCTAGAGCACCCCCCTCTCCTGATTTTCCTCGGGCCCCTCTGACTGCCCCTTCTCAAGGAGTTCCTGGGGAACATGCTGGAAAGGCAGATGCAGGACAGACAGCAGAGAGCCTTCAGTGCCAGCCTGAGCCAAGAGGGAGCCATAGTAAGATCTGATAGAAAGTGGTGAGGTCAGCACTGCCTCAGCCCCCACCGACACTGTGGGCTCTCTGTCATCTCCATTCCATCTTGGGTGCTGGAGACAGGCGTCCATGGGCACTGCCACTGATCTCTTTACTTGTTGCAATCTCTGCTGCCTGGAAGAACCTGGCTGGAAGTTTATGCTTTTGTAACCAAAGCTTGGCCCACATTGTTCCCTGAGCTTACCCTAACCCACCCCAGCCCATGTGCTTGAGCCTTTGAAAAGCCTGGTCTCTGGTGTTGAGAAACCTGACAACAATGGCGCCTCCAGGCTTTTCTCCCCGGCAAGAGCAGCTGAGAGACTCTGACTGTGCATGAGGGGGAGGGTGGGGAGGGACTGAGAGCCTGGTGGAAATTAGGGACGTCAGAGCTCTCCAAACATCAAAAGGCCTGGCAGGCAGGTTCCAGGGGCTTCATCTTCCCTTCACATCAAAGCAGGTACAGAGGGAAGGAAAAGTGAATGAGGCACAAGCTATCTGTTGGATGCAAGCTGTCTCCAGAAACAACATACACACACACAAACACATACACTCACTCACTAAGGAGACCTCACAATGGTCCCTTTAGGCCCTCCCATCCCAGTGACCCAGGGAAGGAGACTGAGGAAGGACCCAACAGTCACTTCCAAGCGGCCCTGTGGATGGAGTGCTGGGCCTGGAGCCAAGAAGATCTAAGTTCAAATCCAGCCTCAGACACTTCCTAGCTGTGTGACCCTGACCAAGTCACTTAACCTCTGCCTGCTTTAGTTCCTCATCTGTAAAATTTGAATAATAATAGCATCTGCCTACCATGGCTGCTGTAAGGATCAAATGAGATCCTAATCATATAAGCACAGTGCCTGGCACATAGTAGGGTCTTTATAGATACTTGTTCTCCTCCCCATCATGTGGAGGCCCAAGCAGTTTCGGGCACCAGAGGAACAGGACAGCATTGGGAAAGATTCAAATTGTTTCTCTGCCACTTTGCGGTTCCCCAGTGAATCTTGAAGTCAAAGAAACAGACCTAGGGCAATGAACCCCATGGAAAATCAGAGACTTTTAGAAGGAAACAGAAGGGCCTTTGGAAACCATGCACCTGCCCTCCCCTCACATTACAGAGCAGGGAGAGGAGGATTTGAAGTACATAGCCCTCCCCCTCAGCCACACACTGGCCTAGGCACGGAAGTAGCATAGAATACTGACCCTCTGCTCTGTGGGCAGTGCCTGTAACCCAGCAAAATTCCCCTTATGGAGTGTGGGACATGACCTATAGTCTGAAACAGTTTGCCTGGAACATGCCCAAGCCTTGGAGAAATGAAAGGAATTCTGTAAACATAGAATTCCTTAATCAGGGTTACAGATAGCCCCAAAGTTAAAATAAATTCTTTTTAGCACACAAGATTCTAAAGCTTACACACGTGCAGAGACAATGCAAGGAGAGTAAGAAGGGAAGACTCTGCTCCTGCTAGAACTCTATTGGGCTGGGGAAGTCTACTACTAGTGGTCAGCATCCTCAGAAAAGGAAACAAGACTTCCTCTCTCAGGTCACCTGGGCAAATATGGGCACCTCACCAGGTGCCTCTGTGGCAAGTCACCATTAACTGCCAGGGAGAGGCAGAAGGGGAGGGAAAGGGAAGGGAGGGAGAGAAAGGAGAAAAGGAAGAGGGGGAGGAAGAGGGGTGGAGGAGAGGAAGGGAGAATAAGAGGGAGAGAGGGATGGGGAGGAGAGGGGAGAGAGGGAGAGAGGGAAAGAATGGGAGAGAGTAAGGGAAAAGGGGAGGGGGAGAGGTAAAAGAAGGAGAGGTTGCATGGGGATAGAGGGAAGGAGAAGAGGAAGGAGGGAGAGGGTGGGAGAAATGGAGGGGGAGAGAAATGGGGAGGGGAGGGAAGGGAAGAGAAGGAGATGGGGGAGAGGATGGATGGGGTAGAGGAAGAAGGAAGGTGGAGGAGAGGGATGGGGACAGGGAGGAGACAAGGGAGGCATTAAACCCTCTTCATCTCCCTTTGCTGCAGTCCCCAGGGAAGAGCAAAGGAAACCCTGATGAGGGGTTAGCTATGAAGGGTTGAGAGAGTCTGACCCAATCTTCCGAACAACTGGCCTGTTTCCCCAAACTCTTTCTCTGTTGATGCTCCTTCCGTCTTCAGCAGAAGTGCTGAAAACATCACCCTCACCCAGTGAGGCTCCAGTTCTTAGCCAGGACTTGGTCACTCTCATGGAGGTTTCCCAGGTCCCTTCCAGGGCTTCCTTTCCTCCCCACATCAGCAACCAGAAGTGTGACCCTTTGTCTAAGTCCTCACCCCCTTGGGAGGTATATCCTGGATGTCCTCACTTAGAAAACATTTCTCTGCCCAAAGGAGAGATGATTGTTTCTGACTTGGTGCAATGAAAATTCCCACCCTCAAAACATCAGGAACCAAGAAGGGGGGGGGGGGGGGGCGGTGCTGGTTCTGACCAACAATAAGGACCCTCCACATCAGCAGCACCTTGGACAAGATGGGGAAATGTACATGCTCTTGTCCCAAAATGGAAGAGGCTGGAGGTCTCTGCAGTCCCAGATCTTGTCCTAAAAGGAAGGGCAGGAAGATGAAGGGAACAGCTGGTTATAAGAGAGCCAAAGTGACTTTGACAACACCGAGTTCGACCAGGCCCACCTTGTTTCCTTTCTAGAAGCAGGGTCATTTGACTGGTTTCCAGGATTAGTGAAAATGCTGCCCCATAGAGAAAGGCTGACGCTTGAGGCCTTTCCAGAACCTCCCAGAGCCCCCACCCCCATGGCACAGCCTTTGGGGGCCACTGGTGAGAGATGAGGTGGCATCAGGACGAACATCTGGAGTCAGAATGCTAACATGGGCGATATATTCCTTTGAAATACTGGAATTCTTCTGGGGGATTGGAAACTGAATGATTTATAAGTAAAAGCAGGGCACAAGGCTTGTGATTCTGCTCCAGGGAAAAACAAGGCGAATATTCAGTAAAGTATTTATAATTTACATGAAAAAGAGACCCAGGAGAGTCATTCAGTCCATGTCCAGGAGTGGCAAATCTTTAGAAATTAAGTTGGTTTTTATTTTATCCCTTAAATAAGAGAGGCTCAGCAAAGGTGCTTGAGTAGTCTGGTTTCCACACATTTTATTGTCTTCTTTGGCTTTTCATTTGGGGTTTCAGAGCAGACTAGGGTGTGTGTGTGTGTGTGTGTGTGTGTGTGTATGTGTGTGTGTGTGTTCTTGTGCTGGGGATAAGTGAGGGAAGGTTCACAGACGGACTCAGTCAAGCACACTCAGTTAGAAGGGAAGATGTTGAGAGCCCTAACTCCTTGGGTGTCTCTGCCAAGTGATCATGTTCTGACTCTTGTGTGCTAAATTTTCAAAGACCAATCTTCAAACCATCCACCTAAGGTGGGTAGGATAAAGATTACTGTCTCCATTCTGTAAGTGACCAAACTTGAGTGAGCTAAGGGAAGTGATTTGAATTACCCTTGGTCACACAACTCATCAGTTAATTAGCCAATCAATAAACATTTATTTTGTGGTTCAGTTGTGTCTGACTTTGTGACCCCAAGGCCCACAGCACACCAGGTCTTTCTATTATCTTCCACTATCTCCCAAAGTCTGTCCAAGGTCATATTCATCGATTCCATGACACTCTCTATCCATCTCATTCTCTGCCTTCCCCTTTTCCTTTTGACTTCAATCTTTCCCAACATCAGGGCCTTTTCTAATGAGTCCTGTATTCTCATTATGCAGTCAAAATATTTCCATATCAGTTTCAGTTTCAAAATATTTCAGTTTTCAGTTTCAGTATTTGCTTTTCCAGTGAATAGTCCAAATTAATTTCTTTAAGCAACATCTGATTAGATCTCCTTCCTGTCCTTGCAAATATGTAGTATCCATTCCACCTCATAGCCAGAGTCAGGAATAGCCAGGTGGGAAACATTCCTTTTCAAAGGAACATAATGGGGAAATTGAGCCAGGAGGATCACATGCTACACTGAGCTTAGGATTATCTTTTCAGCTTTTCTAGGGGAAGATTTCTGCCTGTAACAGTCACATTTTTCTCTGAGTAGCTTGTAGCATTTCTCTCAGATGGTGGGTTATTGATCATTGACTATTAATGGATTTAGATAACTCAAAACACAATTTGTTATAGTCCCAAGAGCTTTAACTTCAGATGGGAAGTATCAGTGATCAATAATTTGCCAGGACTCACATCTCAAATTTAAAATTGTCCTTGTGCAAAAGTCAATCATGAGAGATCATTTCCATATATTTTTGAATTCTCACTAAAACAAATTCCTTGTTTAGGAACTCCATGACTCAAATCAGCTCCTTAGAACTGCTGGGGACTGTACTTTTTGACAAGCCCTGAGGACTGGTCTGAATGGGCAGAACTCTCCTTTACATACAATACACATAGTAATCAATTACCAGCTTTAGGTTTTAGCATTAAAAATAACTAGCAATCTTACAATTTTCATAAGTGATAGCGAAATTGCTTTAGCTGTAACAAAAACAATAAACTTCAGATGACATCAATTACATATCCAGATCATATAAAATAGTGTGTGTTCATCCCTCAATGCAGAAGAAGGCCATGCCATCAGAGAAATGATGACATGACTTGCACTTGACTTCGTTTTCAGTGAGGGAGGGCTGTGCAGGTCACCAGCCTCACTTCTCCTCCAGAGCCATCTCAATCCAGTGACCAGATATTCATCAGGATGACTGGAGATGACCCAGGATGAGGCAACTGGGGTTAAGTGACTTGCCCAAAGTCACAGCTAGTGAGTGTCAAGTGTCTGAGGTGAGATTTGAACTCAAGTCCTCCTGACTCCTGCACTGGTGCTCTATCCACCGAACCACCTAGCTGCCTCTCATATAAAATTATTGATTGAAGAATGGGTTGTCTTACCAAGTGCAGATGACTGGCTGGCTTCTTTATCTTGACCTATCCCCCTTCACCCTCTCCCCAGAGCTGTGACTGTGTGCTGAATCTGGATACTTCCAGTTGTAGCTGCTGCCCCTTCCCCTCCTTCCTTTTCTCAGGTGGGGGAAGAAAGTCCTAATCTGATCTGGGATGGGAGGAGTTAATAGAAAAGTTCCAGGGTTGTTTGCAGTCTTACTGGGAAGGGAGTGTGGGGGGGAGTGACCTAGATTGTAAGAAGGTGTTTCAAAACTGCTTAATAATCAATGACAAAACCTGTAGAATCTGCTATGATTCTAACTTTTCACTTCTGTGTCCACCCCTTAAAACTTTAGAATGGGACACTGAACCTTTCAGACCAACATTTATAAGATTGGTGCCCTTTCTTAGGATACCTGTAGCACAAACCAATGACTCTATTTCTCTGAAAGCATCTCTTTATGGCTTATCCAAGGAGACACACATACAAAGGAAATGAGAAAATTCACAGTAGATTTGGATATAATTGCTGTCAGTATCAAATTATTGCAACAAATTAGCAGGGGTTGGGGTTGAGTCCTGGGGTCTAACTAGGAGCCCGGGGCCTCCTGGGACTCCCCGCCGAGCAGGGGAGCCAATGCCTGGGGTCCAATGGGGAAGCAGCCCAAAGCCAGGGTCCAGATAAAGGAGGCAGGCAGAAGCATCCTAGGTGGGGTCCTGGGGTGGGGGGAGGGGCTGAGCTTCCAGGGGGCAGGACAGGGAGACAGGACTTATGGGTCCAGACAGGGCCAGAGTCGGGGGGTAGAGTTCTGACTCTGGTATCCAGGTGGAGTCGCTGGGGTGGGTGCTTGGGTGGGGGAAGGGGCAAGGACATGTGATACCCAGGTCTGCTGCAGGGCTGAAAGTGGTACTTTGGCCCCAGGGGCAAAGTCGGAAGGTTGGGGAGGACTTACTGAGGGTCCTGACAGGACTTGGGCGCACCTGGGGGGTAGGGAAGTGTCCAATGGCCAGGCCCTGGGGGGAAGCGTGCACCTAGCAGACCTGGCAGAAACCCACCAGGAGGCTTGTGTTTTGTCCTTCATTCTGCAGGAGGACCATGATATCAGGATGATGACAGGACTTGAAGTTGACTGATTTGCAGGAGGGAGGGCTGTGCAAGGTCACCAGCTTCACTTTCTCCTCCTGAGCAAGCTGGGTCCAGTGGCCTGATACTCATCAGAACGACTACAGATGGCCCAGGATGCAATGGGAGACCCTGGCCCTTTCAGGCTGAGGTCTCATCACACTCTCACTGACTGAGATACGCCCATTCAATGAGTGCCCTGCTGAAAGTTACTCAAGGGATGGCCTCTTTAATAAAGAAAATCAGACTGGGAGAGAAAGACCCTCAAGGTTCCTGGGTGAGAAACAATTACTATTTAGTTATGACATCCACTCTGTGCTAAGGTGGGTGGGGACTTGTCCAGTGTATGACTCCAGAGTGACCCACCAGAAGGTCAGAAGAGGAGAGAGCCAGGGGCTCACGCTTCTGGGAAGCAGTGATGTCAGCTCCCCAACTTCCCACCAGCCTACTCTGGGAGGGGCCTCCTAGTTCCAAGAGACCCGCCCCTCCAATCAGGACCCAGCAATCCCCTCCTCCTCAAGCCCTGCCCTCCATCAGGTGGCCTTGGCCTAACCCTAACCCACCTGGGCCAACCCTCATCTCTGGGGGCTGCCCCTCCCTCACAACTCCCTCCCTCCCCTAGTCTGCCCCTCCCCACCCCCATGCCTCCCTCTGAGCAGACTGCAAAGATCCCACTTGGGCACCAGACTAATTGAAAGGGGAGGGAAGATGGGGCACAGTCAGTGTAGACTGATCACAGGGAGATTTTCCTCATCTAAATGAGAATGAGCTCTCCCATTGGATCATTGGGGTCTTTGAGCCTCAGATCAGATCTTAATATAAAATAGACTTAACATTCGGCATTACGGTGATAGGTTAGGAGGCCAGAATTAAATGTAACTGGATCAGAATGGCTCCGTTCTGCTCTGAATGCAGGGATCAGAATGGCTCCGTTCTGCTCTGAATGCAGCCTAGCGTCACATGAACAGATTGATTTTCCTATGAGATAATGCAGCAATGCATTTCGCCAATCTGATGTCATTTGACAGGCAATGTTGTCTCATGTTCTAAATCTCTAACACTTCCTGTCACACTTCCACAGTCAGTTTTCAGACAGAGAAATTTAAGAAATGCAAATTAAAACAACATCATACTTATCATATTGGTTAACATGACAAAACAGGAAAATGATAAATGCTGGAGATATGGGAAAATTGGAACACTAATACATTGTTTGTGGAGTTGTAAACTGATCTAAAAAAAGAAAAGGACCCACATGTACAAAAATATTTATAGCACCTCTGTTTGTGGGGGCAAAGAATTGGAAACTGAGGGGATGCTCATCAACTGGGGAATAGATGAACAAGTTGTGGTATATGAATATGCAATTGGAGTTAAAAATCTTTCTCGCCTATTGATAGGGCTCAGGTATATTGAGGGAGGCTTGATTAAGGGAGGCTTGTTTCCTATGAAGGCCTACACTTTTGAAGGATTGCTAATTAGGCACTGGGTCAGCAGGGGTCATACCCTGTAGCTCTGAAAAGAGTACATGTACTCAGAAGGGAGGTTTTACTTTGGAGCTTAGTTTACTAAGGTCTATGTGCCAAATGAGACTCTGAGAAGTCACTAAGCACCTTTGAAAACCCAAAAGTTGGTGCTTCTCTCTGGTAGCTATGTATGTATGTATGTAACGGTTAGACAATTGGAAGGTTGGTCTCTGCATGTTGAATGTAATTAAAGTGATTGTTAACCCCTCAAAAGTTGCCTTTCCTTTTATAAATGCAGATCTAAGATCCTGTGATAACAGGCCCCCCTGTGTATGTTGGAGTGCTTATCTGGGAAGACCTGCATGAACTGATGGTGAGTGAGGTATTCTAGACAGTAACAGCAACATCCTTCCATGACTGACTTTGATGATCTAAGACAACTCCAAAAGACTCATGAAGAAAAATGCTATCCACATCTAAAGAAAAATCTATGCACTCTGAATATAGATCAAAGCAGAGTATTTTCTTTTTTTTTCTTATGTTTTTTCCCTTTTGTTCCGATTCTTCTTTCAGAATGACTAATGTGGAAATGTTTAATTTAATCATACATGTACAGCCCATAAAATTGCAGGCCCTCCTGGGGAAGGGGAGTGGAAAGAGGGGGGAGACATTTAGAACAGTTAATTCCTATACAATTTGGGAAAATTGTCAAAGAAGGAGTCCTACCAAATTCTTTTTATGATACAAATATGGTTTTGATACTTAAACCAGGAAGAATCAAAACAAAGAAAATTAAAAACCAATTTCTCTAATGAATATAGATGCAAAAATTTTAAATAAGATATTAGCCAAAAGAATACAGAAACTTATCATGAGAATAATACATTATGACCAGGTAGGATTTATACCAGGAATGCAGAGCTGGCTCAATATTAGAAAAACAATTAGCATTATTGATCATATCAACAACAAAACTAACAGAAAACACATGATTAGCTCAATAGATGCAAAAAAGGCTTTTGACAAAATACAATACCCATTCCTATTGAAAACACGGAAAACCATAGGAATAAATGGAACTTTCCATAAAATAATAAGTAATATCTACCTAAACCCATCAGCAAGCATTATTTGCAATGCAGGCAAGTTAGAGGCTTTTCCAATAAGATCAAGAATGAAACAAGGAAGTCCATGAACACCACTGTTATTCAGTGTGGTATTAGAAATTCTAGGTGTAGTAATAAGAAAAGAAAAAGAAATTGAAGGAATTAGAATAGGCAAATAAGAAACTAAGTTATCACTCTTTGCAGATGATATGATGATATACTTAAGAGAATCACAGAGAATAAAGTAAAAAAACTACTTGAAATAATAAACAACTTTGGCAAAGCTGCAGGTTACAAAAACAAAGCCCAACAGCAAGAGATAGAAAGAGAAATCCTATTTAAAGCTATGGTAGACACTACAAAACTTCTGTGAATCTACCTGCCAAAACAAATCCAGGGACTATATGAACACAATTACAAAGTATTTTATACACAAATAAAGTCAGATCTATGTTAGTGGGAAAACATCAGTTGCTCAGGGGTTGGCCGAGCTAATGTAATAAAAATGGCAATTCTACCTAAATTAACTTACTTATTCAGTGCCATACCAATCAAACTACCAGTTTATTATTTTCTAGAGCTAGAAAAAAAATATCTACTTTTTGATAAACTCAAGGACCCCAGTTTCTGGGATAAGAACTCACTCTTTGTCAAAAATTTCTGGGGAAACTGGATAACAGTTGTGGAGGAAACTGGGCATAAACCAATGCCTGACACCATACAGAAGAATAAACTCCAAATGTATGCATTATGTTGGCATAAAGATTGATCCTGCAAACAAATTAGAGGAGTAAGGAATAGTATATTTGTCACATTTGTGAGGAATGGAGAAATTTATGACCCAACAATAGATAGAGAACATTATGAAGTAAAAAATGGATAACTAAATTAATTAATTCAATTAAATTCTTGTTTCCTATGACGTTCTTTGAGGATTTATCAAGTATGAGCCTTTGGAGTTTCTCTTTGGGCATGATCATTAAATGTTTTCAGCCCATGGAAGAAGCTCCTGAAGAAAGGGGGCACAGTTCTCTATTGCTACAGTGTTTTAGTGAGTAACTGAGACCTCCCTCTCTAAACTGAAGTGCAGAGTGGGGGCAGAAACCCAGTTGAAAGGGAATGAGTAGAAGCCTGGAGCCATGGGAGGGGGGAGGTGCATTTAGGGTTGGGTTCAGACTACAGGGCAGAGGGCATGGGGGTTGAGGATCTGGTCAATGAAGCCACAAGCCCTCTTCTCTTGAATACAGGCGCCTCCTTCTCCTGCTCAAGTGGCTTACCTGAGTGAGGGTCAGGAAGTGGGAGGACACTCTAACCCAATCTAACCAACACTAGTGCTCCTATAATGAACCTAGTGACAGCAAAAGGTCCCCTGCAATCTCCTTGTAACCAGGCTGGCTGCTGGGCTGCTGGTCACTCATACCAGACACACATCTTTCTTGCTAACCCTCTAAGTTGTCTTAGGCTGGAAAAAGTTTTCACCCCCACTCAACCCTGTTTTACAGAATTTGTCTTAAGGCATTATTTTAAACTTGTTGGTAGGGGAATTTGGGAGAACTCCGATCCTGCCTTTACTCCACCATCTTGGCTCTGTACCTCAAGAAGTGTATTTTAATCAAAGTGATAAACACAGCTGACTTAACTGGAATCCATGGTGGGCATTTTATCTGAAAATGGAATTCAACATAAAACTTCCCTTGGTGCTATGAAAAATAGGAAGCATAGAAACATCTTGTTAAGTTCGAATCAGATACATGATCTCGATCCTGCTAGGTACAAATTTCGATTTCCCTTGCTTTGCGATAAAATAGATTACTTGAAATGTCAGTTAGACATGAAATTAAATATTGGCTCTACCCACAGCAGCTTGCTGACTAGACACCAAAAAAAAAACTGGAAGCTGGTTTCCGTATCTTTGCTGTGGTGAATCCTCCAAATCCCACTTAAGTTTGGATTAAATAAACTCAGAATAGATGTACAGTGATGAGTAGTTTTCAGATCGATTCTGAGAGAAACATCTTCAATTTCACAATTCTAACTTCACAGACCACATAACATCTAGATGTTCCAGCAGTTCATAGGTAAGACCAGGGGTCAAGGAGGAATTCCCTTCTTCCCAGGTCAAAGTTCCAAATACTAGACTTGGTTAGGACTTGCATGTTTCACTAACACTTGGCGTAAGCATGAAAGGAAGAGGTGTTAATACCATTGATATCTTTGGCAACAAAGGAAAACTAAACTACTGGTCAGATTTTGGGAGAATAAAGCTCCTCTGGCTGTCAGGCATGTAGGGGTATGTGGTACAGTAGACTTCCTGGGGCCCAGCTGTGTTGGGCATGAGGACATGGATTGGAAGCCAACCTTCTGTTGGATGACTGAGCAAGTCAGTGAAACCTCTGAGCATGTTTTCTCTAAAACAGTGATGGTAACAGCACTAAGCTCCCAGAGTTCATGTGAGGGTCCAGTGACATCATGGATGGAAGAGTGGACCTGCAAAGCAGCTCCTCCTCCAAAACAAACAAAAACACTTCTAAAGCCCTTGCTTTTCTGGATCTCCTTACTCCTCCTGACCAGAGTCCAGACATGAATTCTGAGGAAAATTACTTTATTGACAAGTGATTTCTTTAAACGGAATCATTACAACCAGATCATTCTGTGTCAAAGCACATTTTAATTTCCATCCAGAGAGCCCCAGTCTACCATCTTAACACTCAGACGGTCTCACTGGGTTAGTCCCTCTCTCAAAACTATGAACTTTCACATGTTCGTTTAAATTCTGAACAAAACAAGGCAATTTGATGCAGTCTAAATGATAGAACTGAGTGCATTTAACTCTTTTCAGCTCAGCAGCTTTTTCGTTAATTCTAGTTTTGCCCTCCTCTGCTGACTTTTCCATAGCTTCATGGTATTTCTCCACAGCACTTTTCAAGGTGAGGAAGATTTCCTAGAAGGAAAAATGAAAGGCCATGAGTTTTATTTTGAATAAACTAGAGCTTACCTCAGTATTTCATAAGATCAATGGTCTCAGAATGTATAGGCCCTATTGACCCAGATCACAACCTAGTCACTTGGTCAATTGTTCCAGTCCCTGGGGAGCCAGAGTCCCCAAGTCTGGCCCTGTTCCACCTCTATGTGAGCTTCAGAAAGCAAAGACCAAATCAGCAATCTTCCATCACTCCAGGGCAAAAAACCAAAGCTCAAGAAGCATGGCCCACATGGCACTTATAGCCTGTATAAACTGGGGAAGGCACTTCCCATTCCTGGGCCTCAGTTTCCTTATTTGTCAAACAAGGGGCTTAGGCTCTGTGGCTAGTGAGGCTGCTTCAATTCCACTCCTATGATTTTATAATCTCTAGTAAATCCTTGTACTTCAGGGTGGCAAACTCCCTTTGCTGGTAATCTTATTTATAACAATCCAGGTCACCCAGTCCCTTCTCTTCCCATCATACTTTTGTTAAGCTCTTCCCCATTCTCAATCCCTTCTTTTCATAGTCCATGTTCTTGTTTCATGGAAGCTGGGATCTTGCTGGAAGTCTGGCAATCACTGGCTGTTCATCCTCTGATGCCAGGAGGAAGAGGTCCAAGTACATGCTGTGACGTCACTCCTACAAACAGGACAATCTGCTGGCTGCACCCAAGTCCCTGTGCTGGTCTCCCCTTCATTTCCCTGATCACCATGTGGTCATCTCAATCGTTTCTATTTCTGTCATCTTCATTTTTACGTCCCTTCTCCCACCCAGATCCAAACAGTTCCCTTATACTGCTAAGTCAACTTGCAGAACATCTCTTATCTTTCCACTCCCACAACCATCTGCCCAGGTCAGATACTCATCCCTCTCATCTGGACAACTTTAACAACCCCCTGTCAATGATTTCAGGCTCTTTTCATTCTCATCCATCTTCCACATGGAAAAAATAAATTTTCCTAAGGAAATATTTTCTCTGCCCATGTCACTCTCCTGCTGACAAACCTTTAAGTCAATCCCTTTGACTACAGAACAGAATTCAAACTTCTCAGCCCAGCATTAAAGAGTTCTCCTGTATACTACCCCAAGAAGGCTTACTAATCTCATCAATCTAACAAATTCAAACTCTTGCCCCAGCTGAGCTTTCCACCTTCAGTAGACCTCACACCTCTTCTTGTCCCCTATGGTGAATAAGCATTTATTAAATGCTTAACATACCAAACTAAGGATTGAAAATACAAGTGTAAAAACAAGTTAGCTTTTGACCCAAAGGAGTTTATGTTCTAATGGTGGGGACATTATACCTGGGGAAGCAATGACCAGGAAACTGAGTTATGGTCTGGGAAGTCACAAAGATGGTAAGTGGTAGAAGCCCTAGGTGGTACTCATGTTAGGATGATTTGAGTAAGAAAATTCAACCTCAGACAAAGTGACTCTGGGCAAGTCAAGTAACTTCTGTCAGCCTCAGATTCTCCCACTGCACAACAGAGATTAAAACAGTACCCACACCTCCCAGGGCTGTTGTGAGGAGTGTTTAGCACATTGCCTAGCACGCAACATGGGCTAAAGAAGCACTTATTTCCTTTCCACTCCCCACCATTAACACATCTTTTCCAGGTATATTAATGGTACCAGTGCATTCCATTATAACTCAAAGAGCAGATATTGACATCTTCACTTGGCTTTTCACCCACAAACCTCCCCTCTCCAACAGGGCCTCGGCCTCCCCCCAGGTGCTCCCATGCCTGGTACACATTCCCTCTTTACCTCAGCCAAAGAGAATCTCTCAGCTCAAGTCCTGCTTCCCTAGATTTTCCATTCTAGACATTCTGTGTGTGTATCTTGTGTATGTGTGAGCTTGTGTGTCACTTCCCTGGAAGAATGTCATCTCCTTGAGGGCAGGAACTGTTTCAGTCTGAGGACAAATACTGAAGTCTTATGCTTTTTGTCAATGTCCCTATCACTGGGCTGATTCCTAGCATTTAGTGGATGATTAACAAAGGCTTGTGGACTCAATGTCCTTCACTACCATCACCTAGCATTTGTCAGATTCTTTTTTTATCAGAACAAACACTAATTCAGAGTTGTTTTTTTAAGACAGGAGCCTCAACCAAGCCTTCATTTCTAAGAAATGGACATAGTTTTAATAAGTTAAAAGCAACAGCGAAAACCAAGTATTTGAAGAGATACTGTCTGCTGGTCATGCTTTTAATTTGATTACCAGATGTTTGCAGGGAAAACCATCAAGAACACACCAAAGTTCCCTGAGAGGTTACTCCTTTACTTGGCAGTTACAGTGCATCTACAGGTCACAGCTCTCCTCACCTGGGACTTTCACCTCTCACTTTCAGTGACATCTTGGAGCTGCTGTATTTCATGTCTGACCTTTTGGGCCTCACATTTAATTGCTGTCACCTGTTTACAAATGGCTCCTCTCTTCTTCTGAAGTTTATTACATTCCCTACAGCAAAAACCAAGACTGTGGAATGATGGCTGCTCTTTAAATAAATGTCCAAACAAACGAAAACAAACTTTAAGTGGAAATGCAAGATACTTGAAAGTATTTCTCCTTATTCCTATCAAGTAAAAAACTTTGCCTGAAAAAACTTACAACTGCACTCGATATAAAAACAAGTAATTAAAAAGTGTCAGAATCATTTCATGTTAGTGAATTTTAACACCTAAAAGCAAGTACTTAAAACTCAGGATATACCGCATGAAGTCAAACCTCAGTACAATTCAAATCACTGTCCCAAAACCTTTCTAAATCTGGTCAATGGACTTTTACAGCAGGATTTTTTTTAATAAAAAAGGTGTATAGATAATTCAAGATAATTACTAACGTTTTGTTGGCAGAAGACTAGAAGGTTTTTTTTAATTTCTAAAACAACTACGTTTACATAAGTGGATAGCTCAAGAGGAATTTCACATCTCTTCATTGTATGGTAGAATGTGAAGGCTGACTTTAGGAGACCCTATCTTCTCTTCTTGATAGTTATGCTAAAAGTATTTCTTCAAAATGCTGGTGGTACCCAAACATTACAAATTACCTCCTCCTGCTTGTCAGGGTGAAATACACATCATTAGAATTAATAGGAAGATATTGCATTTGATGAAATGCCAGTTTCCAAATTAAAAAACCAAGTAAGTGATTGATTCTCAGCAGAACCAAAGTGTAGAAATTTTCACGTTATAAATACAAATACTACAATCCGGCACAGAAGCTAGAAAGAACATACTTTAAGAACCATTGATACCACAACTAACTGCACAGGATGTTTTCGCTTCTATGGCCAAGACAGACTGTCAAGGCATTTCTCCTTATAACACATCAACACTGAGCTAACAGCCTTCTAGAAATCTGATAATATTAATGTTGCTGCTTATGAAAAAGTTCCAAAATGGGATCTAGTTTGTCCAATATAGGAAATAATTTGGACAGCTCATAAAACTAATGGAATTGAAATAAAGCACAAGCAGAAGGCTCTTCTTTAACAAATTACTTAAAATAAATGGAATTGTCTTCTTTTCTAAATTGTCTTTCATTTCTAAATGGAATTGTCTGGGGTTGTTAGTGAACTTCATATTTACTTAAGTTTATGTTTTTGACTAATTATGAAAGCAATGATTTTTTTTCAAAAGATCCCAATTGATAAACTACTGATCAATTTCAATATTACATCATGCAGTTGAAAATAGTTTAAATTCATACTCAAGTACTAAGCGTTTATATCATTTGAAATCCTCATCTTTCTTATTTATCTTCAGCTGGGTTTTGGCAAGCTTCTCTTTCTCCTCAATGTAGTCATTGTGTCTTTTCAACGAGGTTTCCTCGGTCTTCAGTTTCTTTAATACAATCTGAGCACTTTCAGCCTGGTCCTCCAGGGACTGGTTCTGTGTAAGAGAAAGTGTTTAGGATCAACCAAACCAAAGAGGGTTCAGGAAGGCGAAGTTTTTTGTTTCTCTTTCTTGTACCCTGGAACAATTAAATACAATATTAACACAAGATTAAATAAACCTTGAGGTGAGAAAACGGAATCTGGACTTTATCATTAACAGGGCACCATGACAGATCTTTAAAAAGGTAAGGAACATGATGAAAGCAGTAGGAGGAAGACTGAGCAGGTAAGAGAACCCTAATAAATGAAATCAACTGGGTTAGGGTTGGAGATTTCAATGTTACCATCAGTGATTATACTTCCAGATTTTATTTGATCTGGTCTGAAATCTGTCCTGAGGGAAATCAGAATGCAGTCTGAGCGTATTCTCCTATCAGGATAACTGTGGTAAATCAGAACCTCATATAAAAGACACTATTTGGCATTAAAAAATATTAGCTGTGTGACTTCAAGCACGTTTACTACTCTGTAATGGGATAATAGTAGCCCCCACCTCCCAGAGTGGTTGTGAGGATCATGTAAATGCCAAATGCTTAACCCAGAGCCCAGCAGAGGGCAAACATTCTATTGTTATTTCTTTAATTAGACATAACTGCCTCATGCTTGGTAACTTCATATGGGTGTTTAGATGTGATAAGTACAGACTGGAGATGAATGATTGTTTATGTAAGGTAATTTAGCCAAATGCTAAATGCTCAATTCAACTGAATTGAGGCCACCTGACTGGTAATGGGTTTTGTTTCAAGTTCCAAATATATAATATTGTTCATGGTATTTTTATGTTTCTAAATGTTCTTATATTGTGAAATCTGATAAACTGTTGTACCTGATACTGTTAGAAAACAATTTCTCTTATAATATGGATGTCAGAAAATCAATTGTACTGTAGAGAAAAAGATAAAAAATGGGTTTGGAAACCATTAGGTCATTTGTATGAGCCTTGCTGACCATGTGCTGTGATATTCTGAAGGAAGGGCTGTAATTATTTGGCTATTACTTAAAACACTTTCTGATGATGGGGGCAAGGGAGGGGTGGTGGTGGCTATTAGGAATCTGTTTGTGGTGGTTAGGAATTAGGAATTCATTTTAATTTCGGATTTATAATACTTAAAGGCATTTTACACCAATTTAGTTTGGATAAATTTCAATTGTAAAGATTTACTTTTACTTTTCAGTTTGGAGGTTTCCAACTAATTTACTTCACAAAAGTTGACTGATTATCTTTTTACACATCAGGATAAATTTTAAACTGTTTCTGAGAAAGAGAAATACTTTTAGAAAGAAATATTTAAGTAAAAATTTTTGCATGAGTTTTAGAAGACCTTCTAAATTTTGTGAGCTAATCTTTTGCAATAATTTGATGGTATTGACAACTCTGCCCAGTCCTGCTGTGATTAATGAGACTTTATCATTTGAAAGGAAACTTGTTTGGACCCTGAATATTCGAGCTCCGTGTTACATGAAAAGAAGAACAGCAGCACTATTAATTATCTGAAATGAAAAATGGCTTGGAGTCTACCTTGTAAATGCCTTAAAGACATCCACTTAAAGGTGTATCCACTTTCACTAGAGATTCATTTGAAAATGGCTAGAAATTGAAAATGTTTTGTTATAAGCAACTTATTTACAATTATAGATAATGAGAGAATTCATTAGAGTCCATCTTCTTACAAAAAAGTCTTCCGTTATTAGTTCTGGAGAACGAAGATCATCAAGTATAAAAATTTGCTTCTAATTTTCAGGTAGCATCTGCGTTTCTTAGATGTATCAACATGACACTTTGTGCGCATTGTAAATTCTTATATAAAAGGTTCCCAATTTGATTTTCTAATAGTAAGGTTTGAGCTAACTCTCACTAATCAACCTGCTTATTGGAAAAGCAAATTTCAGACTGTGCTAAGACCAATTTTGTAAAATATTTTTGGCAGAGAAGAGGAGCTCTACAACTGTCTGAACTGGAGAAGCTGGTTGGCTGGAAACTGCTCTGATGCCAGACCCCGACCAGAAGGCGGCAGTGGATGGTGTCCAGACAGCTGTATGAGCCTTAAATGCACAATTTTATTATGTTTTTACCAGTTTTCCTGTGTGCCTTTTTTACCTGTGAGGCATGGTAGGGGAGGGGGGGTGTCATTGATCACTGCATAGATGTAATGCAATCTATTTTCTTCTTCATTTTCAATTTTGATCTTCACAGTAACTCAGTACTGGTACAAGATGCCCTGGAGCACAGATTCTGTGGGTTGTTCCCCAACTGAATATCACAGTTTAATCAGTAGGCATAACTTCTGAAAAAAAGGTTCTGAACTTGAAACACAAAAGAGAGCATTTTCATTTGCACAGCAAAATACAAAAAGGATCCATCTTTTAGGAAATCATGGCTCTCCACTTCATATCATTCATTTGCTTGCACATTTGGACGCTACTATCCCAGCCTCTAATGTCCTATGGGGGTAAAGTGTGCACAAAGGAAGTCTGTTTTGGAAGTTACACAATTTTGAAAGTCTCAAGAGATAATGCCCGATATTCAGTATCTGGGATAGACGCTAAACAAACAGGGGAAAAAAACATATCCCTATTGCCACCGAGATTATCAAGAAAATCTTAATAACGATCAATGTAAGTGTCTATTATCTCCTCTTTGAGAACTACATCCATGTGCTTTGAGTTCAACCTGAATGAAAATAGTAGATGACTTTGGGGATCCTACTTAAAAGTCTGGCAGAATATGCTAGAGCTTGAATTCAGCTGGCAGAGTCTTGGAGCACCAGGGGTTTACCTCCACGCAGGAAGTGGTGAAGGACTGCTGAGGTGCAGATGTTAGCATTAGATAACACAAACCTCTTTTGAGATCCTCATTAGTTCATCCGAGCTCTCTGCAAGTTCTTGCATTTTCTTTTGATATAACTGTAGCTCCATCTGGAATGAAGGCATAACCTCAATTTCCTCTCAAAAGGCTTCATGTTTCTCAGTCACTTCAAGCTGAAAAGAAAAAAATCTTGGTAGAAATCACAACTCAATCACCTTCTTTATATAAATTGTAGTAATGTCTGTTTGCTCTTCAATAATCCCCGTACTGAACAGAGAATGAAGCACTCTGGAGCAATTCAGCTTCTCAGTAGCAGAGGAATATCACAGTCTCAATGCACACTGCTATCCCTTAATTGCCAAAGTGTTCTTGGCCCTCTTTAACACAAATGAACTCACAATGTTTCCAAATAAATTCTCTAACCCTGGTGATGACACAAATGTCTTATTTTTGGCATTAGAATTACAGAAGAACTAGCAGCAGTGACACTAAAACCCTGCAGGTCTTGGAGCATTATATATCGAAGAGTAAAAGAACTGGGGTTGTGGCTGAAAATATCATACTCAGCAAAATTAAGCAAAATACTGAATTAAAAAAGTGGACCTTCAATGAATTGCCAGACTTTCAGGATTTTGTTGCAAAAAAAGCCTGAACTTAATAGAAAATGATATACAAAATCTAAAAGAAATATAAGGCACATATCAGACTATTTAGAAGGGACTCAGTAAGGACAGACTTTTACTTTTTACATGAGGAAATGTCAAACATGTCTAAGATTGTTATTAGCAATTAGGTAGTTCAAAAGAACGACTGAGGTGGACCTGAGTATAATGGGATTGTAAAATGTAAAACCATTTAGGAAAAAGTAAAAAGAATAATTGTCTTAGACAAAATGAAGTGTGAGAAGAACTGACAGAGGAATTCAATAAGGATGGAGGCTTGGGAGCTCTGGAGCCCTGCTTGCATCGAGAATGGGCTAAAGAGGGAACCATACATACATACACACATGTGCTCACATACATACATACATACATACATACATACATATGGTATGTCTTCTAAATTCAGAAAGAAAAAAGACTAAGAGGGAGAAGAGAGAGAAGCTTATTCACATCAGATCTGGGCTAATGAGAGAATACATACACTTAGAAGGGAATAAAAGTCTTCTAAATTTATAAAGAAATAAGAGGAAATAGGTGAGGAAAGAGGATGAGGGGATAGTACAGAAGGGTGTCTAGAGTAACAGGAATGGGATAAAGAACACATATTTGGAGGGCTATAAAAGTTTTCTAAATTGAGATAAAAACAAAATAAGGGGAAAGAGTGAGGGGGAGGATAAGGAAGGAATCTTTGGAGAGGGGAAGGTTAAGTAATAGAAGGGCAAGGTAGAAGTAAAACAGGATTCAGGAAGAAATAAAGATCAAGAGTAGAATTTATTAGGAATAAAAAGCAGTGGGAATGATCATGACCTCAGACAAAATTAAATTAAAATAGCTCTAATCAAAAAAGAATACAGAAACTACATTATATGTCAGCCATATTAATCAATATTGTTTTAGACTAATTAAAATAACTAGACAGTATAAGGTTGAAATCGAAAAAATTAAACTGGGAGAAGAAAACCCTCAGGGTTTCTAGTCAAAAGAGAAACAGTTACCATTGACAATCACTCTGAGCCAGGAGAGCCCAAAATATAGCCATTAAGTGGAGCTTGGGCAGGGATCTATTGTGGTCCAATCTAGAAGCTTCAGAGTGAAATGGAACAAAAGAAGGAAGGAAGGAAGAGAGGGAAGGAGAGAGGGAGAAAGGAGACAGGAAGAAATCTAGCCAATAAATCCTCATTCTCTCATAGTACAGCCTTACATAGATACATATGAATGTATATGACTATATATGAGGATGATATAGATACACATATGTAAGTATACATATGTTTGCTTATACGTGATATATATATGTGTGTGTATAGGCGTGTGTGTATATATATATATATATATATATAATGTATATACGTGGGGGGATGTGTGTAGGGGGATGTGCATGTATGTATGTGCTTAATTGTAGCCTTCTTGGGGGAGGGAGATTGGGGGGAAGAACAAAGTAAAAAGTATACAGCAGAGAACAAAAGAAAACCTCAAGAAAAAAATAAGATGGACAGCCCTGAGCACAACCTATAGTATTGATTATATAGGCTTCCTTGAAAAGGAAATTTAATGCTATATATTTTGAATCTTCTGTTGCGTTCTGCTGTACAAATGGCAATGCTTGTTTCTTTTCTTACTTTGTATTTAAGTTTTAGCATTTAAGTCTATGTTTCTTTTCCTTTTCTTATTGTGTATTTAAATATTTAACTTTAAATAATTTTTTTAAAAAATAAAATAAATGATTTGGAAAAAAGTATCGAACAAAAAAAAAAAACCAAGTAGACTTACTCTAAGTAGTATAAAAAAATTAACGCTAAAAATTGTCTTGATATGTAATCAAGGAAAAATATTATTAAAAAATAATAAAACTGCTTTCTCTAAATTACTCACCTTTGCAGTTTTGAGTTTCTGCAGTGTCTCTTTCATTTTCTCAATGTCATTCTTTAATTTCTCTGGAGAGTCCACAATTTTTGTTTTCAAAATCTCCCGTTCTTCTTTCAAAGTAACTAGTGACAATTTTAATTCATTCTGTTGAGGAAAGAATATTAAAACTTGGATTAGACAATCTATTTGGGAGAGCAGGGTTCTTTCCCCACAATAATGAAGCTCAAGATGGATAAACCAAATCAATGGATGGTCAACCGGGTAACACAAAACCCAAACTGTCTTTAGCCATGAAGCAAAGAAACCACTGGACTGAGTCTGAGGCTGCAAATCTGAGTTCTGGCCACAAACTGCCACTCACTCAAAGTGTGATCTTGGGCACTTCCCTTAAAATAGGTCATGTTGTATAAAGCAATAATTATCAAAGCAATCTGGTACTAGCCAAGAAAGAGAAAGGTGGATCAATGAGTAGATTAGGTACACATTATATTAAAAGACCATAGTAATCTAACATATGATAAACCCAAAGATCCAAGCTTTTGGATCAGAAACTCATTATTTGACAAAAACCACTAGAAAAACTGGATAACAGTATGGCAGAAACTTGGTATAGACCAATATCTCATATCATATACTAAAATCAGGTCAAAAAGGATACATGGATTATACATAAAGGGTGACACCATAAGCAAATTAAGAGTCTATGGAATAGTTTACCAATCAGATCTATGGATAAGAGAAGGACGTAAGACCAAAGAAAATACAGAGAGAATTACAAAAGTAAAGTATGATAATTTATATATAGAATTGGAGTATATACAAAATCATATAAAAATTATTGTTTAACAAAATTACATTACAAAAATGTAAAAGATAATTTTTCTTATGTAAAGTTTTATTACATAAAAGCAACCCAAATTACAGGAAAGCAGAAAACTGGGAGAAAGAATTTACACTATCTCTGAAAAAGGCCTAATTCTCAACTATAAGGAGGACTGATACAAATTTATAAAAATAAAAATCATTCCCATTTGATAAATGATCAAAGGATATTAAGAGGCAGAGTTTAGACCAAAAAAAAAAACCCACTATCAATAGCCATATAAAATGTTCTAAATGAGTATTGATAAGAGAATTGCAAATTAAAACTACTCTGAGGTGCCAATTCACATGTATCAGACTGATATGCCTAAAAAGGAAAATTATAAAGTTGGAGGGGATGTGGTAAAACTGAGACATTGTTGGTGTTGTGAACTGACCAACCATTCTGGAGAGCAGTTTGGAACTGTGCCATAAAGCTGTGCATACCCTTTGATGCACCAATACCACTGCAAGGTATCCATGCCAGAAAAATTTTTGAAAGGGGGAAAAGAAAAAGAAAGGGCTTATTTGTACAAAAATATTTTTAGCAGCTCTTTTCATGGAGGCCAAGAACTAGAAATCAAGGGGATGCCCGTCAATTGGAGAATGGCTGAACAAGTTGAGGTGTATCATTGTGATGGAATACTATTGAGCTATATGAAATGATGAGCTGGTGGATTTTAGAAAAACATGGAAAGACTTTGGTGAAATATGAAAGTATGAACACAACCAAGAGAATGCTGTATAGAGGAACAGCAACACTGAATGATGAAATTCTCAGCATTACAATGATCCAAGACAATCCCAAAGGACTAATGATGAAGTATACTGCATCCAGAGAAAGACCTGATACAGTCTGAGTACAGACTGAAGCAGGCTATTTTTTTACTTTTTTTTTAAATTGAGACTTCTTGAACAAAATGACTAATATGTGTTTTACACCATCGCACATGCATAATTCTGTATCAGAACTCTTTAAAAAGACTTTTAAAAAATGCTTAAAATTTAACATGTAATTGAGGGGGTAGGGTTGGGAGGAAAAGAATTTGGAACTCCAATGAATGTTAATAAATTTTAAACACACATAATGACCACAACAATGTAAATGGAAAGAGTAAACCACAAAACCAAAGGAGAATGTTACACAATTACAATAAAAATAAGCGTGGCTCCGAAGAGAAAATGTGACAAGATGTCTTCCCCAATTCCTCCAGAGAGGTGGGAGGTCCACAACGTGGGCCACTGTATATAAAGACTTTTTTTGGATGTAGTCTGTTTTTCTGCTTTTTTCTTCTTCCTCTTTTTTTTCTTGAAAAATTATGTTACGTAGTGTTGGGGGTGTAAGCTCAGTTCCATGTGGACAGTCTCGGGCAGGTAAAGGTGAGGAGTTCTCATGAGGCCCCCCCAGGGAACAGCAGGGAATTGAGGTGTGAGACCGGGCTATCTCGTGCATTTCCGCCTCTTCCCATGGGAAACGTGCTGAGAGAGAGCATCCCTGCCCTCAAGATTGGCCCGGGGTCTGAGCACACCTATTGTTGTCTAACAGGCACGGTATTCAGGTGCAAACTATGTGGCGGGAGAGCTTAAGTAGGGTCAGGAAAGCCTGAAGGTGCTCTTAGCTCTGAGGGGCCCTTAGAGGGCAGAAGGCCCCTCTCCTCTCTCTCCTCTCCCCCTCTTCCACTCTCCTACTCTCCCATTCTCCCACTCTTCCATTCTCTTACTGTAAGATCTTTGCCTCCTTGGGAGATTCCTCTCTCCTCAGGAAGAATTCCCCCTGCACATGTAACCAAGACCCTGAATAAAGCCTAGGCCTTGTTCCACTCTGGAAAGTCTCTTCTCTCATACGTTTATCTGGTTTGGCCAGCCAAAGACCTGCGATGGGTAAGGTAAGACTCGGGTAGCCCTTAGGCCTCTAGGCCTGGCAACGTAGAATGGCAGTCTGGGAAACATAAGGGAGTGGGATATGAGGAAAATTTTAGGTGCTATAGAAGCAGAAAGTTATCAATAAAAATTCAGATTAAAATTTTTTTCCCCTCAGTATCCTAGGTGTAACAATTTAATTTGTGGAAAAGCTTTGTGATTTAATGTAACCAGACTTGAATTTCATGTTCTCCTCTATGCTTTCTTTGTCAAGCCTCTCTGTTTCCCACCAGGCTACACCATCATGCCCCAGAGACCCCTTCATCTTGGACCCCTGCCCTGGAGCCTCCTCCTTGGATCACAGGACTCAGCCCAGAACTTCCACTTAAGGACAGCATCCAAGTCAGGTGGCTCTTCTCCAACATGTTTCTCCCCCCACCCCTTCAGAACAGGGTGAGGACTGCTTATCTTTTTGCTTGTGTTTCCAGGGCTGAGCACAGTACCTGGAACATATTAAGAGCTTAATAAGTGCTTGCAAAGTGACTTTCATCTTAGAGATGAATATGTTGAGGCCCAGACACAAATGACCTTGGTGGCACTACAAAAAGTAGAACTCACAACTCCTAAGCTCCAGTCCAATACTTTTCACAATACCATGGCTGTTGTCACTTTATGGAGATTTTGTTTTAATGTTTCAACTTGGAGAAGAAATCCTTGTGGACATGACTGTATTCATCATATAAGGAAATGTTTGTTGTCCAATGAAAGCTCCATTTCACCTTGACCACCCACAGAGCTCCAATGTTCCTCCATCTGACTTCCCAGGCTCAAGGCTGCAAGTCTAGTTAAATGAAAATTAATGAAAATGTTTACCAGACTTTTAGTGATCTTAGAAATATCCAGCCTTTTCTGGGAAATTCCTTCTTGTATTGTTACCTAGGTCAGGAAACAGTAATTAATAATTGTTTAATAACCCAGACAGGACATAGCTTTAATAACACTCAACTAGTACCCGCACATGAATGGTATAATCATTATAAACACAGCAACTATGCATTTATCAGGTGACCCAAGGATGATCAGGCTGTGGGATATGGATTCACATTAACTAAATTCCTATGTGGTAACAACATACCAGAATCCTAATTCACAAATTTAGCATGGGGGCGGGGGGGCAGACCTGGCCCTAGAACCCTTACTGGTCATGTGAATAGGGCATTCGCTATCTCCTAGCAGGTAAGTCATTTCAGGAAATTAGATGACAGAAGAAATGGAACAGTTGCTTGGTGGGCATAGTATCAGAACAAAGGAAGGTACATATTCTTGAAAATCGAATCGAATGTTATAATAAAATATCAAAATAATAAAATATATATTTTATGATGTGTTTTTATATGTAAAAATAAACATATAACAAAACACTCTCTTCAACTTCATGGCTATTTTTATCTAAAGAATCACTAGCAGCTTCTAGAACCAGAACACCCTCATCCTTGAGAGGGCTGAGAAAACACTAGTAAATCCTTCCTCTGGTTCCTGGTCTAAACTCTATCTGTGAAGGTTACCACTGCTCTGTTAGGACAGCAGAGCACAGTCATAAAACGCTGAACATGAAAGAGACCTTATAGACCATCTTGACCAAGTCTATGAACTTGTTTTTTATAAAAAATAATTTGCTAACTATTAATTCAACTTAATTGATTCCCTCTGTAACTCTATAGATTTTATTTTATATGTCAAAAAAAATTCTTCTGATAAGTTTTTAGGCTTTCACAGAATGCCAAGAGTCCACAACGCAAAAAAAGGTTAAGAACTTTAACCTATGCACTTGACAGGAATTACATTTTTCCACCCATTTTACCTTATGAGGAAACTGAGGTCCAGAATGTGGAAGTCATGTGCCCTAAATCACTAACTCCAGGCCAATAAACCATTTTTAATGTCATACTTGATAATGTCACCTGCCTAAGGTTGTCTGATGGTTTGGGAGGTGCCCTGACTTTCTGGATTGCATCTTGGAGAGACCCTCCATCTTCCCAATCCGCCGGGTAGATTACTTCTACATCTAGATAATCTCTTCTTTTAAAATGATCAGGGAACCTAGAGGTGGAGCCCCAAGTTTCACTTTCCAGGGTCATGATAGCTAAACTTGATTTGGGCAGGTGAAAACAAACAAAGCCCCATCAGCCCAAAGGGTTTGAAGAACAGGGTCCTACAGTTTTTTGATGAAATCTGTTCAGTGTTTGCTGCAGCTCTTGGATGTCCTCTAAGAGCTGCTTGAATTCAGCTTGCTCTTCAAGTGGGACAGAGCTAGGAAGAAGGAAAGAAATCAGGCCATAAGAGCACCCACTCTTGCCTTTCTGAGGCTGAGAAATGCCCATTCCACCACATAAAGATCATTTTAAGTCTATAAAAAAATAGAAAAGTTACTTTGCTTGAACTAGATCTGTGACTTCACTGGGAAGGAGAGAGCTAGATGAGGAGCTTCCTCTATCAAGGCAGGTCAGGCCTTTGCAAACAATGGTTTGGAGATGCACACTGCCTGGGCACTGGACAAGGGTCCCCAGAGCATCAGAGAGGAGACCCAGGAAGCTAGAGTTCATCAACAGATGAAGCCATGGTGAGTCTCACTGTTTCTTATTTAACAATCATATTATTCCCTCACATCTAGAGTCAACAATTTCTTTAGCCATTCCTTTACCAACAGGTATCTTATGTTGCTTCACAAAATTATTGCTTTAAATACTTTCATGTGTATGGGATTCTGCTTTGTGTCCTTTGACCTCCCTGGTGTACAAACTTGCAGTGGGATTTCTGGGCCACAGTAAGGACTTTCTATGTCAACCACCAGAATCAAATATAAAATCTTCTATTTGGCATCTGAAGGCCTTTATAACCTGATTCACTCCTATCTTTTCACACCTTCTTCATCACCCTATATTCTGTATTTCAGGAACAGGGACCTCCTGGTTGTTCCTTGCACAAGATCCTTCATCTCCCAACTGTGTATTTCTGTGGCTCTCCCCCAGGCTTGGAACCCTCTCCCACCTCACCCTTGAGGAGGCTTTCCTCATTTTTCTTAACATTCAGGCCTTCTCTTTGTTAACTACCTCCACCTTATCCTTTATCTGCCTTATTTTAACATAGCTCTTTACATACTCTCTTCCACTAGACTGTGAGCTTCTTAAAAGCAGGAACCACTTTTTTTTTTTTTTACCTTTCTCTGTGTCCCCAATGTCGAGCAGTGTGTAGCACACAGCAGGAACTTAATAAATGCTTGTTGACTCACAGTAGTCCTGTGACTTTTAAAATTTTTTAAATTTTGAATTCAAGTTAAATGAATTTTGGGACATTGTTCCAAATGGCTTCCCAGAGTGGCAAACCCCAATTCATAAGCCCCTCAGCAATGATGGTCCCATTGCCCTCTTTGGTGTTCTTGTCATCCTTGCCAACCTGAAGGTTGTAAGGTAAAACCTTCAGAATTGATTTCATGTTCCTATCTAATTCTGAATTTCCCCCTTAGTGGTGGTTGATGGCTTGGAGTTCTTCCTCTGAAAACTAATTCCATAGAGATGTTGGTCTTTCATCTGCGAGACCAGTGGCAAAGATTTTCTTTCTCAGTTAACTCTTCTTAATAGTACTTGTTTACACAGATCTTTTTACATTTTTGTAATCAAAGTTGCTCATTTTAGCCACTCTGAACCTTTTCCTATCAGTTACCACATTTGCTTTCATGTTCCAAACATCAGAAACATCATTTTTTCTTACCTGTAACATATTTTCTAAACATCAGTTCATTTGGAGCTTTACCTTTCCCAGTTCTCTTACAATTTATAAGTTTGTATCACTCTGGGGTTATTTAGAACAAGACAGTCAACAGCTTCATCAAAAAAGCCCAAAAATTCACTGAAGACAAGAATGCCTTAAAAATTAAAATGAGCCAAATGAAAGAGACACAAAAACTCCAAGAAAATCATTGGAATTTAAAACGTGGAATTGGGCAAGTGAAAGTTATCAAACTTATGAGAATACAAGTTATTCCTCAATTAATAAATGGTCAAAGGATATGAACAGGCAGTTTTCAGAAGAAATCAAAGCTATTTTTAGTCATATGAAAAAAATGCTCAGGGGTGGAGTCATGATGACAGAGTAACAGCACAGACTTTATAGAGTGCTCTCACCAAGCCCAGTCAAATAAATACCTGTAAAAAGACTCTAAACAAATTCTGGAGCTGCAGAACTCAAATGGAATGAAACAAATATCTAGCCCAAAACAAAACTGGTATGTCACCAGAAAGTGTCTATCATGCCACACTGAGAGCAAAGCATAATCCAGTGTGGGTCATGCCAGCACAGATAGGACCTGACCAGGGCCTTGAGGCAACTGTAGAGATTTCTAGACTTCACAACCCTAAAACGCTGAGAACAAATTGGAAGGTCAGTGGAAAAAATCTGTGGAACCTGTGTGAGAGAGTAGAGGGGTCCAGCCCCAAGACAGCAGAGTGGGGAGAGGGCAGAGGAACCCACAGGAGCCACTTTCAAGCATTCTTGATGAAAAGACAAGAGCTGGATGGAAAATTTCACTTTCAAACACAAGAATCAAGAGAAGCATGAAATGGTAAGCAGGAAAGAGAAATCATAAAGGACTTACTAAAGTTGAACTGATTACATTCCAATATGGAAAGACCATATTTGCAACTCTTGAGAGTTTTCTCAGTATTTGGGTAGTTGGAGGGATTATATGCATTCAGACAGAAGGCAAAGGGTGAATTGAATAGGTAGGGATGATATCTAAAAAAAATTAAGGGGTGAGAGAGGAATATATTGGGAGGAGAAAGGAAGAAATGGAATGGGGCAAATTATCTCACATAAAAGAGGCAAGAAAAGGCTTTTTCAATGAAGGGCAAAAGGGGAGAGTTGAAAGGGAAAGAGTGAACCTTACTCTCATCTCATTTGGCTTAAGGCAGGAATAACATGTACACTCAATTGGGTATGAAAATCTATCTTACACTACAGGAAAGTAGGGGGTAAGGGGATGAGCCAGGGGTGAGGGGGATAAGAGAAAGGAGAGCAAATGGGAAGAGGGGGTAATTAGAAGTAAACACTTGAGGTGGGATAGGGTCAAGAGAGAATAGAACAAGTGGGGACAGAATAGGATGGGGGAATTATAGATAGTCTTTCACAATATGACTGTCATGGAAGTGTTTTGCATAACTATATCTATATAACCTATACTGAATTGCTTGCCTTCTCTATGGGGATGAGTGAGGAGGGAGGGAGAGTAGTTGAAACTCAGTTTTAAAAACGAATGTTAAAAATTGTTCTTACATGCAGCTGGGAAGATATACAGTCAATGTGGCATAGAAATCTATCTGCCCTACAAGAAAATAGAGAGGATGGGGATAAGAGAAGGTGGGGGTGTGATAGAAGAAGGGCAGATCGCAGGAAGGGGTGATCAGAATGCCCGATCACTTGAGATGGGCAGAGGGGAGAGAAGGGGAGAAAATTTGGAACTTAAAAAATCTTGTGGAAGTGTCTGTTGAAAACTAAAAATAAATTAAAAAAAGAAAAATAGCAGGGGGAAAAAAAAGAGTATTAAGACAGAAAGATTCAATACCAGTGGAGAATGTAAGAGGGAAGGGGGGAATTGACACTAAGGTTTAGAGATGCAGGATTTTTCAATGTCAAAGAAGATTTTGTACTTGGTGCTAGAGGTAATCAGGAGTCACCAGAGTTTATTGTGTTAGTGAGGTGGGAAGGAGGGAGAGTGATGTGGTAGGACCTGAACATTAGTGTCCAAATGGAAGATAGATTAGGGGAAGAGACTTGAGGCAGGCAGGCCCTAGTCCAGGGGTGGGGAACCTGCAGCTTCAAGGACACATGAGATTTTCTAGGTCCTTGGGTGTAGCCTTTTGATTCTGTCCAAGTTTTCCAGAACAAATCCTTTTATGAAGGCAATTTGTTCAGTGAAGTTCAGATTCAGTCAAAGGGCTGCACTCAAGGACCTTGAGGCCCACATGTGGCCGCAAGACCACAGATTCCCCACCACTGCCATGGTCTGTGGCTATGGCCACAATCTAAGAAGCTGGATGGAAACTGGAGAAAAAAATAAGAAGGAATACAGTCAGAAAAGACTTAGACTTTCATGCTTTACCATCTCACCAAAATAAAGGGCTGATCAGAGTTCATGGTCCTCTCCAGACTATGGCAGCCCAATCTGACTCTATCCCAGTCACCTCTGGAGGTGAAGAGACAGTTCTGGGGCAGGTTTTTTCTAGCCCTCTTACTGTCCCATTGACCCCCTACAGACCCCTGAAGGGGATTATGACCAGAAGCAAGACAGATAAGGTCTTTCCTAAAATAGATGAGAACTAAAACACCAAAAAACAAAGAAAAATGCTCATCATCTGGTTTAGAACCTCACACAGAAGGTCTACAAGTCACAGCTCCAGAGCGGTTTTCTTTCTCCTATATGACTTATGAACCTGGATTACAGGGATAAATAAAAAATATATATAATTGGGATCAATTGGTCAGAAGAAAAAAGTCTAGAGTAAAAAGAGATGAATGCAGAAATAATTTAGGAGGACAAAGTGATAGCTCTTGGGCTGAGCAATGTGACAAAGCATCCCTCGAAAAGTGGCCAAAGAAGAGATTATATAGTGAAAGTCAAAAGAAAATTTTTTTCTTTAAAAAGAAAAAAGCTGACTTGCTCTATACAATATTAAGAAGCAGTTTCAGAACACGTACATTTACCATTCAAAATGTTAATAACTGCTTACAATGTAAGTCTTCTACTTACTCAAGCTGCTCCAGTTTCATCAATGCCTCCTGTTGTGCTACATCCAGCTGCTGCATCTTGTCCACGGAGGATTTCTGCAAAAGCAACTTCATGAATTTCTATTAACCCATTTCAATATAACCTGTCACATAAAAATCCCAAAATCTATCATTTGGTTACTGGTCCATTCTATAGCACACATCAGAAATTCTATCTAAGACCAACTGGGAGCTTGAAACAAGAGATTCTTGGTCACATGAAGGGAGGATATCAATGAGACCAAAAAGCTACTGGGGGATATAAATTTTCAGGTCATTTTGAGCATTATACTGTAGAGCAGCAGAACAAAATCAAATTCATCTTTCACTTTGGCGTTAATTTATTCAACAGATATTAAGTATTAAGAACTACCACTACATTATGCATAGGGAAAACAAAAAGACTTCCTGATTTCTGTTTATAAAACAGTAAGTGTACATATATCTATCTGTTTAAAGAGACAGGAATATGGCTTCCAGAGTTCATTCCTGGCCTCCTCTCCAACAAAAGACCACATCTAGTGAAGTGTCTGGCCCTCCCTAGTATATTTCCTGGGGAAGAGAATATTACTGCCATTTTTGTAGACCTGACAGGAAAAGTGGCTGCCTTGGACTGATTTGTATATGCAATACACCAAATATGAAATAACGTAAACAAACTTAATTAGAAGTCTAACGTAATCAAGGCGAATCTAAAATAACCTACTCTGATTAGAAACATGAGTCTCTCATGAATCAGTTAGGTACCTTAATTTACAGAATATTAGACTTATCCTACAATACTAGAATCAGTTCAGAAGTCTTTAAGAGTACCATGCACCCAGGAAATTTTTGTAGACCTAAGAGTGGATTACATAGTTAATGCCCTTATTAAAAGAATCTGCTTAGCACGTGTGGAGCCAAAGAGGACAGTAGGCTCCGCTTCTTTTCTTTCCTCTCTCCCCTCCCCCTCTCTCCCCGCTTGTACTTCTACTTCCAATCCCTTAAGCTTAGCCTCCTTAGGAAATCTCCCCCTCTTCCTCCTAAGGAAGACCTCCCTGCACTTGTAACCCAGACCCTGAAACAAAGCTCAACCCCTGTTCGACTCTGGAACGTCCTTTCTCTCATACGTTTATCCGGTTTGGCCAACCGAAGACCTGGGACAGGTAAGAAAGACTCGGGTAGCCCAATACAGGCCTCTAGGCCTGGCAGTTGGCGCCCCAACAGGGATTGGGAGCGTAGATAATCCTGGGTGCTTTTGGGGTACACCAGGAAGGGGCTGTGAAAGAAGCGAATCCCGAATCCTAGATTCGGAAGGAGAGAAAGGGGAGAGAAGCTTCCCAAACCCCTGGGAAAAGGGTGGAGATGGGGAATCTATTGCCAGTAATAAAGCCAGAGGAACAGGAGGTCTGGGCTGAGAAACTTCACAGGGAATGCAGGAAGGCGGGGGTCACAATAGAGTTAGATGACCTCCGAGAATTTTGTAAAAGGATTTGGAAAGTCTCTCCTTGGCTCAAGCAGGCAGGAATATCAAGAGAAAAATGGGGAGCGGTCAGAGAGCAAATGACTGCTCATGAGCAACAATACCCTGGGGAGCTGGAGGATTTAGATTTCCTGATATTCGGTGTAATTAAAAGCCTGCTGGAAGGGCCGGAGAGGCCAGGGCGGGATTGGAATGAGAGTGGAAGCGGAGAGAGGGGAGGGGAGAACACGGGAGGGACGGAGAGTCCAGGCAAGCAGAAAGTTAAGCGGAAAGTTAAGGAGCGTAAAGAAAAAATAGACTCGGAGCTCCATCTAGCGGATGGAAAAGGCGAGGCAGGGGAGAATACACCGTGCCTTCCCTCCGCGCCTCCTTATAACATGCTCCATTGGTCAGACAGTTCAGGGCCACAGTCCAGTTTGGAAAAAGGAATAAGAAAGGCTATAGAGAATGGAGAAGATGTAGGGACATTTCCTGTGTTAGAAATAGCAGACCCCAGTGTCCCCGGTGGGGTTCGGAGGAGCCACATACCTATAGAGTGGAAGAGAGTGGCGACTCTTAAAGAGGCTTGTACCAAGCATGGCCCTAATTCACCCTTTGTCATAGCCATGCTTGAAACTCTCAGTGGTCAGTTCGTTCTGACTCCTAATGACTGGAAGAGCTTAGCTAGAGCCTGCCTTACCCCTGGGCAGAATGTGATTTGGGTATCAGAATTTTCTCAGAGGGTAAAGAGCACTACCGGTGGGCTAGGGGCTCAGGCCCCCCAGGCTTATCAGCAATTTACAGGAACAGGACAGTTTGAGGCTACAGGAAATCAATTACAGTACTCAGCCTCCGATTATGTCTTGATTGCAGGAATGGCTATTAGCCACCTCGGGATGAGGTTATCAAATTTTTAGTAAGGGCCATTGCTGTTGCTCTGGAGTCCCCACCCTTGAATTGGAAGTCAGACACCCCGATTTGGGTGGAGCAATGGCCCCTGACTCCAGAAAAACTTCAGGCATTACAAATACTGGTTAAGGAGCAATTAGCACCCTGGAATGCTCCTGTGTTTGTTATAAAGAAAAAATCCGGGAAATTCAGGTTCCTTACAGATGTTAATCAAGCATTTGTAAGCTCCTGGCAGCTGCTATACCAAAGTAACCAGCCACTAAGCATTCTTATCAATTTTACCTTAAAGGCGATCCTCGCTAAACAAAGAAGGGGAGATAGAGATCGCCTAATACAATCAGAGCTAAGATCAAGAGGCCTAATACAATCAGAGCTAAGATTAAGAGGCCTAATACAATCAGAGCTTGATACAGCTGTCTCAAAAGGCTCACATACTACTCCAGCTATTAGACATTTTAAGATACTAATATGGGGTCGAGGGTATGTTTGTGTCTCCACAGGAAAAGGTGATGCGTGGATTCCCATTAGAAGGATCCGTAGGTGTAAACCGATGTCGGAGACCCCGGAGAGCCCAGAGACCCCAGAGAAGGATCATACACCACCTGAGCCTGCTGCTGACAGCTTTAACCTTGCTGCCCAAAGAGGAGGCAGCACTCATCACAACCGCAGACACTGCTGCTGACAGCTTCCCATCTAGGCATCTCTTTCCACTGGCTGAAGGATCACAAACCCAGGACACTTGGGTGGGGAGGAGGTGACCAATTTTCCACCTGTATAGATCCATTTGCAAGATTAAGGGAGTGGTGGTGTAAGGCGCCTACACCAGCTGCTCCTCTTAAAATATGCTTTGGGATTAGTTGATTGCACTTCCCCTGTTGTAACTCAGCCATTTAGTTTCATCTTTGTTTTATTTGATGCCTCCCTTTGTCAGTTGTGCTAGCTGCAGATTTCTGTGTGAATGAAGTCTTGTTGTAGGGTACTCATATGCTAAAGGCCTTCCTAATCCACTCAGCCTCCAGCCACTGTTTGCTCCAGAGCCAGGTGCGCTCCGCGCATAACAAAGAAGGGGATATGTTGGGATTGGAAGCTCAATTCCGTGTGGACGGTCTCGGGCGGGTAAAAGTGGGACTTCTAAATCTTAGAGTCTTACGAGGCCCTCCATGAACAGCAGGGATTCGAGAAGGTTAGACTGAGCTAGCTCGGCTAGCTCGGGTATTTCCGCCTCTCCCCGGGAGATACGTGATGGGTGGAGTCTCCCTGCCCTCGAGGTCGTCCCGGATTGGAGCACACCTAGTTACCTAACAGCACGGTATTGAGATGCAAACTGTGTGGCTGAAGATTAAGTAGGATTGAGGAAGCCTAAAAGCTCTCTTAGCACGTGTGGAGCCAAAGAGGACAGTAGGCTCCGCTTCTTTTCTTTCCTCTCTCCCCTCCCCCTCTCTCCCCGCTTGTACTTCTATTTCCAATCCCTTAAGCTTAGCCTCCTTAGGAAATCTCCCCCTCTTCCTCCTAAGGAAAACCCCCCTGCACGTGTAACCCAGACCCTGAAATAAAGCTCAACCCCTGTTAAAAAAAAAAAAAAAAAGAATCTGAAGAGCTTATCTCTTATTAGGAGAATCTTAAGAGCTCAATGGGGCCTTAGGCTTTCTAGGCTAACTACCACCTACAGCATCCATTCCCTTTAGGGCATTTTCAGGAGCAAGTTATAAAAAGCATCGATAAAACTTTTTTCAATATTCAAAAACACTTAAGCTAAAGACTCATCTAGACTTCCCTCTGCACCTCCTCTCTCTGCCCCTGAAATTATACCTTATAAGAATGTTAAAAAACAGCTGAAAGAAAATTCAGGAAAACCAATCAATGTACTGAAGACATTTAACATCCTATGCAATGGTCTCTACCTATGGACCCTGACTTCTGCCAAGGGAATTTGAAACTCAAGATGCACAAACTCTTGGAGGGGAGCAAGAATCTTCATAATTTCACAATTTTCATCTCTAATTTATTTTTAAGTTACTGTTCTTTCCCTTTACATTTTTCTCCAAAGTGCATGTGATTTTTCTAGATCTGCTGACTTCATTTTGCATCTGTTAACAGAAGTCTTTCCAAGTATCTCTTCATCAGACTAGTGGCTTCTTCCAGCACTGACATTCTACAAGTGCAATCATTCTCTTTTTCTGTCTTGTTAAAAGCATCAATATACATATATTCTGCCTCTGAGAACAGTTTGGATTGTATGCCAGAAATTGATAAATATTATATATTGATTGTATGTTTTAGTGTACAAAAATTCACAGTGAAAACAAGACTTTGCTGTTTTTAAAGGAACAATAGACATCTCTTAGGGCCTCGGCAGCAGGTGGGGTCCACAAATGTACAGCGCAACCTGCAATGCTACACTTTTTTTTTTTTTATTTCAATTCAGCATATATTTATTCACTTTCTACTCAATGCCAGGCATATGACAGAGCCAGGTGCTAGGGTGGGGATGTTCACTGGATCCTGGATTCTTCATTCTTGATCTCAGCCTACCTAAGGCAGTTGATCAAGACCCTAGTGACTTTTCGTTGTCATCTTTTTTTTTATTTAATTTTTAACATTTATTTTCACAAAATTTTGGATTACAAATTTTCTCCCCTTTTATCCCCTCCCCCCCCAAACCCAAGCATTCTAATTGCCCCTGTGACCAATCTGCTCTCCCCTCTATCCTCCCTCCATGCCCTCGTCTCCGTCTTCTCTTTTGTCCTGTAGGGCCAGATAGCTTTCTTGACCCCTTAACCTGTATTTCTTATTTCCCAGTGGTAAGAACATTACATTTGATCCTAACACTTTGAGTTCCAACTTCTTTAGCTCCCTCCCTCTCCACCCCTTCCCCTTGGAAGACAAGCAATTCAATATAGGCCAAATCTGTGTAGTGTTGCAAATGATTTCCATACTAGTTGTGTTGTATAGGACTAACTATATTTCCCTCCATCCTATCCTGTCCCCCATTACTTCTATTCTCTTATGATCCTTTCCCTCCCCATGAGTGTCAACCTCGGATTGCATTCTCCTCCCCATGCCCTCCCCTCCATCCTCCCCCCCACCCTGCTTGTGCCCCTGTCCCCCACTCTCCTGTATTGTGAGATAGGTTTTCCTATAAAAATGAGTGTGCATTATATTATTTCCTTTAGTGGAATGTGATGAGAGTAGACCTCATGTTTTTCTCTTGCCTCCCCTCTATATCCCTCCACTAATAAGTCTTTTGCTTGCCTCTTTTATGAGAGATAATTTGCCCCATTCAACTTCTCCATTTCTCCTCCCAATATTTCTCTCTCACTGCTTGATTTCATTTTTTTTAAGATATGATCCCATCTCTTCAATTCACTCTGTGCACTCTGTCTCTATGTATGTGTACGTGTGTGCATGTGTGTGTGTGTGTGTGTGTGTGTGTGTGTGTGTACTCCCACCCAGTACCCAGATACTGAAATGTTTCAAGAGTTACAAATATTGTCTTTCCATGTAGGAATGTAAACAGTTCAACTTTAGTAAGTCCCTTATGACTTCTCTTTGCTGTTCACCTTTTCATGCTTCTCTTCATTCTTGTGTTAGAAAGTCAAATTTTCTTTTCAGCTCTGGTCTTTTCATCAAGAAAATTTGAAAATCCTCTATTTCATTGAAAGACCATTTTTTCTCCTGAAGTATTATACTCAGTTTTGCTGGGTAGGTGATTCTTGGTTTTAGTCCTAGTTCCTTTGACCTCCGGAATATCCTATTCCATGGCCTTCGATCCCTTAATGTAGAGGGTGCTAGATCTTGTGTTATCCTGATTGTATTTCCACAATACTTGAATTGTTTCTTTCTAGCTGCTTGCAATATTTTCTCTTTCACCTGGGAATTCTGGAATTTGGCCACAATGCTCCTAAGAGTTTCTCTTTTTGGATCTCTTTCATGCGGTGTTCTGCGGATTCCTTGAATATTTATTTTGCCCTCTGGTTCTAGAATCTCAGGGCAGTTTTCCTTGATAATTTCATGGAAGATGATGTCTAGGCTCTTCTTTTGGTCATGGTTTTCAGGTAGTCCCAGAATTTTTACATTGTCTCTCCTGATTCTATTTTCCAGGTCAATTGTTTTTCCAATAAGATATTTCACATTATCTTCCATTTTTCGAATCTTCTCGCTATGTTCTGTGATATCTGTCTTTCTCATAAAGTCCTTAGCGTCCATCAGTGCCATTCCAGTTTTGAAAGATCTATTTTCTTCAGTGAGCTTTTGAATCTCCTTTTCCATTTGGCTAATTCTACTTTTGAAAGCATTCTTCTCCTCATTGGCCTTTTGAACCTCTTTTGCCAATTGAGTTAGGCTAGTTTTCAAGGTGTTAATTTCTTCAACATTTTTTTGGTTCTCCTTTAGCAGGGAGCTGATCTGCTTTTCATGCTTCTCTTTCATCCCTCTCATTTCTCTTCCCAGTTTTTCCTCCACCTCTCTAACTTGATTTTCAAAATTCTTTTTTAGCTCTTCCATGGCCTGAGCCCATTGGGTGGGCTGGGACACAGAATCCTTGATTTCTGTGTCTTTGCCTGATGGTAAGCATTGTTCTTCCTTGTCAGAAAGGAAGGGAGGAAGTGTCTTTTCTCCGAGAAAGTACCCTTCAATAGTTTTATTTCTTTTCCCTTTTCTGGGCATTCTCCCCAGCCAGTGGCTTGACCTCTGAATATTCTCCTCACACCCACCTCGCCTCCTGGTCCTCCCAGCCAGCATTTGGGGACTGAGATTCAAATGCTGCTTCCCGCCTTAGGGCTTTTGGCAGGGGCAGGGCTGCTATTCAGTGTGAGAATTAAGTTCAGATGGTCAGGTTGGGGCAGGGCCGCCTCTCAGGCTCAGTTCCCTCAGGGGGTTTATGCATAGACCTTCCACAATGGATGCAGGCTCCCGCCCGCTTGGGGAGCCCCTGTCTGCAGCCGCCTCTCAGCTTCTATCTCCCGGGGGGGGGGGGGCAGAGCCATGGGGGCACCCCACTCCCCTCTCAACCTGCCAAAGAGACTCTCTCACCGACCCTCATCACCTGTGGGGGGGGGGGGGGCTTGTGCCACCGCTGGAGATCCCATCCCTGAAGCCTGCTCAGATCTGTACCTCTCGGAGCCGTGGCCTCAGCAGGTCTGGGCTGGGCTCCGCGTCTGCAGCGCGACGGACCTTTTGCGAGAGGTTTGCAGGTCCCTCTGTGGGTGGAGGGACCCGCGTGGCCACTGGAGGTCCCGTCCCCATAGACCGCTCAGATCTTTTCCTCACGGTGTCGCAGCCACTGCAGGGCTGCACTCAGCTCCCAGTCCCGGCGCCCAGTCCGCAGCACGAAGGACCCCCCGCGAGAGGTTTGCAGGTCTCTCCGGAACAGAAATCTCCCTCGCTCCAATATTCCGTGGCCTCTGGGTGCAGAATTCACCGTGAGTTGCTCCCCTGTAGCCGATCTGTGGGTTGTGGGTTCGGAGCTATGTGTATGTGCGTCTTTCTACTCCGCCATCTTGGCTCCGCCCCTTTTTTTTTTAATGCATAAAATCTCTTTATTCAGTTACTAAGATACAAATTCGTAATTTAATTCTCTATGAACTGATACACCCAATGACCAATAACTTGTTGTTACATGTCCAAATACATCTAAATAACTGTATTCTTTATAGCCAACTGTAATCATTCACATATTCTATGATCCTTGAAACTTAATTTTACAAGAATTTCAAACTACCCATAAATTCTTCTATCAGAGTATTTACGAGAAACAAAAAGGAATCTAAATGCTTGATTTTATATATTCATTCAGAAGGTGGTAAGCTTTTACGATAAAAATTAGAAGTGAATGTTCACAGGTGTCAGGCCTAGAGGCCTAAGGGCTACCCGAGTCTTACCTTACCTATTGCAGGTCTTCAGCTGGCCAAACCAGATAAACGTATGAGAGAAGAGACTTTCCAGAGTGGAACAAGGGTTAGGCTTTATTCAGGGTCTTGGTTACATGCGCAGGGGGAATTCTTCCTGAGGAGAGAGGAATCTCCCAAGGAGGCAAAGATCTTACAGTAAGAGAATGGAAGAGGGAAGAGGGGAGAGGGAAGAAAGAAGAAAGGGAAGAGGGAAGAGGGGCCTTCTGTCCTCTAAGGGCCCCTCAGCGCTAAGAGCACCTTCAGGCTTTCCTGACCCTACTTAAGCTCTCCCGCCGCATAGTTTGCACCTGAATACCGTGCCTGTTAGACAACAATAGGTGTGCTCAGACCCCGGGCCAATCTTGAGGGCAGGGATGCTCTCTCTCAGCACGTTTCCCACGGGAAGAGGTGGAAATGCACGAGATAGCCCAGTCTCACACCTCAATTCCCTGCTGTTCCCTGGGGGGGCCTCATGAGAACTCTAAGGTTTAGAAGTCCTCACCTTTACCTGCCCGAGACTGTCCACATGGAACTGAGTTTACACCCCCAACACACAGGCAGTAATTTTTCATGCAATTCTTTTCAAAAGTTCAGTTTACATGGTAACTTTTATAACTGAGATGACTTGTATAAGCAGCTTTACGTGTTCAAGTATTTTGCATGATGTCTGATGTGATTGTTAACAAGAGTTGCTATGAAGTAGTAGTTATGATCATATCCCTCTTGCAATCAAAAAACAACTGGAACTTTTCACTCTGCACAGGAAGCTATAAAGTTGTCAGGAAGTAATTGTCCATCTTTAAGGAACTGATCAACTTTGCCTTGATCAATTAATATGTCCAATTGAGATTCTGGATAAGATTTCACAAGATGAGTAGCATCATGCACCTCCCACTTACTTTGATCTGATCCAAAATATCCACTGAAAGCCTTTCCCCCCCAAGGACAGAGGATTACAGATTGAAGCAAATGCTGACACAGATTTCCAGGATTCTTCAGAGCACAAATCAGAGCTTCATGGCCTCCCATAGAATGTCCAAAATAGATATATTTATAGATAAATCCTATAGTTGGTTGTCCAAGATTCTTCAGTGGCATTCATGTAAAAACCAGCACCAGCACCAAAGTCCCAGTTATCATCTTCTTTAATATTACAGCCACGTGGACTGGTATCTGGTGCAACAACAATGAGGCCATGCTCTGCTGCAGCTTGACAATAACCAGCTTCTGTGATAAGATTTTGTTCTGTGCAAGTTAAACCAGACAGCCAGTAAAGTACAGGACATTTTTCAGTTTCTCCATTTGGTGATAAGCAGATTCCAAATTTCATTTTGCATTTTAGTTCCATACTGTCATGCTCATTTCTAAACTTTCTGAAACCCTTCAAAGCAGTTGTTGCTGGAAATGTGTTTCAAGGCCATAGTTTCTTTGCTATTCAGGTGCTACTATTTTCCTACTTACTGACACAAGGTGACTAGAAGGAGGTGTACTGATCCTAGATCGAGGCAGCCGGCAGTAGAGACCACAGGGGGTGGAATGCTACACTTTTTTTTTTTTATTAAACTTTTAATTTTGGGTTACAAATTTTCTCCCCTTTTCTCCCCCTCCCCCCCCAGACCCAAGTTTTCTAATTGCCCCTGTGACCTATCTGCTCTCTCCTCTATCCTCCCTCCCTGCCCTTGTCTCCGTCTTCTCTTGACCCCTTAACCTGTGTTTCTTGTTACCCAGTGGTAAGAACATTACATTTGGTCCTAACACTTTGAGTTCCAACTTCTTTAGCTCCCTCCCTCTCTACCCCTTCCCCCTGGAAGACAGGCAGTTCAATATAGGCCATATCTGTTTAGTTTTGCAAATGATTTCCATACTAGTTGTGTTGTATAAGACTAACTATATTTCCCTCCATCCTGTCCTGTCCCCCATTACTTCTATTTTCTTATGGTCCTTTCCCTCCCCATGAGTGTCGACCTCGTATTGCATTCTCCTCCCCATGCCCTCCCCTCTATCCTCCCCCCCTTCCTGCTTGTGCCCCTGTCCCCCACTCTCCTGTATTATGAGCTAGGTTTTCCTATCAGAATGAGTGTGCATTATATTCTTTCCTTTAGTGGAATGTGATGAGAGTAGATCTCATGTTTTTCTCTTGCCTCCCCTCTTTATCCCACCACTAATAAGTCTTTTGCTTGCCTCTTTTATGAGAGATAATTTGCCCCATATAACTTCTCCCTTTCTCCTCCCAATATTTCTCTCTCACTGCTTGATTTCATTTTTTTTTTTTTAGTATATGATCCCATCCTCTTCAATTCACTCTGTGCACTCTGTATCTATGTATGTGTACGTGTGTGCATGTGTGTGTGTGTGTGTGTACTCCCACCCAGTGCTCAGATACTGAAATGTTTCAAGAGTTATAAATATTGTCTTTCCATGTAGGAATGTAAACAGTTCAACTTTAGTAAGTCCCTTATGATTTCTCTCCGCTGTTCGCCTTCCTATGGTTCTCTTCATTCTTGTGTTAGAAAGTCAAATTTTCTTTCCAGCTCTGGTCTTTTCATCAGGAAAATTTGAAAGTCTTCTATTTCATTGAAAGACCATTTTTTTCTCCTGAAGTATTATACTCAGTTTTGCTGGGTAGGTGATTCTTGGCTTCAGTCCTAGTTCCTTTGACCTCCGGAATATCCTATTCCATTCCCTTCTATCCCTCAATGTAGAAGGTGCCAGATCCTGTACTATCCTGATTGTATTTCCACAATACTTGAATTGTTTCTTTCTAGCTGCTTGCAATATCTTCTCCTTCACCTGGGAACTCTGTAATTTGGCCACAATGCTCCCAGGAGTTTCTCTTTTTGGATCTCTTTCATGCGGTGTTCTGCGGATTCCTTGAATATTTATTTTGCCTTCTGGTTCTAGAATCTCAGGGCAGTTTTCCTTGATAATTTCATGGAAGATGATGTCTAGACTCTTCTTTTGATCATGGTTTTCAGGTAGTCCCAGAATTTTTACATTGTCTCTCCTGATTCTATTTTCCAGGTCAGTTGTTTTTTCCAATAAGATATTTCACATTATCTTCCATTTTTCGAATCTGCGCGGTATGTTCTGAGATATCTGTCTTTCTCGAAAAGTCCAAAGCTTCCATCTGTACCATTCCAGATTTGAGAGATCTATTTTCTTCAGTAAGCTTTTGAATAGTCTTTTCCATTTGGTTAATTCTGCTTTTGAAGGCATTCTTCTCCTCATTGGCCCCTTGCACCTCCCTTGCCAGCTGAGTTAGGCTAGTTCTCAAGGTGCCAATTTCTTCAAGATTTTTTTGGTTCTCCTTTAGCTGGGAGCTGATCTGTTTTTCATGCTTCTCCCTTATCCCTCTCATTTCCCTTCCCAGTCTTTCCTCCACCTCTCTAACTTGATTTTCAAAATTCCTCTTGAGCTCTTCCATGGACCGAGCCCATTGGGTGGGCTAGGGCACAGAGTCCTCCATTTCTGTGTCTTTGCCTGATGGCAAGCCTTGTTCCTCCCCATCAGAAAGGAAGGGAGGAAGTGATTTTTCTCCCATAAAGTACCCTTCAATAGTTTTATTTCTTTTCCCTTTTCTTGGCATTGTCTCCCCCTAGTGGTCTGACCTCTGAATGTTCTCCTCACATCCACCTCGCCTCCTGGTTCTCCCAGCCAGCGTTTGGGGACTGAGATTCAAATGCTGCTTCCTGCCTTAGGATTTTTGGCAGGGGCAGGGCTGTTATTCAGTGTTAAATTAGGCTCAGGTGCTGAAGTCAGGGGCAGGGCCGCCTCTCTGGCTCAATTCCCTCAGGGGGTTTATACACAGACCTTCCACAATGGATCCAGGCTCCCTCTCGTTTGGGGAGCCCCCGTCTGCAGCCGCCTCTCAGCCCCCACCTCCCGGGGGGGCCCGAGCTATGGGGTCACATGCTCCCCTCTCAACCCGCCAAAGAGACTCTCTCACCTACCCCCGTCAGTCACCTGTTGGTGGGGGGCCCGTGCAGCTGCTGAAGATCCCGCTTCCGGATCCCTCTCAGAACTTTGTCTCTCGGAGCCGCGGCCACCGTCACAGCCGCAGGTCTGGGCTGGGCACCGTGTCTACAGCGCAACGGACCTTTTGTGAGAGGTTTGCAGGTCCCTCTGTGGGTGGGGGGACCCACGTGGCCGCTGGATCTCTTTCCCACAGTGTCGCTGCCACGGCAGGGCTGCTTTCCTCTTCCCGCCCCGGCGACCCGACACGAAGGTCCCCCCGCGAGAGGTTTGCAGGTCTCTCCAGAACAGAAATCCCCCTCGCTCCAATATTCCGTGGTCTCTGGGTGCAGAATTCGCCCTGGGTTAGTCCCCTCTGCCGTTCTGTGGTTTGTGGATTCAGAGCTATGTGTATGTGCATCTTTCTACTTCGCCATCTTGGCTCCGCCCCCCTACACTTTTTCAATCAGTTGATTATTTTCCTGAATTTTTCTAAGTAGGATTGCCTTACCTTGGTCACTTTTTTATCTTCTTTTGCCTATTGTGAAATGTATTCTTTGAGATGTAAAGAATGAGACATTTTTTTCCAATCTCATGGAATTAGTTTCTGACATATCAAGTTTGTTCTCTGCCTTCAAACCAATGTCTGTGTTATTACTTCTGCCTCACTCATTAGAAGTATCACTTCAGAAGGGAAGTAATGAGGACAGAAGCTTTGCCCCATGGTAGCAATCACCTGTGTCCCAAACACTAGGACTCAGTTCTATCTTCTGAGCTCCCCATTCCCATCTTCTTGCTGTTCTAGGCTCTTTGCTGAGATAACACAGGACTCTTTTTTATCAAGCATTGGTCCAATTTCCTTGACCTTGATCCAAATAGTTATTTGGATGTGACTATCAATTTTCTAATTTTAGTATTGCAGGTTTAATTTTTTTGCCTCTTGAAACTTCTGGGAGGTTTTAAAAAAATACATGCACATATATGCTTACATGAGCTGAAATCTTAGATTTGGGGATACAACTACCTATCTCTCCCTCTAACTTCTGCCATTTGCTCTTTATCCTATATTAGGGGGCTAAGCATCAGCCTTGCCCTCACATTAGTCCTTCAAATACTTCTCCTGTCATCAAGGCTGATCTACAACACATTCCAGTTCACAGAATGCTTCCTAGACATTACCTTGTGATCCTCAGCCCACTGAGACAAGATCTTCCTGTTAATGTTACCTTACCTTAAATGTTAGTGCTTTCTGGACATTTCCAAGCCATGTCACACATCCATTTTCTTAAGTTAATATCTGCCTTTCTTATTTTTTAAAACAGAACCCTAAATGGGGGGGAGGGGTGGTGGATTATTTTTAACATTCCACTACATGGCTACTTACAGTGCCTATGGAATAAAGCTTCCAATTCTTGGCCAATCACTTAAGATTTTCCATACCCTGACTCCCACCAACCTTTCCAACCTATTTACAAACCACTGACCAAGGAGATTCTTCTTCACTGTTTCTCTAACTTATCCTACATCTGGAACATGTAACTCTCCTACTATTTAGAGTATGGATGGCTACCTTGGAAAGAGATTTACTGTTGGGGTCCCCTAGACCATTTACAGGAACCCCTGACCCCGACCCAAGGCTCTTGTCCAGCAAGAGGCCTTGATCTCGTGAGTAATGAAATGGGGTGGGAGACAAAGGTGGTGAAGACTCCGTTTTATTCATCTAAAGCACATGCATATATAGTTTTACCTACATACATTCCTAAACCCTATGTAGGACTTACCACCTATCACCTTTCACATTGAACCTATCACCTATCACCTTCCCTGATATGGGTGTCTTCTCCACTGGACATCCCGAGCCAGGACAAAGAACTGCCACGTTGCAAACAAGGACGAGACCCTTCCTCCTGAATCCATCTAGTTCCACCCCTACTGACAAGCCCCTAGGTTATCTAGGCAGCCTTTCAGTGTGGTGTCCTGAGATGGATAGAGGTTGGCTCTAACTCGTCCCGTTACAATTTACAAGTATTTTGTAGGGCTCAGAAAGGTGAAAACATTAGTCTGAAGTAACTTAACTCAGTAAAGGATTGGTCAAGAAGAGAGCCAAGACTTAAGCCACAGGATTCTTCTGGGGCTGCCCAATGATCCCAACAAGACCCTCACTTGTAATGGACCTCTTATTATCTCCACCCAGGGATTTCCACTCAATCTTTAAGAAGAGGCTCAGAGAGCACCTCCTCCAGCCTCCAGTTTTTCCCCTTGTATTTCTCACAGTCCTTTGGTTCCTGCCTCTTCTGGGTTCTATGCTCCATTCTGTATTCCTTTGTCATTGTCTTATCTGCTCAAATTGATTCTAAGTTATTGTGGGGAACAAATTGTCTCAGACAACTGGCTATTGCTTAGTGCCTTAGAAACATGGAGTTTAAAAATATTAAATTAACTAGTGGAATCTCTTGCTGTTCATTGGTTAAAAGGACATCTACAATTCAGAAAATGTTTGTGGAAGACTGCTCCCATATTAAACCAAAAAAGGAGGCTTCATCTTACATGTTCCTGTAAATATTTCATGTATGTTTCTCGACATGATTCTCTGAAGTGAATGAAGTTGATGATGGCACTTAAAACTCGACATGTACGTTTTCCTTCTGAAAAATAAAGCAAGATAATGTTAGAGTCAGCCTAATTCTTGTGGACCTCAAGACAGCCTAAAACTGTGAATTCTTTTCCCAGTTGTTATCAAAATAGCCATTCAGCTTTTAAAATAAAGAATAATGCAGTTTTCATGCAGTCCATAACTAACCTAATTCCAAAACTAAGGTTAGATTCAACAATTGCTTTCATATTTTTTTTCTTTAAAATTTTACAACCAACTTGCTTGTGTATACAGAGGGATGATGGTGGGGTAAGAAGAGAGGTGCAACATTTTTTTAAAAAATGAATAAATCTTATCACTTTTTTTTATAATTTTCTAATAAATTAATAACTATAAAAGTGTTATAAGATAAATAGCATTACTAGAAATTCAGACATTAGGGAAATATCTTTTCTTTATGCCCATTCTTAATGTCACTTTCTGTGGAAGGCTCCTCCTCCTACCACCTCCTTTTCCCAATGTCCTCCACATGCCTCTTAGCCTACACCCCATGGCAGTCACAGACTTTCCACCCAACAGCACAGACTTCTTGGTGATCATCTCTCCAATCATAAGGTTTCAGGAAAGCCAGGCTTCACTTCACCCTCTCCATCACAGGCTCCTCACCACCTGCCCCGCTGCCAACAGAGTCTTCCTTCTAGAATCATTTCTGCACATTTCTCCAAGGTGTATGGGTCCATCTATGCCCCCACCTCCGCCCCCTGCCCCATTCATCATCTGTCATTTTCCCAAAGGGCTCTTCCCTGACACTGCTCTTTTGTGTGTGAGATTTTGCCAATCAGTAAGTTTGTTGAGAGCAAGGAGAGTCTTTGCCTTTGTAATTTAGGCTCACAGTGGTTAGCATATAGCAAGCTTTTCATATAGTAAGCTCTCATTCACTGTGCTTGGCTTTTATCGTTCTAACAAAAATCAGATGTTTTCTTTATTAAGGAAGTGTTGATCTTGGGAACATAGTAGGGTGCTTACTCCTGTTAATGTAGCAGGGTTTTCTTCTGCAGAAGGGGTTGGTTAGGGTGCTACAAAATAATAATGGGCACAATTTATTATTCCCTATAAATGTTAATTTCTTGATAGTGAGTTGCCTGTGGTACTTCTGTATATGCAAGTAAACAATGTTTTAAAGATGGATGTAGCTACGAACAAACTTCAACTTACTTGGGTACAGAATGTCAGCAAACTTGAAATCATTCACCCGGCAAATGCAAAGAAAAGGTTCCCTGAGGACTGAGATAAAACCAAAATTACCAATGCAAACTATGGATGACCTGCACTTGATGTTCCACTTCCCCAGCTTTGGGAAGGTACCACCAAGCCTAGATACTGCAGAACCTGTGCAGACCATGTATGCAATGCTCCTGGCTCTCCCCCTCCTAGGTGACATTATTCACATAGCCCCTTATTCCTACACAGTTTTTGTATTGTCCATGAGGAAGTAGAATCAAGAATGCCCTGGGTTCAAATGTATAACGTCTGACTAAAAGCACAGGCATACAGCAACTTTTCTGAGCCATACTTTCTTATTTGTGAAACAAAGGGGAAACCACGTGGCCCAGTGGATTGAGCAGTGTACCCAAAGTCAAAAAAACCCAAGTTCAAATTCAGCCTCAGATACTCACGAGTTGGGTGTCTCTCCCAGTAAAGTTTCCTCATGAGTAAAATGGGAATAGTCATCACACCTGCCTCCCAGGTTTGCAGTCATTATAAAATGATGTAACATTTTAGAATTCCTTTTATAAATGTGTGCTACCATTATTAAAGAGGAGTAACACCCTAAGTAGTAATTCACAGGTTTGTAGTAAAAATAAAAGATAATATATATATAAAGGGTTTTGAAAATTTTCCATACAATTTATGGAAATTAATCATTATGTTAGACCAGGAGAAATATTGAAAAATGGTAACCATGCCCAGAAGATCTTGGTCCAACACCTGAACCTAAAGTTTACGTGTCATAACAGAAACTCCAGTTGACTTGGAGCTGAAAACCCTTGGTATGAGTCCCTGGCTCTCTCTACAAACCTGTGTCACTTGAGGTAGGTTACTGTATAAATCTTAAATAATCTCTTATCTTAGTCTGCCATTCTAAGTCTAAGTCTTAGCTACTGGTGGGCATGTGCTGACATTTTTGTTGCCAGACAACCAGCTTTCAGAAGAATGAGCATCTACCACCAAAAAGGCTGACTTCATAATTTTACCTTTTAGTTATATTTACTACATAAGTATTTAAGAACAAGCTATTGATTAGGTTTCCAAAATGGTGGTCAAGGTGGGAATCAAGGACCAGCCCACCAGCCCACACAAAGGAATCAATTCTGAAATCTGACAAATTGAAAGTATTCTTAAAACCTGACACAACTGTCTTCCCCTAATAATGGAAGCTATTTAATCAGAATACTTTTTACTTGAATAGGTTATGTCTATGAATCTAAAAGTCCAAGTGGAAGAAAAATAAAACCTTTCCTCTGGGTTTTAATTTTTAAAAGATTAAATTGAAGCAACAGGTAATGGAAAGTTAAAAGAAAACACATTTTACTTACATATAATTAAACAAGTTAAATAATGGTAAGAAGCCTTCCATTAACTGTGGATACATGACTTCAGCGCATTTAGGGTTAGGGTTAAGAAACATAAGCAATGTCAGTTGGGCTGCGATGGTAGATAACTTATTTTCCACTCTCAAGAGACTCCATCAATGATCCCACAACCTCGGTGTGAACAAAATCTTTAATGTACTGTGGTTGGTAGGCAATGGCTATGCCTCCACACTTTACAAAGGAAGAAGGAGGTTGGAGGGAAGCCAGGATGTCCCCTTCTTACCCCTTAGGGAGTTAGAGAATAAAGATTTCTTTTCATGCAAACTTTAGGCTTTATGTTGGGGACATGGTATCCCTCTGGACACATGAAATCCTGTAAGCCTCTATCAATCACTATTACAAGCATGTTCTCCCAGGGGAAAGGGACATAAGCTTAAATGAATTTAAGTCAGTCAGTCGATAAATTACTAGGCCCCTCCTGTTTCCTAGGCACTGTGCAAAGCAGCCTGTCCTTGAGAACTCACAAGAGAGGGAGGCTTGGGAAAGTCTTCTTTTAGAGACTGAGGTTTGAGGGAAGTCAGGAGACAGAGATGATGAGGGAGAGAATTCCAGAAAGAAGGGACAGGCAGTGAAAATGCCTGTAGTCAGGAGATTAAGGGGCAGCTAGGTAGCACAGTGGATAGAGCAACAACCCTGAAGTCAAGAGGACCTGAGTTCAAATCCCACCTTATTAGTTGTGTGACCCTGTCTGCCTCAGTTTCCTCATCCATCAAATGATATGGAGAAGGAAATGGTAAACCACTACAGTATCTTTGCCAAGAAAACCCCCAAACAGGGTCACAGAGTCGGACATGACAGAACAGGATATGAAGAGTCTTGTTTGAAGAATGGCAGAGACACCAGTGTCACTGGACTGCAGAGAACAGAAAAGGAGGAGGGGCTTTAAAGGCCAACAAGATTCCATGTTTGATTCTGAAAGTGCCAGAGAATACCTGGAGTTGACTTAAGGGAGAGGGGAACCTGTGCTGTAGGAAGATCCCTCTGGCAGCTGAGGATGGGCTGCAATGGGGAGAGATCTTCCATTGGTTTCTCTGCTGGGTTTCAGCTCCATGAAACAAGCCATCATCCCCCCCCACCCCAACCCCTCCACTGCCCAGTGCCTTTACATGATTGAATTTGCTGAATAGAAACCACCTCATAGACTATTTAGGTAATCTAGACATGAAGTGATAGGGTGGTAGTAGTGTTAGAAGGGAGAAGGTGGTGTCTAAGGGTCTCAACTCTAACACTAGCCCTAAATGTGCCTTGGCAACTTGCATCCTTGCTTTGTATCCTAAGATAAAAATAAGTCCCTTCCTTTCTAACCCTAACCCTGATTTAGGCCAGGTCACTTATACCTAGCTTTATCAGAGCTTCCCAAGCTACCCAGAACGAAACACACTGAGTTCTGTTGATTGAGATAATGAGTAATCCTAGGCAATCGGTGAACATCTATTAAATGCCTGTTATGTGGCAGGCATGGAGTTAGACACCAGGAATACAAGAAGAGGCAAGACAGTCCTTGCCCTCAAGGAGGTTACGAGAAAGTGCTTGCTTCATTTTTGACTTTTTATACCTGGTACCCAGCACAGTGTCTGGCACACAGGGAAGGCTCAAAATGGATCAGATTCAACCTACAAACTGAAGAAAATGTAAACACTGAATCAACATTAACCAAAGAATCCTAAAATACGTCTATACACCCATCTATATACATATACTTATGCACGTATATGAACATAAAAAATGAGATCAGTTTACAGGGGAGAGAGCCGAGCATCCAGAGAAGTGACATAACTCTTGTTAAACCCCACACAAGCAGAGAGAAGCTGACCTGGAAGCAATCAGAGCCCAGGATCTTCTGATGCTAACGCCAGACACATCTTCCAAATTCATGTTGGAAGATTTCTGAAAAGACAAGACCTTTCCTCGACTTCCATTCCCCTTTGTGTGACTCTCCTTGAGGACGGAGACAATTGTGGTTTTGGTCTGCATGTCTCCAAAGCCAAGTGCAGGCCTTTCCAGAGGCAGGTCCTACCACAAAAGTGTCTAGCTGAACCAAATTTGGGTTTTCTATGTAGCACTAATTATGGGAAAATCATTCCATTTGAAAATACCAAACACCCTCCTGTTTTCTAGTTCTTTTCAATTATACTTACGCTTTTGCCAGATTGGACCTGATTGGGGCCGATTTCTTGTGAAGAAGGCAAGGACAGAAGTTTGCATTTGCTTACTGTTATGTCTAAAGACATCTAAAAATAACTTAATGGCTTTAATAATATCTGATTATGTGTGATCTCCATGGTGGGGTTAATTCTACCTTCAAAAAGGCATCAATATTCATCTTAGTGAATCTCATGTTTGGTCACTTGAGCAGAATTGAGAAGGTTGAACTTCAGTTGGACTGAAACAGAACGTCCACGCAAAGAACCGACTGTGCCCAATGGGAAAGAGAGGAGCTGCAAGATTTTTTGTTTCATCTTAATGATGGTCTCATTTCTGCAGCATTTTACACACACAGTATTTACCACTCATTATCTCATTTGAGCCTCCAAGCAAACCCACCATGTGAAAAGCTTCCAGTGGTATCCCATACACAATTTGTAGGGTTCGCATGAAAATCTTGCGCACGACTTCAGGCTGCAAGAGAAAAATGTCTACCTTCAAAATTCATCTTTGTAATATAAAAGAAATCCCATAATTCTTATCACTGAAATACATACTGCAGTATTTTATGGTGACTGGAATATTCATTGAAAAAGGTAAGAACACATAAATTACTCAATTCTATTCTCCCTCAAATTTGTTCACTTTTTACAATCGCAACACATTTTAGTATGGTGAACTCTATAAAAACAATGAATGTTCAAGACTTAGAACCATATAGGTTGCTTAAGCTACAATAAAGCAAAAAGGTCATCTGCAGATACCCACAATTTTCTCCACAAAGAGAAACAGGGAATAGGGTCTAGCTGGCAGTCATGCAAATTTAAAAAATGCAACACTTCTGACAGGGAAGTCAAACATAGTTTAAGAAGAGAGGACATAAGAAGCAGTTCAGGGACATTAATACAACCAGTGTTATTTGGTGCCCTGATTTACAAGTGAACATCTTGTGCCAGCAGGTTTCAATTTATTAGGATTCAGCAGGCCAGTGAAAGCCCTACCTTCTACCCCAAAAGAAATTCTGTCCTGTTGAGGGTCAGGGTGGAGTGCTGTTGACAAGATCAAGAAAGACCTTTGGGGAACCTGTTCTTTGAGATGGTGCTCATTATCATCCGGAATGGCTCTCCATGCCCCCCAGATGTTGCTGTCTCCAAGAGACAAACATGGGAATTACAGAAAACAAGGGATATGTAAAATAGATGTCCTCTAGGCTAACAGTCTTTAAAGACAATAAGACTGGCCAAATCACAGGAACAGGAGACGAGCAGAACGTCACATAGGCTTGCAGTTTCTGTCTATATATACCCTAACCCTTGGATCAATAAACAGAATTGGTCTATCTTTTCCCACCTCTCGTGTCTCTTTCTTCTTCACCACATCACCAAGCCGGGTAGGGACGTGGGCCGTCTGCTACCCTATCCATTTTCCTAACATGATGAAAGTTTTCCAGATCTTCTTTCAACTAGACCAATCCAGAGAATTGTCACATTAGGGAAGGGGTAAAGTGGAGACTGGTAAAAATCTGACATCCAAAATGAACATTTCAGCCCACAGCCAGTCTGAATACTAAGCCCAGCCTCTGACACAAACTAGCTGTGTGATCTTGGGCTAGACCCTTAAAGACTTGGGGCCCTGGGCCAGAGGCACCAACCTCTCAAGAGCCAGAACCAGAAAGAAATGTCACTGGGAAATGTTTAACAAAACAATGCTAATTTGTGATTTTCTAAGTCAACACATGACCAGCAGAGATCTATTTCTCGAATTTGACACCACTATCCCACTCCCCAAGACTGAATTAGACAGAAACTACACACCCACATTTTGAGGAAAACAACTTATTTTCCCACATCTAATCACCACTGGGAATGGGAAAAAGTAGCCCCATATACCATTTCAATGTTATTTCAAAATAAACTAGGTACTGGAAAATAGACTCTGTGAGCACTGAACAAGCAGAGGTCATTTTCTTTGGCTGCTCTTAAGAGTAGTTGACATTATGCCTACTTAGTTACCCATGTCATCACATTACATGAACACGTTTAGTACCTTTGGATTTGGAAAAAATGTCATTCTTGGAAAGGTCTTTGCCGTCAGCTCTCTTCAGTACTGAATTCTGGACATGAGGCACAATCTCAGCTGGAGTCAGTCTAGGAAAAGACAGGGTTTCCATGCTGTGGTCCACCTGTCATTGTGATAGGGAAAAAGCAGAACATAGATTAGAAAGTACCTGATAGTTAACAGCATGCCTCAGTGGCGTAAGGCATCATCTGGAAGCTGAAACAGGCATGATCCACATGCGGGAGCAAGTATGATTAAAGATCTGTAACAAACTTAGTACTACCCCATCTATCAAATTGTTCTATCTACGTGTACATCCACACAAATAGATTTCAGGGAATGATAAAAGCACTTTGGATTGTTACTATGAGCATAAAACTGAATTTCATCTGCCTTCTTCCTGAGAAATGCAGCTTTTAGGCCTTCTAACAGGCAAATTACTACCCGGTCTCTTTCCTCTATCCTTGATGGGGTTCAGACTCTGGGAAACTCCTTGAGTTCCCCTTGAATCTTCCCATTTAATCTGGCCTTTCTTACTCAAATCTAATCTTCCCATTTTTTCCAGCACTTTCAGGAAGCTCATAGAATTTCATTATCATTCTGTTCAGGTCTCTGTTGCACACCCCCCAACCCTTGATCCCATCAAAACCCCATTCCCCAGGCTGCTGACCACTCCCATCAAGATTCTCATACTGCCCTTATCAAGATCTCTAGATTGACCCACCTGCTTCCCACCCAAACAGCCTCCAGCTGTTTCCAGTCTTTGACCCTCCTTGGATTCCCTCCTTGGACTTTTCAAGACCCTCCCTAAACCCCTCCTCCCATCACCCTACACTGCCATACCACCCACAATCCCTCCTGTAGTCTTTTCTGTATTTAGTTCTATCTCAACTCCATGAAGGTGCTTAGATTCGATCCAGCTCAGACTATCTAGCTTGTGAATACAAGTGTTACAAATGTTTAGGCTCCTTAAGAGCCAACCCAAGATGGGGAATCTTTAATAAACTTTGTTTTCTTTGACTTTGAGAAGGCTTGAGTTGAATTCATTCAAGCAGACCCAGACTACCGGTATTTTGGGGTCCCCAGCACCCAAAAACCTCATCTTCACTGTTTAAATAATCCCATCCTGGGTCACTAGTGGGAACAGCCGCTGTCCCGGTGGGGGGGGGGCGGAATATTGTAGGATTACTGCTCACTCAACCCCTAACTTTTGGGATTGCTCCCAGATCCTCCTCAACTGTAAAGCAGATAGAAAAAAGAATATGTAGATCCTTCCAACAAAGTTCATATTGTAGAGATATGTCCCTAAAACCCTCAGTAAGCCCAGAGGGGTCTTCCAAGGATCTCCCCAGTTTCTCTTTAACCTGAATTAGGTCTGAGATGGAGAATGGGACATGAGGCACTGTGGGGGCAGGGGCTTGGTTAGAAAGATAGAAGTCCTGGTTTTCATGAGGAAGAGACTGAGGGAATGCTGACTGAGCTGGATGGTGGCACAAGGTCAAGGGATTGGGCTGGTAAGGGGAAAGATCAGCTGGCACCTGAGGAGATGAAGGGGTTATAGGCGATGATAACCCAGAACTGCTAGAGGTGGGGCCTGAGGTCTGAGTGAATGTTCCCCCAGAGAGAACATTCCCCAGAGGGAGGCACCTCAGTAAGACCTGTGGCTGAGAACTGAGCAGGGGTGGCCAAGGCGGGAGGGGACGTGGGAGGAGACATAGGGTAGGATACATGGAAGGTAAATAAGGCAGGAATCGAGGGGGATTAGCATAGAGAAAAAGGAAATGGAAACCAAAGGAAAGAAGGGATGTCCAAGAAGGGGGAGGCCAGGGTTGGGGGAGGAAAGGGAGAGGCAGGAGAGGCTGAGGTGGGGATAGGAGTTGGGTGGTAGAAATGGAGGTAGGGAAGGAGGTGAGGTCAAGATCCTGGGAGTCATAAACAGGGGATCATCCAAAAAGTCCAATTCACCCCCTTTGTCCTTTTGTGGGGTGGCTCTAGCTACAAGCATCTTACCATCTTTTCTAAGAATGGGATTCTCAGAGAGCTTGACAAAGGCCCTTATGTAAGGTACTTCTATCCATTTTTCCTTTTGGAGACAATATAATATGAAACTGTAAAAGAGTATTGGATTGTAAGGTCTCAGAATTGGGCCATACTTCATCATCCTCCAGGTCACACTGAGGCCAAACTGTTGCAAAAGAACACCAATGAGAAGGGGATAGGGGGAGGCTTACATACCTTCTAGTCTTGGCAGAATAACTTGAGATTACCAGTTATTTTCAATCAGGGATCCTGAAATACCAACACTCTGGGTCCTGCTCAAATGAAATTTAACTCAAGACTTCTTTAAATCAAATACTTGTCACCTTGGGCACCTCTTATTGACAAGAAGGCCAGAATCTCAGCTAAGACAAGTCTGTGTTAAATTGAAAATGAGCACATTCAAGGAGGCCAGATGGAATTTATATACCAGAAGTCCATGGGGGGGAAAGATCTACAGGTGATCTAGTGGTCTGGGAGAATGGTGTTAAGGAGGATCTTGATGAGATTGGGGTAACTAGTGATGTAATCTAGAGTGAGAAACAGCTGGAGGCAATCAGGAGATATCAGAAAATGCAGGGCTTGGGTAGGATATGGGTGGGGCAATCGAGAGGTAGGTAGCAGATAATAGAAGGCCAGGCTAGGCCAAGGGCAACCGATTTGAATGTGAAAGGTCAGATTAAGTGGGAAGATTCAAGGGGAGTTCAAGGAGTTTCCCAGAGTCTGAACCCCATCAAGAGGACTGGCCCTAAATTTTCTCTCTTCCCCTCCCTTCCTCCCCCCAACAATTCCAAATGCCTTTTGGCACCAACTTTGCCATAACCCAGGTTCTCTTGGTTCTAGTTCAATCAACGAATTAGCATTTATGGGTGATTTCTAGGTACCAGGAGAGATGTTAAATCCTGGAAAAACAAAACAAACCCCATCACCAGAAGGTTACTTGTAATGGATGATACAAGGATCATATTAATCTAATCGGTACATATATGTACAAAGGAGGTGGGAGGTAACCTTACAGGGAAAGGTGCTCTAATTAGGGGGCTTGGGACATCTCTTCACCTAACCCAAATACTCAGGGTGTAAAGCCCATGCCTGGGGGTGTTAATGTAGTCTGCTCTCCCACAATTCAGAGAAAAGGAGTACTTCCCAGACCTCCTCCCTAATCTGAGATTTACATACCTCCTCAAGTAGAAGGTTAACTCCGGGAGCTCAGTTTTTTTTTTTCTATAGTGTTTTGATATAGGGCCAACCTGCCATTAAATCTTATTCCCTAGTTTTCTGGATGAGGTAACCGAGGCATTCTATGATTAAATAACTGGGCATGATGGTACAAGCCTTTAGTCACTTCTGTTGAAGTGGCTCACTGGTAGATAACTCCAATTCAGGCATTCTGAGTACCACTGAAGCTAAAACCCATCAGGTGCTACACCAAATCTGACATCATATAGTAAGTTGCCAGGAGGGCCACATGGCTACCTAAGGAAAGGTGAATCAGCCCAGGTTGAAAAAATGGAAAAAGAAATGGGAAACCACTTCAGTATCTTTTCCAAGAAAACCCCAAATGGGATCACAAAGACTCAGCCATGACTGAAAGGACTGAACAAAACAGAAATGCTTCCATGCCCATTGGCATTAGGATCAGGTCTGGGTCTTGCCCCTCTACCTCTAACCTTTAAGAGATAAGGAAACTCATTTTCCAAACTAATCATGAATGACTTTCCCAGTCCAAACTGATCACTGTCTGAGGTCCACTTGCCCAGTTCCCTCTCTGTTCTACACTATCTGGAGCCTCCGGGAGTAGTCATTCAACAAGTATTTATGAAGCTTCCCTGGCTTCCTTCAAGTCCCAACTCAAACCCTGTGTTCTATAGGAGAACTTACCCAATTTGTATTAATTCTAGTGCCTTCCTTCAATTATTTCCTGTTTATCCTGTATATACCTTGTCTATCTGCCTGTCCCTGGCTGTCTCTGTCTCACTGTCTCTCTTTCTACACATATATGTGTGTGTGTGTCTGTGTGTATGGAAATATAAATTTGTTTGTTGTCTTTCCCATTAGACTGTGAGTTGCTTAAGGGCAGAGATTATCTTTTTGCCTCTTTTTTCATCCCCAAAACTTAGCAAGTGCCTGGCACATAGTAGACAAATGTCAAGAGTATTGGGGTTGTAGAGGTGGGGGAGGGTATATCAGGCTTAAGGTATATGAAAACTGAAAAGGTGGGAAGGTAGATTGTGAAGGGTTTGGAGTAACAAAGGATTTTATATTTTATTCTAGAGGTGATAGGGGCATTTGAGTTTATTGAGTGGAAGAGGTGACATGATCATCCCTGTGCTTTAAGAAAACCATTTTGGTGGCTGAATGGAGAATAGACTGAAATGAGGAGAGATCTGTGACAGTCAGAGCAACTAGTAGGCCATTTCAATGGTCAAAGAGTGAGGAGATGAGAGCCTTGCACTAGAGTGGTCAAAATATCAGAGGAGAGTGGGTGAAATCAACAAGCCTTAGGGACAGATTGACTATGGGCAGTGAGGGATAGCGAGGACCTGAGAGGAGACATAAAGGTTCCCCTCTACATTACTAGGCAGGGTAAGAGAGTGGGAGGGAGGGTATGGGGAGAAAGATACTGAGTTCAGTTTTGGACTAGTTGAATTTAAGATAGATTTCTGGTTCAAGATGTCTGAAAGGTAGAGTGGAGGTTTGCAGAGAAGTTAAACAGGATAAAATATGGCATCTACGTGGTACAGTGGATAGAGCACCAGTGCAGGACTCAGGAGGACCTGAGCTCAAATCTCACCTCAGACACTTGACACTCACTAGCTGTGTGACCTTGGGCAAGTCCCTTAACCCCAATTGCCCCATCCTGGGTCATCTCTAGTCATTCTGATGAATATCTGGTCACTGGATTCAGATGGCTCTGGAGGAGAAGTGAGGCTGGTGACCTGCACAGCTCTCCCTCACTCAAAACAAAGTCAAGTGCAAGTCATGTCATCATTTCTCTGATGGCATGGTCTTCTTTGACAAGGAAGGATGAACACACACACACACACACATTACTGATGAGGAACTAAGGGAAACATGGTTAAATGACTTACCTAGGGTCACTTAGGTCAAAAATATCTGAGGCCAGATTTGAACTCAGCAAGAGCAATGTTTCTGACTCCAGGCCCAGTACTCCATCCATTGTACCACAGAGCTGCCCCTTATGTGTAAAAACATATCTCAGTCTATCAATTTGATATTTATGCTTTCTAGATGAATTTATTGTCTCCTCCAATAATATGTGATCTCAGAGTGAGTAAGAATTGTTTTATTCTATTTACACCCTCAACACCTAGTTTCATGCCAGGGTACCTGGTAGGTGCTTTGCTGGTTGACTAATCTAGGACAAGAAAAGCCACAATTCTGATGCTTATTAAATATCCCTTGCTCCATCTATAGCTCTGTTCTTCTGCAATATCTGCTGGCAATGTAAAAGAATTAGGCCCCACACAGAGGGAGCACAAAATGACTTTTCTAAGGTATTGCCACAGGCATTTTAATGAGATGTTGAATTAGCTGACTGGGGGTGGGGGGAGGAAGCAGGACAGAGTTACTTGTCTTTGCTACAACCAGAAGAAAAATTCCTTGTGAGTCTTTCCCGGATTACTTATTATACTACCACCATTTTCTTAGTGTCTAGCCGATCTGCTGATTTTTTCTGTTTTGTGAAGTACAGTGACACTGTACACAGCCCACTGAAGTCAGGTCAATCAAGTGATTTCATTTCTATTCCTGGTGCTCACCACTGGAAGGAATATTCACTGAATTTGTCAGGCTCTTGCTTTCAGCCATTAGGCAATGCCCTTGATGTGCTATGGGAATGGTGAGCCTGAAACAATGCACTTCTCCTATCATATGTCTTCCACAGCAAGTGATGGAATAGAATAGACATGTTTAGCTTGAGAAATCACATTGTTCCTGCTGTTACAGTGATGTCCAAGGGTAGGCTGCCCCTGATAACCTAAGTGACACCCCCAAATTGGATACTGCTCAGAAGCCAAAGGAAAGCTTTTGTCTTTTACACAATGACACACAACAATCTAAAAGTCCCAGGCTCCTTATTTATGCAGCACTGCCTATCAAACCCAAGGTGACATGTTAACAAGCCTCTCTCACTTCAGTGGCACGAAGTGTTCTCCTCACTGCTGATATCTTAAAGAATATTCCAGAGGGAGAGGCATGGTATGGGGCCAACAAGGCCATATAAACTAGTGCTATGGAAAACAGGGGGAGAGGCCTGGAGCTACCTGGAACAGGTATTCTCACAGCTCAAAGGCTTCCCCAGGGCTGTAACAACCCATAAAGTCAATCTTTAACAACTGAAATGTCAAATAACCAACACACTTCACAGACTAAACTGAGTCTTATCTATCTGAGTCTTTATTTACAAGGCAAACTGGATACTTTGGGAGGGGCCTGAAGTTGTTCTTGGGTTGTTTCTAATGTAGTATCCAAAACACCTGCTTTATGGAAATGGTAAGAGCTAATGCTTAAATAGTATCTTGTGGTTCCAAAAGTCTTCAAGGTCAATTATCTCCTCAGATTTTCACAACCCTGGCAGGAGGGGCAGTGGAATTACACGTGTGTATGTGTGTGTGTGTGCACGCATGTGTGTGTGCATGTGTGTGTGTAATGCATTATTTACTTATTTTTTCTCATGACCAAAATCTCTTTTCTCTCCTTTCTAGGAGGCCCCAAACTCTTACGTACACTTTGTCTTTCCTTGATCTTTATCAGCTGCATGCAGACTTCCCTTACTAGAACAGTGTCAGGAGGCCCTATATATTCTCCCAGGATTTTTAAAGAGCAATTCCAGAAGTCTTTCCACTATTGTTGTTTCACTACAAAGACTGTAGGGTGAACTCTCAAACTATACTGAGGAGGCAAGAATACCATGCACAATGTTTCAGTGGACCACATCATTTCACATTAATATTATTAATGTATTATCTATTAGTTCTGGCATGAAATCAGGATTTCCTGCCATACTCCTTATTTCCAAAGACAGACCTGGTCTAACTCAGCTCTAGTGTACCAACCCTAGTTTATGTCTTGGTTAAACACTTTCTTACACAAATACTTTACTCATAAGGTCTATGCTCTGATCAAGTCCTTATTTAGAACCAAGACACATTACGTGAATTAACCTACCTTGATGCTTCTGGATGCAAAAAGAGAAAAGTAACCAGGGGAACAAAAGCTTAAGATATGTAATATAAAATCTGTAAGTTCACTGTCTCATTTGTTGAACTTCTGACTCTTGAAGGGGATCAGGACTTGCTCTTGAATCCCCAACCTCCAGATTTGTTAAATTACGCTTATCTTGAAGATGTTTCTCCACCATACACCAAGACGACTACAATGATGTCACAGCGTTGAAGTCAATGGATAGTTTTTGTCTGGCTGTGGTTGATCGTACCAACGCTAATAAGTCACCCTGTCCAAGTGAGGATCATGCTAGCACCTACTTTTCAGGCTTCTTAGGATATTTAAAGGAGAGAATACTGGTAATGCATGCATGAGCTATATAAATGTTAACTATCATTATCACCACCACCACCACCATCAGATTCCAGCATTTTCTTTTCCTCAAGGGGGATTAATCCTACCCCACAGTCATCTCCAAAAAAATGAGAGAGAGGATTCATGGGAAGGAAAGCATTAAAATTGCTGAAATGTTGGCTTTTTCTCTTGCAAATCTGCTGGGTCTGCTTCATCTTCCTCAGTTTGCTGACTAAAAGGGCAAGCTTCAGGGGTCTGTCTGATGCTCTGGTGCATCAGGTTTCCACAGCTCAAGAGCAGCCTGCTTCCATCCATTCTTTATAAAGCCTAATTTTTAGCTTTTTAATCCAAATTGTAGCTGATCAGGGACAGATCACTTTCATTTATTGCCACTGATATGAAATACAACTGCCCACGTGCAACAATAATTCCTCTTTCTGTGGGAACTAATGAATGATTTTCCATGGTGTAACACTATTCAGAACTCCATAACTGATTAAATACCTCCAAAACACTGGCAAGATGCCATCAATTATACATATGGGTATATTGCAATCTATTCATAATATTACAAAACTCATATATTAGTTTATTGTTAAAAGCAAGGAAGAAAAAATCAGATATACAACAGGACTCGCATCACATTTTTTTTTTTTGCATCATCCACTGTATGGGTTTATAGGCAACAGATAAACCATGTATATTTGTCAGAGTCCATGTTTTTATAAATGATGACTTGCACATAAACTCACTTAATCAGACTAAATCAGAGATGCAGCTTGCACCTTAGGAGAACAGAAGAAGTAGTCAGAGGTCCTGAAAACCTTCCATGGCCCCCCTTAAATGAATGCCTTCCCCTTTTGTTGATGACCCCCAGTTATCTTGTATGTTTCTTGTTTGCACACAGTTGTTTGCATGTCATCTATCCCCATCGACTGGAAGCTTCTTGAGAACATGAATGTCTTGTTATTTTGTATATTTTCATTACTTAGCACAGAGCTTAGTACAGAGTAGATGCTCGTATATGCTTACAGACTGACTGATGACCTAACTGTGTATTATTCCATTTGTTCCTCATTTCTGCTTTTCACTCATATTTCCTGGAACAGGAGTCACAAACCACTGGCATTCCAGGCTATCTCTGTTCTCTGAAAAGCAAACCCTTGATTGATGGTGCAGTGTCTAGTTGGGCCTTCTTTCCCTCAAAACCCCATGTAAAGCAGCCATTGATTCTAGATGTTGTATCCTAAGATTGTGAAGAATTTCTGAAGAAAGACATTTTGGAAAAAGAAACCCATAAATTTTGCAGGAATTAGTACGTGGCCTTGTAGGAGATCTTAGTAAATGGGATTGGGATGAATGAGAAAGGAAGGTCTGATAACATTGGGCAAGATGAAGCCTTCTCTGAGTCTTGATTTCTTTTTTTATATAGTGGGAGGGGCTAGACTGTCATATGGACTGTCTCTTCCTATTCTGTTCTATGGGTCTGTAATTAGGATAGGAAATGAAAGAGGCCTTCCTTGTGGCTGAGGAAATTCCAGTCTCATCTTTACATTTTTAAAATGTGAAGAATAAAATGAGAGGAAGAAGTACAGAAGTAATGATGGTAGCAATAGCATACTGTCTCTGAGCTATTTTATTAAAAATGTTTGGAATATTATATTTTATCCTTTATTGGGAAGTTGTGTGGCCTTGAATAAGGATAAGTATATTTTTGTGATTTCAAGATGAATTTCTTTAAAAATTTATTTGAGATTCCTCTGACTGCTGTGAGGATTGGAGAGATGGCAGACTCTTGGAAAAATAGATTTTATGGAGAGAGGTGTTTGAATATGTGTTCAGGATGCTGCCTGCAGTGGCTCATGGCATCTCAAGGTGGAGGCTTTGAAAGACTGTGGGTGCCAACTTCAATTACATTTGAGGTAAGCTTTTATTAATTTATTTTCCCAGAGTATAGGAATCTAATAAAGTTTCCTGCAAATGGGCCAGGACCTTCCAAATAAAGGAAGCCCACTACGGTGTGCCTGTGTCCTCTAGAAATCCTGGAGCAGGGTAGAAGCCTTTTCCTACCTTGAAGACACATGCTGTCACAAAAACACTTTCTGCATCTAAGTCCACCTCAGCCCCTGAGTTCACTTTTTCCTTTAACTCTCTGCAGGATTTCACATCCTCAGATTCCCTGAAAATGCCTTTGTTGAGAAGCCCTTTTTGATTGAGAAAGTAAATCATGTTCTATTGGGAGGGAGAAAAAGTAAAACAAGACAGTCACACACACTGACAAGTGAGTATGTTTTGTACTTTCTGGCAGTCAAAGACTAGGTCCTGCCTACTAACATTCCTGGGAAGCTGAAACTCAAGGTATATCTACACAGGGCTGTAATATATGAGACCAATTCTTTTGGATATTCTAAAGCTTGCTCCCCTGCTTATGTTCCCTGGCTTTCTGTACACAGTTAGTAGAACCATATGCTATGAACACCATCCTTATCACAGCTCTCCTCGTGAAACTACAATTCTCTTGGATGCCCTTGATAGCTCATCCATATTCCTCTGTCAGGCTTTTAAAAACCAAGAATCAGCAATGGTGCCATGGCAAGAAAACAAGTTCTAGTCAGAAACCCTTTGGTAGGAATATTAACTCAACTCTGGTACTTGTTATTACATGATCCTGGTGCTGGAGAAGGGCGTGCTACAACCCATGGGGTCATGAATGCTCAGACATGGCTAAATGACAGAATAAAAGGGAGTGTGATCCTGGGCACAACACTTTAAACTCCCTGTGCCTCAGTTCCCTTGTCATGGGGTTGGACTGTTAGGTGGCCTCTAAGATTCCGTCCAGCTTTCAGTCTGCAATCCTATTGATGATCTATGTTGATATGGACCAACTCCTAGCTTTCTCCATTACTTTGCAACCTGGATCCAGTCTTTGCTGAGCAACTTCATACTTCGCATGGACAGTGAAAGTGGGGACCTCTGAGGTCCCCTCTAATTCGAAGGTTCTCATTCTACTCCTGCATTTCTCTCCATCTCCATTTCTCAAAAGTTTCATTCCTTCCGCCTTCCCTGCCACAAATCATCCCCAAACACACACACACACATGCACACACATGTAAACATGTTCCCATCCCTCCTGCTTTTCAGCTCCCTTTTATTTTTTTTCTTCTCTTGGTAGAATGTAAGTTCCTTAAGGGCAAAGTCTGTCTTTGTGCTTCTACACATCTGCCTAGTGTTCCACACAGTGCCTGGCACATAGTAAACACTTAATAAATACTTCTCCACTTGCTTATCTTGAAAAACTGTTTCAAAACTTTTCCTCCTAAAGGAAACCTGATTTAATCATATTCCATCACAATCAGTTTTACATCCTCTCAGCACTTACAGACTCAGCATCACCAGTGTATTAATTGGCACTTACCGCATATTGCTACATGAAGAAATCTTCAATTTGTATCCTATATGTAGGTGCTGTTTCATGTCTATCTTTCTATAACGACAGCTATAGTAGACAAGACATAAGTGGGGACTTGGGAAATGTTATCTAACACTTTTATATAAGCACTGATTTTCTAGCACCTCTATTAAGGTGGGGGCCCCACCTTCTACTAGGACAGAGATAAGACCTGAACCTGGGATTTCATTGATATAAGAAGTTTCCTGCTGAGAACTCTCAACTAAGGTAGGAGAGTACCTTCTCTACAGCTTATGCTCCTTTTTCAAGTACTATTTTCTTTTCTCCCAAATACATGCAAAAAATTTGAATATTTTTTAAGTTTTGACTTCCAAATTCTATCCCTCCCTTCATCACCAAGATGGTGGACATTCTGAAATAGGTTATAGGTGTGCAATCATGAAAAATATTTCCATATTAGTCATTTTATGTGAGAAGACTCAAATAGAAATGAAGAAAGGAACCAAAGAAAAAACACATGACAGAAGCAAGGAAGCAAGGAAGGATAGAGGCAAGGAAAGATGCACTTTGTAGTTTCTAAAATGATGCTGAGAAATTTGGTGAGTTTCTCAGTCACCCAACTAGTTTGAGTTTGAAACAGAACGAAACTCGATTTTTTTTAATCTTTCTATTCTGAGTGCTTAATGATTGGATTTGAAGATCTGTGACTTGTTCTGCTTTAAAACCCCTAGGCTTTAAATAAAAGGAATCAGAATGGTGACAGGTGACTGGGCAGATGAAAGATGGTAGAGTAGAAGAACAAACCTGCTGTAACTCTCCCCTGCAGATCATAAAATACCTTTACAACATGACTCTAAACAAGTTCTGGAGCAGCAGAAGCCACAAAATGACAGAGTGAAACAGATTTCAGGTGGAAGTCAAACTGAAAGGGCAACAGCAAGACTCAGAGTAGAAAGCAGCCTAGCATGGGTGCGGTGCCACAGAGAGGACTGAGGCAGCACTTAGGGTGCTGAATCATGGGTAGCTGCTTTGGTATTTCAGATTTCTCAACCCACAAATGCTAAGGACTGGTTCAGAAGTTAGTAAGAAAACTCTTTTACCTAGGTGAGAGAGGAGCATGGTCAGGCCATAACCCCAACCCCAATGCAGTTGCAGCCACTGCAGCAGCAGCATCCACTTTTGGAGCCCTAGGCCTAAAGATCCTGGGGAAATCCAGTGGCCGAAGTAGATCTCCTTCCTGAGTGGCCATCCTGGAGTGATGAGGAGTGCTGGCTTGACAAAGCTGGTGGCAGAGGTGGAGAGGGAAACCTACTTGCTGTTCCATGGCTGAAAAGAGTGTATTTGGTGGCTCTCAGACCGGAACACAGGCTAGGAGAGGAGTAAACTCCTCTACCTTGATTTTGCCACCTTGGAGGAACTGAGAATTTACAGATCTCTAGAGATATCTCAGAGAACAGCTGCACAAAACCTCTGAAGTCTAGGGTAGTATAACTTCCACACAGCAAAGGACTCAAAAGTCAAGTAACTGGCTGGGAAAATTCCCCAAATGGGGAAAAATGAGACTACACAATGTTACATTCTTTGTGAAAAAGGTATTTTTTTCCATCCTTTTGGATGAGAAACAGCAAAGCATATATCAAAAGAAGACAGCAAGGACAAGGTTTCTACAGACAAAGCCTCCAAAAAATTTGCAATCATCTCAGGCCATGGAAGAGTTCAAAAGGGATTTTGATAATCAAGTAAGACAGGGAGAGGAAAAAATTGGGAAGGAAAATGAACACAATGCAAGAAAATCATGAAAAATGAGTCAACAGCTTGCTAAAGGAGACACAGAAAATGCTGAAGAAAATAACACCTTTCAAAATATAATAAGCCAAATGACAAAAGAGATCCAAAAAGCCAATGAGAAGAAGAATGCCTTAAAAAATCAGAATTTGTCAAATGGAAAAGGAGGTTCAAAATCTCACTGATGAAAATATTACTGTAAAGATGGAAATGGAGCCAATGGAAGCTAATTATTGTACAAGCAACTAAGAAATTATAAAACAACACCAAAAGAATGAAAAAAATGAAAGATAATGTGAAATATCTCATTGGCAAAAACAACCGACCTGGATAATAAATCCAAGAGAGTAATTTAAAAATTCTTCATCTACCTGGAAACCATGATAAACAAAAAGCACCTGGACATCATCTTCCAAGAAATTATCAAGGAAAATTGTCCTGATATTCTAGAACCAGAGGGGTAAAACTGAAATGGAAAGAATTCACTCATGATTTCCTGAAAGACATCCCAAAAGCAAAGCTCCTAGGCATATTGTAGCCAAATTCCAGAGTTCCCAGATCAAGGAGGAAATATTACAAGCATTCAGAAAGAAACAATTCAAGTATAGTGGAAATACAATCAGGAAAACACAGGATTTAGAAGCTTCTATATGAAGTGATCAAAGGATTTGGAATATGATATTCCAGTGGTCAAAGGAAATAGAATTGAAACCAAGAATCTCCTACCCAGCAAAACTGAGTATAATGCTTCAGGGGAAAAAAAATAGAATTTTAAAGAAATACAAGACTTCCAAGCACTCTTATTGACAAGACCAGAACTGAATAGAAAATTTGACTTGCAAATACAAGAATCAGGACAAAAATGAAAAAGTAAACAGTAAAGAGAGGCCTTAAGGAACTTATCAAAATGAAGTAGTTCCATTCCTACATCAAAAGATGTTATTTGCACCTGATGAGAACTTTTTCTGCTTTAGGGCAGTTAGAGGGAACATATATACATATACATAGGTATATATAGATATACATATACATACATATATTTACACATATACACATACACAAACACATACACACATATACATGTGTGTATGTGTAATCATATATATACATATATCTATATGCACATATATGTATACATATATACATTTATATGTATGTAATTATCTATGGGTATGTAGGAATGTATGTATGTGTATGTTATATATGTGTAGGTATATATATGTACCTATATTTGCCTGCGTGTGTGTGTGTATATATGCATTCATGTATGCATATGCATATATGTACATATACATAGAGCAAGGGCACAAGGTGAGGTGAATATGAAGGGAAAATATCTGAAAAATAAAATTTACTGTTGAGTGAAATGTACTAGGGGTAAGAGAAAGTAGAATCTAGAAAATCATCTCACATTAAAGAGACAAGAGAGAGCTTTTACAGTGGAGGGGAAGAGGAAGAAGATGAAAGGAAATAAACGAGCCTTACTCTCATGGGATTTGATTAAGTAGGGAATAATATGCACTCAATTGGATATAGAAATCTATCTCACCCTGCAGGAAGGAAGGGGAGAAGGCGATAGGAGAGGGTAGATAATAGAAGGGACTTCAAATTGAGGAAAGGGATAATCAGAAGCAAACATTTTCCTGGGAGGACAGGTTCAGGGAGAGAGTGGAATAAGTGGAGGGCAATATAGACGGAGGGAAATGTGATTAGTCTTTAACAATATAATGGTCATGGAAGTGTGCATGACTACACATGTATGACCTGTGTTGAATGGCTTGTTTTCTCAATGAGGGTGGGTGGTGGGTGAGGAATGGAGAGAATGTGCAACTCAGAGCTTTATTAATGAATGTTAACAACTGTTTTACCACGCAACTGGATAATAAGAAGTATAGTGTTTAAAAATGGTGTATAAAAATCTATTTTGCACTAAAGGAAAATAGAAGGGAGGAGAAATGAAGAGGGTGGGGTTAATTGAGGGGATGATAGACAGGGTTAGGGTTTGATGGGGTGCATGCTATCTTGTTTTGGGGGTGTGGCAAGATAGGGAGACAATTTTGCATTCAAATTTTTGTGACAGTGAATTTTGATACTTGAAAAATAAATAAATTATATATTAAGAAAAAAACAGAGAAAAAAGAAGAACAAAAAGATTGCTGACAGGCTAGTAAAGGCAATGGTCAAATAAAGTTTCTAGAATGAATTTGGAAGAGAAGGATCCCAAAGATTCACTGTGTATGACAATGATGACGATGATGATGACCACTAGCAACAACCTCAAAGTTGTCTTGAAAGGTCAAGGGTCATTTAGTTTGCCCACCTTTTCCATCACTAAGTAGTTCAAAATCCATGTCTGAGAAATGGGTAATGGGAGTAGAAAGTAGATAACTTTCAAGCAGCTTTGTGAACAAAGTATTGAACCAGGATGTTAACTCCAGGGTAGACAAGCAGATCTGAGAGACATTTGTATAGAAACTCAGCAAACACACAAATTTACTAAGAGTCAGTTAGAATACTCTCCCTGTCCTCAAAGACCTTCACCATAGAATCCCATCCCCTTCCATGGTCAGTTCACCTATAATAATAAAAGTTCTAAGACAGTAAATGTAGAAGAGAGACCTAGCATGTTCTGAGAGAGTCTAAGCAAGAGAGATCATTTATTGTCATAGAAGGTTCCTTAAAGGTCATTGAGTCCAGATTTGCTCAAGGCAGGAATTAGAGTAAGGAAGCAGATGGCATAGCTGCTATTCTGGGAGAAGCTTCTGTAATCAAAGGGGTTATGGCATCAGCAACATATTTCTTTAACAAAAGGAGTATATGGTAGGACTTCTTTGCATATTATTCCAAATAATTTATTTAATATTGTTATTCATTGATCTTTAAATGTTTGGCAAAATTCACTACTGAATCCATCTGGTCCTGGTGTTTTTTTCTTCTTGCAAAGTTTGTTTATGGCCTATTCAATTTCTTTTTCTAAAACAGGTTTATTTAGATATGCAGTTTCCTTTCCTGTTAATCTTGGCTGTTTCTGGTTTTCTAAGTATTCTTTCATTTCATCTAAATTGTTTAGTTTTTTCTCACAGAATTGGGCTAATTATCAGGATATCAGCAATGGGAGCCAGCTCATAGCTCTGTCACCTACTCCCTAGTTTCTGGTCACCGTTCCAGGGGGAGGAGGAGCAGTCATGAGCAAGAGGGTGCTTCAGTTGTTCATGAGCACAATACAGGTTCCGAAAACTCCAACTCTTTGGCTCAAAGGCCAAGATCAAGGTGCAATTCGAACTTTCAACTCTGCACATAAATGTGCAGTGGTCACTACCAGGCCAGTGCACCAGGACCAAAGGAGAGCAAGACAATGGTTCAGTCCCTTTAAACCTAAAGATTCTTCCACTAAATCTTCTAAAACTTTCCTATACATTATCCAAGAGACAAAAATTTGCATCACACACTTGCAGAACTCTGAACAGGAGGGCAGGGTACAGACTTCCCAATGAACTGCACCACTTTGGAAACACTGACGACATGCAGGCCCCCATAACAGCAGAAGGATGTGGAAAAGTCTCTGCTGCACCCTCCTTCCTCAAATGACAAATGTCAGCTTTCCTTAGTTTGTTGGTGTTGTTCAGTAGCTAATACAACAGTTGTTTATAGAGCACCAGGAAGAAACATGATATTAAAACATGACATCTGTGGCAGGTGGTTTTCACTGTAGAAGGAACAGATCTCTCCTCCCTGTCCACCCTTCTGTGTGTCATCAGCCACATCCTGTCACAACTAGCTCTCTTGGGGATATCTAGCTCACTATCATGGATCCCCAGGTCTAGGCAGTACCTCCTCTACTGACTTGTGGAGTTAATATCAGATGAAAGTGGAGCAGCTGGGTGCTGCAGTGGATAGAGCACAGGGCTTGGAACCAGATAGACTCATCTTCATGAGTTATAATTGACCTCAGATACTTACTGGGCAAAACACTTAACCCTGTTTGCTTTAGTTTCCTCATCTGTAAAGTGAGATGGAAAAGAAAATGGCAAATCACTCCAGTATTTCTGTCAAGAAAACCGCAAATGGTGTCATGAGGAGTCAGAAACAACTGAAAAATGGCAAGATTGGATATAAACTTAGGAATATTAATACAATAGCTATTAGTTCCCAGTTAGGAAAATTCTCGCCCTTAAGGCCTGAGGTTTGGCACTCTGATATAATTGAATTTTTTGTTCATCTTTACCTAACCTCTTTTTGCTTGAGACCAAAACTGAGATTAAGGAAATGTTCAAGTTTTTAAAAGGCAAGCAGAATCTACTACAATGTACAAAGAAGAGGAGTGGAGGGGAGAGCAGACCCTCCCATGCTTATTTAGAAGTGGAAAACAACAAATCCATTTGAAATGAAACACATTTTCAGCTTTTCAATTCCACTCTATTCTCATCCTTGCAACAGAACCACCACATTTGGCCTCTACCATCTCAATACATATATGAGGAAAGGGCACAGTGGGTGGATTTCCTCAAATATTTGTGAGTGCTGCAAATCCACTCTGGCAGATAAAGAGACCAGGAATGACCTCTGCCAATACTCCTTCTTTCTGGGTTCACGTGACCCTCCTCTCCCTCTTCAATTTTCTCCTACCTCTTCTACCCCTGGATCTCAGGGTCCCATTCTTGATTATCTCTCATTCATCTACATGAAAGGGACTTAGAGTCTGAAAACTGGGGAACACTGAATATAGAGATCTTTGGTAGTTGTTGGGAAAATAATAGCACCAATTATCTCAGAGAAAATCAAGGTGGGGCAAGTTGGGTCCCTTGGTAAGCAACTTCCATCAGGCATAGAAAGCAGTAAACAAAGAGAATAAAAAAAGAAAGAAGAGTTAGTCTGTATCACAAGATATGAATAAATTAAAAGTCACGAGATGGGATATGTTCTGGCAAAGGTCACTGAGATCCAGTCAGTCACAAAGGAGAAAAACCAAGTTAAGGGAGTGCCACAAAACCCCAGAAAGAAAAGAGTATTGGGGTCAAGAGCAGCAAATGGGGTAGAGAAATCCAGGAAGAATGAGAGTGGGGAAGGACATGGCAAACCAATCAAGTATCATTGCCAAGAGCACTCCACATGGGGTCACAAGGAGTTGGACATGACTGAACAGCAACATCAAATTTCATAAACTCCAATACTGTGGAACTATTCCCTCCAGGATCAAATATGAAATCATTTGTCATTGAAAACTCTTTAGAACTTGAGTCCTTTCAACCTTTCTAGTCTTCTTACACTATACATTATACTTTGTCTAAAGGGCTTTGCAAACTTTAAAACCTTATATAAAAGCTAGCTATTGTTTTTATTATTTTTCATGAGAAGGAGCAGAAGGAGGAGCAGAAGGAGGAGGAGGAGGATGAAAACTCTTCATATGAACAGCAGAATCTGTAGTCTTAACCCTATTCTAACCTTAAATCCTAATCTGAATAGAGGAAATGGCCCTTGTTCTTTTTAGGTCAACATCTACAATACCTTGAAATAGACACCATCTTTTGAATGGAAGTTGGAAAAAACTGTCCCTTGGATAAGCACCATGGTGAGGTGGAGCTCAGCTACTCAGGGCATGACTGAAAGATCAAAGAAGTTTAGAGGGAAGTGGTGCCTAGGACGCTGAGTCATGTGTATTGTTATATTCTTCCTTGGGAATGAAATTAAGAGGATGATACTGGCTCAGATTCAATCTAGCTGAGATTCAATCTGGCCCACTTGTCAATACAAGTATCACAAATGCTTGGGCTCTTGAAAAGACTACCCAATATGGAGGAGATTAAACAAATATTGTCATTCTTTGGCTGAAAGAAGGCTTGGATTGAATTCACTTGGGCAGGATGCAGCATGTCAGTGTTTTGGGGCCCTGAGTACTCCTAACTTCAACACATGGAGCAGAACCCATTCTTCTTATGAGGAACACACAGCCGTACAGTAACACCTTGGAAGCAGGGAGAAGTTGCACAAACACATGCTGGGCTTAGCAGCAGTGAGTAAAGACTAATCACTGTCATTATGCTCAACAAAATTAATGTGCCCAGCAGGGTACTCAGTCCAGCAGAACGACACCTGGCAGAAGACCCTGACAAGCGTATCTTGTTTGAATTTCCCTGAGGTGATGCTAACACAAGGATAGGTGTAACCAGCAATTTATAATCAAGCAATGAACAGGATCCTAGATTGGAAGGGATCTGGAAGGTTACCCAGTCCAACTCATCATCCTGAACATAAGTAAACGGAGGTCCAGAGAGATTAAGTGACTTAGCCAAAGTCTCACAAGTACCAAATGACATAGCCTTCGCTTTCCACTACTTGATGCCTACCTCCTCTTATAAATTCAATAAATATGTATCAAATTTCTACCGTAAGAAAAGAGAATGATATTGCTTGCAATCTACATTGTCCTATTCTTCTCCCAAGACTCTGGTTGCTTCGATCTACTTTATTCCAGGACAGCTGAATCTAACCAAGGGTCATTTTAGCTATTTCTGGTTTGTACCTAGTTACTTTTCTAATTGTTCAAAATGACGAAGTTTGATTCTATGCTCCAGTCCTTTCACAGAACAACCAAGTCTGTGATTGTTGAGCAACAGGAATTACTACAAAGAGATTCAGTGGATCAAATCATATCGTAGCAAAAGCATGCCTTTGGAGGAAGAAAGCAAGATATTTTTAAGGGGAAAAAATAGTTTTGCACAAAAGGACAAAGTGAAGTGCAACAGAATGTCCAGGCATTCATGGATCAAACCCCCCACCCCTATATTTAGGACAGTAAACATGCTTATGACTATCTGTATCACATTATATGTATATATGTATTACATAGATATATATGCATAGACAGACAGATTGAGAGGTAGATAGATAGACAGCTAGACAGACAGATAGTTGGGCTGATTCTCTTTGCTTCATGGCATCCACTCATACAATCATTCCATATATCTCTTATACCTGATAAATTTTTTACCTAAACAGGTAAATTTTTAAGACAAAAATAAATTCCTCAGCCAAGTGTGACCTCGTAATTCATGAAACTATATATTAAGTATGTATTCTCCTGGGCCTGAACACATGAATTGGCTGCCTCTCTTGTTCTTGTGTTGTTTCCCTATACAAATACCTATTTTTTGTCAATGTGGGAAAAAGACCTTGCATTCACACGTTTACTTGTTGTAAGACCTAGAAAGTTAAGTGTGAAACTATGTTGAACCAATCCTTAAACATTTTGTCCCAGCCCCTGGAGAGAGTATTATATATAATGGTCTTGCTTGATCTCCCTCAACACAACTACTATCCCCCAGTGCATCAGAACATTTGAAAGTCTCTCAATTCCAGAAGTGGGACCAAACTCCCCAAAGAGATAAGTCTGGGTCAGGAATTAAAGGAGATTAAGTCAACGTTCTTGGACAGGGGCTTCCCAGTAAGAATTAGATTTTGTGTTTGGGGGAGCCCTTATCAACTTCTTGCAACCCAGAAAATCAGGGAAGTAGGAGATCCTCGTAGAAACCACCAAAGTTCTCTCTAGATAATTTCAGATGCTCTCAACTTCTCTAGAACAAGAGACATAAAATTTCCTGTCCTAAATTATCTAAAGAAATGGTTGCTTTGTTGTCTTAACTAGACAGAGGATCCAAAATACACAAATTGAGAGATAAAGAAAGGGAGAAACTTTGAGCTTCTGCTAAATTTTGCCCAGCCAAGTTCAAATAGGATGGTACTATATTAGGCACAGGGGCTTACAAGGGAGATGGGAGGCATTTCTACTAGATGGAAGCCATTTCAATGTTTCTTCCCATTATTAACACTATAGACAGTGTTACATATTCAAATTCCCTAAGTGTGGACCAGAGTAGAGAATAGAGACAGGTTTCAGAATCAGAGTTTTCCAGTGAAATAGGGAAAGATCAAATGACTTAGCCAATCTGATCTTTGACACCATTTCCTAGGAAGGACCTTAGGGGAGAAAGACATGGAGCTGGGATTTGATCCGGAAGTTCAAGTAATAGGACTCACAAAGAATAGTATTGGACATAATATTCTCCTGCTGTTCCCCAACTCTTCTGTGATAAGGAGGGAATCAGAAGCCCAAGCATGAAAGGATGTTTGCTTTGGGATGCTTTCATTTCTCCAGGGCATGTCCTCAGTTTCTACTATTGTGCCACCACAACTACCAAGCTGTCTCTAACCTGACTTTGAAACCTGAAATCCCAGTACCTTTTGGAGTCTCTTACTTCACACAGCTGATTCCTCTGAAGATTAAGCATTGAGACTCCTACCTCCAGCTGGGTTAATGCCCTCTCCATTCCAAGATGGCTTCCCCAAGTCCATGGTCATGCACAGTCCTCCCCTCCTAGAATGTCCTCTCCCACTTTCAGCCCAAGATTAAGCTTCCCAGACAGGCTTTTTTTCTTCAGAGAAATGGTGTCCAGGTACTTTTTAAGAGACAGCCTCTGGCAGAGGCTGAGAACTGAGGCAGAGTAATTCCTCCACTCCTTCACCCCTCTCCAAGGAACCCTCCATGACTCCCAGCCATGTCCTCCCATGCCAGTGTCATTGATGACAAAGAGCACACACTTCATGACTCGATGTGTTTATTTTAAGTCCATCTCCTGCTCATGCAGGGACCTCCAGGTTCTGTCTTGGCAACATTTGAATCTATGCCACTCTAGAAATACCAGCATCCCTAGTGTGAGGAGCACCAATCCAGCCAAGCCCATTTAAATGAAGTAGTTTGGTGGAATCCTGGGGAGTGAACCCTAGAGGGACAGAAAAGACTGCTCAGATCCATGAGTATAGCTAACTAAGTACATGGGAAACTGGGAGGCTGGCTTACATGAATCTAAAGATATAGGCAGCTGGGAGAAGGAGAGGGTAGATTCCTGACTGCGTTTCAATTTTATTAAAGGAGAAAATCAAATACCATGATATTTTTTTAAATATTGGGAGTGAGAAAGCATTCCAAGTTCCCAAAACAGCGTGGGCTAGGACACCTGGATATAGGAGGGATTGTAAGGGACAAGAAGAGCTAGAGGCTAAGATGCCTAGATATCAAAAGAGGTCAAAGACCAGGGGATGGGGTGCTGAGGACCCTGAGAACTCTGTGGAACAGGAAATGTGGCTTCATGAAGGGTTAAGAAGGATAGCATTCAAGTTCCTGGGACCCCTCACCTGACTAGCTGATGAGCAAAGGGTCACTTTTCTGACACAGGAGGTGATATGGTGGCAGCACCTGGAGGTGCCAGACTGAGGGGTCCTGAAGGGCAAAATCAGCCCCGGACTGGGCAGAGCTGAGGGACTGAAAGGAGTCCTAGGAAGTTCACAGAATAAAGAGTAAAGCTCCTTCCTCCCAGCTGATAGTAATGCAGGCTTACACTGGTGCCTGCCACTAGCTGTAGAAGGAAAGGGAGATTTAGGTTCCCTCCACCCCTGCCTCTCTGTCTCTTTAACCCTCCAGCTCTGTCCCCCAAACCCCAAATTGTTTGATTTTTTTTTCCTCCTCAATATCTTCATGTCCTAATGCAGGGTGATAGAAAAGGTCTGACTTAGGAATCAAAAGACCAAGGCTCCAGTCCCAGCTCTGTTCCTGACCTGCTGGGTGACCTCAGACCAATGACTTTCCCTCTCTTGGGACAAAAGTTCTTCATCACGATACAAGTGAGTTAGACTGGATCTCTGCAGCCCCTTCCAGCTGGAACATCTGGGACGCCATCATTCCATGTGTCTCTGCCTTGGTCTCTGACTCCTTCATTGTCTTCCTGTTTCTCTGAGCCTCAGTTTATCCTTTAAGGAATGACAGTTGGTTCCATCTCTAAGGATCCTTACAGCTCTGAATTTCTCACATTTTAAGTAGTGACAAGCCACTGTGAATATGAAATCCTCTCTTTTCCATAAGAGCCCCTTCAAATATTAGAAAACCACAACCACTGTCCCCCTGCCCCACCACAATCTCCACATCCTAAAGATCACCTCTCCTGGAGCGCATTAGAAAACCTCCTATTAACATTGTTTATGTTTTATTGCATCTTCATTTTGTAAACTATTTCCAAATTGCATTTTTAAGTGGTTCCAGCTGTATTTGACACCAGTACTAGATGATGAAGATCTGAGGTTCAGTTCATCCAAATGAGAAAGAGAAAGTCTAGAATTTCTACTTTTTTTCATCCTCTTCATTTTTTTTCCTTTTTCTTTTGGTTATTTTTTATTGGGGCAAGGTATTTTTTCTTCACGTCTTGTATTTCCTGGGTCAGGATAATTGTCCAATCAAATCTTGAAAATTAGAAAATGGTGAAATGTCTTTTAGAATATCCCTGGGTTTTGGGGAGAGTGGTGTGGGATGGAACCAGGGGTTTCTGGTTTCCCCAGAAAAAAGGTTAGTTTTCCATAAAAGGCAACAAAGCTGTCCCTAGGATCTGATTGGTCTTTGTCTCCCATGAAGTAGCTTCCTGGTGACCTAAGGGCACCTAAAGTCCCATCCACGAGGAGCTGTGGCTTCTTCCACATGGTGGCTTCTTTGGAGTCATCTTGCCCTGTCCCGTTGACCAGACAAGTTTCCTCCTGGACATGAGAGGAGCCCTATCCAGAAAAGTGTCATCATTTCCTTGGTTGCAGCTAGGTGGTGCAGTGGCTAGAGCACCAGTGCAAGAGTCAGGAGTACCTGAGTTGAAATCTCACCTCAGACACTTGACACTCACTAGCTATATGACCTTGGGCAAGTCACTTAGCCTCAACTGCCTCATCCTGGGTCATTTCCAGTTATCCTGATGAATATCTGATCACTGGATTCAGATGGCTCTGGAGGAGAAGTGAGGCTGATGACCTGCACAGCCCTCCCTCACTCAAAACAAAGTCGAGTGCAAGTCATGTCATTATTTCTCTGATGGTATGGTCTTCTTTGGCAATGAAGGATGAACACACCATGTCCTTGGTGCACATCCTTGTTGTTTTAGGAGCAAGTCAACCTCCTTTCTTTAATGTTCAGTGTTTTGTGAGAGCCTCATTTCATCCCAGCATTGAACCTAAACCTAAGCTAGCTGTTGCTAAGCATGTCCCTAACAAGAGGAGGGGACCAGATCCTGAATACCTTTGAAAACAAGGACCCCAGGAGAGTGCAGGGAATCACTGGAAAGGATGCAAAGACCAAAGTCAGGCCCCTTGGCCCAGGTCTTTCCCTTATGACCTCTTTGTCCTCTCATCTCCTCCCTTTGTCCTCATTCAGAGTGGTCCTGGTGACCTGGGTTCCTAACAGGCGGAACAATGCAACACCACCAAAGCTGTGGCCTCACATCTGGCATAGTCACTGATGCCCAGCTCAAAGTTGAGAGGAACTACTTGTAGCTCTGATTTTTCTGTAATTTTCTGTATTTTATTTTGAATTTGTGAAATAAAATAATACTTTCCATAACACAGAAGAAATGAGATTACCCATGAAACTGTGAATCTATTATGTATAATGTGGTATTCCTAGTGAATTATTATATAATAAACTTACCATGTAATTTTTCCTTTTTTTTGTTCCCCTCCCCCGGTCCTAGAGATGGATACCATTAGACAGAAGTATGTGTGTGTATGTGTGTGAGTGCATGTAAAATCATTCTTTGGATGCTTCTATTTATCCATTCTTTCTCTGGATGCATACAGCTCCTTCCTTCACAGATCCTTTGTAGTTCATCTGGGTGCTTACACAAGTCAAAATGATTTAGTCACTCAAGGTTGTTTCAGTATTGCTGAGAATGTATGCGACATTCTCTAGGTTCTGCCCATTTCGCTCCTCATTATTTCCTGCCAGTCTTTCCATGTTTTCTTCATGTCTTATAGCACAGTATTATTTTATAATAACCATATAACACAACTTGTTCAGCCATGCCCCAACTGATGGGCAACCCCATGATTTCCAGTTTGTTGCCACCACAGAGAGAGTGGCTATAAACATTATAGACCACATAGATTCTTTTCCTTTTCCCCCAATCATCTTTGCAAATAGGTATTGCTGGGTCAAAGGTTACAGGCAGTTTCATAACTCTTATCTATGAATTAATTGATTAGTGGTTACTGTCTGTCATGCACATATATGTATTCATAGGTATGAGTGTATGTATACATGCACTCTTAGGCACAAAAAGTGCTGAAAGGTACCTACACACACTTAGATTTCCCTCATCATTCTGATATAATCTAGATCGGGACATCTTAAATTTTTGTGTCATCTGGTGAAGCTTTTAATAAATGTCTTCTCAGAACACTCGTGTGGTTTTTGAAAATTTAATGGTCAAAGGAATGATGACATTTCAATTAGAAGTCAGTCAAAATAAAGATGTGGTTTTTTTCCCATCCAAGTTCACAGAGCCCCTGAAAACTCTCATCAGATTGCACAGGGGTCAGTATACACAGATTATCTGATGTAGAAGTCCCCTTCTCACTGGAACCTCCCCTGGGTGTCCCAGACTAGCTTCTCTGAACGCCCATGGCTGACCTAGCCTGGGCTTCCGAAGCTGCACCTAAACGTTATCCGGCAGGTTTTACTTTCATAGAAAAGTCCTAGAGATCAGAGGAATGCATTTAGGGATTGGAGCCAGGCAGGCCAACAGCCTTGATTGAGTCTCCTATGGACTACATGCTGTCCTAAGCAGCTGGACCCGAGGACCTCGAGACCCCTTCAGACTCACATTGATGAGCCTGGGAAGTCCCCAAGCTCACCATGAAGTCTGGAGGCTTCAGGGGTTGGTTTGTCAGAGGATGGCACATATGCCCCCTTCACGCTCATCATGTCTAAAGGGAGGATACTCTAATTCTAAATCCTGTAATACCATAAATACCCACCAGGTGGCAGGAGGGTCCCTGCTTGGGAGATAAAGGACTGACTTCACACTGGGAGGAATTCTTAGGGCTCTGAAGGATGAAAGTCATTCAGAGTATTATGACTGAATGTCTGGAATCGGCAGAATCAGGAATCAGCGCTTGAAAGCAATAATAATGACCGCATTCATTTCTATCATAAGCCTTGCTAAGCCCTTTGTATTTATGATCTCAGTTGATCTGGGAGGAGGGGCTATCATGACCCTCCACACACCCCTATTCCTGAGGTGGGAGGTTAAGTGACCTGCTCAGAGTCACAAAACTATTAAGTGTCTGAGGTGGGATTTGAACTCAGGCCTTCCTGCCTGAAAATCAGAGGCTCCACTATCATCTTGAAATTTAGACCCATTTTCCGCTGCAAATGAGGGAAGTGAGCCCCCATGGAAGAGGAGTCCTCTCTTCTCACAAGACTTCCTGTCCTCAGCACGAAAATACTGTTTTTAATATCTCTGATGAAAATGACAAAACAGAGAGAACTAGACCTCTGTGAAGGTCAGTGCTGAGGGGCAGCCTATGGACGGGCTACCCATAGGTTAGTGACCCAGCAGCCTGTCTGGGCATGGCTGCAGAGCCAGGAGGAGTGCACAGCCTGGGCTCTGTCCGAAGGCCCGAAACAAGTCCCAGTAGACCACATCCATACATACCCCAGAGGGGTACAAATCAAAGAAAAATGTCTGCCCTCTCACCATGTACTGTCCCTCCGCCAGGCTCCTTCCCCTCTGGGCCCAGCCCCCAACTGCACTCAGACTCAGCAGAGCAAATAAAAGTCTCAGGCATCTCCAAATTTTCATTTATTTCCCCCTTCATGTGGCCAGAACACTCGACGTGGCCATCCTGTCCCCCACAACCCCCCACCCAAATGCGAAGCTGAGCTGAGATTATGGAGAACAGCTGCAGACTGCAGAGCAGCGATTCATCAGGCTGTTGTAGCGGTCAGACAGAGACCCCAAAGGTCAGGGCAGGATCAGATGTGAAGGAGGCTCATTCCCAAAGCAGACAGAGACACAGGCGGGAGGAGGGAGGGAGGGAGGCCTTAGAAAGCAGGGTGAGGGCCCTGATAAGGCTGCCCTGGGCTTGGGCCAATAGAGTCCAGGGAGGATGGCAGGGGCCAGTGCAGGGGAGAGAAGCCAGGGGTCACCAGGAACAGTAGAGGGACTGCAGGCTGGTTTTCTGTCTCAGGTCCATGCCAGGAAATTCTCTCAAGCTGAAGAAGGAAAGACAGATTGAGGGGGATCCTCCAAGTGCCCTCTGGCCTCCAGCCTCTCATCATTCTGAAGGGCCTGCCTCACCACCCAACCCAGTCTCAGCCCAACCTCCCACAGACCCTCCTCCTCTTTGCTCGGCCCCTCCCTCCTTCCAGGCCCCCAGAGTCTCACCTTTGGCTGTGAGAGAGACGTCGGACCCCTGTGCACTGTCATTGCCTGGAGACAAAAGGAGGGAAACAATCCAGTCAGGAACATGCATCCCAGAACCAGGGCATGGGAAGGAAAGGGGACACCAAGGGAAGGCTATTGGGCAAAAGCTCCTCATTGCTCAGGTCCCAGAGCACCATGGGCTGGCCCCTTCTTTCTACCCTCCATGTCTACCCTTCACTTACCTGCAGCCTGAACATAATCACCTCCTTTTACACCTGGAAAAGAAAACAAATTTCCAGTGAAGAATCCAGGAGAGAAGACCACACTAGGGTCTCAGAAATTCCAAGATTTGTCTTAGAGACACACCCAATAACCAGGACTGCACCCTCCATACCCTACACCACTCCAGCCTCTAGATCCAAGAGGAACAGAGAAAGGGCCCCCAAATGGGCACTTCCCCCCCCTCCAGGCATGGTCTACAGCCCCTAGCTGGGGAGACACCAGGCCCTGTTCATGTCTGAGTCTGAGGCAGATTCCCCACTCAGCCAGCCTGTGACACCCCTGCCAGGCATCCTCCAGAGAAATGGCTTCTAGTTGGGGATTTGTTCATCTCCACTCTTAGGGCTCGTCTAACCGTCCCTTAGATGAAAAGAAGAGGACTTGAGGACAGAGAGACAGGCTGCTGGGTCAGGGGAAGTCCGGATCTCCATAGGGCCTGATCCTTAATGACCCCTCCCAGTCCTGCCTACCTGAATTCTTCTTTCTCCAGATCCCAACTCCAGCAATGACTGCAATGAGGATGAGGAGGGCAGCAGCAATGCCCCCCACAATGAGCCAGGTGGATGAGGACTCTGGCTCTGAAATGGAGAAGGAAAGTGAGAGGCTCTGATCCCTGTCTGGCCTGAGTCACTAACTGACACCCCACCTTCCCCCAGTAACTCCCCCTCTCTCTGGTCCTGTGGGGTGGGGGTGGCCTTTTCCCAGCCCCTCACTGTCCTTACCCCACTGCAGGGTGAGGGGCTCAGACAGCCCCTCGTGCTGAACTCGGCAGGTGTATCTCTCTTCCTCGCCAGAGGTCACATGCACATCTGCCCATTTCTGGAAGGTGCCATCTCCCGCAGGCCTGGTCTCAATGAACTCCGTGTCCTGGGGCTGTTCCTCCCCATCCCTCAGCCAAGTCAGGGAGATCTCCTTGGGGTAAAAGCCCTGGGCCCGGCAGCGCAGGGTCACCTCCCCATAGGGGGCAGTAAGGTGGGTCACTCTGGCAGAGGGTGGGTCTGGAGGCAAAGGTCAGAGGCATTACCAGGCTCCCTTTCCCCCTTCCCCTCCAAGGGCACATGAACAGGAGGAACACCCCACAATCTGAGCCATGGGGTACAAGGGGTTCCTGGGGTTGGGGGACACAGGGCTGGGGCTGAGGAGTGACTAAGAAGGATGGGTTGGGGCCTTGAGCGCCGAGCACCCTTGGGTGGGTCTGCAGCCAAAGGTTAGGGGCATTTCCAGGCTCCCCTTCCCCCCTCCCCTCCAGGGGCACAAAGACTGGTGGGGGAAGGGGAGCACCCTACAATATGCCCTGGGGTACACGGGGTCCCGGGGCTGAGGGGAGGGGGAGCAGGGCTGCCCAGGGGCCTGGAGTGCCGCACACACTGGGGGGGCCCCATCTTACCCGTCCTCATCAGCGTCTCCTTCCCCATCTCCAGGTACTTCTTCACCCACGTCACGCACGTCTCCTCCAGGTAGGCTTTCATTCCCTCCGAGATGCTCCTCTCCGCCTCCCACTTGCGCTTGGTGCTCACGGCGGGGGGCACGGCCGCCGTCCAGGTCAGGGTCTCGGTGTCCAGGGCGATGTAGTCCGTCCCGTCGTAGGCGTACTGCATGAACCCGCGCAGGAAGCGGAGCTCGGGGGAGACCTCGCAGCCGTACATGTTCTGGAAGGTGTGCACGCCTGTCCGGGCGGGCCGGGTCAGTGAGGCCGGACCCTGGCTGACCCCGCCCCCCACACCCCCGGGGCTCCTCCCCATCCCCAGGGGGCCCCTCCCCCGTCACGCACCGCCCGCGCTCTGGTTGAAGTAGCCGCGCAGGGTCTCCAGGCCCGCTCGGAAAAACTGTGTGGCCGCCCTGTAGATCTGCGTGTTCCGCTCCCAGTACTCGGGGTCCTCCTGCCCCACGCCCTCGATCCACGCCGCCCGCGGCTCCTCCCTCTGCCCCGGGCGGTCGGTGTCGAAGCGCACGAACTGCAGATCGTCCATGTAACCCACGGCGAGGAACCGCGGCTCCCCGAACCCGGGCCGGGTCAGGCCGGTGTAGAAATACCTCATGGAGTGGGGGCCTGGGACGTGGGGACGGGGCCGGGGTCAGGGCGGGGCGCGCCGGGGGTGACCTGCACCCCGCCACGCCCGGAGCGACCCCTGACCCCGCCCCGCCCGGGAGCGACCCCTGACCCCGGAACGCCCGGAGCGACCCTTGACCCCGAGCCCCAAGCCCGCTATCTGGACATGCGGGACCCCCCCCAACCCCGCCCCTTACCCTCCCCTTCCCCCCATCCACACCAAGCCTTTCCCGACAACAACCGAGTCCGAGCCCCCAGAACCCGGACGCTGCCTCCCTCTCCCCTCCCCCGCCTCCGGGTCCGGGGTCCCCCACACTACTCAACCCCGGCCCCCCCCTTGTGTCCTCACCTGCCCCCTGCTCCCCCCATCCTCCGGGAAGCTCTTTATCAAAGCTGCCCCTGGTTCGCCCTTGGGGGGCTCCGGGGGGATATCGGGGGGACCCCAAACAGCTCTGCTCCTTAACGCCCCCAGGACTGTGGCCCCCATTCTCCCTCCCCTTGACCTCCCACCCCTACCGATCCACTCACCCCCCCCAAACTAAGGGACCGACACAAAGACACCCCCCCAAATCCCCGCTCAGGAGAGGCGGGCTCCCGGTCCAGGCTGATTCCAGCTCCCCCCCCTCACCCCGCCCGGACCGCACTGACCAGAAGGAGCCGGGTCCGAGGAAACGCTGTCTGGGCTGGGGTCCGAGGAGCTTCGTATAGGGAACCCCATCCCGGCCCCACGGCTACCCCCGGGTGCCGCGTCCAGCCTCTCCTTACCCGCCCAGGTCTCCGGCAGGGCCAGGGTCCCCAGCAGAAGGAGAGCGCCCAGGGAGCGCTCCATGGTCCGCAGGAACAGGAGCCCAACCTCACCCAGACCTCTGGGCGCTGGGTTTATAAAGAGACGAATCCCTCACTTCTGATTGGCTTCCCGGGGGCTCTGCCAGCCAATAGCGGGTGGGAGACAACAAACGTCACTGGTGACTGGGCAGAAGGAGCCCGCACAGGTTGGGAGACCAAAACCGAAACTGACCCTGAGGAAATCCCCCTCATAGACCTTGGCTCTGTCTCTGTTCTTCCCAGAACAGCCTCTGATTCCGTGGGGCAGCCCAGGCTCCCTCCCTCCCATCTTCACTCCAGGAGCTCAGGGCTCTTGTGCTCCCAGCTTGAACCAGAGGAAAAGAAGGGTAAGGGCTAGAGTCCACCCTGCCCTCCAGCCCTCCTCAGTGCCACCCTTTCCCCTCCTTAGAAGTTGGGGAGAAAATGTCCCCCCCCAGACTGAGGGGGTCTGAGGACTGAAGAATCTGCAGGCTGACTTGAGACCAAGAGCTGCCCCCTAGGATTTAAGGACCTCCATCCCAGCTGTGACTGGGCAAGTCTTGTAACCTCCCCAGGCCCTGCAGATAAACAAGCCAGGACCCAAGAATGCAGAGGAAACCAGAGTCCAGGAAATGGAATTGGGAATCCGAGTAGCAGAGGGGCAGGGATGTGGCCCAGTGGATAGATCCAAGGGCCTGCAGTCAGGACAAAGTGACTTCTAATCCAGGTCTCAGACACTTACCAGCTGTGTGACCCTGGGCGAGTCACTTAACCCTGTTTGCCTCGGTTTCCCCATCTGAAAAAAGAACTGGAGAAGGAAAGGGCAAGCCACTCCAATGTCTTTGATTAGAAAACCCCAAAAGGGGTCACAATGAGTCAGACCCAGCTCAGTAACATAAAGGAAAGAGCTCAAATATTAAAATGGAGGGGAGTGCCATTTCAGCCTAAGGCTGGTCTGAGCTGCCTGAAATGTGAAGGTGTGAATGCCTGGTAACTTCTTTTTTCAGAAACAATGAACCTGGGCACATTTGGTAGGATTTTCCCTCTTTCTTGTCTGATTCCCTGAACTGGGAAACCATGAAACTAAAGATTTTACAGAGAGGATCAAGTTTCCATAATATTGACCCTAGTCCGGAGCCTCATCCTACTTCTGAGAAAGTTCAGACATCTCCTTTCCTACCATCTATCAGCAGCTCTAATGCCTCCTTTTTTGGTTTGGGGCCCAAAGAATTGTGTCCTCTTATTTCAGCACTCTTATTATCATGCACAAAATTTACCCCTTCACAGGAGATGGCAAGATTATTTTCCCATGGCTTTCTCTTAGTGCGGCTTGGAGACCTGTTTCCAGGTCATTTGTAGTTCCCAGGACTTTAGAAATATTCATATCCTTTCAGCGCTTATCTACTGGCAATGGCTCTTGGTTCATATTGGTGTCAGGTCTCTGTCTGGATATAAAGGACTTATTTTGGTCAGACTTGATGTATCCATTTGGCATATGTCCTACTAATAGTTTTTCATGTTCGATCTTCATTTATTTTAGTGAAACCTGTTAGATTTTATGTGGTTAGGATTATCTGTTTTTTTAAAAATAATATCTTGGATTAAGAAAGCTCCTTGACACAGTTGTAGACATTAAATGAATGGATTTTCTTCTGATTTTTTCACTCAGGAAAAACTCCATTTACCATGCTCAGCCTTCTTAAATTGAGACATAAAGGAGAAACCTCTGTTATAAAGTTGTGTACTCAAGGGCAGCGTTCCAGCATTGTTCATGCGGCCCCAAAGAAACAAAAGCATGTACAAGTGTTCTGCACTCTGAATCTTTCATCTCCATCAGGAAGTAGGGAGCATCTCTCATCCCTTGCCCTCTGCAGTCCCTCCTTTGATCCGTTCAAGTGAAATTGCTATTCTGTTGTCAGATTCTTACCCCTCCAGACCCTCCTCTGGTTCACAGACTTCGCTTCATCTGGATTATGGGAGATCCTTGTCTCTCACCTTCACCTCCTCAGAAGCCTTTCTCTTCTGGAATGTTCTCAGCTCTCTGCTCCTTGGTAAGTCTTTCTTTCTGGATGTTTGCTGTATTTTTTTTTCTTTGACCTTAAGCTCTGGATTTGGGCTAGGAGGAACCTGGGAGTTTTCTCTTGGGGTTCTTTCCAGAGATGGGTTCTTTTGGGTTCTTTTTATTTCCATTTTGACCTCTAGCTCTAAAGGCATCCAGTAGTATTTTTTTAATGTTTCCTTGAATTAAGATTTAGGGCCATGGTTTCAATGGCTCTTAAATTCTCTCTCCTTAATACTGTTTTCAGGACTATAATTTTCTTTACAGGTTCTTCTGTTTTTCAGTCTTTTGATTTCATTTGGATCTTGCTCGTTGTGTCACAGAGTCATTCTAGTTTTCCATACATTTGTAGCTTGGACAAGGTTCTGCAGCTCTTGGGGCAAGCCTGCAAAGATTGAGATGAATCCTGTATCATTTCTTATTGATCATATTTACAGTTTATTGATTTGATTCTGAAACCACTTTCATCCTGTAATTGCCTGAGTTACAGTTCTTTGTCTCTAAACTTGGGTCAGAGTTCAGCTGGTCTGGAAGACGTTAAGCTGAAAAGTCCAGCTCTCCTGCTCAAGGAATTTTACTAACCTTGGGAAATGGGTGAGAAAGCAAGGGGGTTTGGGTCCGACATCTTTGTGCCACCAAGTTGTCCTTCCAAGATGTCTGGTTTGCTGTCCCAATGCCCGGGCCACTATCCTGCACCTGGACTCAGGCCATGAACATGTTTTAGTCTCACAGCAGGAAAAGGAGGGGTGTTGCTCCCCTCCATTACCAAACTTTCAACCAATCAGGTTGTTCCCTGGCCTCAGCACTGTAACTAGGCCTTAATCCCACGATGTCACCTACCCTGCTCTGCTCTTTCTTCTGTGCTCCCCAAAACCCACAGAGGGGGAAGTGTCCTTTTGCTCCAGGCCTCTGGCTCATTTATTGATAGGGAGCATTCCCTGCTAATAGATGTTATCTTACTCAGATATCTGCCTCAGCTTACCCTTCTGTTAAAATTCAGTTGTGAAAAGCCCATTATTCCACTTCTGATTCTTTCTTCCACAGCAGTCATTTAAATTCCAGTTCTTTCCTCAGTGAAAAATATTATCACAAGCTTCTTTTTACCCTTTTACCTATTTGTTCTCTTCCAGAAATCCTAGTTGAATTCTGCCCACTCTGTGCTTTTCTTTGAGGCTTTGTGTGTTGATGTTTTGAAGTCATTTTCTTCGTCTGGGTTTGTGTCTTCAGCATCCCTGTCCCCATGGGATCCTTTCTTGTCTGCTAATTCTTTTAGTCTGCTTCCTGACCATGGACCTGATGTCAGGGCCAGGCTCTCTCCACATTCTGAAGGGCATGTCCAGAATAACCTTGTTGCAGCTTTCTTGAGGTTCTGAGTTGTATGTTATTCCAGGATCTCAGGGAAAGCTCACTCCAGGCACCTGTAAGTTTTCAGTGCTCCCAGGATGGTCTGATTCCCTATCCACCACTCCGCCATCATAGATCTGCAAATTCCTGAACTATGTTTAAGTCTAAGCAATACATCTGTGGGCTGGGCCCATGTGGAGATTACTGATGGATTCAGTCACTATAAGCCAGCTGGAAAGCTATGCTGCTAGAAAGTGACAGAACTTTAGAGTCCCCTTTCATCTGTGATTCTTTCCATGGTTATTTTTCTGTGGGCTTCAGACTGGGCTGGAAGAGACCTGAGACCTCACTCTGCTCCTGGGATTGGAACCACAAGCTGCTGCTTGCCTTGAATGTGTTTCCTGCTTAAGACCCAGCCTAGGTCCTGGCACCTGCCCCTCACCCAGGATCTGCCTCTTCTAGGGGTAGATCCCCTCAGTTTGCCCTAGATGTCTAACCCCAAGTTGGGCAATAAGAGATAGGGTTTTCTCTATCCCCTGTTCCTACCCCTTTATGGTGGATCTGGAACCCCTTCTTGGCCTGATGAACGGTCTTTCCCTGAGCTGATACACTCAGCCACGCCTTTGCTGGCTGGACCCCTTCCTCAGCATGCATTTAGGATATGGTTAGGGTTAACACCCAGGGTCCACAGAACCCTCTGTGTCTGGAACAATGCTTCTACGTTCGGGCTGGGCCATGTTCTACATCTGCTTTTAGAAGGTGCGAAGGTGCCAAGGTAGACGTTCTCTTTCCTTCTCCTCCATCTTTCTTCTAGGTCTTTTAATCAGTGATTTTTTTGGCCAGGTACAGTCTCCATTTTGAGTGCAATGTAGTAGGAGGTGGAAGCTGGGAGTCTTAACCCAACTAATCCCAAATGACTTTCTGGTTTTCTCTGCAGTGCTTGTCTAAAAGGGGAATCCTTCACCTGCCCATTTGTGGCAGTGAGTTTAGCCAATGCTGGTCCACTGCCTTTAGTCACTTTGGCTTTTCTTATCTAGTTTGTGCCCCTTCTTCTTGTATGAAATGATGGGTAGAAAAATGAGTAGAACCTCAAGAACATATACAGTGTATATTATGACTGTTGTCCTTCATTCTAGAAGAGGACCAAAATGACATCTCTATATTAGGGTCAAGTCACAGTGTGTCCAAGTGTAGCTGATCAGACCACTACAAGCTTGGAAGGCTCGACCACAGGCTGGGCACAAACAGTCCATGTGAGCATTTGGGGTGGATTCTCTAAATTTGTGCATCTCGCTTTTCTTTTGAACTATTTCAATTCTGCTTTGTTGGTAAAGCACAGCCCCTTCTCTGATGTGGGCATGCCATGTGGTCCTGTGCCAGTGTCTCCTATGTCATGCAATCAATTCCAGAGTTCTTCAGAGAGACCTTGAGAGTGTCCTTGTAGCACTTCTTTTGACCCCCATGTGATCCTTGCCCTGTGTGAGTTCTCCATAAAAGAGTTTTTTGGGCAAGCATATATTTGGCATATAAATAAGGTGGCCAGCCCTTCATAGTTGCACTCTCTGCAGTCAAGTTTGAATGCTTGGCATTTAGTTTGAGAAATGACCTCCGTGCCTGGTACTAATCCTGCCAGGTGATCTTCAGAATCTTCCTAAGACAATTCAGATGTAAGTGATTCAGTTTCCTGGCATGGTGCTGGTAGGCCAGCACACAGCAATGAGGTCAGCACAGTGGCTCTGTAGACCTTCAATTTGACAGTCTCTTCTCTCTTTTCTCTCCCATACTTTCCTTTGGAGCCCCTCAAACACCGAGCTAGCTCTCGATGTATGCATCGACCTCATTGTCACTGTGTACATCCCTGCAAAGTACACTACCAAGATAAGTGAACTTATCAACGCTATTCCAAACTTCTCCACTTGCCAGAACTGTGGTGCTGACTGATGGAGCACCTGTGTTTTCTAGGTGTTAATTGTTAGGCCAAAATGAACACAAGCAACAGAAAATTGATTCCTACTTTGTTACATCTCAGTTTCAGAGGCTGAATTTAGTGCACAGTCATCCGTGAACAAAAACATCTTGGACCAACTCTCCCTGCACTTTAATTTTGGCTTGTTGCCTTTTCACATTAGATAGTTTGCCATCACTACCATCGGTAGCTGACCTTGATGCCATGCTTGCCCTCATTGATGGCCTTTGACAACATGGCTGAGAACATTATGCTAAAAAGCATGGGAGGAAGAACATAGCCTTGTTTCACTTGATTGGTGACTGGTAAAGCAGGAGAACATTGTCAATTATCTGGTACCTGGGCAAGCATGATGTTACACAATACAGTACTATTGAACTTTTCCGGGCAAACAAATTTGACATAATTTTCCATAAGCACTTGTGAGTGACAGAGGGACAAATGCTGTGTGCAGATATCTGTTCTGCTCCTGGCATTTCTCCTTCAGTTGTCAGGCAGCAAACGCCACATAGAGACCCTTTCTGAAGCCACACTGGATCTCTGGTAGATACCCATCTTCCAGATGAAGGATCAGCCTGTTAAGGAGGACTCTGGCAAGATTTTCACCAGCAATGAATAAGAGAGAGACCTCCCTGTGATTGTCACAGGACAGTCTCTTTCCTTTACCTTTATAGAGATGGACAATGGAAGTGTCCTTTGATTCCTAGGGAATAACCACCTCTTGCCATATAACCCAGAAAATTTCAGTCAGCTTTTGTAAATCTCAGCTGGAACAGAATCAGCACCAAGTGCTTTGCCACACAAAAGGAGCCGAACATAATGGTGATCAAAACCTCTTCTTCAGGGGGAAGAGAAGTTCCAGACCTCAAACTATCATAAAGCACCAATCATCCAAACCATCTAGTATTGGTTAAAAAATAGAAAAATTGGTGGGAGACTAAATAGGAATCAGAAACAATGGAACTCAATAGCCCAGAGTGTGATAAAGGGAAAAAATAAATTATCTAGGAAAATGCTCTGTGTTTGATTAAAACACTTTCTGGGAAAACAACTTACGTTGCATTCCATGACACATTCTAAATAGATAAGCAATCTTAATACTAAGGGCCTACTATAAAAAAATTAATAATAAATAAATAAATAATTATAACTAACACTTACATAGTGTTTACTATGTTCCAGGCACTGGGTTGAGGACTTTACAATTATGTTCTCAACTGATCCCTACAACAACCCTGAGAGATAGGTGGTGTCATTATCATCACAGATGAGGAATTGGAGGCAAACAGATGAGGTGAGTTGGTTGGTTGTTGTCTTTCATCTTCGAAGAGGACCAGAATAACATCGCCATGATAGAATGCCTTTTAATTCAGGCGTAAATTGAATTTAAGTGAGGCAGAGTGGCATGAAGCTGTCAGCCTCATTGTCTCCTCCAGAGTCATCATAGTCCAGTGGCAGGACAGAGTAAAGATGGTTGATGATGGCTCAGAATGCAGTGAATGACCTTGACATCTTTGGGGTCTCATCAAGCTCTAAGCGTTCCATATCACCTGCTTCATCTGCCTTCATGGCCGTTGGAACAAGTGGTTCTCATCCACCCATTCCACCAGAGGAAGTCTCCACGTACTTGACATAGACACCCCCCTAACTCACCAATGGTTTGACACCCCTTGGTTACTCTCAAACTGGTTTGACCCATCTGCCAAAATGGTTTACCAGGTTGTGGCTGCTGCACATGCTGCAGCTTCTTGGAGCCACAGGTGAGAGTTAGGTGGAACAGCTAGACACCGAAGGTGAAAAGAGCCCTGAAAAGGGCTTGGCAGTCATCACACCAAAGGTACTGGTCCTCCCTAAACACACCCTACACCCCCATTAGGTGAGTACATCATATTCCTGTCTTTGGGTAGGGAATGTGTTTTTTAACTGGAGATAGAGGCACTTTTAAAAGATAAAATACAAATTTTTGACTACATGAAACTAAAAAGCTTATTTACAGACAACATTAATGCTTGTAGAATAAGAAGGGAAGTGGTCAAATGGGGGGAAAAATCTTTGTATCAAATTTCTCTGATAAGGGTTTGATATCCAAGATATACAAACTCAGAGGATATATACAACCAATTCTCAAGCAAAAAATTGACTCAAAACCTCATGAAATGCTCCAAATCACTTTGACCCAGCTATTCAACAACTGGGTTTATACTCTGAGTTCAAATCTGGCCTCAGACACTTCCTAGCTGTGTGCCCTGGGTATGTTACTTCCTCACTTTCTGCCTCAGTTTTCTCATCTGTAAAATGGGGACCATATCAGCATCTACCTCACAGGGTTGTTGTGAGAATCACATGAGACAACACTTGTAAAGTCCTTAGCATGTGCCTGGCGCCAAGTAGGTGTTTAATAAATGGGAAAGGAAGAGGAACCATATGTTTAATTAAACTTGTCATCGTTCTTTTTATGGTCTCCTCAAACTGGGAACAAAAACCTTGTCTTCCTGTTGCAAAATGGTTATGAGCCAAAGTGTGCCAATGTGCCAGTGTATTGTTGCCCCTGCTGTTGTTCAGTCATTGCAGTCAGGTCCGACTCTTTGTGACCCCACTTGGGGTTTTCTTGGCAAAGACTCTGGAGCAGTTTGTCATTTCCTTCTCTACCTCATTTTTCAGATGAGGAAACGGAGGAGAAGAGGAGAGGAGAGATACAGAGAGAGTCAGACAGAGTAGCTCCAGTTGGTTAAAATTAAAATCACTCCTGAACACCAGGTTTTAGAGAAAGAAAATGGGAAATCCTGAGGCAGGATCCAGTGGATCATTACTAAAATACCAAATGTGTGTGTGTGTGTGTGTGTGTGTGTGTGTGTGTGTAGGCATGTGCATATATGTGAAATTCTTGATAAACCAGGAAATCTTAAAAAATGTTTCTCTTGGACAAATTCCCACTTACAGTAAAGACAGTACATCAGTGACTTGATAAATGGATCTGTGGGTAGATCTGAACACCTCATCTCTAAAGGTCCACCTTTGTTGGGTAGTAAGAAGAGATGTTGGCTGCTTACTCCCTTGCCAAGAGTACCAGGCTGGAGTTATACCCATGTATTACCCATCAAATAGTTGATACCTAAGACTCAGAATATTTTTATGATTCAAGATAAAACTCCCCTTCCACAGTGGGGAGAAGAGCAGCAGTTCTGCCCCAGCATTAGTTAACTTAGTCTGACAGTTGAATCCCACTCCCATTAATAATTACATGAAATGAAATCAGGAATAACTAGGAACAATACAGTCCCTGGGGACTCCACAGATTAGTTTAGGCAACAACACTCTGATCCCCCCAGGGAGTCCATTCAGCCATGTCAAAGGGTGCATGCCCCAGGAATGAAGGGAAATGGGAATGTGTCAGCTTCTCCTCACCTGGGGGGTGGAGAGCAGGGCAGCCCCTGTGCTTTCCCACATGATACCCATGTGGCATCTTCTTACACCATTCTTTCCACCAGTCAGGAGTCACCAGTCTCACAACAGACATGCGACATCATAGGGCTATCTGTCAGTGGGCAGCCAAAACCACATGGGGTGAAAGAGGCTTCTTAGATACTTGGATACCTTTTCTTTTTGTATGTCCATCCCTCACCTCCAGTCCTATATTGGGAAGATCAGGAACAGTAAACACCGAGAAATAATGGAATGCCACCTGGTTTGTAAAAGACAGTGCTGTATGTGTGTGTGTGTGTGTGTGTGTGCATGTGTGTGTGTGTAACCTCTCCTTATATGTAAACACATACACACACACACACGCACAGACACACACACACACACACACACACACACACACACACACACACACACACACACACACACACACACACACACACACACCCTGGCCTTCAGTACACCACCTCAAACCACAAACACAGGGCAGGTCAGAATTCTCTTCAAACCCTATGTCCTCAGCCTTTACCCATGGGTTTTGCTTTGGCCAGTTCACAGCTGAACATGTTTAGATCAAAGTCAAGGCATTTCAATGAAATACTGAGACAAATGAAGTCATCCCGTCACCCCTCCCCCCCATGAGCCTCAACACACTTTCTTGCACACTGTAGGCAGTGGAAGAGTGAACATTCATGAAGATTCTGGGCAGGAAACCTGCTCATGTGGAGTCAAGTGACTGAGACACTAGAGGGGAGAACGGGGCATAGTCAGTTCTGCTCTAACACTCATTCTGACGATGTGAATTTGTTCCAGTGTGACTGATAGAGAATGACTGAACACACTTGAATTTTGTGTTTGCTTATGCGAGCACTTTCATTTTGGAGAAACTGAGAAGACAGAACCACTTCCCAACAACTCCCAAGCTGCAGTCTTCATCCTTATGCCCAGATCCACAAGCCAACTTTCAGACTTTGTAAGGGCAAAGCACCACATTTATCATAGAATCTGTGGGGCATTTGGAGCTGACAGCTAAGGAAGGCTGCCTCTCCCCCTTACCCACCTTTCACTATGGCCTGGAGCTATGGTCCACTGAGACCAGCCTCCCACCCAGAACAACTCCATGCCAGCTGGGGGGCTGGTGCATCCTGGGGAACAGGCTGAGTAGCAGCCCTCAGCCACTATTTACTATGATGTTTGAGCATTTCTTAGCCATTTAAATGCCTAAGACTGCACTACCATCTTCCTTTGGCTCCAATCTTTTTTTTTTAGTGTGTCACTGATACAGATTGTGTGTTGTGATCCTGCCCTCATTTTCCCATCACCTTTGTGACTTTTACTGTGTGATTTTGTATAGCCAGTGATTTTTAGGAACACATGTATCACATTCCAGAAGAACAGGTTGAACAGGGAAGTTGACTTGTGTTTGGATCCTTTAAAGTTGTGGCCATCTCTGAATGATGTTCCCCTTCTCCTCTGTAGGAACTGCTGCTGGTCAAGCATGATTCTCTATATCCAGTTGTCCATTCTGGCCTCCACTGCCTTCATTAGATGTTGTTCTCCAATGTAGCTGTTCCTCAACTCTGGTCTTTGCAGGGTTATCTGATGTCCTGGACAATTCATCCACTAAGGGTGTAACTGAGGTGGCAGCTCTCTCCTCAGGTCTCAGCCACCCACGTTATTCGCCAGGTCCCCCATCAGGGAGAAGTTGCTTCTCTTCTGGCCTACTCTGTAAACCAGCTCTAAGCTGGTTTTGATCCCCAGCTCTAGACCTCCTTAGTCAAGGGAAAGCTGCATCACAGCCCCCACTGAAGGAAGTTGATTCCGTGAGCCCAGAAGAGGGGGAGGGTCTTCAGTCTCCCCAGCGTGCCACCTCAGCTGTGAAACCATCTTCAGTCTCCACAATCAGAAGGCATGAAGCTTCCTCTCTCTCCTCTGCCAGGCTTCCATGCTGAGCTTCATGGCTAATGGGAAATCAGGAAAATTCCATTCCCCTGGGGCTTGCTTGTCTGAGAAGGCTGGAGGTTCTAGGTTGAACTCTGGTCTCTCAGAATTCTTTTCCTAAGTGAATCTGAACTTTTTACTGGACAAAGCAACTCTGAGATCCTCTGCTGTGTCCTGTGGATTTATCCATCTGAAGTCAACAAACTGATGACAACAAACCAATTTCCACTCTTCGATGGAATCACCTAGAGGAAGTCCATGTCCCCAGGGCTCTTCTGTTTGCAGTTGAGACACTGGCACCCACTGGGAGCCTTTCGGTTCCACTAATGGTGGCAGAGGAGCCCACTACTCCCGAATCCATTTCAGAAGTGATATAACAGGGACCTCAAGAGGACAGAGCTCAAGAAGACGGCTCATCTCCACATCCCAGGCCCACAGAGAGCAGTGGCAGCTCTAGTGAAAGGTCTGAAGCCTGTGCTTGGTGAGCAAGGGTGTATCAGGGCACATGAACCCACACAAAGGCCAATACTGGAAGGAGGCTGGAACAATACCCAACTGACTTCTGCCTTTGCTGGCTTATTCCAGCTGTCAACAGCATGGCACATTTCAGAATCCATGAGACATCAGTTGGTGTCCAGATCCCTGGAGCATCCCAGCTCAGAGCACCCACAGGCCCTTTGATAGCTGGATGGGAATTTCTGGTACCTCAGGGAAGTACAGAAGTGGGGGCTGTAAATCATTTTGGATGAACAAAGAGCAAAAATAGCCCCGACCACAAGAAAAAATCAACAAGAAGACTGCATTAGGCTTAAAGGTATTGTAGACAGTGAAATTATGTGAAGTCAGTAAACAGGTACTGGCTGGCTTAGCAGCTAAGTATTTAAAGAAAATAGCTAATCAGAAACATGGGGAGAAGCAATGAGTAAATCTATAATGGACGGAGACCTCCCTTTGTGGAACTCAGGTGAAGCACCTCCCAGGGACCTTGTGGTTGTCGTTATTGTGTTTGTCCTTCTTTTCAAAGAGGACCATGACAGCAAGATGATGACATGACTTGCAGTTGACTTCGCAACCTGGAGCTTCATTGCTGGCAGAGCACCATCCCCTCCCCCCCAACCCAACCCATCACACTTATTTTTAATGTTTCATCTCAAAAGAGATTTTTTTAGCCTTCCTCTTAATCCTCTGGCACTTGTGAGGCAGAGGGAGACAGACCCTCATTGCTCTGCCCATCCATGGTTTATGGATTTACCCCAGGAGGATTCCATCTCCCCCAGCCATGTCTTCTAATGAATTCTCCTGCTCGACCCCAGGGGTTAGGGACCTACAAGTGACTATGATGACATTCACTGATGTACAAATGTAGGCCCTCCAACTGTCAAAGAGAACCTCATCCCAGTCTGCAGTAAACAACCAAATAATAGCTAACATATATTAAGCACCTACTGTGTGCCACATACTGGGCTAAGCATTTTTCAATTCTTGTCTCATTTGATCCTTACAGCCACCCTGAGAGGGACATTCTATTACGATCTCCATTTTACAGAGGAGGAAACCAAGGTAAACAGAGGTGAACATACTTGCTAGTAAGTAGTGTCTGAGGCTGGATTTGAACTCAGGTCTTCCAGACTCCAGGCCTAGTGCTATATACACTATGATGACTCCTAGGAGCCCTGAATTTCATCACTTTCAACACACAATTCTTACACAATCCAAAGCCTAGATGATAGCACAACACACACTGTATAGCAATTAATGTTCACATACACCAATGGTGTTCTCATGTTCTGCATTTAAGCCTGTACAAAAAAAGCACCTGCATATAAAGACAATCACACTGCAAACATGTAAGTCCAAATTTTCTGGTAATAAGCTGTGGCTTCCTATACCACCTTCCTAGCTACACATAAATAATTGGTGTTGTGTAGTCTCCTTGGTCATCATTTGTCCATTTTTCTGGGAACAACCCAAATAGACAGGCCCTGCCCCAGCCCTCTGACCTTGGGGGCAGTCCTCTGGTGGCTCTGAGGCTGGCACCATCTCTGGGAGTCACCTCTGCTCCTCGGATCCTCCTCATCTGGAATATTAGGAATAAAGAGACCTCCCCACAGCCATGTAAACACAAGTCCACTGCAATGAGGCATTTTGGGGTGGGATCTTAGCCCTTTGCTGGGCACAGATGCTCTCTCTGGCTGTTCATCATCTGCATCTTCTTCTTCCTCACACCATCTCAGGCAGCTGGGGGAATGGAGAAAGAGCTGGCCCTGGAAGTCAGAAAGACCTGAGTTCAAATCCTGCCTCAGATGCTTCCTAGTGGGGTAACCCTGGACAAGTCACTTCACCACCACGTAATGACACCTGCTTGGCAGGGTTGTTGTGAGAATCAAATGAGGTCATGGAAACGTGTAACGTGTAAACCTTAAGGTGCTATGATATCACAGCTAAGGAGGGTTGTTCTTGTTTAAAGAGATGAGCAGGCTCTTAAGATGCTTGTCCTCTCACTCACCTGTGAGGACACCCCCAACAGGCGATGCTGTCTGGTCCTAATTTTTACAACTTGCTGCCACTCTGAGGGCTCCCTCAGTAAAATACCCATGTCTGAGAGGAGGCATTTATGCTATTAAAGAGAGTATTTCTCTTCCTTTTTGTCTTCCAGTTGGAGACTCCAAAGCCTTTGGGAAGGAAAAACACAAGAGAATCAGACGGATGGTCCAGGTGATCCTCAGCCCTGGTGGAGAAAAGGAAACTTCCTGAGGTCATTTTCCAAGAACCTAGATGGACATCATGAAAATGTTCCAGGAGAGTGCACCCAGTGACTGATGCTGGAAAAAAAACATGAGGGAACGATGTATTGTAAAGACTAATTACTGAGAGAAGAAAGTACATAAGTCTACCCTCCTCTATTCCCATTCAGATGATGTCCAAAGGGAAGAATGCTCATGCTGGAAAGGGAAAGGAATAATCATTTATAGAGTACCTACTGTGTGCCGTGTGCTCTCTGTGCCTGGGGGCTTTGCTCTAATTATTCTAATGAGTAATCCTCATTAGACCCCTGCAAGGTTGTTATTATCCCCATAATAATTTTTATGCTATTATTTTCTCCACTTTACCATTGAGGAAATGAAAGTAAACAGGTTAAGTGACTTGACCAGGGTCACACAGCTAGAAAGTGTCTGAAGTCAGATTTGAACTCAGGTCTTCCTGAATCCAGGTCTAGTGCTACACTATACCACTTAATCACCTCTAAAAAAAAAAAAAAACCCAACATTTTGAAATAATTAACAGAATCAATACAGAGGGCACATTACACTTCTTTAAAAACACATAAGCACACACACACACACACACACACATACACACACACACACATACTTCCTTTATTGTTTGCTGAGAAGCTGACAAGAAAACAATTTTAAATTAACAAATTGGCTTCAATATTATTTTTCATTTAAAAAAAAAAAAGATGAGGAGGGGAGAATAGGGAAGGAGAAATAAGACGTTGGGCTTTGCCACATTAACCTTAAAGCAATGATATGATCTCATATCATCAAAGTTCTGCTAAAATAGCCCCCTTGGAAAATCAGTGTCTGTGCTTCACATAAAGACAGTAGGCGTTGAAGTGAATCCCCAAGATTATATGAGGCCCCTTCCAGCCTAGATCTAAGATTCTATGTTTAAAGCCTCCCAGGTCACATGAGCAACAAGATAGCAGCCTAGACATTTTCTCTGGTCCCCGGAACATCTCAGACTTTTCAAGAAGAGAAATTTCGTACCAGAAATAAAACAATTCTACTTGTTTCCATGGTGTAAGACACCCAGAATCAAAAATAAGGGAGAAAAAACCTTGAGCTCACTCACTCTCCCACTTCCTACACTAGGAAACCCAAGGACACAACACAGGCTTGCAGGTGCCATGAAAATACTCAGGTAGTGCTGGCAGCTTGGTCACGGCTCTTCAGGAGCAAAAATACTCCCAGGGGCTGTATCCCAGAAGTGCCAGTGCTGCAGTGCTCTGATCTGCAGCCTCTGGACCGCCAGTGTTGGACCAGAGAGCCGAGGAACTGAGGGAGCAGAACAGGTCACCAGGACAGGATACTGTGCATGGGTAGTGGGGGAGGGGTGCTGCGCAACACTCCATCAAGCCTGAAGAAAGAGCCCAGAACTCAACTGGGACCAGTTCTGACCACTCAAAAGTCTACTGAGGCCAAGACTTTGGCTAGTGAAGCATGAATTGCCCAAGGTGGGCACTTTGAGATCCAACTCCCAAGGAAATTACAAAGGGAAGAAAGTCAGAAGCAAGAGCTAAGAAAAATGGGGCAGTGGGGGGGCGAATAAAGATTGAAAGTACCAAAGAAAGTACTAGGAAGAAAGAATCTGAAAGACCCTGAATATAAACACATCAATCAGTAAGAAAACCAATAACAGAAGGAAATGTGACCTCCAGATCTAGTAAATGAGTGGGCCTCAATGAATAAATACTGCAGATTGAAGGGAAATGATCCAGCCTTTGAGACAGAGAATTCTATGGAATTTGAGGAGTACACGATTCCTGATGTGTATTTAAAAGAGAAAGAAGAATCGTGAGAGCAGAATTGATGTCTTCCAAAGCAAAAATAATGATGAGCAGAATGGAAACCCTTAAATCTCTCATGGCAAGTCTCCAAAGAAACAAAAGAGAGAACCATTGATGGGGAAAGAAAATCTGAAAAGGATTTGGAAAAGTTAAGCTGTACAAGGCAGGGGCAGAAAGTGCAGGGAGGGCAGAGCCCAGAAGGGAGACTTTGGAAACTTTAATTGTATAAAGAAAACAGAGAAAAGAGAGAGCAGAGGATTAAATCATGAATCAGAGAGTAAAATATAAAGCTAACTCATAACTTTAATTGTCAAAGTATTTAAATAATATCATAAAAAGTGACAGATTGTTTAAGAAAACAAAACTTTATAATCTGTTACTTATAAGAAACACATTTAAAAACCAAAGATACACACAGAATTTAAATGAAAGGAGGGGGAAAAAATTTATTCTGCATCAAGTGAATTCCAAAAAGCAGGAGTTATCATTGTGCTATCAGATAAAGCAGAAACAGGCATTCCGAAAAGCAAAAGGGGTAAATAAGGAAACTGTATTATGCTGAAACCGTAGACAACTAGTCAGTATCGGTCAAAAACTTATGTGCTACAAATGCATTCGAATCCAAATTCCTAAAGGAAACATAGAAATGATAAATAAAGCAAAAACCTGGGTTTTTTACAAGATCAAATTGATAAACCCTTAGCTAATCTGATTAAAAAGAAGAGAGCATTTAGGGTTAGAATAGAATTGCAAAGGAGTAAGAAAGTGAAGTCACGGCAAAACCAGAAAAATAAAAAAATGAACGGAACAAATGATGCACAGTGAGTTATATGCTAACAAAAATAAGAACTCAAAGACACAGAGGAATACCTTCAGCAAAATAAAATGCCAAAACTATCAGAAGACCAATAGAGAAATTCCTTAACCCAATCTCCAAAAAGGAAATAGATGGAGTTGTAAAGGAACTATCAAAAGGAAAAAATCCAAATTCCCAAATAAAGAGCTTATTTTTTTTTTTGACAGGGGAGGTGGATTAAGGGAGCATGAGTGTCTGAAACTTCCTTGGTAGTTTTGGGCATGGAAGAAGGTGGGGAGAGGGAATCAAACTAGACCTACTTTGTGAGCAGTGTAGGGAGAAAGACCTGTTTTCCCTTTGGGGAAGAAGAGAGGACTTGAAAACTTTCACAAAAAGGTCTGCAGACTCCCATCAATCATCATCAATCATCAATTTGTGGAAGCGATCCATACCCCTGGCTTACCTGGACAAGCACATAGAAGGCTTTCTTATCCAGTGACTATCTGGAAGTGGCCAAATCAAGAAAAGGGACACAATTTTTATGAGTCTGGGAAGTGTTGCAATCTAGAATAAGAGAAATTCTGGGCACAAGGTGACATTAAAGGCAGTTAGCTCCTGGCTAGGACTTTGTTTGTCAAGCCAGTTCTTTGCCTGAGTGACGTTCAAAGATAATCGTTGTGAAAAATAGGAAGAAGTCGGAGAATTGGTTCAGCAGACATCACCACACTAATCCTTAAGTAATGGCAGGGTGAAAGCCATCCCATGCTCTAGGAAAAGTGTGACCAAATATGGGGAGTAATGCTATCCACCAGAGGAGGAGCCCAGGCTTGTGGCTCCAAGTTAGCTCAGAAAAGCGTTATACAAAAAGACTCCAAACAAAATCACAAAGCACAAATTAAGTTGATGTGGGGAACTTCAGCAGAAAGTCTTTGAAACTCTCTCCTTAAGACCTTAGTCATTTTGGGACAGCAGTAAAATGGGCAGAAAACCCACACACAAATTCACCTGTTAAAGAAAAAGGCCCAGCTTTCCCTCCCTCCCTCGAGGAAGTCCTTCATCTCTGTAGAGATCCGCCATCTCAGAGCTTTATAACTGGATCAGCAGACTAACACATGGCATGCACAGGAACTTTGGGACAAGACTGCTGTCCCTATCACCTCATAAGCCTGTTTAATCAGGACATATTTGCAGTTCATCAAAGCAGGAAAATTATTAGATGTTTCCAAATTTTCACAAAATAGAATAATCCATTGTACGTTGCTGAAATTCTCAAAAGACCTAAGACAAAAGGACAAGGCTATAGGAAAACTGTTGGGATTCTTACTTATTGATATAAATTTGTGACTATTTTTTTCTAATATATGACTTTTATTACAAAAAGAACAGGGACCCAATAAGTCATTTGGTATGACTCAAATGCATTTTTTCATATTGAATCTACACATGGTAGTATGTAGTCACAACAAGAATCTTTCAGAGATTTAAATAGAGCAAGAAGATTTTTTTTTTCCTTATTTGTCTTAATGGGGGTGGAGGGAATGATAGAACCTCCAATTAATAAGGCCATGATCTGAATTACTGAGCCTTGCCATCTCATTCTAAAGACCATTAAAAGATCAAGACTTTTATGAGTTTGGAACAATCTAGGATTCAAAAGGAGTAGTTGGTTAAAATGAGTTTCAGTGAAGGATTTCCATGAAAGTCCCAGCTTCCTTTCCTTCCCCTAGTCAGGGACTGAGAAATGAAAGGGGTAAGAATGTTTGGAGAAAGTGATTCCCTGTGCATTGTCCCATTCAGTTTCCCTCAAAGAATCGCCATAAGCTGAACCTGTTCTAAGCTTCTTTTTCTGGAATGAAATGAGATAGAAAACCATCACTGAAACCAATTTTTAACAATTTATTCCTGAGCAGAAGCAGCAGAGATCAGTCCCTTGATCCATTTTACTGTAGTAAGAAAGACAATGCTCAATGGACTCAACAATTTTAGGGTTCATTTCCGAACAATGAGGTTTTGAAATTCCTTCCTTAAATACCTTAGCAGTCTTGTGATCATAGGAAAATGGGCAGGGGAACCAGCCCCAAGCCCACTTTGAGCAGGGCAGGGTCAGATACAAGGAGCAGCTTGACCCTTTGGACTCCAAGCAGGCCAGTCAATTTTGTAGAGCTCATCCTTCAATCCTGGAGTTTCACAGGCAGATGATCCTAATTCAAGGGTGCTTTGTCAGGGTGGACAGATGGTAAGATGTTTATAAACATTCAGGGAGGCTGTATGATGTTAAAATTCTTTAAAGAACCAGTATAGAGGTCAAAGGTTTTGGGGGAATGTTGGGGCTACTTAAATAATGAAGTAAACTTGTAGCTGTCTTTTCTATTCCATGACTTCTGCTGTCCAACAAGAACTTCCAATAGTAGCTACTTTTGGTCCAATCTAAAAGCATTTTTTAAAAATTTATCTGCAGAGATTAATTAATGAGTGAAGTTAATTAGTAGGCTCGTAGTGCCAGAGATTTAGTGCTGGCAAGTACTGGAGAGCTTACCTAGCCTGAAAAAGAAAAATGGAGAAAGTTTCTGTGATCACCTCCATACACACACAAAATTCAGGAAAGTTTGGATTGAAGTGAAGATTTAGGATTTCCAGAACAATTTGTCTTCTTTCTTAGTGAGTTAAACGTGACAGCATGCTGAGCAACCTCCTCCAGCTGATGAGGCAAATATTTTAATGATGAGGCCCTAGTATCTCCTGTGAAGGATCATTAAGAGACACAAGACTTTGATGGATACTGATGAAAATCTTGGTGATTCTTAGGGAAAATCTTTTTAAAATATGTTCAGTGCAGGATTTTCATAAAACTTCCAAAAGTAAGAAAGTTTGGAGAAGGACATAGACTGTTACCCCACACATTGTACTATTCATTTTCCATGCAAGTCTTTCAATAAACCCATTGGTTGTAAATCTATATTTCTTTAACAATGTCAAATAGGAACAATTGAAGGTATCATTTCTTTTACTGAGTATGACTAACAGAGATCCTTCAAGAGGAATAGTGTAACTACCCAGCGAGGTCCACACTTGGAAAACTCATGTTTGAAGATTAATTTCAGGAAAATGAAGGTTTTTTTGTTCTTTAACTACCTAGCAAATTGACCATTCTAAAAGAAAAAAAAAGAAACATAAAACGAATACCAGCCCAATTTGTGTAGGATGGAGGAGGGAAGTAGGAGCAGTTTTCCTTTTGTGGACAGAAACATGCCTTTCAATTTCATAGTGATGCCCAGCATTTCTTAAGCAAATGGCCACATTAGCAGAGTGGATCTCATGTGGTTTTTGCAGGTTTCAGTTGTTTTCTCTAACACTTTCCATACACCTATTCAAAAAGGTTTCATTTTGAGCCAAGGTAGGTAAATGACAGGATATTTCTAAATCTGCAAGAGATAGCATACTCTATTTCATAATGCTGCAATTCAGATATTTGGTTTGGAATTATCTGAGTAACTTGTACTCTTCATAATTAATATGGTAGTCTCAGGAAAGGATTTATTTAGAAGTCTCAGTTTTGTGAGTTTGTGGCACATGGAGTAGACATGGCAAAGAAGTTCTGAAAACGAAATACATTGCTAGTCTCTTCTTTATACTTTTCATTCTACACCTAACAGTCACCATGAACTGAGTTGGTGAGTATCTACACATCCACTCATTGGGAGGAGGGGACATAGAGAGGAATGATGTAAGGGGCATCTGGGCATAGGAGGCATTTTGTGGCAAAGCATCTGTGTGAAGTGATATTCATGAAAAACACAAGCATGGTGGGGTAACTCATACTTCAGACGCTGGAAAACTGTTGCTGTTCTCTACAGATAACTTGCCTCGTTCTCTTTGGCATTGGCTCCACTGGAGACTTTGTAGCCACTGCTCTCTAGGTCTTTGTAATGCTCTTTGCCTAGGATTGCTCTCCACTGAAGCCAAGAGTTATTCTCCACCCTAGACATTCCTCAACTCTGGCTATTTTGAGGGCCACCTGATTGCCTCTGCATCATACCCCAAGGATCTTATGGTTTCAGGTCTTTTCCCAGCTCTTGCAGCCATCCTCAAGCTCCACTTGGATTGCTGTGGTTGGTAAGCCTCTCCTTTCTTTTGGAGAGCCTCCATCCTGTTCAAGCAGCTCTGTAAGGCTCTGTCTGTCGCTGGGCCAGAGTCAGTTCTCAGCTCAGGTGTTATCATCTGCCCCCAGTACTCTATTTCCTGAGGGTGATCTGAAGAATAGATCTCTCTGGCATTGAAAATTGAATCCTATCTGTTGAAATATCCTTTAGTTAAACACCTTTAGAAATATGAAAGCCATTCCACATATATGACCCTCAACACCTCACTCCTTTATACCATTTGGTTGAAAAACTCCCTGACCTAGTCCTTGGAGCAGACTTCTCCCTTCTTTTAATGAACTATTTGAGTGAAGAGAGAAGAATACTCTTCTGAGTTGTTGGTGATCTAAAACAGAGAGTTCATTGGGTGAGGATCAAAGAATCCTGAGTCAAAAAGACCTCACAAAGAGAGCTGGAATGGGGATTGGTTCAGTGGAGGCTGTTCAGGATGAAGAAGATTGAGAAGACTAAGATGGAACACCATGATTCCTTTCAACCATCTGGAAAATGTCACAGGGAAGAAGGAGAAGGAATGTTTCTGTCTGACTCCAGAGGATGTGACTAGGACCTGTGAGGAAATGTTAGAAGCAATGCCTTAGGGCAGAGCCAAGATGGAAGAAGGAGAGCAACTACTCACCTAAGCTCTTACACAAACTGCTTCAGATACCTCTAAAAAGAGAATCCGAGCAGATTCTAGAGGGGCAAAACATGTTAGATTTACAGCCCAGGACAGACTGAAAGGATCCTTCCTGTGGGGCTGGAGGAACATATAATGCACAGTGCACAGGTTGTACCAGCACATCCCTTCTGTGGTAGGGCTGAGCAGGAAGCACCAGGTGGTCTGAGGCATCATCTGTCCTGAGGAATCTCGGGTATATCAGCCCAGGATGTGAGTCCAGCAGAACAGAGCAAGTGAAAACCAAGGAGCCCCGGTATATATAGCAGCTACTCCTGAGAATCAGTCCACAGATTAAATGTCTGTAAGTCACCTTCTTGAACTTCCAGAAGCCAATATGGTGGAGTGATTGGTAAATGCTCTCTCCACCTCCCCTTGTTGACTTTGAAAGAACCATAAAATATTTCCCCAGAAAAAACCTGGAACACTGGGATCAGCAGGAGGGGCAAACAGTCTTGTAGCACATGATGCTGGGAAAATTGCTAAGGAGGGTCTCTCTTGCTGTGGCTAGCCAGTGCAATATGGGAGCTGTCCCAGACAGTCCCACCTCACCAAACTGAGTGAAGTTCTGGATCCCCAAGGTGATGGAGCCCTGCAACTACTAACACTAGAACCACAGGCATGCCTCAGCACCCCAGGGAAATTAGGAAGACACTAGGGCAGACAGAATCACCAACAACTGAGCCTGCCCATGCTCTAATTCTGTGGCCCCTCCCCAACATTTAATAAGCTAGTTACAGGGTAAATCCAGGGAAACACAAAAAGACTTCACCTGCCTTCTGCTTTCTCATATCAGCCAGCTTAGCACCAGCTAAGCTGCAGGACTTTGGCTTCTAGCTGAAACAACCAGAGGTCACAACACACAAAGCCTCAAGTTCAAAGCACAAGAACTGTGGGACAGAGCCCCTTGTGCCCTAGAAGCAGAGATCTACTTAAGAAGCCAGGAAAAGAGTGATTATCAACATCATGAGTAAGAAGCAAAGCAGAAAGGAAAAGACCATAGAATCTTTCTATGGGGACAACGACCAAAACACGAATATCAAAGAGGTCAGCATTGAGACTGTATTCCCATCTGAAACTTCAGAAGGGACTATGAACTGCTCTCAAGCACAAAGAGCACTCTTGGAAGAGCTGAAGAAGGATTTTAAAAACCACATTAAAGAAACAGCAGAAAAACTGGCCAATGATTTTAAAAGTATGGAAAAAGAATTCACAGAAGAGAAGAGCTCCTTAAAAAGGAAAATTGGAAAAATGGAAAAGGAAGCACAAAACCTAACTAGGGAAATTGGACAAATGGAAAGAGAAGTACAAAAACTAACTGGACAAAATAAATAATTAAAAGGAATAATTGGACACATGGAAATGGAGATGCAAAAGTTAACTGAAGAAAACAATTCAATAAAAATTAAAATTGGGCAAGTAGAAGCTAGTGACTCTATGAGACATAAAGAATCAGTCAAACAAAATCTAGAGAATGAAAAGACAGAAGAAAATGTAAAATATCTCATTGGAAAAACAACTGACCTGGAAAATAGTTCCAGGAGAGAAAACTCTAAGAATTATTGACCTACCAGAAACCCATGATGAGAAAAAGAGTTTGGACAGTATCTTCCAAGAAATAATCAAGAAAAAATGTGCAGAAGTCTTAGATCCAGAGGGCAGAATAATCATCGAAAGAGGGGATCTGAAACCAAAAGCACCAAGAAATATTGTTGTCAAATTCCACAACTATCAAGCAAAGGAGAAAATACTACAGGCAGACAGAAAGAAACCATTCAAATATTGAGGAGCTACAGTCAGGATCACACAGGACCCTGCAGCTTCTACATTAAAAGATCAAAGGAATGGAAAGATGGTATTCCATAAAGCAAAGGAGCTGGGACTTCAACCAAGGATCAATTACCCAACAAAGTTGAGAAAAATATTTCAGGCAAGGAGATGGACATAAATGAAATGAAGGATTTCCAGACCTGACTGATGAGAAGGCCAGAACTCGATAGAAAACTCAGTCTTCAAACACAGGCCTCCAGAGAGGCATACAAGGTAAAAGGGGGAAAAAACAAACTTGTTACTCAATATGGGCAAACTGTTTACATCCCTATGAGGGAATACAATACCTGTTAATCTTGAGAATTGTATATTTATTATGAAATATAAAAGGGATATACATAGATAGAGGAAGCAGATATAAAGTAAATGATGTGATGATAAAAATATGATTTAAGGGTGCAAAGGGATGGTAACAGGAGATGTGAAAAGGAGAAGGCAGAAAATGATAAATTACATCACAGGAAGAGGCACAAAACTATGTTACAGTAGAGGAAAAGGGGAGGGAGATGAACATTCTTTGAGAGGTACTCTCATCTGATTTTGTTCAAGGGGGGAACAACAAACAATTAAATATATAAAGCTAACTAGCTCTATGGGCAGTAGGAGGGGAAGGGGGAAAGAAAAGGGAGGGAAGAAGTAGTAAAGGTAAAAGGCAGTAAAAGGAACAGGGGCTGAAAGAAGTAAGGGAAGACTGCAGGAGGTGGTGGTCAAATTTTAAACTCTATTGTGGAAGAGATGGGAGAAGAGAAAACTAAAAGCACAAGTAGGGGGAAAGAGGATGGAGGGAAAGACACAGGTAGTAATCATAACTGTGAATGTGAATGGGATGAACTCTCCCAAACAGAGTCGGATAGAAGAATGGATTAAAAAACATAGTCCAACAACATATTGTTTACAAGAAACATATTTGAAATGGGAGCATACACAGAGTAAAAGTAAAAGGTGGGAGCAGAATATATTGTGATTCAGCTGATGTAAAAAAAGCAGGAGGTAGGAAGCCTAATCTCAGACAAAGCAAAAGCAGAAATAGATCTAATCAAAAGAGGTAAGGAAGGAAACTATATCCTACTAAAATGCACCATAGACAACAAAGCCACTACATTAATAAACATATATGCTCCAAGTGGTATAGCATCCAGATTCTTAGAGGAGAAATTAAGGGAAGTACAGGAAAAAATAGACATCAAAACTATAATAGTGGGGAACCTCAGTCTTCCCCTTTCTGAACTTGATAAATCTAACCTCAAAATAAACAAGAAAGAAAATAAGGAGGTGAATTAAACTCTGGATAAGGTAGATATGATAGATCTCTGCAAAAAATATGTGCCATATACCACATTTTCTCAGTGGTCCATGGCTCCTATACAAAAACTGACCATGTACTGGGGCATAAAAATGTCACAATCCGGTGCATAAAGGCAGAGAAAGTGAATGCAACCCTCTCAGAGCATAATGCAACAAAAATTATATGTAATAAAAGGTCATGGAAAGATGGACTAAAAATTAATTGGAAACTAAATAATCTAATCCTAAAAATGAGTGGGTTAAACAACAAATCTAGAAACGATCAACAACTTCATTCCAGAGAATGACAACAATGAGACAACCTACCAAATCTTATAGGATACTGCAAAAGCAGTTCTTAGAGGAAGTTTTATATCTTTGAATACATACATGAATAAAATATAGAAAGAGGAGATCAATGACTTGCGTATGAAGCTTAAAAAGCTAGAAAAAGAACAAATTGGAATTCCCCAAGTAAATATCAAATTAGAAATATTGAAAACCAAAGGAATGATTAATAAAATTGAAATTAAGAAAACTATTGAACTAATATATAAAACTAGGATTTGGTTTTATGGAAAAAAACAATAAAATTGATAAACGTTTGGTCAATTTGATTTAAAAAAAGAAAGATGAAAACCAAATAACCGATATCAAAAATAAAAAGGGTGAACTCACCTCCAATGAGTAGGAAGTTAAAGCAATAATTAGAAATTACTTCATTCCAATTGTATGCCTGTAAATTCGACAATCTAAATGAGATAAATGATTGTTGTTTTTTTTAACTATCAATTGTCCAGATTAACAGAAGAGGAAGTTGAATATTTAAATAGCTTTATCTCAGGAAAAGAACTTGAACAAGCCATCAGTGAACTCCTTAGGAAAAAATCTCCAGGGCTAGACTGCTTTACAAGTAAATTTTATCAAACATTTAAGGAATAGTTAATTCCAATACTATATAGAATATTTGGGAAAACTGGGGAAGAAGTAGTCCCAAATTCTTTTTATGATACAAATATGATTTTCATACCTAAACCAGGAAGAGTCAAAACAGAGAAAGAAAATTATAGATCAATTTCTCTAATGAATATAGATGCAAAAATTTTAAATGAGAGTTTAGCAAAAAGAATACAGCAACTTATCACCAGAATAATACATTATGTTCAGGTAGGATTTATACCAGGAATCCAGAGCTGCTTCAATATTAGGAAAACTATTAGCATTATTGATCATATCAACAACAAAAGTAACAGAAACCACATGATTTTCTCAATACATGCAGAAAAAGCTTCTGACAAAATACAACACCCATTCCTATTGAAAACACTAGAGGGCATAAGAATAAATGTAACTTTCCATAAAATAATAACCAGTATCTACCTAAAACTTCAGCAAGCATTATATAAACTAGGGACATAAACTAGATGCATTTCCAATAAGATCGGGGTGAATCAAGGATGTCCATTATGACCACTATTGATCAATATGGTACTACAAATGTTGGCTGTAGAAATAAGAGAAGAAAAAGAATTTGAAGGAATAAGAATAGGCAAAGAAAAAACTTAGTCATCACTCTTTGCAGATGATGTGATGACATACTTAGAGAATCCCAGAGATTCAAGCAAAAAACTACTTGAAATAATAAACAACTTTGGTAAAGTTGCAGGTTATCAAATAAATCCACACAAATCTTTTGCATTTCTATATATTACTAACAAAGACCAACAGCAAGGGATAGAAAGGGAAATCCCATTTAAAACTAGGGAAGACACTATAAAATATTTGAGCATCTACCTGCCAAAATAAATCCAGAGCCTGTATGAATGCAAATACAAAATACTTTTTGCACAAATAAAGTCAGATCTAAGTAAGTGGAAAAACATCAGCTGCTTGTGAGTAGGTCAAGCCAATATAATAAAAATGACAATTCTACCTAAATTAATTTCCTTATTCAGTGCCATAGCAATTAAACCATCAGATAATTATTTTCTAGAGTTGGAAAAAAAATATCAAAATTTATCTGGAAGAATAAAAGGTCCAGAATATCAAGAGGACTAATGACAAGAAATGCTAGGGAAGGTGGCCTAGCACTACCAGATCACAAATTCTATTGTAAAGCAGCAATCATCAAAACCACTTGCTGCTGGCTAAGAAACAGGAGCCTATTCCAGTGGAATAGGCTAGGTACTCAAGACACTGGAGGCAATGAATAAAGCAATCTACTTTTTGATAAACCCAAGGACCCTAGCTTCTGGGATAAGAACTCACTTTCTGACAACATTTGCTGGGAAAACTGGATAACAATGTGGGGCAAACTGGGCATAGACCAATGCCTGACATCATACACAAGAATAAAGTCCAAATGGGTATGTGATGTAGCTGTAAAGATTGATACTATAAACCAATTAGTGGAGTAAGAAATCGTGTATTCATCAGATTTACTGAGAATGGAAAAATTTTTGACTAAACAAGAGAGAGAAAACATTATGAAGTACAAAATGGATAATTTTGATTACATTAAATTGAAAAGTTTTTGCACAACCAAATCCAATTCAATCTAGAATAGGAGGGAAGCAGAAAACTAGTAATTTTTGCAACCAGTGTATGTGATAAAGGTCTCATTTCTAAAATATATAGGAATAGTGGGAGATGACTGAGGTTGTGGTGCTCTTACCATGAGGCTTGAACTGCCATACATTGGACATTCACAGACCACTGGTTATTTCCCCCCTATGATAGTCAGGCCCTTGTGAGTGTATCTCCCATGACTGGATTGAAGTAGCTACCTAGCCTGTGCCCTCATCATCACCACCATCACCTGGGTGATCTGGTCATCTCACTAGATCTTGTTGATTTATTTAAAGACTCTGGTATTTGAAGGCTCTACAGCTACCAAGTATGTGTGCTGTAAAACTACCCTACTCTTGATCAGTGGAATCTACATGTAAATCAGGTCCTTTCTGTGGCTGAAGAGACTCCCCTGATGAAAGCATCTACTCCACTGGGATTACGGGGATCCCCTACAACTTCCTTAGTCAGAGTTTAATGTCTGCAAGTGTAGGTCACTCTTGAAATGGGGAGATTAGACATATGACCAGTAGTAAGCATTGTCTCCCACAATGCAAAAGGTGGTTACCCCCAAGTGAGTCAGATACCGGGATTCAAAGATTGGAATACCCAGCAAACCCAATTCCAAATCTCAATCCCAGCGAGAAGAAATCAAGTTCAAAGGGAGGGACTGTACAAGGCTGTAGGCAACACACATACTGGCATTTCTGGCCAGTGGAAACCAGGATTTGAGGCGGGTGACAGTTCTTGACTACTGGAGTGCATTTAGGGTTAGAATTGGAGGGTTAGGGTTCGTGTTCTAACTGTTCTCCACTGTGGGCAACCCATGCAATGGAGTCTCTCTGTGCAGAGGAAACCATACGTAGAGGGGGATGACTGCACTTGACTACAGGCAGCCCAGACCCTGGAGTTACCCCCTTTCTTTTGGAAACCTTGGCACTTTCTGCTCCACTGGGTTGGAGTGCACAGCTACAGAGTCAGGGGGCACCTGGGGTAAGAAGGAGTTGGGAATCCCAAAAAGAACTTTCTGGTTGAATGAGTAAATGCGCTCATGCTGCCACCTCGTGGTTGTATATGCAAACACTATCAATTGAATCTATTCCAAAAAGGAACTATATACTTCATGAGCCAGTAGGACTCCTGTCTCAAAACTTTTTAAATCTGTAAGAGTGACAGATAGTAAGGGTTGTATTACATGGCATTCTTATGTATAAAGTTGTATAAGTTTTCTTAGGATCTTCCAGTTCTTTGGAAGATTTTATTTGTATATTTTGCTTTATTACCATTAAATCTCTCCACCCTATAGACCTTGCCCTCTCCAAACCATGATACCTTGTTCATTTTTCTTTTATCTGTCCCTACCATGAACCTCACCACAAATGAGCAAATTTTTTTCAAACTCTGAAACCAATGCCTTAAATACTTACATACATCGTATAGCAAAACAAATACCCCCCACTGGCCGTGTCTAAAAATGTCTTTTACTTACTTCATTTTAAATTCCTCACCTTTTGATGAGAGGAGTGTGTTATGTTTCATTTTCAGTCTTCTGGATGTGTGATTGCTCACTGATTTGACTAGAGATGTAAAGTCTTTCAAAACAATTTTCTCTATAAAGGATTTATCATTATGGAAATGGATCTGATTCTGTTTCCTTTCATCTGTTTCATCTTTTCATTGAGATCTTCTCAATATTCTCTGAAATTGTACCTTTTGTCAATTCCTTTTGCATAAGAATATTCCACTACAATATTATGCTACAATTTGTTTGGCCATTCCCCAATAGTGATGGCACTGCATTAGATTCCAATTTAGGCTATATGAAATAAACAGCTACAGATATTATTGTACATATGAGTCCTTTTGCTTGATTTCTGTTGGGGTACAGTTGATTTCTGTGGGGTGCAGGCCTAGCAGGAGGTACCTCCACATATGATATTCTGGGATTCTAGGGATTCCATTAGGAATAATAGCCCCAAGAATCATCAGCCTCAGTTTGTTCACTCCCTGCACCCATGATCAATCACCTTGAGCTTTACTTGCTTCTAGTATATGGGAGCCGAGTTTAATATCAAGTGACAAATTCAGGTTTCATTCTTCTCCTCTGCTTTGAGTTTTTATAGGGTCACCCTAAGTACAGAATGTTAATATGGTGCTAGGGCTGAATGTGATCTTTTCCTCCTGCAAATATCATAGCAGTACCTGGGAACCTGTGAGTCCTTGCTGATTAACAAATAGGGATTAAAAGCTGAGAAACTCAAAGTCAGAAAGCCAGAGCACATTTTAGGGTTAGGGTTAGGTGTGTCCACCAGAATGAAGTTTTCCTAAAATGCATATATGGTGTGAAGATGGAGTTGAGTGAGTAAATGGAGACAAAGGCATTCACCAGCAGCAGGATGGTTTGGATGGCCCTGATTTCAGGGAGGCTCTGGAGGAAATGGAGGAAATGTGAATTTGTTGGATTTGCTTGTGATTTCTATACCAAAGAAATACTATGTAGCCACTGCCAAAGGCCATGAGCCCCAAACACACGGTATAAGCAAAAGAGAATATGACTGAAAGCAGAATAGCTTGATATCTTGCATCAAACACATAACAACAATATTCAAAATGTTGAATTTCAGTGCTATTCCCTGTGTGCCTTGCTCCTTTCATTCCCAAAGCAATGAAGACTTTAAAAGTAGGTAGAAAGTCCAAGTGAAGAGACTGGAGGGAATTATGTACTTTGGGGCTCTGGCTTTAAGCTCTGCTGAACTGAAACTGCTAGGAGTTATAGTGATGGACTGAAAGACACTCAGGAGGCAACTCATGGTGAGGGAAAGACCCCAGGATATTCTCTGAAGGCATAAGATGATTTTATAGCCAAGATCATCAAGGAAATTCTCCAGAACCAAAGTTGGCATTATCTGAAGGACTCCTTTAGGGAGAAGTAGCAAGCAGTTGGCCAAGGTGATCTCAGTGAGGTTACTCCATGGGTCTCAGACTGTCCAGTGAGATATATGAAGATGAAGAGAGAAGTAAGAAAGGAATTCCCTAGGACCCCAATTCCTGTCTGAGAGAAGATGATACTCATAATTTCTCATTAATATTCACGTTCTGGTTGTCTTGAGGAGAAGAAATGACACTAGAGTCAGAGGGAACTGTAGAAAAACACAGACTGTGAGCATTTTCAAGTATTCTCACCCTCTTGATTTCACTTGATCCTGTTGGGAATGCCTCCTTCAGGTCTTTACAGAGATGTTCTCACATACCTTTGCCCTACAGGACAGGAAGTTAGGGCTAGGATGTTGTTCTTTTAAACTCTACTCGTTTGGGAAATGGTTCATGACATATTGAACTAATTACCTATACAGTTACAGTCTTGCCATAGATAAGGACTCCCAGTGACCATTCAGGGACAGGAGGGAGACCTGTGGTGTCAGGATTCTCAAACACAACTTCCTGGAGGTGCTTTGAAGACACTTTTCTAAACCAGCGCTGGGAATCAATCAAATAGTCAGTATTAATAAATCAGTTAATATATATTAATAAAGCTACTTATGTCCCAGGAATTGAGCCAAGAACTGAGGGTGGAACACAAGGGAACCATCCCTGCCCTCAAGGATTCTAATTAACTAAGGGTCACTGTAGAAACACATAAAATGAACTGGTATCCCTGCGCAGGCAGCTGGATTACATCAGGGAGATTCCCTTCAGCCAGGAGCACCTACAGAATCAGGGTGTAAAGGGCTTCAAGTCTCTTACAGTACCAGGGTTTGTTTTATGCATATTTGTGTGTATTTGATTTTCTGGGAAATGCGCTCGCTGTCAGAAGTTCTTACCAATAATTGGCCCTCATGAGATCTTAAATGTTTGGTGCATGGAAATAAGTATCATATGTATTTCTGCACATGTAAAAGGAAAGAGGGGACAGAAAGAGAATGAAAATCATCATCTATTTCCTTCTCCCTTTTCCCTAAACTATTGTCTTTAGTTTAAAGCCTCATTGCCCTTCACGTAAGATACTCAAACAACATTTGTAACTAAAATTTTTATTTTGCTTTCCCCCTTTATCCTCCTCCTCTCATTGAAAAATATAAACAAACCCCTTGTACCCAATATGCATAATCAAACAAGACAAGTACTCACCATTGGCCATGTCCAGAAATGTACATTTCTTTCTGTATCTTGATTCAGACAGAGGGAGCATTTCAATAGCTTCCCAAAGGAACTCCCCACCTCAAGTCTTTTCCCTCTCTACTTCATGACACTTCCTTGTTCAAAAACCTTCACTATCTTCTAATGGTTGTGAAACAAAAGTCATTCATCTCTCTTTGGTCTCTGAATATGTCTACAATCATTCCCCCAATTCCCTTTCCTATCTTATTTCATTTTATCCCCCTTCACGTAATCTTTATTTATATCAAAATGGCTTGTTAACTTCCCTTTGTAGACTTTCCTGTCTCCATTCCTGTGGCCCCCTTCTGAAATTGGTGATTTCCTTCCCTACTCTCCATTTTGGGGAAGCCTCAGGGTAGCCCTCTGCCCAATCTTTTCTTGATTCTGATTATCCCTCCCTAGACTTGACCACCATGCCGCTGCTGCCTTTTCACCTTCTAAGTCCTCTTAGTTCCTGTGGCCTTCTCATGCTGAAAATTCTCTCTGCCCCTTTGGTCCCCTCCTCACATTGAAATCTTCATGTTGAGGAGGACCCCAAGATGACCACTATTTCTTCTCTGGACTCTCTGGACTCCATCACCATGCCTCATCTGCCTTATGACTTCAAAAGTTCTCCTCACCCAAGAAGCCTTCTTATCCTTGAAGTTCCTTCTGTTTCCCAGTCCCTTCCATTGGTTAGTTCCTCCCAGAACTTCCACTTTGAGGAGGGTTCTGGGTCAGCCATTCTTCATTCCTCTCCCAAATCTGCCTCTCATTTTCCACTCCCATTATCCTAGTGAATAATCTCAGTATCCTAGTGGAGACTTGCCTGCCCCACTATGTAGCTTTTCAAATACCTTCTATATATCATATTTCCTAAAGCATATGTGTTTTTTTTTCAAAATTTGTGATCAGAATAGCCCATTTCATCTTGTGTTATACTTTCTGTCCCTTTTTTGGTTCTAAATTCCAAGATACAACTGGTAATTTCTCTCCTCTGCTTTAGTTATGATGTGACCTTTAATATGTAAATCCTACATCTTTTTTTTTAACTTATCTTTTTGTATACTGTATGGTTATGGCTTATTCCCAATTCTTTCAAGTTGCCTAGCATTTTTTGCTTTTTTGTCAAATAGTATATCCTTATTACCGAAGCTTGTGTCTGGGTTTTTGGAATACCTGACTATTGTTTCTCTGATCAATACCTCTATTTTTTTTAACTTTTATCGGACAGCCATGATGATTACTGATGTAAAGTACAGTTTGAGATCTGGTCCTGCTAGATCTCTTTCACACTATTTTTTTTCATTTTTACCTTGATATTCTTGACCATTTGGGATTCCAGATTAATTTTCTTTTATTGTACTCAATCTATAAATAAGCATTTGGTTTTTCATTGGTTAGGTAAATGAATTTTTGTTGTATTTTCAGTCATCTTGTATGACTTTAATTTTCTTATAAATAATATTTCTCCATTTATTCAGCTCTGTTTCTGTTTTTGAACCAATATACACTGAATAAACATCTAGTTGCCCGGGGCGACTCCCGGGCCTTCACCTTCTACTTACCTATCCCCGGTCTTCGGACATCTCCGGCCCCCCTCCTGGTTTGGGGGGGGGGGAGGAATTCCCTCTCCCTGTTGGGGAAGGGGAATAAACAGGCAGAGCACCTGAAAGGAGTTGCAGCCAGCAAGCTTTATTCCGTTTCTCTCCAGCTCTCATGGTCATCCCCTTTTATTATCCCCTGTCTCCTCCCCCGTACCTCCCATGGGCGGGCGAGCTCCTCCCAAGTGCCTCCCCGTGGGTGGAGCCAGCCTGTTACCAGGGCCATCCCAGTACCTCGTGGCTTGCTAGACCAGCTAGCCTGCCACGTAAGCAGGTTCGGACCCTCAGGCGTCTCACAGTCCTCACGGGGGACCCCGGTCCAGAGCTGTCCCCCAACAACTCGTACATTAGCTGATTGCACAAATTGTAATCACGGACATGTGTGTGGAATGGTCATGCGACAGTTGGAGCGTGTCTATTAAGCCGTTCCACTAATCTACGTGATCTTACTCTACATCCTATGCCCAATTTCTCTATGTTACATGAAGTATCTTTTCCATCTATCTGCCCGGTCTCTAACAACCAAACTGACTTGTTCTGTAGGGCAGGTAGCCCCATGTGCTGGCTGTATACAGGATGTGAGTTTTCTCCATTGGCAGGGTGATGATTTCTACTTTTCCCCTGATAGCAGATGATGTTATTCTCTCTTGGGCACCCAAACTATTACCTCTACCCTATGTGTATTTATCTTTGGAACCTTTACTCTCTATTTTAAATTCTTCTGTTGAATTGCAGCGACTATGAGAGAAGAACCAAGCTGTGGTGGTGCAGGTGCCGTTATCATCCCCATTGTGCAGTGGAGGAGTCTAAGGCAGAAGTTCAATGACTTACCCAGGATCACACAATAAATGACTGTGGTCAGATTGGAATTCAGATCTTCTTGACTCCAAGGACCCTGCTCTATCCACTGTAGCACTCCAACTATCAAGCTGTCTCTAGTCTGACTTTTAAGCCTGAAATCCTAGTCCCTTTTGGAGTCTGTTACCTCAGCTGAGTCCTATGAAGATTAAGCATTGAGCCCCCTATGGTTGGCCCTTCCCCTCCAGATGGTCTAATCTCTCCATTCCAAGATGGCTATCCCAAGTCCATGCCCATGCACAGTCCTTGCCACCTGGAATGTCCTCTCCCACTTTCAGCCCAAGATTAAACTTCCCAGACAGGCTTTTCTTCTTAAGAGAAATGGTGTCCAGGTACTTTTGAAGAGACAGCCTCTGGCAGAGACTGAGAACCAAGGCAGAGTAATTCCTCTACTCCCTCACCCACCTTCAAGGAACCCTCCATGACTCCCAGCCATGTCCTCCCATGCCATTGCCATGACTGAAGAAAACCACACATTTCATGACCCAATGTCTTTATTTTAACTTCTTCTGTTGCTCAAGCAGGTTCTATTTTGGCAACACTTGAATCTTTGCCCATCTAGAAACACCAGTGTCCCCAGGGTGAAGAGAGCCAATCTAGCCAGGCCCATTTGAATGAAGTAGTTTGGTGGAATCCTAAGGAGTGAATTCTAGAGGGACAGACAGGACTGCTCAGATCCAGGAGTATGGCAAACTGAGTAAAAGGCAACTGATAGGTTAGCTATATGAATCTGGGAGAAGGAGAAGGGTAGATTCCTGACTGTGTTTCAATTTTATTAAAGGAGAAAATCAAATACCAGGGTATTTTTTTAAATACTGGGAGCTAGAAAGAACTCCAAGTTCCAAAAACAGTTGTGGGCTAGGACACCTGGCTATCGGTTGGTTTTTATCCTTCCTTCTTGAAGAGGACCAAAATGACATCACCATGATAAAGTCAAGTTTCAGTGTGACTGACTAGGGTTGATAAGACCAATATGAGCTTAGAATGCTCTACCACAGATTAGACACAGATAGTCCATGTGAATATTTGGGATGGGTTCTCCCAGTTTGCATGTTCTACTTTTCCTTTGTGTTTCAATTCTGCTCTGCTCGTAGAATATAGCACCCTTTCTGATGAGGGCACTCCATACTGAGTGGTCCTGTGCCAGTGTCTCCCATGTTGCACAGTGAAATCCAAAGTTCTTGAGAGAAACCTTGAGAGTATCTTTGTATCTCTTCTTCTGACCACCATGTGATCACTTGCCCCATGCGAGTTCTCCATAAAATAGTCTTTGTGGCAAGAGTACATTTTGGATTTGAACCATGTGGCCAGCCCATAGGAGTTGCACTCTCTGAATCATAGTTTGAATGGTTGGCAGTTTAGTTTGAGTGAGGACCTCAGGGTCTGGTACCTTATCCTTTCAGGTGATCTTCAGAATCTTCCTAAGACAGTTCAAATGGAAGCGATTCAATTTCCTGGCATGGCCCTGGTAGACTGTCCCTGTTTCACAAGCATACAACAATGAGGTCAGCACAACATCTCTGTAGACCTTCAGTTTGGTCATCACAGTCTAATATCTCTTCTCTCCCATACTTTTCTTCAGAGCCTCCCAAATGCTGAGCTGGCTCTGGCAATGTGTGCATCAACCTCATTGTCCATGTGTACATCTCTGGTACTACCAAGTGTACTACCAAGGTAAGAGAACTTATCCACAGCATTCAAAACTTCTCCATTTGTCTTAATCAGTGGTTCCATGTATGGATGGTGTGGTGGTGGCTGGTGGAGCACATGTGTTTTCTTGGTGTTAATTATTAGGCCAAAATTAGCACAGGCATCAGATAATTGATCCATACTTTGCTGCATCTCAGCTTCAGAGGCTGCACTGAGTGCACAATCATCTGCAAAGAGAAAATCATGCACCAACACTCCCTCCACTTTAGTCTTGGCTTGGAGCTTGCTCAAACTGAAGAATACACTTCAGGAAGAACTTGAGCTTTATACCATGTTCATCATCATTGAAAACATTTGATAACATGACTGAAAACATCATGCTAAAAAGCATGGGAGCAAGCACACAGCCCTATTCCAATCCATCAGTGATTGGGAAGGCGCGAGAGCATTGTCCACTATCCGGAGCCTGGGCAAACATGTTAACATGAAATTGACATATATAATACTGATGAACTTCTCTGGGGAACCAAATTTTGACATAAATTTCCATAAGCCCTCATGAATAAGAGTGTCAAAGGTCTTGGTCAGATCTATAAACATTGTATGCAGACCTCTCTTCTGCTCCTGGCATTTCTCCTGGAATTGTTGGGCAGCAAACACTATATTGACTATTTCTCGGCCCTTTCTGAAGCCACGCTCACTCTCAGGTAGATGACCATCTTCCAGGTGAGGGATCAGCCTATTAAGGAGAACTCTGGAAAGAATCTTGCCAGCAATGACTAAGAGAGACACACCCCTATGATTGTCACAGAACAATCTATTCCCTTTACCTTTATAGAGATGGACAATGGAGGCATCCTTGAACTACTGGGGAATAACCTCCTCTTGCCATATAACCTGGAAAATTCTAGTCAGCTTTTATGTGAGCAATGGTCTCCTTACCTTGTAAATCTCAGCTGGAATAAAATCATCACCAGGTGCTTTGCCACATGAAAGGAGCCTAATGGCTCTCAAAACCTCTTCTTCAGTTGGAAGTTCAGCTAAGGAGGGATTGACTTCAACATGAGGTAAGCAGTCAATGGCCTCAGCATTGATTGATGATGATCTGTTGAGAAGAATATGGAAGTGTTCAGCCTATTTCTCTAGGATCATGGCCTTATCACTAACCAATGTGGCTCCATCAGAACTGAGTAGTTGTGATGCACTGTGGGTTTTTGACCCCTAAATAGCTTTCAGGGAATCATAAAAGCACTTTGCATTTTTACTATCAGCGTAAAGCTGAATTTCATCTCCCTTCTTACTGATCCAGGAATCCTGCATCTGTCTAAGCTTTATTTATACTTTGCTTTTGATGGAATTAAATGCTACCTTCTTAGAGGTGGAGGAACTATCTAGGGCAGGAGGCTCCTGAGTTATTTCACTTCTGGTCTTCTTGGGAATTGGGAGGTGAGGTCAGGGTAAGAATGAAGAGAAACTTTGGGGAGGAATCTGGCATGGGGAGTGGAAACTGAATCTGCAGGAAATGGGTCCTGGGTAAGGCAGATCTTACAGTGGAGTAGGGATGGGCAGAAGATCCGTCTGAGAATCATCAGTCATCACACTGACACCCATAAGGGAACAGAGGGCTCTGGGTTAGTGGTGCTTGGGAGCTGGGGGACTTTGTCCTTGGATCCAGTACCTGGGGAAGATGAGCAGGAAGATGCAGGGTCACTGCCAGCAGTTTGGACTCACAGACAGCATTCAGAGGCTGGGGGAGGAGCAGCTCTGGGGCTCACTGAGGCCCCAGAGGATGGAGCTCCTCCCAATATCCAGGAGCTCTCCTCATGGTCAGTGTAGCCCAAGAGCCCCCACCCTATAGAGATCCTGGGTGGGGGCACAGGTAACCACAACCTGTGCCCTGCCTCCAAGCTGGTTACAGTCAGTCACTCTAACACACAAGTAGCTGTAACACAGGAAACAGAAGTGCACAAAGTGCTATTGGAGGCCATGGATGTAATAATCATTTCCAAATGAGGTACTGTGACAAGTCATCTTGGAAGCAGTGACATTTGTTGTATGGGGTCTAATAGGATGAAGAGGATTTTTACTAAGTTAGTGATGGAAGGGCATTCTGGGCAGAGGGAATGGTATGGACAAAAGTATAGCGGTAGGAAAGTGTAGAATATGGACTCAAAGGATGGAGAAAGATTTGTTTCTCATGGGACTGGGAAATATTCCTCATTTGCTAACAATTTGGAGGGAAGCATGCAGGCTTGGGGATTTGTCCAAAGGGGAAGTAAGACACTTTCCTGCCTCTGGGGGCAATTCTTTTCCTCACTGAAATGGATCTCTGCCCCTTACCCTCATTTATGAGGGTAGAAGAAGAAAAGTCTTCCCATTCCTCTACCTATGATATCCTGAGAATCCTATAGGACACTGAACCTGTTACAGGAACTTTAGAGATAAAAACCCTTCTTTACAAATTCAGAAGATGAGGCCCAGAGAAGTGACAGGACCTGCCCAAGTCATAACATCAGTAGAAGGACATTCGACCTCAAGTTCTCTGCTTCCTGGTAGAGGGATGGTGAATGGGACAGTCTGGCTGAGGTTGAGAGGGCTTGAGGGCACTGGTGGGAAACAAGGCTGGGAGGGAAGGCTGCTGCCAGATCCTGGACAATAAGTCTTCAGTCAGACAAAGTGCCCAGTAAGTCACTGGGACCACACACCATGAGCTGATCCTGGAGCTCAGCAGTGAAGCCTTCACCACAGTCAGCTGGAATCCTAATGGGGACAGCTCAGAGTGGAGAAAGTCTAGGGGAGTAGACACAATATCTTTGTCTGCCTTTGTCTCCCCAGAGTGTTTTCTTTCTGGTCACAAGGGTCTTGCCTAAAAATCTTTATTCTTTTTAAACTGCCCTTCTCACTTCCCTCCTCTTTGCCTCTAGGCCCAGCCTCTGACAGCTGGCTCCTAACTCCCATCCTCCCCCCCATCCATAAGTATGAACCCTGTGTCAACCCCATTCCTGGGGGAGTCAGGGAAGATTTCCTGTTTATCACAGTCATAGTCAGCTCCGGACCAGTTATACTGTAATCAGTCATTCTATTAACAAGCACTTGCTGCCTGCCAGATTCTGCATGGAAGGATCCCGGGGTTGCACGTATGTGGCTCAGAAAACCACGTTAGCATTATTTATGTTTTATTACATCTTTACTTTGTAAAGTATTTCCAAATTACGTTTTAACGTGGTTCCAGTTGTATTTGACACCAGGACTAGATGGTTAAGATCTGAGGCTCAGTTCATCCAAAGGAGAAAGAGAAAGTCCAGAATTTCTGCCTTTTTTCATCCCCCTTGTTTTTTTGTTTTCTTCTTCCTTTGGTTACTCTTTTGTGAGGCAAGGTATTTTTTCTTCACTTCTTATATTTCCTGGAGCAGGATAATTGTCCAACCAAATCCTGAAAATTAGGGAAAGGTAGAGGGTCTCTTAGAAGATCCCTAGGTCTTGGGGCTAGTGTGCGATGGGACACGGGATATCTGGTTTTCCCAGAAAAAGGACTGGTTTTCCCTAAAATGCAAAAAAGTTGCCTCTGGGATTTGATTGACCCTTGTCTCCCTTCAAGTAGCTCCCTGGTGACCTAAGGACACCTAAAGTCTCATCCACAGGGAGTTGTGGCTCCTTTAACAGGGTAACTTCTTTGGAGTCACCCAGCCCTGTCCCGTTGACCAGACAAGTTTTCACCTGGACATGAGGAGCCCTATCCAGAAAAGTGTCACCATGTCTTTGGTGCACATCCTTGCTGTCTTAGGGTCAAGCTAACCTCCTTTCTTTAATGATCAATGATTTGTGAGGACATCATTTCATCCCAACATTAAACCCAAACCTGAGCTAGCATGTCCCTAACAAGAGCAGGGGAGCAGATCCTGAATATCTTTGAAAACAAGGACCCCAGGAGAGTGCAGGGAATCACTGGAAAGGATGCAAAGACCAAAGCCAGGCCTCTTGGCCCAGGTCTTTTCCCATGACCTCTTTGTCCTCTCATCTCCTCCATTTGTCCTCACTCACAATGGTCCTGGTGACCTGGGCTCCTGACAAGCTGAACAACCCAACACCCCCAAAGCTGTGGCCTCACGTCTGGCGTAGTCACTGATGCCCAGTCCACAGCCAACAGGAACCAGATGTAGCTCTGATTTTTCTATAATTTTATGTATTTTACTTTGAATTTGTGAAACAAAACAATATTTTCCATAATGTAGAAGAAAAAGAGGTTGCCCATGAATCTGCAGATGTATTGTGTACAATGTACTATTCCTAGTAAATATATAAAACAGTTATATTTAATTTTTATCCTTTTTTCTTCCCCTCCCCCAGCCCTAGAGATGGATACCATAAGACACAAGTGTGTGTGTGTGTGTGTGCGTGTGTGTGTAAAATCATTCTTTGGATGCTTCCATTCTTTCTCTGGATGCATACAGCTTCTTCCTTCACAGATCCTTTGTAGTTCATCTGGGCCCTTACAGTTGTCAAAATGACTTAGTCACTCTTAGAACAGCATTGCTGAGAGCGTATGTGACGTTCTCTTGCTTCTGCCCATTTCACTCCTCATCATTTCCTGCAAGTCTTTCCATGTTTTGATCATTTCTTATAGCACAGTAGGATTTTATAATCATCATGTAACACAACTTGCTCAGTCATTCCCCAACTGATGGGCATCCCCATGATTTCCAGTTTGTTGCCGCCATATGCCTATAAATATTATAGAACATATAGATTCTTTTCCTTTTTCCCCAATCATCTTTGCAAATAGGCCTAGTAGTGGTATTGCTGGGTCAAAGGGTATTGGCAATTTCATAACTCTTATCGATGAATTGGTTAGTAGTTACTGTCTTTCATGCACATATATGTATTCATAGGTAAGGGTATATGTATACATGCACTCACAGGCACAAAAAGTGCCAAAAGGTACCTAAACACAGCTGTATTTCCCTCATCATTCTGATATAACCTAGATCAGGGCATCTTAAATTTTTTGTGTCATTTGGTGAAGCTTTCAATAAATGTCTTCTCAGAACAATAATGTGGTTTTTGAAAATTCAATAGTCAAAGAAATTTCAATTAGAAGTTTGTCAAAATAAAGATGTATTTTTTCCCATCCAAGTTCACAGACCCGCCCCCCCCCCCCAAAAAAAAACTCTCATCAGATTGCACGGGGGTCAGTATACACAGCTTCTCTGATACAGATAAATATATCTTCTCTTCTGAAGCTGAAGTCTCCTTCTCACTGGAACCTCCCCTGGGTGTCCCAGACAAGCTTCTCTGAACACCTATGGCTGACCTAGCCTGGACTTCAGAAGCTGCATCTCAACATTATAAAGCAGACTTTCCTTTCATAAAAAGTCCTAGAGATCAGAGGAATGGATTTGGGGATTGGAGTCAGGCAGCCCAACAGCCTTGATTGAGTCTCCTGTGGACTAGGTGCTGTCCTAGGCAGCTGGATCCGAGGGCCTTGAGGCCCCTTCAGACTCTAGACTGATGAGCCTGGGGAGTCCCCAAGCTCACCAGGAGGTCTGATGACTTCAGGGGCTGGTTTGTCAGAGGACACCCCCCCTCCCTTCATGCCCATCACTTCTTAAGGGAGGATACTATCATTCTAAATCCTGTAATAACATGAATATCCAGGAGGGTCCCTTCTTAGGAAATAAATGGCTTCACACTGGGAGGAATTCTTAGGGCTCTGAAGGATGGAAGTTATCTTTCAATGAGTATTATGATGATCCAATGTCTGTTTGGAATTGGCAGAACCATAGGAGTTAGTGCTTGAAAGCAGTAATAATAACAGCGTTCATTTCTATCATAAGCCTTGCTGAGCATGTTGTAAATATGACCTCACAAGATCTGGGAGGAGGGGCTATTGTGACCCCCCCCCCACCCTGATTCCTGAGGTGAGAGGTTAAGTGACCTGCTCAGGGTCACAAAGCTGTTAGGTGTCTGAGATGGGATTTGAACTCTTGTCTTCCTGCATATAAGTCAGAGGCTGCACTGACTGAGCCACCTTCAAATTCAGACCCATTTTCTGCTGCAAATGAGGAAAGTGAGCCTCCATGGAAGATGTGTCCTCTCTTCTCACAAGACTTCCTGTCCCTCTGTGGTTCGCAAGAAGCAGGATGAAAATACTGCTTTTATATCTCTGATGAAAAAGACAAAACAGAGAGAACTGGATCTCTCTGAAGGTCAGTGCTGAGGGGTAGCCTATGGGAGGGTGGACTGTGGGTTAGCGACCCAACAGCTTGTCTGGGCATGGTTCCAGGCCCAGGAGGAGCGTGCAGCCTGGGCACTGTGTGAAGCCCTGAGACAAGTTCCAATAGACCCTATCCCCACATGTCCCCAAGCAGAACAAATCAAAGACAAACCTCTGCCCCTCACCATACACTGCCCCCCCACCCTCCCCCAGCTCCTCTGGGCTCAGCCCCACTCTGTACTCACAGACTCAGTAGAACAAATAAAAGGTTTCTCAGGCATCTTCAAACTTTCATTTCTTTGCCCCTTCACATGGCCAAAACATCTCCACGTGTTGATCCTGTCCCCTACAATCCACAACCCAATGAGAAGCTCAGCTCATATTATGGAGAAAAGCTGAAGACTCCAGAGCAGTGGTTCATCAGGCTATTCTGGTCATCAGACAGAGACCCCAGAAATCAGGGCAGCATCAGATGTGAAGGAGGCTCATTCCCAAATCAGAAAAACAGGAGGGAGGAGGAAGGGAAGCCTTAGAGAACAGGGTGAGGGCCGTGATGAGGTTGCCCTGGGCTTGGGCCAGTAGAGTCCAGGGAGGATCACAGGGGCCAATGCTGAGGAGAGAGACCAGCAGTCCACAAGAACAATACAGGGACTGCAGACTGGTTTTCTGTCTCAGGTCGATGCCAGGAAATTCTCTCAAACTGAAGAAGGAAAGACAGATTCAGGGGGATCCTCCAAGTGCCCTCTGGCCTCCAGACTGTCATCATTTTGAAGGGCCAGTCTCACCACCCAGCCCATCCTCAGCCCAACCTCCCACAGATCTTCCTCCTCTTTGCTTGGCCCCCTTTACCCCAGCCCCTCCCTCCTCCCAGGCCCCCAGAGTCTCACCTTTGGCTGTGAGAGAGACATCTGACCCCTGTGCACTGTCATTGCCTGGAGACAAAGGAGGGAAACAACCCAGTCAAGGACATGCATCCCAGAGCCAGGGTATGGTAAGGGAAGGGGACACCAAGGGAAGGCTACTGGGCTAGGCCTCCCCTCTGCCTTCTCATTGCTCAGGTCCCAGAGACACCATGGCCTGTCCCCTTCTTTCTACCTTTCATGTCCACCCTTTGCTTACCTGCAGCCTGAACACAATCACCTCCTTTTCCACCTAGAAAAGAAAACAAATTTCCAGTGAGATATCCAAGAGAGGAGACCACACTAGGGTCTCAGAAGTTCAAAGATTTGTCTTGGAGACACAACAAATAATCAGTATGGCACTCCCATGCCCCACACCACTCCAGCCTCTAGATGCAAGAGGAAGACAGAAAAGGCCCCATATGAGCATTTTTCCCCCTCCAGGCCTGCCTCCAGGGGTTCCCAGGGCTGGTCTACAGAGCTGGAGAGACACCCAGGCCCTTGGACAGAGATCCCCATGTCCATGTTTGAGGTGAGTGTGAAGCAGATTCCTCACTCAGCCAGCCTGTTACAACCTGCCAGGCATCCTCCAGGGAAATGGCTTTTAGTTAGGAATTTGTTCATCTATACACTTAGGGCCCGTCAGACTTTCCCTTAGACAGGAAGGGGAGGACTTGAGGACAGAAAGACAAGCTGCCAAGTCAGGGGAAGCCCAGATCTCTATGGTGCCTGATCCCTAATGACCCTTCCCAGTCCAGCCTACCTGAATCCCTCTTTCTACAGATCCCAACTCCAGCAAGGACTGCAGTGAGGAGGAGGAGGAGGCTGGCAGCAATGCCCCCCACAATGAACCAAGTGGATGAGAACTGTGGCTCTGAAATGGAAAAGGGAAGTGAGAGGCCCTGATGCCTGTCTGGCCTGAGAGTCACTAACCTCTCCCCCACCTACCCCCAGTAACTACCCCCTTCTCTGGTCCTGTGGGGTGGGGGATGGTCTTTTCCCAGTTCCTCCTCACTGTCCTTACCCCACTGCAGGGTGAGGGGCTCAGAAAGCCCCTCATGTTGAACTTGGCAAGTGTATTTCCCTTCCTGACCCGAGGTCACATCCACAGCTGCCCACTTCTGGAAGGTGCCATCTCCTGCAGGCCTGGTCTCAATGAACTCTGTGTCCTGGGGCTGTTCCTCCCCATCCCTCAGCCAAGTTAGGGAGATCTCCTTAGGGTAAAAATCCTGGGCCTGGCACCTCAGGGTCACCTCTCCATGGGGGGTAGTGTGTCGGGTCACTCGGGCAGAGGGTGGGTCTGGAGGCAAAGGTCAGAGGCATTTCCAGGCTCCCCTTCCCCCCTACCCTCCAGGGGCACAAGGACCGGTGAGGGGAGGGGAACACCCTACAATACGCCCTGGGGTACAAAGGGTTCCAGGGGGTCGGGGGCCCAGGGCTGAGGGGAGGTGGAGAAGGGCCTCCCAGGGGGCCTTGAGTGCCGCGCACACTGGGGCGGGGCCGGCGGTACCTGTCCTCATCAGCGTCTCCTTCCCCATCCCCAGGTACTTCTTCAGCCACATAACGCACTCCTCCTCCAGGTAAGCTTTATCTCTCTCCGCTTTATCTCCCCTCCTCCCACTCGCGCTTGGTGCTCACGGCTGGGGACACGGCCGCCGTCCACGTGAGCGTCTCCGTGTCCAGGGCGATGTAGTCCCGCCCGTCGTAGGCGTATTGGATAAACCCACGCTGGAAGCTGAGCTCGGGGGACACCTCGCAGCCGTATATGGTCTGGCAGGTGTGGACCCCTGCCCCAACCCCGGGCCCGGGTCAGTGTGGCCGGACCTTGGCTGCCCCACCCCCCGACACCCCCCGGAGGCTCCTCCCCCCATCCCCAGGGGGACCTCGGGTGGGACCCCTCTTCCCCCCCCCCTCCGCCCCTCCCCAGTCACGCACCCCCCGCGCTCTGGTTGAAGTAGCGGCGCAGGGTCTCCAGCCCCGCTCGGTAAGTCTGTGCGTTCTCCCTGGCTCTCCGCGTCTGCCCCTCCCCGTACCCCGGGACCTCCTGCTCCACCCTCTCCATCCACGCCGCCCGCGGCTCCATCCTCGGACGCGGACGGTCGGTGTGGAAGCGCACAAACTGCTGATAGTCCACGTAGCCCACTTCCAGATACCGCGGCTCCCCGAGCCCGGGCCGGGTCACGGCTGAGGCGAAATATCTCATGGAGTGAGAGCCTGGGAGGTGGGGACGGTGCCGGGGTCAGGGCGGGGAGAGCCTAGACCCGACTCGGACCCTTGACCCAGTCACGCCCCAGAGTGATCCCAGAGTCTCAAGCCCGCTGCCCCCCTCCCCTCCCCATGCTGGCACATCGCCCTCCGCCCTTAAAATTCTCCAGACCTCAACGCTTTAAGATCAGCACCACGCTGTCCCGACAGCAGCCCAGGCAGGTCCGACCCCCCTGCTCCGGTACGCTGCCTCCCTCTTCCCGCCCCCACCTCTGGTCCGGGTCCGGGGTCTCTCACACTGCTCACCCTCGGCCCCCCACCTTGTGTCCTCACCTGCCCCTTCCCCTATCCTCGGTGAAGCTCTGTAACAAAGCTGCCCCGGGTTCTGGATTCGCCCTTGGGGGGACGCGGGGCTGTCGGGGGGACCCCAGAGAGCTCTGCTCCTTAACGCCCCCAGACTGTGGCCCCATTCTTCCTCCCCATGACGCCCCTCCCCCTACCGATCCACTCACCCCTCAAACCAATGAACCGACACCAAGCCACTCCCTCCTTCCTTTCAGCCTAGCCTGGACCAGACTGACGTGAAGGAGCCGGATCCGGGAGACTCTCCCAGCCCAGGATCCCCTTCTTGTAGGAACCCCACCCCAGCCCCACGTCCACCCCTGCGTCCAGTCTCTCCTTATCCGCCCAGGTGTCCGGCAGGGCCAGGACCCCCAACAAAAGGAGAGCGCCCAGTGAGCGCTCCATGGTCAGCAGACTCAAGAGCCCAACTTCAGAGACCTGTTTGGGCTGGGTTTATAAAGGGACAAATCTCTCACTTCTGATTGGCTTCCCAGAGGTTCTGCCAGCCAATAGAAAATGAAAACCAACAAACGTCACTGGTAACTGGGCAGAAGGTGCCCCCACATACTGGGAGATCAATACTGAAACTGACCTGGAGGATATCCCCGGCTTCATAGACCTTGGCTCTGTCTCTGCTCTTCCCAGAACAGCCTCTGATTCTGTGGAGCAGCCGAGGCTCCCTCCCTCCCATCATCACTCCAGGAGCGCCCAGCTCTTGTGCTCCCAGCTTGAACCAGAGAAAAAGAAGGGTTAGGGCTGGAGTCCACCCACCCCTCCAGTCTTCCTCAGTGCAACCCTTTCCCTTCCTTAGAAGTTGGGGAGATAATGTCCCCACTCCAGATTGAGGGGGTTTGGGGACTGAAGAAATCTGCAGGCTGACTTGAGACCAGGGGCTGCCCCTCAGATTTAACGACCTCCATCCCAGCTATGACTAGGGCAAGTCTTGTAACCTCCTCAGGTCCTGTAGATAAAGAAGCCAGGACCCAAGAATGAAGAGGAAATGAGAATTAGGAATCAAAGTAGAAAAGAGGCAGGGATGTGGCCCAGTGGATGGAGCCAAGGGCCTGTACTCAGGAAGAACTGACTTGTGATCCAGGCCTCAGACACTACCTAGCTATGTGACCTTGGGCAAGTCACTTAACCTTGTTTACTTCAGTTTTCCCGTCTGAGAAATGAGCTGCAGATGGAAGTGGCAAGCCAATTTCTCTGATAAAAAAAACCCGAAAAGGGGTCACAGTGAGTCAGAAACTACTCAATAACAAAAAAGAAAAGAGATTGGTTATAAAAATGGGAGAGAGCCATTTCAACCTAAGGTTGGTCTGAACTGCCTGAAATATGAAGCTATAAATTCCTAGAAATTTTTTTTCCACAAACAATGAACCTGGCACATATAGTAGAATTTTCCCTCATTCTTGTCTCATCCCCCCAACCAGAAAACCAGGAAACTTCAGGTTTCATGGAGAAAATCAAGTTAACACTGGAGAGGATCTTAGAAATAATCTTTATTTTCCAGATTAGGAAACTGAAGACCAGCAGTGCCATCTGTCATACCCTTGAACACCCAGCTCTGCTTCCTTCTCTTTACAGATGTGGTAGCCATAATATTGACTCCCAAGCATCATCCTAGTTTTGGGAAAGTCCAGACATCTCCTTCCATGCTGTTTATCAGGAACTCTGTTGCGCCCTTTTTCAGTTTGGGATCAGAACAATTGTTTCCTCTTATTTCAGCACTTCAGTTTTTTTATCATGCACAACATTTACCCATTTCACAAGAGATGGCAAGGTTATTTTCACATGACTTTCTCTTGTTATGGTTTGGATACCTGTTTCCATGTGGTCATTTAGCGTTTCCAGGACTTTAGAAACTTTCATATCCTTTTAGCATTCATTTATGGGCAATGGCTTTTGGTTCATATTGGTGTCAGTTCTCTTTCTCTTTGGATATAAAGGATTTATTTTGATCAGATTTGATGTACTATTTCATATATTTGCTACTCAACAATTTTTCATATTTGATCTTTACTTATTTTAGTGAAAACTTTTGCAGTTTTTATGGCTAGGATTATATATTTTTTTAAAACTCTCCAATTTTGAATTAAGAATACTCCTTGACACAGCTGTGAAAGTTAAACCATTGTATTTTCTTCTGTTTTTTAAATTTATTTATTTTTAGTTTTCAACATTTATTTCCACAAGATTTTGAGTTCCAAATGATATCACCATCTCTTCCTACCCCCCACCCCAAGACACCTTGCTTTCTGATTACCTCTTACCACAATCTGCCCTCCCTTCTATCACACCACTCCTTTCCCTTATCCCCATCTTCTCTCTTTTCTTGTAGGGCAAGATAGATTTCTATACCCCATTACCTTGTATTTCTTATGTCCCAATTGCATGCAAAACCAATTTTCAGCATTCATTCCTAAAACTTTGAGTTCCAACTTCTCTCTCTCCCTGCCTCCCCACCCATTCACACTGAGAAGGCAAGCAAAACAATATAAGCTATATATGTGTAGTTATGCAAAAGATTTCCATAATAGTCATGTTGTTAAAGACTATCTGTATTTCCTTTCATCCTGTCCTGCCCCACATTTATTCTCTCTTTTGACCTTGTCCATCCCCAAGTGTTTATTTCCAATCACTCCCTCCTCCCATTTGCCCTCCCTTCTATCTTCTCTCCCACACCCCACTTATCCCCTTCTCCCCTACTTTCCTGTAGATTTTAATACCAAATTGAGTATGTATGTTATTCCCTCCTTAAGTCAAATGTGATGTGAGTAAGCTTCACTTTTTCCCTCTCATATCCCTGCTTTTGCCCTCCATTGGAAAAGCTTTTTCTTCCCTCTTTCATGAGGGATAATTTGACCCATTCCATGTCTCTCTTTCTTCTCCCAATATATACCTCTCTCACCCCTTAACTTTATTTTTTTTAGATATCATCCCTTTCAATTCAACTGACCCTGTGCCCTCTCTCTATATGTAAACGATCCCTCCAACTACCTAAATATTGAGAAAACTTTCAAGAGTTACAAGCATTATCTGTTCATGTAGGAATGTAAACAGTTAAACTTTAGAAAGTCCTTTATGATTTCTCTTTCCTGTTTACTTTTTCATGCTTCTCTTGATTCTTGCATTTGAAAGTCAAATTTTCTATTCAGTTCTGTTCTTTTCATCAAGAATGTTTGAAAGTTCTCTATTTTATTGAATGACCATTTTTCGCTGAAGTATTATACTCAGTTTTGCTGGGTAGGTGATTCTTGGTTTTAATCCTACTTCCTTTGACTTTTGGAATATCATGTTCCAAGCCCTTCTGTCCCTTAATGTGGAAGCTGCTACATCTTGTGTTATCCAGACTGTATTTCCACAACACTCAAATTGTTTCTTTCTAGGTACTTGGAATATTTTCTCTTTGACCTGGGAACTCTAGAATTTGGCTACAATATTCTTAGGAGTTTTTCTTATTGAATCTCTTTCAGGAGGTGATCTGTGGATTCTTTCAATATTTATTTTACCCTCTGGTTCTAGAATATCAGGGCAGTTTTCTTTGCTAATTTCATGAAAGATGATGTCTTGGCTATTCTTTTGATCATGGCTTTCAGGTAGTCCCACAATTTTTAAATTTTATTTCCTGGATCTAGTTTCCATGTCAGTCATTTTTCTAGTGAGATATTTCACATTATCTTCTATTTTTTTCATTCTTGGTTTCTCATAAAGCCATTAGCTTCCATCTGCTCCATTCTAATTTTTAAAGAACTACTTTCTTCAGTGAGCTTTTGAACCTCCTTTTCCATTTGGCTAATTCTGCTTTTTAAAGCATTTTTCTCTTCATTGACTTCTTGGACTTCTTTTACCAACTGAGTTAGGCTATTTTTAAAGGTGTTATTTTCTTCAGCATTTCTTTGAGTCTCCTTTAGCAAACTATTGTCTCACTTTTCATGATTTTCTTGCATTGCTCTCATTTCTCTTCCCAATTTTTCCTCCACCTCTTTTACTTGATTTTCAAAATCTTTCTTGAGCTCTTCCATGGCCTGAGACTATTGCATATTTATTTTGGAGGTTTGGGATACAGAAGCCTTGACTTTTATGTCTTTTTCTGATGGTATGCTTTGTTCTTCTTCATCTGAAAGGATGGAAGAAAATACCTGTTCACCAAGAAAGTAGCCTTCCATAGTCTTATTTTTTTTTCCTTTTCTGGGGCATTTTCCCAACCAGTTACTTGACTTTTGAGTCCTTTGTCAAGAGGAGGGTATACTCTGGGGACCTGTAACTTCTCAGTTCCTCCAAGGTGGCACAATTCAGGAAGAGGAGTTTACTCATTTTGTGACCTGTGCTGTGGTCTGGGAGCAACCATAAGCTTTTCTGCCCAGGATCTGTGAGTAGAAATTCCTCTCCAGAGCCTCTACCAGCTCCACTAGCCAGTGGTCCACCTCACTCCAGGACCACCACTCAGGGCTGAGATCCAGATCAGGGGCTCAATTCCCCTAGGGGTTTTAGGCTGAGGGCTCCTAAAATGGATGCTCTGCCTCAACAACCTCCAACTCTCTAGAGCCAGTGCCAGACTACATTCCCTTCTCACTCAGGTGAAAGAGCTTTCTCACCTTTGAAGCTGTTGTTGGCATTTGTGGGTTGAGGAATCTGGGAACCACAGCTGATGCCTGGGATTCCATGCCCTGAAGCCTGTCCTAGTCCTTTCCCTGCTGGTGCAGCAGCCAAGGCTGGGCTGTGCTCTGCTCTGAGTCTTATGAGATAGACTCTTCCTGTTGGCCTTCCAGGCTGTTTTGGACTGGAAATCTCTTTTGCTTGGTTGTTTTGTGGCTTCTGCTGCTCCAGAATTTGTTTAGAGTCCTTTTTACAGGTATTTTATGGGCTTTGGGGGGAGACCTAGAGTGGGTCCGTCTTTCTACTTCACCATCTTTGCTCCATCTCTTTCTTCTGATTTTTTCAAATAATTTTTTTCACTCAGGAAAAACTCCACTTACCTTGCTCAGCCTTCTTAAATTGAGAGATGAGGGTAAACAAAATCTCCATTATAAACTTGTGTACTCAAGGGCAGAATTCCAGCATAGTTCATGTGGCTTCCAAAATACCAAAAATGTATGTGTACATGTATAAAATTCTGCACTCTGAATCTTTCATCTCCCTCAGGAAGTGGGAAGCATCTCTCATCCCTTGCCCTCTGAAGTCCTTCCTTTGATCAGTTCCAATGAGATTGCTGTTCTGTTGTCAGATTCTTCCCCCACCAGGCCCTCCTCTCTTGTGCAGACTTCTGTGTCATCAAGGGCTCCAGCGATTTTTGAATTATCTTTCTTTTTCTAGGTCTGTTTTTCTACTAAGATATGTCACATTGTCTTCCTTTTTTCATTCTTTTGGTTTTGTTTTATTGTTTCTTGATTTCTCATAAAGTCATTGACTGCCATTTGCTCAATTTTAACTTTGAAGTATTTTTTTCTTTTTTTAGTTAATTCTTACTTTTCAGCATTCACTTCCACAAGATTTCTAATTCTAGATTTTTCTCCCTTTCCCTTCCTTCTCCCCTCCCCAACATGGCATGCAATCTGATATAGGCTATATATATATATATATATATATATATATATATATATATATATATATATATATATATATATATATATATATATATATATATATGAATATTAACAACATTTTCACATTAGTCATGTTGTAAAGAAGAATTAGACCCAGTGGGAGGAACCATGAGAAAAAAGAAACTAAGAGAGGGAGAGAGAGAATACTATGCTTGGCTCTGTATTTAGTCTCCATAGTTCTTTTTCTGGATGTGGGTAGTAATTCCAGTCATGAGTATTTTGGAGTTGTCTCAGAACCTTGACTTGCTGAGAAGAGCTAAGTCTATCAAAGTTAGTCATTGCATAATGCTGCCATTATTGTATACAGTGTTCTACTGGTTCTGCCCACTTCATTCAGCATCAGTTCATGTAAGTCTTGCCAGGTTTTTCTGAAGTCTGCCTCCTCATCATTTTTTATGGAAAAATAGTATTCAATTACATTTATATGCCACAACTTGTCCAGCCATTCCCCAATTGATGGACATCCCCTCAATTTCCAATTCTTTGCTGCCATAAAAAGAGCTGCTATAAATTTTATACATGTGGGTCTTTTTCCTATTTTAGTGATCTCTTTGAGATGCAGTCCTAGAAGTGGTATTGCTAGGTCAAATGGTATGCAGTTTTATAGACTTGGGCATAGTTCCAAATTGCTTTCCAGAATGACTGGATCAGTTCATAACTAATTAGTGTCCCATGTTCCCCACTTGTCCAACATTTATCGTTTTCTATTTTTGTCATGTTAGCCAATCTGAGCGGTGTGATATGGTACTTCAGAGCTGTTTTGATTTGCATTTCTGTGTTCAATAGTGATTTAGATCATTTTTTCATAGGACTATACAGAGCTTTAATTTCTTCATCTTAAAACTGCCTGTTAATATACTTTGACCATTTATCAATTGGGAAATGACTTGTATTCTTATAAATTTGACTCAGTTCTCTATATATTTTAGAAATGAGGCCTTTATCAGAGACACTGGTTGTAAACATTGTTTCCCAGCTTTCTGCCTCCCTTCTAATTATGGTTGCATTGGCTTTGTTTGTGCAAAAACTTTTCAATTTAATGTAATCAAAATTAGAGTTGATATGAATCCTCTGTCTGTCAGAGACATTTTTACCTGGATAATGCTCTGCCTGGGCCTCTAGGTAGCTTGAGTGGATACAGAATGCCAGGCATAGAGTCAAGAAGACTCATCCTGGGTTCCTATCTGGCCTCAGACCCTTACTAGCTCTGTGACCCACATCCAGTTCCTTAACCCTGTTGGCCTGAGTTTTACTATCTGCAAAATGAGCTGGAGAAGGATACAGCACACAGCTCCAGAATCTTGACCTAGAAAACCCCAAATAGGGTCATAAAAAGGTGACTGACAAATGACTGAATACTACCAGCAGCAGCAGCAGTGCTTTGCCTGCTTCCCTCAGATTTTGGTCACCATCCAGGCCTAGATGGACTTTCTTCCTGAATTCCTATGTTGTTGTTTTTTGTTTTTTTTTTTTGGCTGTGAAATCTGAATTCTTTTTTTTTTTTATTAATTTATTTAACTTTTAACACTCATTTTCACAAAATTTTGGGTTCCACATTTTCTCCCCTTTTGTCCCCTCCCCTCACCCCAAAACACCGAGCCTTCTAATTGCCCCGTCTGCCAATCTGCCCTCCCTCCCTCCCCACCCCTTCCCTTTGGAAGGCAAGCAATTCAATATAGGCCAGATCTGTGTAGTTTTGCAGATGACTTCGATAATGGTAGTGTTGTGTAAGAACTAATTATATTTCCCTCCATCCTATCCTGTCCCCCATTACTTCTGTTCTCTCTTTTGATCCTGACCCTCCCCATGAGTGTTGACCTCAAATTGCTACCTCCTCCCCGTGCCTTCCCTTCCATCATCCCCCCCACCCTGCTTATCCCCTTATCCCCCACTTTCCTGTATTGTAAGATAGGTTTTCATACCAAAATGACTGTGCATTTTATTCCTTCCTTTAGTGGAATGTGATGAGAGTAAACTTCATGTTTTTCTCTCACCTCCCCTCTTTTTCCCTTCACTAAAAAGTCTTTTGCTTGCCTCTTTTATGAGGGATAATTTGCCCCATTCCATTTCTCCCTTTCTCCTCCCAATATATTTCTCTCTCACTGCTTGATTTCATTTTTTTTTAAGATATGATCCCCTCCTCTTCAGTTCACTCTGTGCACTCTGTCTCTATGTGTGTGTGTGTGTGCATGTGCATGTGTGTGTGTGTGTGTGTTATCCCACCCTGTACCCAGATGCTGAATAGTTTCAAGAGTTACAAATATTGTCTTTCCATGTAGGAATGTAAACAGTTCAACTTCTGTAAAGTCCCTTATGACTTCTCTTTGCTATTTACTTGTTCATGCTTCTCTTCATTCTTGTGTTTGAAAGTCAAATTTTCTTTTCAGCTCTGGTCTTTTCATCAAGAATGCTTGAAAGTCCTCTATTTCATTGAAAGACCAATTTTTCCCCTGAAGTATTATATTCAGTTTTGCTGGGTAGGTGATTCTTGGTTTTAGTCCTAGTTCCTTTGACTTCTGAAATATCCTATCCCACGCCCTTCGATCCCTTAATGTGGAAGCTGCTAGATCTTGTGTTATCCTGATTGTATTTCCACAATACTTGAATTGTTTCTTTCTAGCTGCTTGCAATATTTTCTCCTTGATCTGGGAACTCTGGAATTTGGCCACAATGTTCCTAGGAGTTTCTCTTTTTGGATCTCTTTCAGGCAGTGATCTGTGGATTCCTTGAATACTTATTTTGCCCTCTGGTTCTAGAATCTCAGGGCAGTTTTCCTTGATAATTTCATGAAAGATGATGTCTAGGCTCTTTTTTTGATCATGGCTTTCAGGTAGGCCCATAATTTTTAAATTGTCTCTCCTGGATCTATTCTCCAGGTCAGTTGTTTTTCCAATGAGATATTTCACATTATCTTCCATTTTTTCATTCTTTTGGTTTTGTTTTGTGATTTCTTGGTTTCTCATAAAGTCATTGGCCTCCATCTGTTCCATTCTAATTTTGAAAGAACTATTTTCTTCAGTGAGCTTTTGAATCTCCTTTTCCATTTGGCTAATTCTGATTTTGAAAGCATTCTTCTCCTCATTGGCTTCTTGAACGTCTTTTGCCAATTGAGTTAGCCTATTTTTCAAGGTGTTATTTTCTTCAGCATTTTTTTGGGTCTCCTTTAGCAGGGAGCTGATCTGCTGTTCATGCTTTGACTGCATGTCTGTCATTTCTCTTCCCAGCTTTTCTTCCACCTCTCTAACTTGATTTTCTATGAGCTCTTCTATGGCCTGAGCCCATTGAGTGGGCTGGGATATAGAGGCCTTGACTTCTGTGTCTTTGCCTGATGGTAAGCATTGTTCTTCCTCATCAGAAAGGAAGGGAGGAAATGCCTGTTCACCAAGAAAGTAACCTTCTATAGTCTTATTTATTTTCCCTTTTCTGGGCATTTTCCCAGCCAGTGATTTGACTTCTGAATATTCTCTTCACACCCACTTCGCCTCCAGATCCTCCCAGGCAGCGCTTGGGGTTTGAGATTCAAATGCTGCTTGCCAGCCTCAGGGCTTTTGGCGGGGGCAGGGCTGCTATTCAGTGTGAGATTAAGTTCAGGTGGTCAGATTGGGGCAGGCTCAGTTCCCTCAGGGGGTTTATGCAGAGACCTTCAACAATGGATCCAGGCTCCTGCCTGCTTGGGGAGCCCTGGTCTGCCACTGCCTCAGCTTCTGCCTCCTGAGGGGGCCTAAGTTATGGGGGCACCCCACTCCCCTCTCGACCCACCAAAGAGACCCTCTCACCGACCCCTCTCACCTGTGGGTGGAGGGACCCGGTGGCCGCTGGAGATTCCGTCCCTGAAGCCCGCTCGGATCTTTTCCTCTGGGTGCCATGGCCGCAGCAGGGCTGTACTCAGCTCCCAGTCCCAGCACCCAGTCCATGGCGCGAAGGACCTTTTGCAAGAGGTTTGCAGGTCTCTCTGAAACAGAAATCTCCCTCGCTCCAATGTTCTGTGGCTTCTGGGTGCAGAATTCGCCATGAGTTACTTTTTTGTAGATGTTCTATGGGTTGTGGGTTCGGAGCTATGTGTATGTGCGTCTTTCTACTCCGCCATCTTGGCTATGCCCCCCTATGTTTTTTTATAGTCCCCACTGGGGCGGGGGGGACAGGGGCAAGAAAAAACCCAACCTTCCCCTTCCCCTTCCCTTCTTCCTACTGAAAGCCATCTTTTTTTTTTTTCCAGTCCTAGGGCAGACAGGTGACCCTCACCAGTCCCTGCTCTCCTTCCTCTAGAACCCTACCCCACAGTCCTTCCATCTAATGCCATACTCCTGGAATTGAAAGGTAGAGAAATGTGGTTCAAGCATCATCCTTTACAGAAACCTGCAAAAACCACCATCCATTCAGTGGGCAGTCCCCACTCTCGTGCCTCCTACCTGATAGGCACACATATCTCCTGAGCTGAATTTCCTCTAAGGAACAATAAACGTTAAATCTCTTGGGAATAGATGCTTCCTTAAGGATAGGCAGAAAAATACTGCAGTTAAGGGGCACATCTCCTTTTTTTCCAAGTCGCTTCCACAAACTACCAAACCTATATGATTATGGTGCCAATATAAACTGACATAAAATTCTCCAGAACTTAGTGCCCAAACCCTACTTCTAGACCGATTATTCAGTGCTGCCCTGCACATTCTAATCTAGTCCAACTGGCATTATTCTTGGTCCTCACAGAGGCTAGTGAATGGTCTATTTTTGTGGCTGTTTGACCTTCATTTTTAAGGAGGACCAGTGATCTCCTGGGGTCATGTTTTGAAAGTGAATTGGAATTAGGTGAGTAGAGCTTCACAAAATTGTTAGCCTTACACTCTCTTCCTGAGTTATAGAAGTCCAGTGGCAATACACAGGTCAAAGCACCCAAAGATGGCCCTGGAAGTAACGGATGATGTTGGAATCTTTGATGTCTGCCCCATCTCTAAGCACTCCATAGGAACTACTTCAGCCACCTTCATGCCTGTTGGCATAAAATGTTCTCATCCTCCTATTCCACATGGGGAAGTCTTTACATGTTTGGGTTGTGTCCCCCTAATTCTCCTACAGGTTTGAGGCCAGTTGGTTACACTTAACTTGGTTCAGTTCATCTTCTAAGATGGTTTTTCCAGACGATGACTACTGCACATGCTCTAGCTCCTTGGAGCTACAGGTGATTTGTTGGGTGGACACCAAAAGTAGATAGGCAGCCCTCACACCAGACATGTGTATGGTGAAGTGTATGAGGTGTTCAGCGAAGTCTGGAACCTTTGATGTGAAGGCCTAATTTTTTTTCAGTGTTTTATGGAACCAAGGTCATCCTTGTATTACTTTTCCCCCAAATCAGGAGTGCATTTCCTCCTCACCTCCATGTTTTAGAATGAGGAGTTTCTTTCAAAGCCTCCCTCAAGTGATACCTTGTACATCAGGCTTTGGTTGATCCCCCAATGTGCTTAATGACCTTAGCTCTTTTGTGTATATGGTGTTAGTTTCTGCATCAATAAAGCTGGGATTGAACTCCCACCTCAAAAACCTAGTGGCTGGATTATCCAGAGAAAGGCATCCTAATGTCAGAATTAAGATTCAAAATGAATTGCAGAGAAAGTTCTGATCCTCACATGCAGAGACAACTTTCCCATAGGAGGTTCCTTATAGCAATGAAGTCACAGGTCTACCTTTATCCCATCCCCAAATTGTTCTACACTTGTGCACGTATATTTTATCTCACCCAGTGTCAGGTAAGATTACTGAGGAAAATATTTAAATTTTTGGTGTTGTGTCCCTAACACATGGCATGGTGTCTGTCAGTGGAGTGTGGTGTATAAGTTGTAATAACTAGGGAAGCATAATCTAAGATATACAACTTGCTAACAAAACAGGTGTAACAAACAGGTCAATGAACTCCCCAGTTAGTCTAAAGACTCTGAATAAAAAGTGAGACACATTTTAATGTGGTCAAAACAATTAGGCAAATAAGACCAATTAATTAAAAGAAAGCAATAGATACAAACCAATATACAAATTTAGGTAATTTGATTTCTAATTGGAAGAAAGATCAGGGACTTTTCAAGTCTGGAGGAGGGAGGTGAGTAGGTTTTGAAGTCGTTCTTTTCCTACAATCCAGAGATGCTGGTTAATTACATCTGCCTGACGTCATGACCATTTAGTTTATCGTGGAGGATTTACAGAAACACAAGCTGGAATCCAGGTAGCACCGTCACATTAAGTCAGTGTTCATGACTGATTCTCTTCCCACACCAAACCAACTCCATTTTTAATTGAATTTGACTTAAGCATGTCTATTTCCTTGTTGATGGAAAGGAACCATCCCAGCCCTCCATTAATTAGTTGTCTATAAACCAAGTCTATCAGTTTTATCACAGTTTCATAATTAAAATCACAATTGCACATCAAGAAAAGACCACTAGGTGTCAACCATTCCCAAATTCAGGGAAACAGGCAATACAGAGGCCTTTTAAAAATGAAAGCGATACACAAAGCCAAAAAAAAGGCCATTTATCGGTGGTGGCTAATGACCCATTACCCTGTATCTAAGATTGCAGCATGGGTCATGTATGTTTAGGCAGTTGTATTTCAGCTATAACCTGTTGAATTTCATGAAGAGTCATCACAATTTCCCCTGAATAGCTAATTTAAGACCAATGAGACTGATTATAGCAAAGATCCTTCCTGATAACTCTTTAATAAGATCTAGTGCCATTTGGGTTTGGATGGCCAATTGTGCCAGGGAATCCACCTCAATGTGAAGGGAAGAAAGGAATTTACTTGTGGCCTGGGCAAATTACTCAGTTTCAAGTGAGAGGTTTCTAGTAGCCCACTCTAATGTTTCCACTCCCATAGAGAGCAATAGGGACTAGGGGATCTTCATCCCTAATTTATTTTCATCCACAGGGTTACTTGCTACTATTTTTCTTTTCTTCACAGCAATTCCACTATCCACCAGATTTCTAGTAGACTTTCTTCCCACCAGCGCCATCTTGTGATTAAAGAGACTGGGACAAGGGAAATATATGAGCCTTCAAGTTCCAAACCAATTTCAGGGAAGAGAGGCATGAGCCTTATCTCCACAGATGGAGATCCTAAACTCCATGTAAAATCAGTGGGATTGAACCTTTGTCTCACAAAAGTGTTGGCAAATCTCATCCATTCTAGGCCATTTCTGGCAAGGTTTACTAAGGATACATGCTTGAGCTCATGATCTGCACAGTTGTAGAGACAAGTTCTGGCACAGATGAAGAAATCTTTCTTCATTATATCAGGGAAGGTGATGCTATGGATACAATTGGTTATTTTGCCAAAGTCAAGGGTTACTATAAAAACAATAGAGGCCATGGTCCAGGATAATACATAAAAAAGTGGGAACTATGCCCAAAGAGATACAAAAACCCTTTGACCCAGCAATATTCCTTCTAGATCTGTATCCCAAAGTGATTTATAAAAATGAGAAAAGGACCCACATGTACAAAAATATTTGTAGTAACTCTTTCTGTGGTGGCCAAGAACTGGAAACTGAGGAAATGCCCATCAATTGAGGAATGGCTAAACAAGTTGTGGCACATGAATGTAATGGAATACTATTGTGCTATAAGAAATGATGGACAGGAAGACTTCAGAAAAACCTGGAAAGACTTACATGAACTGATGCTGAGGAAATGAGCAGAACCAGGAGAATATTGTATACAGTAATAGCCACACTGTGTGATGACTGACTTTGATAGACTTAGCTCTTCTCAGAAATGCAAGAATCTAAGACAACTCCAAAAGGTTCAAGATGAAAATGCTGTCCACACTCAGAGAAAGAACTAAGTCTGAATGCAGATAGAAGTAGACTGTTTGCTCTCTTTTTTGTTTTGTTTTGCCTTACTCATGGTTCCTCCCATTTATTCTAATTCTTCTATACAACATGACTAATGTGAAAATATGTTTAATAAGAGTGTATATGTAGAGCCTATGTCAGATTGCAGGCCACCTTGGGGCAGGGGCAATGGGAGCGCAGTGAAGAAAATGTAAAACTCAAAAGTCTATGGAAGTAAATGTTGAAAACTAAAAAAAAATAATTAAATAGAAAAAAAGTAAAAGATGACAGTAGCAGAGGCAACTTGGGTCAGTGTACTGTTGTATTCCCTGGGAGTTGTTGACCTTAAACAAAACGTGATCATTTCCATGGAGGTAACAGTCATGCAGCTGGGGTTTGTCCATTCTAGTATCTTTGTATTAGGGACACACAAGTTAACTGAACTAAAACTACCACTGCAGAGCTTCCTGTCGTGGGTGGGGCATAACTAGATCTAGGCTATGGGAGAGAATCACTCTCTGATGGACAAATCCACATGAGTTGGGTCCTCTTTAGTATGTGGGATGATGTGGGGAAACTAAGGAAGATTCTCCCCAGCCCCTTGCATGACTGCTACATGAACTAACACAAGGAATGTAACCAAGCCAATATGTGTAACTGGGAGTGCCAGAGGAAGCAGCAGAATTAATGAAGCATGTAGGCCAGGGTGAAGGGACCCCTATCTTAAGAGTTATAAAACTCCTTAAGGGAGGAGGTGTCTGTGTTCAAGGACCTGGCCAGTCCTTGGGCACATACATCAAAGTCAACAACTGGAAGTTTTGGCTAGAGTTCCTTCTTTGTTCTAACGGTCCTCTTTCCACTGAAGTTATGTGTATAAAGGGAGTGAATGATAGAGGGTTCTTTGGAGGTCTTTTGCTGCAGAAATGGGGATGCCAGCTTCTGCTCTCCCAGCCAGGACCTTTGCCAACTGCCTCCCCCCTCTTCACCTCCCCAGTTGCCAAACTGGAGCTCAGACTTGGCTGGTGATGTATACTTTGTCTTTTTCTATTTTGTCTTAACTATTATCTACTGTTTATATGTATACACTTGCCAACATACACTATTTGTGGTAATAAAATGTGATTGCCCATGAAGTTTGTTTTAGTGTGTGTCATTGTATCTTCAGATCTGAACCTAAAGTAAAAGTATTGCGCAGATTACATAATCCCTTTCAGTTACAGATGACATTCCCAAAATAGGCTGGAAAAGACGAGGGTTGAGGCCCATTTACTATCAATAATGCCAAGTTTGCCCGACTTCACCACACAATGTAGTAATAGCATCAAGTCTTCCCCAGTCTTTTTGAAAGGAGTAGAAAGGGGAGGAGAACACAACAGGGAATGACAGTGAGATGAAGGAGAGTCAGACGTGCACATTAGAACAATGGTCATACTTAGCCATACACATACGGCATAAATAAAGAAAACAATCGATATAGCAGATGACACGCAGGTAGAGAGAACTCAACCTGCTATTTCTATTCCAAAGAGACAATTACTCACAAGGTTCTCTGCTCCTAAGTGCTCCTGAATGGAGCTGACCAGGGAGGGAAGAGCACCTGGTAAGAGCATTGAAATGAAAACAATACAAGGATTGCCAATGTCATTTGTCACAAGTAGGATGAATAAAAGTGTGAACCATAGAGTGAGTGGTAAAAGAAAAAGCCTTCATTTTCCTGTCCTTATCAACTCCAGAAAGATGGGAGCTTCGTTCTTCCATACTCCTTCATTGCCAAGGAGGACCATGTATCAGAGAAATGATGACATGACTTGCACTTGACTTTGTTTTGAGTGAGGGAGGGCTGTACAGGTCACCAGCCTCACTTCTCCTCCAGGGTCATCTGGATCCAGTGACCAGATATTCATCAGGATGACTGGAGATGACCCAGGATGAGGCATTCAGGGTTGGATGACATAGCTAGTGAGTGTCAAGTGTCTGAGGTGAGATTTGAACTCAGGTCCTCCTGACTCCTGCACTGGTGCTCTATCCACAAGGAAGAGTTAACAGGAAAAGGTGAAAATATTAAAATTAGGCAAATTCCAAAATACATTATGAATTTTGTTAAGGATAACAGTGCATCCAGGCATCCTTTTCCTCCATTTTGATGACAGTTCGAGTAGTCAGTGATATTTGGAACAGGTCTTCCCAAGAAGACTGAGTTTTGCTGGCCCATTGGAAATTCTTAATGATGACTTTACTTGCAGGATGAAACAATGCAACAGAAAGTCCAAAAGTCCAGTTTGTATTTTAGCCCCTTCCTTATGGAGCTCTTGCAGTATGTTTTCTGGTTCCTGTATATAAGAGACAACAGAAATTTCTCCTAATAATGAGGTGGGAGGAAAGGTTGTTTTATGGGAGGATGGTCAAAAAGAATTGCAAAAGGAGAAACATGAAATTCTCTCCTAGCTGTACTCCTGAGGTGGAACAATGCAATGGGGAGCACATCACGGAGTTCTACCATTTAGGTACAATGTGCCTGGGAGTGTTTGTTTGCCAATCCCTTTCAGAAGGTGACTGGTGGATTCTTTCAATATCTATTTTACTTTTTGGTTCTAGGATATCAAGGTACTTTTCTTTGATGATTTTTTGAAGTCAGACATCCAGATCCTTTTTTTTTTTTTGATCATGACTTCCAAGCAGTCCAAAAATTCTCACATTATCTCTCTTGGATCTATTTTTTATACCTTGTATTATGTATATCTTCTATCTATTTTCCAGGTCACTTACTTTTTCCTATCTCTAATTGAATTTCCAATCTCTGATTCCCTAACTCACGTCCAGCAAAAGCTATTCCACACCTCTCTTCTTCTCAACATTCTCATATCTCTTCTTCATCACTTTTATGGGATTATGAACCTCAAAACACCTTTCAGGGGAAAGCTCACCTCAGAGATCTCATTTCTCACCTGGCTCTACTTCTTTGGGATGTCTTTGACTGATTTCTCCACCATGCCCTTGAATTGGGTACCTTCTCCACACCCAGGCTGTTTTTCTTCCTTCTTTCGTGTTCTGTCTTCCTTTGTTAGGTGGTCAGTGCTTGAGACTAAGGGAATAGAAGACCCTGAATCTGTCATGGTGAGACTCCCCAAAGAAGACAAAGGAGAGAACAGTAGGTTGGGAATGTAAATACATAAGGGTGAAGGGCAACCTAGGAGAGAACCAAAATATAGTAACATTAAAAGTAAATCTGCCCACTACTGAAGCAAAACATGCTTAACTAAAAGGTGGCATGTGTACAGAAAACCTAACAGAGGCCTAATAGGCCTCCCAGAAGAACGCAGCTGGGTAAAAATACATTACCACAATCATGCAGGAAATAGTCAAAGAGAATTAGTGAGAACTTCTGGACATAGAAAATGAAATGCTGATTGAAAGAATTCATAAATCACCTCCAAAAAAATCAAGTCTGCAAACTCCAAATGGTCAGATTTAAGAATCCAATTCAGAAACAAAAAGTCCTACAAGCCTTCAGGGGAAAGGCTTTCAAGTACAATGGAAAGACCTTTGGAATAATGAAAGATTAATGCAAATGTACTAGAAATGAAGAAGGAATGGAAGGATGTATTCCAGGGAGTGCTGGAGTTCAGGTTATAGCCCAGGATGACCTTTCCTGCAAATGTGAAGTAAACAATATGGGACAAAAAGGAGATATTCCATAACAAAGAGGAGGCTGAAATATTTTTAGAAAGAAAATCAGAACTTGAGGTTACTTGCTTCTTCCACACCACAAACAACAAAAATTAAAAAGGAGAAGACTTCTTTCTAAAAGTACACTAGGGGACAAGTATGAATGAGAAAATCTGGTAGAAATAACAGTGAAGAGGATGACAGAGGGGTTATTATGGACAGAATCGTCCTGTCTTCAGGAGGATGTTTCTTTTGTGGGACTGCATTAGAGTATGGGAAGACACATGAAAGGGTGGAGAAGAGAGTGACATGCCAAGGTCATATCCAGGACTAAGCAATGAAGATACAAAAACAGACAAAAAGACAACCGCTGCCTTCAAGGAGCTTACGATCTAATGGGAGAGACAATACACGCAGAACAAGCTATGGATAGGACCAATAGAAAATAACTAACAGAGGCAAAATGCAAGAAGTAAGAGGGGTTAAAGAAAGCTTCATGTAGAAGCTTTTAAGTCTTTAATCAAAGGAAGCCAGGCAGATCAGTAATCTGAAATGTGTCAGAAAAGAATTCCAAACTTGAGGGACAGCCATAAAAAACTTGAGGGACAGCCTAGAGAGGGGGTGGACCCAAGATGGAGGAGTAACAACATGAATTTTCTAGTTCTCTCCCCCCAAACCCAGACAAATACCTGAAAAAAAGATGACTCTAAACTAATTCTGGAACTGCAGAACTCACAAAATGACAGAGAGAAACGAATCTCCAGCCCATAACAGCCTGGAAGGTCACTGGGAAGTGTCTATTATGCCACACAGGGAGCAGAGTGCAGTCCAGTGTGGGTCACAATGGCACAGGGTGGACCTAAGCAGGCCTCCAGGGACTGAATCTCTGCACCTGTGGTGGTTTCCAAACTGTGTGACACCCCAGGGCAGTGGAGTGAATGGAGGAGACTTTGGAAGCAGCAACTTTCTGGAGCTCTAGGTCTTCATATTGGGGGAGGGGAGGAAATCAAACGGCTGAGAGTACACCCCCCACCCCACACTGGAAGCAGAGAACTACGTTGATAAACAGCTGAAAACTCAAGTAAATAGCTAGGAAAATGAACAAAAGACAGAAAAAGAATTAAACTATAGAATCTTACTTTGGTGACAGGGAAGACCAAAGTATACAAACAGAAGACAAAAGAGTCAAAACTCCTCCATCCAAAGACTCCAAGAAAAAGTATGAATTGGTCTCAGGCCATGGAAGACCTCAAAAAAGATTTTGAAAATCCAGTAAGAGAAGTAGAGCAAAAATTGGGAAGAGAAATGAGAGCAATGCAAGAAAATCATGAAAAATGAGTCAACTGCTTGTTAAAGGAAGCACAAAAAAATACTGAAGGAAAAAAACACACCTTTAACATTAGATTAACCGAAATGGTAAAAGAGGTCCAAAAAGCCAATGAGGAGAAGAATGCCTTAAAAAGTAGAACGGATCAAATGGGGAAAAGGTCCACAAGTTCACTGAAGAAAATAATTCCTTAAATATCAGAATGGAGCAAAAGGAAACTAATGACTTTATGAGGAATCAAAAAATTATAAAATAAAACTGAAAGGATGAAAAAAAGAAGATAATGTGAAGTATCACATTGGAAAAGTGAATGACCTAGAAAATGGATCCAGAAGAGATAATTTAAAAGTCATTGGAGTGCCTGAAAGTCATGATAAAAAAAAAAAGAGCCTAGATATCATCTTTCAAGAAGTTATCAAAGGAAAGTAAAAATTCAAGAGTTATCTGGTTAAGGAGAAAATATTACAAGCAACCAGTAAGGAAGAATTCAAGAACTGTGGAAATACAAGATCTAGCAGGTTCTACGTAAGGGATTGTAAGGCTTGAAATGTGATATTCCAGAAGTCAAAGGAGATAGGATTAAAACCAAGAAACACCTACACAGCAAAAGTAATAATAGTTCAGGGGATTAAATGGAACTTCAATGAAATAGAGAGCTTTCAAACATTCTTGATGAAAAGACTAGAGCTGAATAGAAAATTTGACTTTCAAACACAGGAATTAAGAGAAGCATGAAAAGGTACACAGGAAAGAGAAATCATAACACACTTACTAAAGTTGAATTGTTTACATTCCTACATGAAAAGATGATATTTGTAACTCATGAGATATTTCTCAGTATTAGGATAATGTATATATACATACATACATATATATGTATATATATATATATATATATTTATGTGCACATATATTGTGCATATATGTGTGTGTTTGTGTGTTTGTGTGTATGTATATATATATAATATGTGTGTGTGTCTATACACACATGTATGTATGTGTATATAATATATATGTATGTATGCATGTATGTATGTATGTATATAGGGAGAGAGAGAGACTGGATACAGCATTAGCTGAATATGAAGTAACGATATCTAACAAAAAAAAATTAAGTTGTCCAGAGTAATATATTAGGAGATAGAGAAAGGGATAGGTAGAATGTAGTAAATCATCTCTCATAAAAGAGGCAAGAAAGCTTTTACAATGAAGGGGGAGAAGGGGAAGATGAGGGGGTGGAAATAAAATGGCAGAGTAGAAGGACTGACCTGCACTAGGTCTACTCCCATAGCCCATAAAATATCTGTAAAAATGACTCTAAACAAATTCAGCGTTTACATTCAGCAGAAGCCACAAAACTACAGAGTAAAAAAGATTTCCAGCCCAAGTCAGCCTGGAAGGCCAACAAGAAAGATCTATTGCACCAGGCTCAGAGCAGAGCCCAGCCCAACCTTGGGCCCATGGCACAGCAAGGATAAGACTAGAGCAGACTTCAGTATATGGAATCATGGGTACTATTGATGAAAGGGATGTTTTCAGAGGAAGAAATCAAAGATATCTGTAGTCATATGGAAAATGCTCTCAATCATTATTCATTAGAGAGATGCAAATCAAAACAACTCTGAGGTACCACATCACACCTATCTGATTAGCTAACATGACAGAACAGGAAAATGATAAATGTTGGAGATGTGGGAGAGTTGGAACATTTATTTATTGTTGGTGGAGCTGTAAGTTGATCCAACCATTCTAGAGAGCAATTTAGAACCATGCCCAAAGGGCTACAGAGATGTGCATAACCTTTGATTCAGCAATACTGTTTCCAGGTCTGTATCCCAAAGAAATCATAAAAATGGGAAAGGGTCCCACGTGTACAAAAATATTTATAGCAGCTCTCATTGTGATGACCAAGAACTGAAAATCTAGGGGATGCCCATCAATTGGGGAATGGCTGAACAAGTTGTTGTATATGAATGTAATGGAATACTATTGTGCTATAAGAAATGATGAACAGGAAGAATTCAGAGAGGCCTTGAAGGACTTACATGAACTGACCCTGAGTGAAAGGAGCAGAACCAGGTGATCACTGTACACAGTAACAACCACAGTGTGTAAGGAATTTTTCTAGTAGACTTAGCCCTTCACATCAATGCATGGACCTAAAACATTCCAAAAGCAGGGTGGGGAGGTGGAGCCAAGATGGCAGAGCAGAAGGATAGACGTGTAAAAGCTCCCCTCCATAGCCCATAAAATACCTGTTAAAAATGACTCTAAACAAATTCTAGAGCAGCAGAAGCCACAAAATGACAGGGTGAAAGAGGTTTTCAACCCAAGGCAGCCTGGAAGGCTGACAGGAAAGCTCTATTGCACCAGGCATGGAGTGAAGCCCAGCCTTTGCCACGCTACACAGCAGGGACAGAACCAGAGTAGACTTCAGCAGCTGTGATTCCCAGATTGCTCAACCCACAAATGCCAAAGACAGCTTCAAAGGTCAGTGAGAAATCTCTTTCACCTGGGTGAGAAGGGAATGCAGTTTGGCCACTGTAGCTGAACTTTCCAGTTTTGGAACTCTCAGCCTAAAGACCGTGAGGGAACTGAGCTGCTGATTTGGATCTCAGCCCTGAGTGGTGGTCCTGGGGTGAGAAGGAGCACTGACTGTTGGAGCTGATGGAGTCTCTGGAGAGGGTATTCTACTTGCAGATGCTGGGCAAAAGAGTGTTTATGGTTGTTCCTAGACCAGACTACAGGCCAGGAGAGAAGCACATACCTCTCCCTTGATTGTGCCACCTTGGAGGAACTGAGAAGTTACAGGTCCCCAGAGTATACCCTCCTCTTGACAAAGAACTCAAAAGTCAAGTAACTGGCTGGGAAAATGCCCAAAAAAGGGAAAAAAATAAGACTATGGAAGGCTACTTTCTTGGTGAACAGGTATTTTCTTCCATCCTTTCAGATGAGGAAAAACAAAGCATACCATCAGAGAAAGACATGAAAGTCAAGGCTTCTGCATCCAAAATCTCCTAAATAAATATGTAATGGTCTCAGGCCATGGAAGAGCTCAAAAAGGATTTTGAAAATCAAGTAAAAGAGGTGGAGGAAAAATTGGGAAGAGAAATGAGAGCAACTCAAGAAAATCATGAAAATCAAGACAACAGTTTGCTAAAGGAGACTCAAAGAAATGCTAAAGAAAATAACACCTTTAAAAATAGGCTAACTCAGTTGGTAAAAGAAGTCCAAAATGTCAATGAGGAGAAGAATGTTTTAAAAAGCAAAATTAGCCAAATGAAAAAGAAGATTCAAAAGCTCACTGAAGAAAATAGTTCTTTAAAAATTAGAATGGAGCAGATAAAAGCAAATGACTTTATGAGAAACAAAGACATTACAAAACAATAAAAAATTGGAAGACGATGTGAAATATCTCATTGGAAAAACAACTGACCTGGAAAATAGATCCAGGAGAGACAATTTTAAAATTATGGGACTATCTGAAAGCCATGATCAAAAAAAGAGCCTAGACATCATCTTTCATGAAATTATCAAGGAAAACTGTCCTGATATTCTAGAATCAGAGGGTAAAATAAATATTGAAAGAATCCACAGATCACCTCCTGAAGGAGATACAAAAAAAGAAACTCCTAGAAATATTGTAGCCAAATTCCAGAGTTCCCAGGTCAAAGAGAAAATGTTGCATTCATCAGGAAAGAAACAATTCAAGTACTGTGGAAATACAATCAGGATAACCCAATACCTAACAGCTTCTACATTAAGGGATATAAGGGCTTGGAATATGATATTCCAGAAGACAAAGGAACTAGGATTAAAAACAAGAATCACCTACCCAGCAAACCTGAGCATAGTACTTCAGGGGGAAAATGGTCCTTCAATGAAATAGAGGACTTTCAAGCATTCTTGATGAAAAGATGAGAGCTAAATGGAAAATTTCACTTTCAAAAACAAGAATCAAGAGAAGCATGGTTAAAAGATCTGTATCTTCTGACTGAAAGAACCAAAAGCTACAACACTCAGCCAACATCATGAATCGGAAAAAGCAGACGAAAAGTGAAAAAACCATAGAATCTTTCTATGGGGATAAGGACCAAAACACAAACACCAAAGAGGTCAGAGCTGAGACTGTACTTCCATCTGAAACCTCAGATGGGACTATGAATTTCTCGCAAGCACAACTAGATTACCTGGAACGTCTGAAGAAGGATATAAAAGAAAAACTGGCCAATGATTTTAAAACCATAAAAAAAGAATTCACTGATGAGAACATCAATCTGAAAAAGAAAATTGAAGAAATGGAAAAGGAAGTTCAAAAATTAACTGGAGAGAATAATTCCCTAAAAGGAAGAGTTAATCAAACGGAAAAGGAAACTCAAAACCTAATAGGGAAAATTGATCAGATGGAAAAGGAAACCCAAAACCTAACTGGGGAAATTGGTCGAATGGAAAAAGAAGTACAAAAATTAAATGGAGAAAATAGCTCCTTAAAGGGAAAAATTGGCCAGATGGAAAAGGAGATGCGAAAGCTAACTGAAGAAAACAATACGATCAAGATTAGAATTGGGCAAGTAGAAACTAATGACTCAATGAGGCAACAAGAGTCAGTCAAACAAAATCTAAAGAATGAAAAGATGGAAGAAAATCTATAATATTTAATTGGAAAAACAACTGACCTGGAAAATAGATCCAGGAGAGAAAATCTAAGAATTATTGGCCTGCCAGAAACCCATGATGAAGAAAAGAGTCTGGACAATATCTTCCAGGAAATCATCAAGGAAAACTGCCCAGAAGTACTAGACTCAGAGGGCAAAATAGTCATCGAAAGAATCCACCGTTCCCCTCCCGAAAGGGATCCCAAACTCAAAACCCCAAGAAATATAGTTGCCAAATTCCAGAGCTATCAAGTGAAGGAGAAAATACTACAAGCAGCCAGAAAGAAACAATTTAAATATCAAGGTCACACAGTCAGGATCACACAGGACCTTGCAGCTTCTACATTAAAAGATCGAAAGAATTGGAACCCAATATTCCATAAGGCAAAGGAGTTGGGACTCCAACCGAGGATCAACTACCCAGCAAAGTTCAGCATAACATTTCAGGCAAGGAGAAAGTCATTCAACGAAATAAGGGATTTCCAGAGCTTCCTGACCAAAACACCAGAACTCAATAGACAATTTGATCTTCAAATGCAGGTCTCCAGAGAATCATAAAAAGGTAAACAGAGGGGAAAAAACAAAAACAAAAACTTGCAACTCAATTAGGGCAATCTGTTTACCTCCCTGTAAGGGAAGATGCTACCTGTTAATCTTGAGAACTGTGCAGCTATTATGATAAAAGGGATATATGTAGAGGGAACGGGCATAAAGTAAATGATGTCATGGCAAAAATATGATTTAAGTATGAGAAGGGAATGTAATAGGAGGTGTGGAAAGGGGGAAGCAGAAAATGGCAAATTATATCACAGGAAGAAGTACAAAACCATAGTAGAGGGAAGGAGGGGAGGGAGATGAGCATTGTTTGAGAGGTACTCTCATCTGATTTGTTCAAAGGAGGGAACAATAACCTTAAGCAGATAATCCTAACTAGCTCTATAGGTAGTAGGAGGGGAAGGGGGAAGAAAGGGGAGGGTGGCTAAAAGGGAGGAAAGAAGCAATAAGAGTAAAGGGGGCTAAAAGGGAGGGGGGCTAAAAGAAGGAGGGGAAGGCTGCAGGAGGAGGGGGAGAAAAGTGAATACTATTGAGGAGGGGAAGGGAGACGGGAGAGTTAAAAGCACAAATGGTGGGAAAGAGGGTGGAGGGAAATACACAGATTGTAATCATAACTGTGAATGTGAATGGGATGAACTCTCCCATAAAACGGAGACGGATAGCAGAATGGATTAAAAGCCATAATCCAACAATATGCTGCTTACAAGAAACACATTTGAAACGGGGGGATACACATAGGATAAAGGTCAAAGGATGGAGCAGAATATATTGTGCCTCAGCTCATGTAAGAAAGGCAGGAGTAGCAATCCTAATCTCAGACAAAGCAAAAGCAGAAATAGATCTAATCAAAAGGGATAAGGATGGAAACTATATCCTACTAAAAGGCACCATAGACAATGAAGCAATATCATTACTAAACATGTATGCTCCAAGTGGTATAGCATCCAGATTCTTAGAGGAGAGGCTGGGGGAGTTGAAGGAAGAAATTGATAGCAAAACTATACTAGTGGGGGACCTCAACCTCCCCCTCTCTGAACTAGATATATCCAACCTTAAAATAAACAAGAAAGAGGTTAAGGAGGTAAATAAAACTCTGGATAAGGTAGATATGATAGATCTTTGGAGAAAATTAAATGGGAATAGAAAGGAATATACCTTTTTCTCAGCAGTACATGGAGCATTTACAAAAATTGACCATGTACTAGGACATAAAAATCTCACAATCCAGTGCAGAAAGGTAGAGATAATCAATGCATCCTTTTCAGATCATAATGCATTAAAAATTACATGTAATAAAAGGCCATGGAAAGAGAAACCAAAAATCAATTGGAAACTAAATAATCTAATTCTAAAGAAGGATTGGGTTAAAGAAGAAATCATAGAAACAATCAACAACTTCATTCAAGAGAATGACAATAGTGAGACAACGTACCAAAACTTATGGGACACTGCAAAAGCAGTTATTAGGGGAAGTTTTATATCTCTGAATGCTTACATAAATAAAATAGAGAAAGAGGAGATCAATGACTTAGGCTTGCAGTTGAAAAAGCTAGAAAAAGAACAAATTGAAAATCCCCAAGTAAATACCAAATTAGAAATACTGAAAACCAAAGGAGAGATTAATAAAATTGAAATAAAGAAAACTATTGAATTAATAAATAAAACCAATAGTTGGTTTTATGAAAAAACTAATAAAATTGATAAACCTTTGGTTAATCTGATCAAAAAAAAGAAAGAAGAAAACCAAATTACTAACATTAAAAATGAAAGGGGTGAACTCACCTCCAATGAGGAGGAAATTAAAACAATAATTAGAAACTACTTTGCCCAACTTTATGCCCACAAATTCGATAATCTAAAAGAGATGGATGAATATTTTAAAAAATACAAATTGCCCAGATTAACAGAAGAGGAAGTTGAATACTTAAACAACCCCATCTCAGAAAAAGAAATTGAACAAGCCATCAATGAACTCCCTAGGAAAAAATCTCCAGGGCCAGATGGATTCACAAGTGAATTCTATCAAACATTTAAAGAACAGTTAATTCCAATACTACATACACTATTCTTGAAAATTGGGGAAGAAGGAGTCCTCCCAAATTCTTTCTATGATACAAATATGGTTTTGATACCCAAACCAGGAAGAGACAAAACAGAGAAAGAAAATTATAGACCAATTTCCCTAATGAATATAGATGCAAAAATTTTAAATAAGATTTTAGCAAAACGAATACAGCATCTTATCACGAGATTAATACATTATGATCAGGTAGGATTCATACCAGGACTACAGGGCTGGTTCAATATTAGGAAAACTATTAGCATTATCGACCACATCAACAACAAAGCTAACAAAAACCACATGATTATCTCAATAGATGCAGAAAAAGCTTTTGACAAAATACAACATCCATTCCTACTAAAAACATTGGAGAACGTAGGAATAAAGGGAACTTTCCATAAAATAATAAGCAGTATCTATCTAAAACCTTCAGCAAGCATTATATGCAATGGGGATAAGCTAGATGCATTCCCAATAAGATCAGGGGTGAAACAAGGTTGTCCATTATCACCACTATTATTCAATATGGTACTAGAAATGTTAGCTGTAGCAATTAGACAAGATAAAGTTATTCAGGGAATTAGAATAGCCAAAGAAGAAACTAAGTTATCACTCTTTGCAGATGATATGATGATTTACCTAGAGAATCCCAGAGATTCAAGTAAAAAATTACTTGAATTAATAAACAACTTTGGCAAAGTTGCAGGGTACAAAATAAACCCACACAAATCCTCTGCATTCCTATATATTAGCAACAAAGTTCAACAGCAAGAGATAGAAAGAGAAATCCCATTTAAAGTTAGGGTAGACAGTATAAAATACTTAGGAGTCTACCTGCCAAAACAAACCCAGGGACTATATGAACACAATTACAAGACACTTTTTGCACAAATAAAGTCAGATTTAAGTAAGTGGAAAAACATTAGTTGCTCATGGGTAGGCCGTGCTAATATAATAAAAATGACAATTCTACCCAAATTAATATACTTATTTAGTGCCATACCAATTAAACTATCAGACAATTACTTTCTAGAGCTGGACAAAATAATATCAAAATTCATTTGGAAAAACAAAAGGTCCAGAATATCAAAGGGACTAATGAAAAGAAATGCTTGGGAAGGTGGCCTAGCGCTACCAGACCTTAAACTGTACTATAAAGCAGCAATTATCAAAACCACTTGGTATTGGCTAAGAAACAGAGAGGTAGACAAGTGGAATAGACTTGGCACTCAAGATGCAGTAGGCAAGGAATATAGCAACCTTCTGTTTGATAAACCCAAGGACCCCAGCTTCTGGGATAAGAACTCATTGTTCGACAAAAATTGCTGGGAAAACTGGATAACAGTGTGGCGGAAATTAGGCATAGACCCATACCTGACACCGTACTCAAGAATAAAGTCCAAATGGGTACATGATTTAGGTATAAAGATTGATACCATGAATAAACTGGAGAAGCAAGGAATAGTGTATTTATCAGATCTATGGAGAAGGGAAGAATTCTTTACTAAAGAAGAGATAGAATGCATTATGAAATGCAAAATGGATAACTTTGAGTACATTAAACTGAGAAGTTTTTGCACAACCAAACCCAATGCAACCAAAATCCAGAGGGATGTAGTAAATTGGGAAAAAATTTTTACAGCTAAGCTCGGGGATAAAGGCCTCATTTCTAGAATATATAGAGAACTGACCCAAATGTATAATCATACAAGTCATTCCCCAATTGATAAATGGTCAAAGGATATGAACAGGCAATTTTCAGAGGAAGAAATTAAAGCTATCTATAATCATATGAAAAAATGCTCTAAATCACTATTGGTTAGAGAGATGCAAATCAAAACAACTCTGAGGTACCACATCACACCTATAAGATTGGCAAACATGACAGAACAAGAAAATGATAAATGCTGGAGAGGATGTGGGAGAGTTGGAACACTAATTCATTGTTGGTGGAGCTGTGAGCGCATCCAGCCATTCTGGAGAGCAATTTGGAACTATGCCCAAAGGGCTACAAAAATGTGCATACCCTTTGACCCAGCAATATCGCTACTAGGACTATATCCCCAAGAGATCATAAAAATGGGAAAGGGTCCCACATGTACAAAAATATTTATAGCAGCACTCTATGTAGTTGCCAAAAACTGGAAGTCAAGGGGATGTCCATCAATTGGGGAATGGCTGAATAAATTATGGTATATGAATGTAATGGAGTACTATTGTGCCATAAGAAATGATGAACAAGAAGACTTCAGAGAGGCCTGGAAGGACTTATATGACCTGATGCTGAGTGAAAGGAGCAGAACCAGGAGAACTTTATGCACAGCAACAACCACAGTGTGTGAGAGTTTTTTCTGGTAGACTTAGATTTTTGTAATAACACAAGAACTTCTGAAAAAAAAAAAAAAATCCCAATGGTGGACCTCAAGGCAAAAAGCCTTCCACACTCAGAGAGAGAAATATGGAAGTCACTCACATAATGTAGCAGATCATGTTTGTGTATGTGTATCTGTTTGTGTATCATGTTCTGATCTGTTATACGGATTCTTTCATTTATCTTAGTCTGACTACATAGCATGACGATAGTGAAAATATACTCAATAGGAAAGTATATGTAGAATCTATACAGAATTGTATGCAGTCATGGGGAGGGAGGGAGGTAGTGGGGGGTGGGTGGGGAGGGATAAAATCGCAATTGTATGGCAGTGATTGTTAAACATTAAAAAAAATAAAAAAATTAATAAAAAAAAAAAAAAAAAAAAAGAAAATGGGGACAAGGGGAGGGGGGTGCCAAGATGGCAGAGTAAAAGTGGAGACTTCCCTGAGTTCTCCGCCAAAGCCCTCAAAATACCTGTGAAAAGTGACTCTAAACAAACTCTAGAGCTACAGAACCTACAAAATAACTGAATGAAACAAATTCCTAGCCCAAGACAACCTGGAAAGTCGACAGGACTTTGTCTGCTCCCTGTTTGCCATGGGCCATTCTGGCACAGACAGGCTGGAGCAGGAAACTGAATCTTTGTCAGCTGCAGCAGTTTCCAGAATTCTAAACCCAAAATGATCAGTGGGAAAACTCTGTGGGACCTTGGTGAAACAGGAACTCAAGGTCTGGCCAGGTCTGGTCCCACCCCCAGGGCTGTGGGTTAGGTGGCAGCAGCAGCAACAGCAGAAGCTGCTTCCAGAGCTCTGGGCCCACAGGCAGTGGGGGATAAAGCAGCTGATAAAAAATACCTGAAGCCTGGGACAGTACACCCACCCCCACTGAGAGTTCTACTTTGACAAAGAATTAGAAAGTCAAGTATTTGACTAGCAAGATAAGTAAACACTGTAAAAGAACTCAGACTATAGAATCTTACTTTGGTGACAAAGATCAAAGAATACAACCAGAAGAAGACAATAAAGCTCCCACATCAAAAATCTCCAAGAAAAACATGAATTGTTCACAGATCATGGAAAAGCTTTAAAAAAATTTTGAAAATCAAGTAAGAAAGGTCGACAAAAAATTGAGATGGAAAATGAAGGCGATGCAAGAAAATCATGAAAATTCAGTCACCAGCTTGCTAAAGGAAACCTCCCCCAAAAAAATAATACTGAAGAAAATAGCACCTTTAAAAATAGACTAACCCAAATGGCAAAAGAGGTCCAAAAAGTCAATGAAGAGTAGATGCCTTAAAAAGCATAATTAGCCAAATGGAAAAGGAGGTTCAAGAGCTCACTGAGGAAAATAATTCCTTCAAAATTAGAATGGAGCAGATGGAAGCTAATGACATCCTGAAAAATCAAGAAATTATAAAACAAAAGCAAAAGAATGAAAAAAATAGGAGACAATGTGAAATATTTCATTGAAAAAAACAATTGACCTAGAAAATAGATCCAGGAGAGACAAATTCAAAATTATTGGACTACCTGAAAGCCATGATCCAAAAAAGAGCCGAGACATCATCTTTCAAGAATTATCAAGGAAAATTTTCCTGATATTCTAGAACCAGAGGGTAAAATAGAAATGGAAAAAATCCACCAATCACCTCCTGAAAGAATCCCAGAAGGAAAACTCCTAGGAACATTGTAGCCAAATTCCAGAGTTCCCATGTCAAGAAGAAAATATTGTAAGCAGCCAGAAAGAAACAATTCAAGTACTGGAGAAACAGAATCATAACATAAAATCTAGCAGCTTCCACACTAAGAGATAGAAAAGTTTACAATATGATATTCCAGAGGTCATAGGAACTAGGATTAAAACAAAGAATCACCTATCCAATAAAACTGAATATAATCCTTCAGGAGAAAAAAAATGGATGTTCAATGAAATAGAGGTCTTTCAAGCACTCTTGATGAAAATGCCAGAACTGAATAGAAATTTGACTTTCAAACACAAAAATCAAGAGAAGCATGAAAAGGTAAACAGGAAAGAGTGTCGGGGACTGAGGCCCCCCACCTGTACCCCCTCTAACCTGCTTGCTTTCGTCCCGCCTGAGAAGAAAAACCGCGCCCCACGATCCCGTGGAGAGATAAGAGAAGGGACTGCCTGAGGCTATGCAAACATACCAATGCGGGACCTGGTGAAGCAGTAGATGTTATGTAAACACAGATAGCCAAAGTACGATGTCCTAAGATAGAGCTGGCCCACCACGGAATTTGCTTGGAATCTCTTTGTCTTTTCTCTATATAAGTTTGCAACCCTGATAATAAAATCAGACCTTGCTTACCACCTTTTTGGTCTCACTCCTCTTTTCACCCATCCCCTTCAGGTAGGCGTTCTCCTCGATCTCCCCACTCATACTGGCCCTGCAGGTCAGGGCAAAAGAGAAATCACAAGGGACTTAGTAAAGTTGAACTATTTGCATTCCTACATGGAAAGATGATAACTTTTCTCAGTATTGGGTAGTTGAAAGAAATAGACAGACAGACATAAAGATAGATAGGTGGTTCAAGGTGAGTTGACTATGAATGGATGATATCTAAAATATAAAATTAAGGAGTGAGAGAGGAATATATTGGAAGAAGGAGAAAGGGAGAGATAGAATGAGATAAATTAGCTCACATATAAGAGGCAAGAAAAAAGTTTCACAATGAAGGGGAAGAGGATGGAAGTGAGAGGGAATAAATGAACATTATCCTCATTGGATTTAACTTAATGATGCAATAACAAACACACTCAATTGGTTATCTTAACCTACAGGAAAGTAGGGGGGAAGGGGATAATGTGGGGGGAATGATAGAAGGGAGGGGAGATTGGGGAAGGGGTTAGTCAGAAACAAACACTTTGAAAAGGGACAGGGTTAAAAAAGAAAATAGAATAATTGAAAGGGTGGGATAGGATAGAGGGAAATATAGTTGGTCTTTCACAACATGATTTTTAAGGAAGTGTTTTGCATCACTGCACATGTGTAACCTATATTGAATTATTTGCCTTCTCAGTGAGGGTGAGGAAGGAAGAAGGGAGAGAATTTGAAACTCAAAGTTTTCAAAACAGTTGTTAAAATTTATTTTTACATGCAACTGGTAAAAGAAAGGATATATATATATATATTTAGAGTTAAGGTTAGGGTTAGGGTTACATATATATATATACAGGCAATGTCTACCTTACCCTTTAAGAAAGTAAAGGGGAAAGGGATAAGGAGGTGGGGGGATAAAAGGGAAAGCAAACTGAGGGAAGGGGTAATCAGAACACATGTCATCTTGGGGGAGAGGGAAGAGAAAGGGAGAAAATTTGAAACTCAAAATCTTGTGGAAATGAATGTTGAAAACTAAAATAAATTAAATTAATAAAAGAAAATGGATACAATCAAATCCACTGTGCCTGCCTTACCAGTTTGCTGTGAGACTAAATGAGCTAAAGAATATATATTCACTCAAGTGCACCAAGATTGTATATAAATGCAACAGCCATGGGCCATAGCAGATCTACCTGGAGTTGGTGGTTATTTATCTGTCATTCTTGAAGAGGATCATAACAGTAGGGATGTGAGGCCATGGTATGCAAGTGAATTGCAGTGAAGGAGTGCTGTGCAAAGTCACTAACCTTTTTCTCCTCTAAAGCTATCTGGGTCCAGTGGCAAGATATAGATCAAGATGACTTTTCACTTTTTTTCAGGTTTCTTCCTTTTGTTCTGCTTCTTCTTTTATAACATGACTAATGCAGAAATGTTCCACATGATTGCATATGTGTAATCTATATCAAATTGTTTGCTGAATTGGGGAGGGGGAAGAGGAGGAAGAAAAGAGGAGGGAGAGAGTAAAATTTGGAACTCAAAATCTTTCAAAAAATGTCTGTTGAAAATTGCCATTACATGTTATTGGAAAAAATAACACACACATGCATACACACACACACACACACACACACACACACAATGTTTCTTTCCTTCCACCACCACCCGCTTCATGGTTTTGTTGGATAGAGATCATGAAATGGCCAGAGAGTAAACAAACAGACAGTCTAGGATGTGATGGGAGTTAAAAAGAATCTCAGGTCAGGGATTTGGCTAAGTACTGGTACTTCTCATCGGTACAGGAGAAGTGGTCAAGAGGAGAGACTTCACATCTGGCTAGGGCTCTTGCCCAATGTCTGGCTGAGTAGGAGGAGTAGCCCTCAGTTGGGCACAGAAGTAGCTTTTGCTCCTGCTTCCCCACCACACACCAATATAGAGGTTAATAAGCACCACCACCACCATGAAGTGGTAGGAGCGAGCAATATAGGACCCAGTCAATAATATATTGTTTCATTTGGATATTTTATATTATTTGGCAAATAATCATCCATTTCCTTGAAATTCATGGTTTTCTACATATAGAAATATATTTCTATATATAATTGTGTATAGCATGTGCTGGGAATTTGGTTCAACTGGTGTACATTTACTTCATTTGTGTTTTTATTTTGTTCATTTCATTTTCATCTTTCTTTTTCATTTGATTAATTGTTATGTTAGTAGAGAGAAGAGGAATGGGAGAAGAGTTTCCCATTACATCTACGGTAATTTTCAAAATTTCACGTTATGCTTGTTTTGGGTCCATGTGTTGGTTCTCAATATTTTTTAATTACTCCTGTTTTCCATTTTGGTCATGTGTTTTCAAAGATATATAAAATTTCTACTGAGTAATAAAGGATTTGGGGTGGGGGTTGAGCAGAACAAAATCAGTGTGGCATCACCACCCATCCTGGATCAAATTGTGCTGACTCTGAGCCCTGCTTCCTGTGCAGCTGCTCACTTACTAGCCATCATTCTAATAAGTATGATGTTTAAAAGTTGAAGAGACATAAGTTCTGGGTAATTATTTTGTTCATCATGCTAGCAATAATTAAGAAATGTGATCAGGGACACTCTTGAATTCCAAAGACCCTTCATGGAACCAACTCAGTGCTTATATGCCCTTGCAAGTGTGGGTGTTTCTGAGGATGGAAATCAACTCTGATTGGTTAATAAGTAATCAATAATGACTATCATGACAAGCGGACCCATTCTAATGAGGGACTTAAGATGTGAGTTTGATTATATCATTTACTTCCAACCACACGTAGCCTTAGTCAATCTAGCCAAAGAAATTGTCCATACCCATACCTGAATAGAACCCCATGGGCTTCTCCACCTGAGTGGGATCTGAATAAGATTGAGGAGAAAATTCAATCTCATTATAAGCAATGTCAGATGTTGGCTCAGCCTAATAGAGAATAAGGTTTCAGAAAAGGATTGATCCTGCTTCTCCCCAATATCAATTAGTTATTTAATAATCATTTCTCTCAAAGATATTTCAGAGCTTTGCCAAGACTTGAAGTCCAGGTGAAATGTGCTTTTCCCCTTTTCGAAAACTAGCCATTTGAACTTCTCCTGTCCTAACCCTTCCTGTCTCCAGACTCCTCTCTGTCTCCAAAATGTATTTGATATCGCAGACAGAACCTCAACAATCACATCAATGAGTTCTTTGTTCATCTCCCCCCCAGTTCAGAGAGGAAGCTCCTCTTCACCTGGTTACTTCAACTCATTGAGAATGCCCAGGTCTTTTCTTTCTATCACCTCACTCATCTTGGATTTTGATCACTCATTAAGCATTTCTTATATCCTTCTCAATTCAAAAAACATGCTTCTGAACAGGAAAAAAGGGAAACAGCTGTGAATTCTGTCAGCCTTATTTCTTCACCATCTAATAATATCAATTCATATATTGGGAGAGGTGTTAGACAGTTCGATGATCTTTCTGCGCCCAACAGCACTCTTATCTTCTGTAGCTGGGATGTGACCACCCTTCTCTGTTTCATGGAAGGTTATGATGTGAATTTAGGGTTGCCAGGAACCCCAAAATGTCAGGGTACAGGGTAGCATCTATGTGGAATGAATAGGAAGTGGAAGGTAGGAGGTGGGGAGAGTTTAGGGGGAAGGTAATGAGTTCAGATTTTGACATATTGAGCCTTGATGCACCAGGCTGGGCTTTCTGCCTGCAGTCTCTCCCACCTCTAACCCATCCTTTGCTACCAAAATGATTTTTCCAAAAGTGCATGTCTGACTATAACACCCCCTTATTCAGTAAACTCCAGGATGAAATAAAAAATGCTCATTGGTCAAAGCCCTTCATAATCTGCTCCCCCTTTCCAGTCTTCTTCTACCTCGTTCCTCCCTTCCCCTCTCTGCTTCCATCCAATGACAGTGGCTTCCTTGACGCTTGTCAAACAAGACACTCTGTCACTCTGTCTGGGCATTTTCACTGCTTGTTACCTCAAGCCCAAGCCTGACACTCTTACCCTTCTCGTGTCTTTCTCCTGGCTTCCCTTGAGTCTGGATCAAACCCCATTTTCTACAGGAACCTCTTCATTCCAGGGCCTGCTCTTTGGTGATCATCTCCGATTCCTGTCTATAGCTTGTCTGTTATTATTCCCATGTTATCTCCCCCCCTCTCCCCCACTGGAAGCTCCTCAAAAGCAGGGACTGGTTTTGCTTTTCTTTATATTCTCAACACCTTGGACAGTGCCTGAAACATAGTAAGTGCTTAATAAGTGTTTTTAACTGACAGATTTATAATGTGACTCATGTAAAAAACTTCCAATAAAGAAATTATTTCTCTCTCCCAATAAGCAATAATAAATAAGCCCCTCCCCCAAAACTTAGGATTTGAGAGTAGTCTGAGGACAGTGTGATGTTAAATGTCATTCAGGGCTACTCAGAGAGAAGGGTAAGTCTGGACTTAAGCCCAGGTCTTACAAGCCCAAGGATGGCTCTCTTGTCACCATGCCAGCTAACCCTAACCCCCTTTGGGATGTGCCCTTTGAAAACTCATTGCTACATTTTGTTTTTCTATCCTTTCATTTACATATATGCCCCTTTCTTCTCCTTGCCTGAGAATCAGACTCTGACAAAAACTAAGAAAGAGAAGAGAGGGAAAAATCCTTTGAACCAAACTCCCTAACACCCAAGCAAGCCTAACATGCAGGGCTCTGCACAGGCATTCACCTGCCTCTGCGAGGGAGGGAGGGAGGTCTGTGCCCCCGCGTCCTCATCCTCTGATGTGTTTGTTGGTTCAGCCTTCAGGAATCAGACCGAATCTCCATGCTGAGCTCCTTGTCAATGTTGAGTTCAGTTATTGCTTATTGGTTTTTATTTAGCATGTTCATGGATATGATCTTTTAGACACTTACTCCTTCTTCCTTCTAAATGCACTAACCCTATAGGTATTATCATTCTTCTTATAGTGACACAGTCCAGTTCTCCAGTCAGTCAAAGAAGGCGCATTAGCATTAGCACTAATTGAGGGCCCACTTCAGGCCCAGCCCTATATTAAGTGGTGTAGAAACAAAGACAAAAACATTCCTACTTTCATTCAAAGGAATAAGTCAACGTATAAATTTTGTTGTTCCATCATGTCTAACAACTCTCTGTGACCCCATTTGGGATTTTCTTGGCAGAGATACAAGAGTGGTTTGCCATTTCTTTCTCCAGCTCATTTTACAGATGAGGAAACTGAGGCACACAGGTTTACATGACTTGCCCATGATCACACAGCTAAGCATCTGAGGTCATAGTTGAACTCAGGAAGGTGAACCTTCCTGACTTCAGGCCCAAAGCTCTATCCACTGTGACACCTAGCTGCTCAAACATATAGCTAGCTAAGTTGAGGCAGGAGACAAATAGAGGAGATGACAAGTAATCTCAGAGGAGAAAGCATTAGTATTAAGGGGGATTTAGGAAAGTATTCCTTCAGAAGGTCACATTTGACATGAGTCAGGAAGGAAGTCAGAGAAGCTAAAAGGTGGAGGTTAGGAAGCAGAGCATTTCAGGTATGAAAGACAGCTACTGCAAATGCATGTAATGAAAAAAAAAAAAGGTAGAAACAGGAAGTTTAGCAGAACCAGATCTTAAACTATATTATGAGGCAACAGTCAGCAACACTATCTGATCCTAGCTAAGAAATAGAAAGGTAGATGAATGGAATAGAGGAGACCTACAATTGATAACAGCAAGGGTGAAGACTTAAGGTTTGGGAAAAATAATTTATTATTTGTTTAAAAAATGTTCAAAAAATAGGAAAATGTTATGGCAGAAATTGGGCATGGACAAACATTTCACACCACTTACCAAAATAAGGTCTGAATGGATACATGACCTAAATGTAAGAAGAAATTTTATAAGAAAATTAGAACATGGAAAGTATTATTTATCAGATTTATGGATAGGTGAATAATTTATGAACAAAGAAGAGACAAACAGAAAAGTGTAACAGATAATTCTGATTACATTAAACAGGTTTTGCACAAATAAAACAGATATAACTGAGATCAAAAAGAAAGCAGAAAATTGGCAAAAACACATTTTTATAAGCAGTTTATCAGATAAAGGTCTTATATCTTAAATATATAAATCTATAAGAATACTAGTCATTCCCCAATTTATAAATAGTCAAAGGAAGAATTAAAATTATACTCATATAAAAATGTTCTAAATCACTATTACTTGGGGAAATGAAGATTAAGACAACTTTGAGGTATCATTTTACATCTACCAGATTAGCTAAAATGATAGAAGCAGAAAGTGACAAATGTCAGGGGGATGTGGAAAAATTGGAACACTGATTCATCATTGCTGGAATTGTGAATTAATCCAATCATTTTGGAGAGTTATCTGTAATTATGCCTAAGGAGTTATTAAACTACCTATACCTTTTGACCCAGCAATATCACAACCTGGTCTATTTTCAAAGATGATTTGGAGAAAAGGAAAAGAACCTATATGTTCTAAAAAATGTTATGGCAAAGAGCTGGAAATTACATGGATTTCAATTAACTGGGGAACGGCTGAACAAGTTGTGGTGTATGAATGCAATGTGATGGAATACTACTGTGCTGATGAGTTCAATGATTTTTTTTAAATATGGAAAGACTTGCATGAAATAGTGAAGAATGAAATGAGCAGAACCAAGAGAGGGTGTATACAGTAATAGCAATATTGTTTTAACTTACTTTGAGCAAGTAAGTTATTTTGTCTATTATAAATATCCAAATTATAAAGGATATGTGAAGAAAGATATTATCTGCATCCAAGAAAGAAATGATAAATAGAAGTATGTATAGAATAAGTTTACACACCCACGCACACACACACCCGTCTAATAGTAGCCCTGGGGGATAGGAAGAAAAATATTTACAGGATGGTTTTGTTGCATATTTGAAAAGAAAAGCAAGTTATGTATAGTAGACACAGTTTCATGTATGATCATCTTTTTTATTGTACTATGTTATGGAAATGCTTGTTTTGTTCCATAAATTAAAAAGAAGAGCAAATTCACAGAGAAGAGAAATGGAGTGTCAGATTCAAGGCTACTGTAGCTGGATCATAGAATGAATGGAGGAAAATCCAAGTAAGGAAAGCTAGAAAAGAGTCATGTTGAAAAGAGATTTAAATGCTAAAGGGAAACCAGAGTGGTTTGCTTGGGTCTCAGGGTTACTTGGTTATGAAATACAACCTGGAATCTAGCTGTCCAGGCAGACAGTCCAGGGCTCTTTTTTCTTCTTCTAAACCACAAGGTAACTAATCAGTTGATTACTCTGCAAGACAATAAATGACAAAGAAGAATGCATTTCTTTCTGAGAGATTTAAAAGGTCATTCATTCCATTGGAAAACTCCAAGCCCATGGTAGTTTCTTTTCTTCCAAACCTAGGAAAAGATGCAGTAGCTTCAAATAGCGCTAAAAAGTATCTAAGTTACTCTTTATTTCTTTGAGGAATGTTGTATAATTGTACTTACCTAAGCCTTCAGGGTACCATAGTTAGTGGAATTGCAACTGTTATGCATTCAGGGTTAGCGTTTATTGGAAAATGAAACAACAACATTGTTTTGTTCAGTTACTCCAAGGCTTCCTTCTTTATTACGTCTTCCTAGATTTTGTTATTGTTGAAAAGACATGATGGTGATTTTTCTGGGCTTATTTTGTATCTTGCTACCTTAAGTTGTGCATTGTATCATTTCCTTTGCTAATTTTCTGGGGTTTTCTAAGTAAATCACCACACCATCACCAAGTAAGGATAGTGTTCTCTCTTTCTTCTCAGTGTGTCTTTTAAATATCTAAGTTGGTTAAATCCCCACATTGATTTCTTCCAACAATTTCCCCTTTTTTTTTCTTTTTGAAGGAAGTGGCTTGTTTTTGACTTTCAGAATTTCATTTTTGAGGATTTCTCATCTCTTCTGGCATGTCTTGCCTTGTAGAATTTGCATCCATGAAATTCACCATCTCCTTTCTTTGAATGGATAGGAATCTGTTCTTTGAAAATAGGGTGCCAGAAGACCCAGCAGCTGGAGAGGGGGGCATGAAGATGGTGGACAAGAAGCTGAAGCAGAACAAGCAGCTGAAGGGCTGGATCACCTCTGAGATGGACCTCGAGCCGCCCATGGTGAATCACCAGAAGACCAAGGTGAAGTTTGATGATGGTGCCATGTTCCTGGTGGCCTGCTCCAGTGGGAATATGGATGAGGTACTTAAACTGCTGCACCATGGCATTGACATCAACTATGCCAATGTGGACAGACTCTCTGCCCTGTACCAGGTGTGCATTGATTATAATGTTGATACGATTAAATTTCTGGTGGGAGCAAATATTAATCAACCTGATAACAAGGGCTGGATGCAGCTGCTTCCTGCGAATATCTTGATATAGCAGAGTTTTTAATTGGTCAAGGAGCACACGTAGGAGCTGTCAACAGTGAAGGAGACACACCCTTAGATATTGCTGAAGAGGAAGCAATGGAAGAGCTTCTTCAAAATGAAGTCAATCGACAAGAGGTCAATGTCAATATACAAGTGACTGGTAAGGAAGAAGAACAGATAATGCTTCAGGATGCAAAACAGTGGCTCAATAGTGGCCACATCAATGATGCTAGGCATGCAAAGTCCATGTAGCACTCCATGTAGCACCTGCTAAAGGCTATACAGAAGTTTTAAAACTCTTACTACAGGCAGGCTATGATGTAAATATTAAAGGTGATGATGGTTGGACACCTCTTCATACTGCAGCTCACTGGGGTAAAGAAGAAGCCTGCTGAATTTTAGCAGACAATCTTTGTGACATGGAGATGATCAACAAAGTGGGTCAGACTGCCTTTGATGTAGCAGATGAAGACATTCTAGGATACTCAGAAGAACTGCAAAAGAAACAAAATCTGCTCCATAGTGAAAAGCAAGAAAAAAAGTCTCCACTAATTGAGTCTATGGCCAATATGGATAACAATCAATCACAAAAAAACATTTTAAAATAAAGAAACATTAATTATTGAGCCAGAGAAAAATGCTACCAGTGTTGAATCTCTGGAGCATGAAAAGGCAGAGGAGGAAGAAGAAGACAAGAAAGATGAATCCAGTTGTTCTAGTGAAGACAATGAGGAAGATGACTCAGAATCAGAAGCTGAAACAAGCAAGATGAAACCTACAGCATCTGTTACTAACACCAATACCTCCAGTGTGCCGGCAGCTCCTGTAGCTGCCACAACACCTGCCTTGTCTTCTGGCCATGTGACACCCACATCACCCATTAAAAAGTTTCCAACTTCTTCAAAGGTTTCTCCAAAAGAAGAGGAGAGAAAAGATGAATGCCCAGCTTCTTGGCTACTTGGTCTGAGGAGGATGGGCAGCTCTGGTGCCCTTGCTGAAAACACCACCTCTGAAGAAGCCCAGAAAGGGAAGGACACCACAGGGGTTATGGGCTCAGCGTCCAGCTCCAGGCTTTCTTCTTCATTGGATAATAAAGAAGAGGAGAAAGATAATAAAGGAACTAGACTTGCATATGTTATACCTACAATACCTAGGCATCTGGCCAGTATATCGGACATTGAGGCAAAAGGAAACAGATTCTTCAAGCTTATGAACAAGTGGTTCATATATAAGAAGAAAATGGGAAGACAATATCAAGAAGAATTGCTCACTTACCGAAGGATTATCCTCACTCAGCCCACTTTGTCATAAAAGTTGTTCCTTTGGTAGAAGACAAGATGATCTGGTTAATTCTAGTGTTCCAAGTACCACATCAACACCAACAGTTACCTCTGCAACTGGGCTCCAGAAAAGCCTGCTTTCGGGCACAAGCGCTACCACAAAGGTCGCAACCAGCTCCTCTCCAGGAGGCACACAAAGCAGTAGCTCACATCATTTGTGGGCTGAGGATATTGCTGAAAAAGACAAGGACAGTGTTCCCATGGCAGGGACCATTCCTGTCGCACCACCTGTTGTAAATGCTGCCGCTTCTACCGCAGCCTTGACTACAACGACTGCTGGCACTGTATCATCCACATCAGAGGTCAGGGAGAGTCACAGATCATACCTCACTCCAGCTAGGGATGAAGAGTCTGAATCTCAAAGCAAAGCCAGATCAAGACAGTCTAGAAGATCAACCCAGGGAGTGACATTGACTGACCTTCAGGAAGCTGAGAAAGCTTTAGGAAGAAGTGGATCTACTAGAACCAGAGAACAAGAAAGTGAAGAAAAAGAAAAACAAGACAAAGAAAAGCAAAAAGACAAAAGGGAGTCAGACACTTCCAGAGAAGATGAATGTAAACAGAAATACTCTAGGATGTATGATGAACCCTATCAGCATAATAGACCAGTATCAACCTCAAGTTCAACTACACCATCACCTTCACTTTCCACCATCAGCAGTTCTCTCTATACGCCAAGTCAGTTAAACAGGCCAGATAGTCTCATAGGGAGAACATCTGCTTATTCCAGAGGTTTAACAAAAGATAATGAAAAAGAGGAAGAAAAAGAAGAAGAAGATAAATCACAAACAAAATCAATAAGAGGATGACCAAGAGAAAAATGACGATCTACTGGAGTTCCAGTTTGGACATAAGATAGTGATGAAAATGAACAGGAAAAACAGTCTGATTCTGAACAGGGATCTAATAAAAACACGCAGATGGATTCCTTTCTAAGACATGACACAGGTTCCATGTCATCCACTGAGCATTGTGATTCCTTGCTGAGTTGATCTGGGTTTTACAGTTACTTGGAAGAAAGAAAACTTTACTCAAGCAGACTAGAAAGAGAAGATTCAACTGACTTTAAAAAGCTTTATGAACAAATTCGAGCTGAAAATGAAAAACTGAAAACACAGTTACACGACACAAATATAGAACTGACAGACCTTAAACTGCACTTGGAAAAGGCCATGCAGAGACAAGAAAGATTTGCAGACATCAATTTTGGAAATGGAAAAAAAGGAATTAAGAGCTCTAGAAAGGAGAATATCTGAAATGGAAGAAGAACTCAAAATGCTGCCAGACATGAAAGCAGGCAACCAGAGGCTAAAAGATGAAAACAGGGCCTTGATCAGAGTTCTAAGCAAACTTTCTAAACAAAAGAAAAGCAGCAAGTAATGATATTGCACATTCTAGTAACTCCAGTGGGCCATGGTTGGCAGTCATGGGATTCATGGGGAAAGAATCCTTCATGAATGGGAACAGATTTAGTGAAGACTTCTCAGGAATGTGGAGTCTTCTCCCTGGAGTGGAAGAGACCTTAGGCCCAGGTTTCCATTCCTCCAGTCCGGTGATTTCCACATAAGGCTATGTATGCATTAGGATCAATGATTGGATATGACTCACTAACTCCTCAATATCTAATTTGCATATGTGCACGCAGTCTGCAGTTCTCACACAGGTTCACCTGATTTGCATAAGTTCTCAATGCCCAATTTGCATGAGTCCTCAATGCTTCATTTGCATATATTTTCAATGCCTAATTTGCATATAATGACATGTATTTTTGTGGGCTTTGTAACGTCCAGGAGCGGGAAATTTGAACCGGGTTTCAAAAGGGATTGGTTAGATTTCGCACCTAGAATGTAAGACTGTGCTTCTTAGCCAATGACAATAATGGTCAGCTGTGGGAGGGGGATTTCAGAGTCAGGGTCTATATAAACTGCCATTCTACTTCTGTAAGGCGTCTCCCGACTCCACCTTTACTGGTGAAGGGACTGCCGGGTTTTTCGCAAGAACTGAATAAAGGAGATTTTCTGTTTTTACCTTGAGACGCCTCTGAGCAGTCAATTTGAGTAAGGGGGGTTCATGCATTCCCCCACACACACTTCAAGACTGTCATTTTCAAATATCCTGCCAAATGCCCTCTTACCTACAGGTTACTTTATGGGGTTCTTTTTTGGTTTTGGTTTTTTGGTTTGCTTTATTTTTGCACCAAGACCATTGTTTCATGTTAATGCAGCTGCTGAGAAGATGAAAATGACTAGGGAATCTTGTTTACAGCTAAGACATACATAAGGAAAGTGTTCAAGGCCAAATCTGCCTCAGATATTTAACCAGGAAGCCTTAGTCATACAGGCCATCCAAAGGAGAAGATGCCCTGGCTACTTCTTAAACAGGCCTATTTGATGAATGGGCGTTGCCTCACCCTAAGTGAGTACCTGCAAAGACCTTGTCCTAAAGGGCCCAAGGTCTCCCAGTGCATCCTGGGCCATCTCCAGTCATCCTGAGGAATATCAGGTCTCTGGATTCAGATGGCTCTGGAGGAGAAATGAGGCTGGTGACCTGCACAGCCCTCCCTCACTCAAAACAAAGTCAAGTAAGTGCAAGTCATGTCACCATTTCTCTGATGGCGTGGTCTTCTTCAGAAATGAAGGACAAGCACAAGTTGGACAGAAACACTTTTGCATCAACAAATGCTTTCAGTTTTCATAGAAGACAGTTACCCAACACAGGTTTTTTGATGTTGTAACAGTTTACAATTTTCTTATATTCTGTTTTTGCTTGTTGCTTTAAATCTTAAGTCTGGGTTTGTTTCTTTCCCTTCTAACTATTCATGTGCCAGGCTTCCCCCAATCCCTTGTATGTGTTTTCACAGCTTCTTCATTTGCAAAGAACACGTCTTCTAAAGTACGTCTTTGTATAGTGATACAGTATTGTGTTGTTTAACCACTGGGAACAGAAAATCTAGGTGGAACATTTGCTTCCACTGTTTGTGCAATATGGATTTATTTCTTACTTGAAATGCTTTAACGTTAGTTCAAATTGGAATTCCACAAACCCTATTCTCTGCTTTCACTGGTCATGTTTATTGTTTGGGGTTTTTCGTTTGTTTTTTTTATAATTGTAGAGTAAGATGTTGAATACTGTAATCTCATTTATTTTAGCAAATACTGAGGGATGTTGTATATATCAATAAGTGTATTGCTTGGATTTTTGAACTGCCACATGGCATGCGTGACTCACTTCATTATTGCAAATGTCTGTTCATGCAAAGTAGGCTACTCTAGAATAGTGGTAAAAATTTGCAAATTGTGTGGTATTAAGAATTTAAATGTAATGTATTTTATGGAGTCTTGTCTTTACAAAAGGTTTCTACTGTAATTTTCTTTCCAGTTTCCATCTGATAGGGTTCACCATAATTAAAGTTGCTTAAATATAATGGCTTTCACTACATTTCACATCCCTGTATTTATCTGAGTGCTGTCCAAAACTGTTGTGCTAGACAAAGTAATGTTATTAAATCATTTCCAAACCTAATCCATTATTCCTATTAATGTTTACATGCATGTGAAGGGGCATCTAATTTGATATCTCCACCATCGTCATGTCAGATCATTTTGTACATTTCAGTGGCCTTTTTCAAAAAAACAAAAACAAACAAAAAGAGAACTTCAGCAAAGATGTCTTTTATTAAGAGACAAATAGCTTCTATATTTTCATTTAACCATGTGAAAAAATGACATCTTACTGACACATAATCTGTCTCCTAAAACCACTGAACAGCTCAGCCATTAAAATAAATTATACATTATTAAGCTTGAAGTAGCTGTTGTATTATTAATTGCATTGTATACTATATTAAATGTGAATTTGTACCCCTTCATTTAACTGCCTAATTTAGGTTATTGGGGGTGGGAGGGTATTTTGGATAGCAGGACGTTGTCTTTCTGTTGACTGGTTTTATGAAGACACCAGGTTATGCTCTTACTACCAAGCTCAGGATTCTTGATTTTTAAAGGTGCAAGGATAGTTTGGAGATCTTTCTTTTGTCATAATTGAACTGTATGAAAGGTGGGTCAGAATATAGAGACTTTCCATGGTCTGAGGTAAAATATGCAGATAACTGATCAGTTTGAATGGCTACAACCTATTAGCAGTATTGCACAACAGTTAGGCCTGCCGAGGATTCTATTTCATGATGTTTGGATGCCTGTGAAGAATGATTAAATTTTGTATTTAGGTTATTTATTCTTTGTATCTAAAACTGAACAGTTACTCTGCTTTATTGATTTTATTCGTAGAATTGCACAGACTTTGTTTCTGCGTGAAACTAGTTACAAAACCCACTATTTTGGAAAAAATATATTTTGATATATACAAATAAAATAAATAAAACTACAAAAGGAAACTGAGGGTGCCTACTGGATTGCACCCTGTTTTATTCTCCCCCTGTATCACAACTTTTACAGAACGTGCTCATTTGCCCATGAATGTTTCCATCATTTCTCCTCTGGCTATCAGCCACGAGGAGGAGTGGGCCCATAAGAATCACCAGGTCCCAGTAGTGGAAGGCTAAGAAGGGATATGGCCCTCTGGTCAGAAAAAGGAGAAAGTAGCTCCAATGTCAGCTCTGAGAAGGTGAGGAGACGCTTCCCATCACAGGAGCACAAACCGAGATCTGGAAAGGACTTCAGAGATGGTGGTGGCCATGGTGATGGTGATAAAGTGTTGATGATGGTTATATTAATAATAATTCTCATTTCTATAAGAATTTAAGGTTTTCAAAGTGCTTTATAAACATCTTCCCATTTGATTTTCACATCAACCCATCGAGGCATGTCCTATTCTTATCCCCATTTTATACATGAGGAAACTGAGGCTGGAAGAGAAGTGATTTGTTCAGATAATAAAGTTAGTCAGTTTCTGGGGCAGGATTCAGACTGAGCTCTTTTTGATCCTGAGCCTAGCACTGCTGTCTCCAGTATCCCCTCCCCCCCACACCCATGCTTCATAGGGATAATTTGGCTCCATTTCCTTCTCTCCCTCTTCTCATTTTAGAGATGGATTGTGTGTGTGTGTGTGTGTGTGCGCGCGCGTGTGTGTGTCGTAGTCAAAGTCACATAGGTCAGTGAGTACAGAGTTGAGATTTGAACTCATGTCCTCTGATCTCCTCCACACTGCCTTCCATCCTCACTTGGTTATCCTACTTCTCCTAGGGGGATATTGTGTATTCCTGGGCATGCACAAGAGCTACAGCTCACTTGAAAAAGAAGCCATTTTGTCTCTAAAAGGGCTTTTTGGGGGTGGAGTAGGGACTCTGAATTTGTCGTTCCTTGAACACATTACTGGATGCTTTGTTTTGGGGTGAACAGATATGTGCTTGGGGTGCTATTGTCACTAGAAGCAGGCATAGTCTCCCTGCTCCCCACAACCAGGGCAGTCAATTCATGCATATTTCTCTATAATTAGCAGACTCTGGAAAATTCTCCCTGGCTAACCCTGTGAACCAAAGAACCCTTTTCCCCACATGTCCCCTGCCTTCTCCTCACCCTTTGCTTCCTCTCCTCCTCTTCCCCTTTATTTCCTTTTCTTCCCATCCTCCTTTTCTCCTTCTCCTGTTCCTCTCCCTCTTTCTCTTCTTTTTCTCCTCTCTCCTTCTCTTCCTCCTCCCCTTCTTCCCATTTAGAGTTCAATGGGACCATGCATCCATGCCCTAGAGATAAAGCAGAGGGCTGGTCCTGGCCATAGGTGACACTGGGGCTTTGGGGGCATTCTTGAATGGACTTAAGAATAAACCTAGTGTGGGAAACATCCAAGCCTTCTTGGGAAGTGAGCTGGAGCTAGGGGCTGTGGGGGCAGGGAGATGATGGCTAAAGGCCTTGTTGGAGCTCCCAGGAATGTGGGCATTGCTAAGACACTTCCTCTCCTGCTCTGGAATGTGGATAGGCTGTGCAGTCCTGGCAGAAAGAAGGGAGGGCCCTCAGAGCCTCCACAGATACATTTAAAGAGGCAGGGACTTATAGCTTTCCTCCCACTGTGGCTGCTTTCTGCTGTACCTGGGGATTTCAGGGAAAGCTCACTCCCTTCATCCCTGCAGAGTCTATCTTTTCTAAAGGCCAGCTCCTCTGAGCTGTCTACCAAGCACTTCAGACAAGATAGAGGGCCTGGCATAGAGCAAACCCTTCAGAAATGCTCTGTCCTTCCATTTATCATCTCTCTCCCCCCCTCTCTCCTTCCCTCCTCCTGTGTGCATGTGTGTCTGTCTCTCTCCTCCCCCCTCTTCTTCCCTCCCTCTTTCCTTCCCATCCCTAAATCCTATGATCTTAGCATTGTCCATTATAGTTACCAGTATATAGGACTCTTAACCCGTACCACTCCCCACTCTCCCACAAGCTCTCAAGTGAAGTTGTTTCCTTATTTGTAAAAATGAAGCAATTAGGGTTTAATTATCTTTAAATTTCCTTCTAACCCTCTATGAACCTGGGTGACTAGAAGCGAATGATGGAGGAAATTTCTATGATCACATATGTACATTTTACTTGATCAAAGAATATTCTAGTTGTAGTTTTGGAAGGGTCCCTTGTGACCTTTTAGTCTAGGGTTCTTAATATGGGCTCTCTCAGAGCACCCCCATAAACTTGTAGATTGATAGATGATAGACAAATAGAAAGACAGAGAGATAGAATAGATTAGATTACATAGACTATTTCTATGTAATTGGTTTCCTTTAAAATCCAGTGTGTTTTATTTTAATCACTTAAAACCATGATTCTGAGAAGAGGTCCATAGGCTTCACCAGACTGCTGGCCAAAGTGGGGCAGGACATACACTCCCCAAAAAAATGTTCCTAAGTCCTGGTCTACTCCAACATGTAGGTGAACAAGAATCCCTCTATGCCATAAAAACCAGGCATCTGGCTGCTGTTTGAAGATTTCTGAAGAAAGCTCACTTACTCCTTTCCAAGGCGTCCCATTCCAAATTCACAAATCATAACTCGCTAGAGTTGGAAAGAACCTTAGATCATCTCATCCTCCTGTCCCCCATGGACACTGTGTGCGTTGGTGTGAGAGCGTGACCCAAGGGCATGTGTGGACTGCCATGTTTTGATCATTACTGCATTTGACTTACAGTAACGAATCGCGTTATTGTAATTATTCGTGTTTATGCCTTCTTATAAAGTGAATGCTCCTGTTTAAGAGCTCATGACATCATGATGTCTGATTTTTGTGAATTGGCAGCATGCTAATGGAGGCTCATGATCCACACTGGGAGTAAGAAAGCGCTCTCCTCCCGCAGGATTGCCCCCAGCACTTTTGGAGAGTTTGAATTTTAGCTGAAATAGTGGGCATCCTACTCTGGAAAACCAGAACTGCAGTGTGAAGGCAGGTTAGGAATAGGCTAGCCAGTCAGAGAGTGAGTCATGCATATGTCCTGTGTGTAAGAGCTACACACAGAAGGGAAGAGGATTTTCCCAAGAAGGAGTTGTAAGGGTGTGGTAAGGTCCAATCCATATTTCTCATGGCAAAGACTTGTACATGTTTATAATTAGCAGTAAAGGATCCAATAAATGGAGAGAAATTGAAAGTTTAGGGGGAGGAAAATAAAGAAGGCAGTCTTCTGAAGAGGGGAAGGGAGAGAATCAAAGGCACAAGTGGAGGCATTTGCTTTAGCAAGAAGAATGACCAGCTCATTTCCAAGATTGGAGGAGAGGAGGAGATAGTAGGGTCAGATGTCAAGGGATTGGGAGCTGGAAGGAGAGAACAGGGGTCCATGCCAAGTGTCCTCTACTTTCTCAGTAAAGTAAGAGACCAGGACCTTGACCATTGAGGTTAGGGCATGAGAATGTGTAGAAGGCTTGAGAAGGGAAGAAAAGATTTGAAATAGACTATGTGAGGAGTGGGATAGAGAATCAATTAGGGAGAAGGAATTGTGGGAAGACAGCAGAATAAGGTAGAAAATTATCAGGCTCTCACAAATTCTCTGCTGCCAAATAACTAGTTCTTATTGGCTAAGGGAATTTCAGGCTTAATGTGTTTGGAAATGGAGCATTTGTGGGTGATCGTAGCAGAGTCTAGGGTGTTGCCATCCCTGGGTGGAGCTGAGGTTGGGTGGAGGAGGATGGCATGATGCCACAGGAGTCACATAGTTGGAATCTTTGAGGGAGCATCCTTATGTCTGTTGGAATCCCCCCCGAACTGGAGAAAGGCAGGAGAATGAACTGGGTGCCTGTTGATAAAACACAAAATGGGAGACAACTCTGAATAGCATGAACCCTAAAGGAGGTGAGGTTGCTGAGCTTGGAAGTGGTGATTGGGGTCGAGTCATATTCCTACCCCACCCCAGTGGAAAGGCAGCCAGGATTGTGTGATAGTCTGGTGGAGCTGGGGAGGAGGTCACCAGTGGCCTCTGTTCACAAGCTCAGCACTAGCCCTTCTCTCCCTCACAACAATCTTGAGGAGATCCACAGCCTGCAAGACTCTCCAAATGCACTATCACAAATACTCCCCTTGGGGCTGTTTCCCTGGTCACAACTGTTCCTCCCATAACCCCCATTAAAGAATTGTTTTCCTCCCCTCCTCTTCCTCTTCCTCCCCTTATCTTCCTCCAATTCTCATCTTCCTTTCCCTTGTCCCAGTCACAGAACATGGGTACCCCAAGCTCTCAACTGAGCTCTCTTCTTCTCTCTTGCCTGGACAGCTCATCAGCTCCTATGGATTTAATGATCTCTGTGCACATGATCCCTGAGTCAATATCTTCAGATTCTGAATCACCTATTGGATATTTCCAAGTGTATATCCCATTGGCACCTCAAAGTCAATATGTCCAAAATATATATTTCATTGCATTTCCCTGTATTTGGGGAGAACACTCCCATCCTTTAGTCCCCCAGGTCCTGAAATGCAGGACTGTACCTGGCTCATCCCTCTGCCTCATTCCTCTACCATCCATATTCCAAGAATATCTCCACATTTCTCCCATCTGTCCCTTCTCACTCGCAGGCCTGCTCATTGATGTCTCATCAGAACTATTACAATCCCCTCCAAAGAGGTCTCTGAGCTTCTAGCATATCCTCTATGTAATGAAGCAGATACTCTTAGAGCCCAAGTCTGACTGCATCACCCCCAGCTCCAGAAGCTCCCAGGGTTCCCTATCGACTCCAGGATATGCTCCCTGCTTGGTTTTAAAGCCCCTCCCAAGCTGGTTCCAGCTAACCTTTCCCAAGTCGGTGCCCAGTTATCTCCCCAGTACACTCCAGTTTTCCATTCTCTGCCCAGACACTCCTTCTCTCTTTCTACAAGGTGCTCCCCAAGCGTGGAATGCACACCCCTCTCATTCCAGTCTCATGGCTTTCCACTTTTGCTTCCTTCGAAGCTCACCTGAGTGCCAACTCCTATAGGAAGCCTGTCCTCATCTCCTGGTAACCAGCCCCCTTTGCCCCACAGACCAAAATGACTTTTTGTTTACTTTTCCACATACACGTTGTTTCCCTCAAGAAAAGGCATGCACGATATTGTGTCATTAATGGAAGAAAGGCTCAAGGAAAGGTTTGCAACCACCACCAGTGACAGACATGCTTTGGTGGGATTCCTACTGTCATCCCCAAAATGGCTGCTCTCTGGGGAGCATGTGGGCAGCATGACCCTCTCTCAGCCAGTCATGGTCCTGGCTCAACACTTTTCCTCCAACACTTGTTCAGGCCACGGGGGGGGGGCTGAGCCTCCCCCAAGGAAGGGGCCCACACCACCTTCCCATTACCACCAGAGGACATCCTTGGCTCTAGCAGAGGTCTGACACCCAGCCCCCACCCATGCAGGTGCTAGCCTCCTTCCTTCACTGACCCCCTAAGTCCCATAGCCACCCCAGCTCCAGCCCCAAAGCCTACTTATTCCTGTGATTCCCAGAGCAGCTCTAAGGGAGTGGCCTCTGCAATCAGAGGATCAGAGTATGAATCCTTCCTCAGACTTTATTACCTGGGTGGCCCTTTGTTAACCATTCAGCCGCTGATCCTCACTTTCTCCTATAAACAGAGGGGCAGAGGGCTGGATCAGGTGGCCCTGAGGAGCTAAAATCCTGGGCATTTATCAATTGATGCCCGTTAAAGGCACTGTTTTAGGAGAAAGGGATACAAGAGAAGAAGAAAACTATCCCTACATGAAATCTACTGAGATAAGAGGCCAAGCAGCTGGGGGAGGGGGGCGGGGGAAGCTGACAGGCTTCATTGAGGAGGAGACTCTTGAACTGAGCTTTGAAGGAAGATAGGTATCCTAAGAGATGGAGGTGGGAAGTGAGTATATTCCAGGCATTCATGCACAACAGCTAGGCAAAGGTATGGTGACTGGAGATGAAATGTACCAGGATGTCTGAGACAAACAACAAGGCCAATTTGATAGAATTAAAGAGTGTCTGAATGGGGGGGGGGGGGGTGGTGGAAGGTGATTCGTGATAAGGCTGGGAAGGTGGACCAAGGTCAGATTAGAAAGACCTTTAAATGTCAAACAGAAGAGTTTGTAACTGGTCCCAGAGGCATATGGAGTTAGCCCCTGAAGATCCTTAAGCAGGGGAGTGACATGGTCACTTATGTAACTATCATTTAGCAGCTATAATGAGTTTGGGGTTGATAAGAACTCAGATGTGAGCAGTGGTGATGAGGGCTGCGTCAGAGGAAAGAAAGGGTAGATGAGACCCTGTGAAGACAGACATAACAAACTTCTCACCCAGATAGGAGTGAAAGGCTGTAGGTGCCTAGAAGGATGGGAAACCCTTGATGAAGAGGTAGAGGGAGGGAAAGAGGTGGGCTGGGGGAAGATTCTGTGGTGGCTGTGCAGCAAAGCTCCGGAATCTCTGTTCCTCAGGGTTCTAGAGGGGTCTTTCCCTCAGACATAGATCTCTTCTCCAATGTTATTGGCTCAAGTCCTGACTCTGGTGTGTTCCTTGTGGGCTATGTGTATGCACATACACACATGCATGCACACACACACACAGACACCCCTTCTCTTCCTCTCCCTATAAGTCACTAGCCATTCATGCCTTGGTTCTATTTAACCAGTTAACATCCATGAACTTTTACAAAAGGATTTTTCCTTCACTAATGTAGCAAGAACGAGTCTCCCCACATTCATTGAAAAATGGATAAGAGAAGAGGGAGTGTTTCTGGACCAGTAGCTGGTCTAGCTGGTCAGCTCCTTTCAGCCTGAATACTGGTAGTGAGGAGAGGATCCCTCCTTGGGTATCTCCTCTGCCCCTTTGGCCCATTGATCAGAAGTCTACTGCCCAGCTGGCTCCCTGACACTTGAGCCTTCTCTTTTCCTATCTCATCAGCTCTCTCTCCTTCATCTGGCCCTCCTCTGGGCTGATTCTCCTTCCTCTTCTCCCCTGGTAGCCAGAGCAGGGCAGCTGAGGCCTGTCAGTGAGCAATGATGCCAAGCATTCCTGGCCCTTCCTCTGCTCCCTAGGGCCAGTGTGAGTCATTTCTGGCTGCCCATCCTGGGGCCCACAATGACCACCAATGCTCATCTCCACTACAGAAGCCTGAGCTAGGAGTCAGGAGACCTTTCTTGAACTTCTTTCCTCAGAATTAGCTGTGTGACCTTGAAGGCGTCATTTCCAGCCTCTTTAGTCCTGCAAACTCAAAAAGTTTTAAGTGGAGCCCTCTAGTAGGGAAGAGGTGACTCTCTCCTCCATGCCCATGACTTCTGCTTCTCTCCAGTTCTGTTTGGATCCAGGGATGTCAGTTTGTACTGGTCTTTCTCCTAGGGACCCAATTGCCTGGTCCCCAACCCAGATCCCTGCCCACGTTGGGCTCTTCTAAGTGTCTGCCCCTCTGCCTGGGAGGTAGACTGGCAAGACTTCGTTACCTGGGAGAACAGGGAAAGTGAAGTGGAGACCGGGAAGCTAAGAATGGGGGTGGGGGTGGGCCCTAAGGCAGTTCATGCCAATGAGAGGGAGCCAGTCATTAAATTTTTAGGGAAATCAGGAAATGCGACATGGGCTTTACTTATTGTTTTGTTCATTGTCTAGGCTTAAGGAAATGATGAACCAAAGTGTGAATAATGCAGATCAAACTTAGAAGTGGGCCTGTGTTCAGAGAGCTGGTTGTTAAACATTTACCACCATACCCTTCAACGTAAAAGAAAAAGTAGGAAATTGCAGGGTTGGGTGGGAAAGTGGGAGAAGGAAGACTAAGGTGTGTGGGGGGCAGCAGCGGGGGGGGGAGGCAAGAAGGGCGAACACGCTGAAAACCTGGGGAAATGGAAATAGGGGAGGGGGAAGGGAAGAAGAAATTGGACTGACAGACACTGGCTGGCTGTAGACCTCTGGCCCAGGAACTTCAGCCTCTAGACCTGGTTTTCTCCTGTGGAAAAGGCCAGGCAGGGTCTCAAGGACCCCTGAGGCCCTTTGCCGCAACAATCAGATGCCTCTTTTACCCAATAGGCTGGCCTCCAACCCAGGTGGACACCTTAGGTGAGACCCCTGTGGAGACCCACAAAGAAGAAAAGCCAAATCCGGGATTCAAGAGGACACTTGTGTCTGGAAACGTACTTTTCTGTGATGTGTACTTCACGAGGGGCCCCTGTGCCATGGTCCCCAGGTGCTGCCTCAGGGAGGTCAGTGTCCAGGGAACCTGGGCTCTGTTCACAGTGCCATTCCTGGACTAAGAAGCAGTCTTGATGAGGCCTAGACCAGGGATATCTAGGGAGCACCCTCAGGGGTGGTGGAAAGGAGAGAATGGGGAGTGCCAAGGGCTTGTGCCAAGGTTGGGCTGCAGCAACCTGCCCTCCCACATTCCCTAGGTCCCAGGCCCTGCCACACCCACCCCAGCTATGCAGGTAGGAGGCATCCCACAGGCCTCCTGGGCAGAGACCTGCTTTCTGGGGGGCTTTGGGGATTCACCCATCCTCCCTCCCTGGGTCAGTCTGGGAACAGGGGATAATGGAAACACATTCCAGTCCTGGGAACAATGAGCTTTACCTCATTTTATAAAGAAAGAAACCGAGGCCCAGAAAACTGACCAGCATCCCACGAAGCGGTGAAGCCCCAGCATGGAGCCAGGTCCCCCTGCTTTTCCCAGGGCCCCATGAAGCCCCATATCCCAGTGTCACGTCTAGTGGATTCCAAACCTCTCTCCCACCCATTCCTCTTCTCTGTGCCAAGGCAGCCACAATCCTATGCAGGCCTCATGACCCCCTACACTTCCTACTCCACCCTCCTAAATTCCAGAGGGATGTTCTTAGGACACAGGCTTACCCCACAAGGACCGCTCCATAAACTCCACTGGTCACCCCCTCTCTCTTGGACCTTTAAAACCCTTCACAACCTCAGAACTTTTTTCCCAAAGGATTCTATCCCGTCCTTATGCACTCACTCGAGTGCAGCCCAAGTAGGCTCTGTGCTGCTCCTCAAACACAATATCCCACTTCTCATCTATGAGCCTTTGCCCAGGCTGTGATCCATGTCTGAAAGGCACAGCTTCCTCCCTAATATTTTTCAAAGATCAGCCCAAGCACCACCTCTGCCAAGAGTCCTCTCCTTATTCCCCAGCTGCAGTGACAGCCCCTCGCTAGCAATGCTATCTGGCTCTTTTTAGATCTTCAGAGTATGCTTGTATGTGGACAAGGCGTTTCTCTCAATAGGATGGAAACCTGGGAAGGCATGAACTATTTGATCTGTGTTTCTAGCACCTTGGCTGGTACACAAAAAGTGTTTAACCAATGCTTGTGGCTTCTTAGTACTAGTAAGAGTAATTGCCCATCTGTTGAAACAGTCTCTCTCCGTGCCCCCAGGATCACCCGCTCAACTTCACTGAAACCAGCCAGCCCCTTGCAGGGTCAACACTAAAGTGCCTGCAGGACAGGTAGGCCTGGGAATAGGATGATCTGAGTTCAAATCTTCCCTCAGACTTAGCTGTGAGATCCTGAATAAGTCATTTTACTTCTTTCTGTCTCAGTTTCTTCAATTATAAAATAGTGATCACAAGAGTCCCTATCTCACAGGGCTGTTGTTAGGATCAGATGAGGTCATACCTGTGAAGTGCTTTATAAACCTGCCAGTGCTATGTACATGGTGGGTCTGATTATTGGCTATCGTTGGCTGAAAGGGCCTGTTCTGTGGGGGGCTTCTATGTGTGAAGAGGTGGTCCATAGGCCCAATAGCCCCTCTGGCTCTGGCCATTCCTTCTGATCCTGGGATGGTCCAACTCTACCATCCAGAGGAAAGCTTGTAGTGTTCTTTCACTGAGGGAGGACTTTGTACAGGTGGCTTATAAAGCTGCCCTGGGGTTGGTCCAACCTCCAGGTGTGTGGGAACAGGATCGAATGTGGCCACCCTGCAAAGTTGGCCCTGTGAACAATGAGATTCCTCCTCCTTTGTCAATATGGCTTGCCTGGGGCCCAGGACCAAGTCTCCTGGGTATATTTAATATGTCAATCAATTGATTAATTACCAATTGGGTTTAACATTTGGTCTTTAAGAAAGAAATCTAGCCAGTAAAGCCTAAATAAACTACAGAGCTTTTGGCCAACAAAATCGACAGAACATGGAGGAGAAGAGAGGGGAGGGGAGAGGAGGGGCTGCCCAACTGGAAGTGGCCAGCTGGGTCCCCACTCAGGCAACTCAGACTACTCCTAGGTTGTAGTTTGTCAATTGTCCTGGAAGAGGATTGTGACATCAGGGAGGTGATGACATCACTTGAAGTTGACTTTGATTTGAGTGAGAGAAGGCTGTGTAAAGTCTCCAGCCTCACTTTCTCCTCCAGAGCCATCTGGGTCTAGTGACCAGACTGGATGGAGCCCTAAACCCAATTCACTCTGGATCTCATGGATTGGATAAAAATAGGTCCCTGCTCAAGCTCCACTTAATGGTTATTTTGGGGCCTCCTGGCTCAGAGTGAATGTCAATAGTAATTGTTTCTCTTTGGTCCAGTAGTCACATCCTATCCCGTTCCCATACACCCTCCTGGTTGGATTATTATTATTATTTTTAATGAAAAGGACCATTCCTGGATTCACTTCTTAAGAGGCCTATTCACTGAATGGGTGTTACCTCACTCAAAGTGAGAATATGAAAAGGCCTTAGCCTAAAAGGGCCAAGGTCTCCCACTGTATCCTGGGCCATCTCCAGTCGTCCTGATAGATATCTGGCCACTGGACCCAGGTGACTCCAGAGGAACCCTCCCTCACTCAGACCAAAGTCAATTGCAAGTCATGTCATCATCTCCCTGATCTCATAGTCCTCTTCAAGAACAAAGGACAAAGAAACCCACAACTATCTATTACAGTGTACCAAACTGTGAGCTCAGCCTTTGGGATATTGAGAAAAGTGAAACAGTCTCTGACCCTGACGATCTCCATGGAGGAGACAGATGCAGGGTACATGGAGAGGCCCACAATCCTTGGTGGCGGGGAGTGGGGAGCAGGGACATTGACAAGGGTGCACTGGCAACTGGGGAGTTGGAAGGTGTGGAGCCTGGCAGATGGTAAGGTCCTGTGGACCTGAATGCAGAGACGGGACAAGCTGTTCAGATTGGAAATCCATAATATAGTAAAAAGAGGGCTGAATTGGGGCTGAGTCCATCATGAACTGACTGTCTGACCTTGATCAAGTCCCTTCCCCTCCCAGAGCCTCAGTTTCCTCATCTTGTAAAATGAGTAACTTGGACTAGAAATCTCAGAAGTCATGCATCTTTTTATATTAGAAAATGTTCCCCATTCTACCTCTCCCTTCCCCCTTCTCCTACAGCACTCCTCTTTCAACTCTTCAGTTTTTCGTTTGAAATCATTCCAACATAATCAAGTAACACCCCTGCCCTCTGTCCTTATAAACTCCTTTTAATTGCCCTCATAATGATAAAGTTCTTAAGAGCTACATGTGTCATCTTCCTATGTAGGAATGTAAGCAGCTTAACTTTATTGAATCCCTTCTGATTATTTTTCATGTTTACATTTTGATGCTTCTCCTGATTCCTGTGTTTGAATGTCATATTTTTAATTCAGCTCTGGTCTTTTAATCAAGAATGCTTCAAAATCTTCTGTTTCATTAAAGATCTGCTTTTACCCCTAAGGGATTACAATCAGTTTTGCTGGGTAAGTTATTCTTGGATATAATCCTAGCTCCTTTGCCCCCCAGCGCTTTTGTACCTCCTTTTCCATTTGACCAATTCTACTTTGTAAGGAGTTCCTTTCTTTGATGATATTTTGTACCTCTTTTTATTTCTATTTGGCCAATTCTGCTTTTTAAGAAGAAGTTCTTTTCAGTTGATCTTTTACAATTTGGCCAATTTAAGGTGTTATTTTCTTCAACATTTTTGTGTGCTTTTTTTTTGACTAAGCTCTTAATTCTCTTTTCATAATTTTCTGATACCACTAATTTTTTTTTCAATTTTTCCTCTATCATTCATAATTCTTTTTTTAACTCTTCCAGTCATTCTTGTTGGACTGTGGACTAATTAGCATTTTCTTTGAGGTTTTGTTTGTAGCTGTTTTCATGTTATTGTCAGAGGCATTTAGGGTTAGGGTTCGAGTCCGAGGCATTTAACTTATGATCAAGTACTTTTTTTGTTGTTGTTTCTTTTTGACTTTCAATTTTAAGTTAAAGTTGGTCTCTGCATCCCTGAGTTTGAGGAGGCACTGTCCAAAGTTTCAGGCTTTTTCCTGCTGCTGTTTTCAGAGCTATTTCTAGGGGCAGCAAGTTCTCATTATTCATTGTTCGAGGTGGTGTGATCCTGGGAAGAGGTGTGGTCACTGCTTTCCAGTTCTGGGCTCCAGTCTTTACTCAGGAAGGGCCCCTGCATTCTGGCAGCCATAAGCATTAGTGCTACTCTCTGCCTTGGAACTATGACCAGAGACCCTGATCCCTTGTAACCAACAGGACGTGCTCCTCTTCACCCTGGAACTACTCCCCACAAATGTGTATCAGCCATACAGTTTCCAATCAGCCCCAGCTGCTCAGACTGCCAACAAAGGGTCTCCTGTTATCTCTTTCTCACCAGTGGTTTAAACCCCACCCACCCGCATTGTCTCTGGGCTGAGCACTCTCAGAGCTGCTGCTGCTGCTGCTGCTGCTGCTACTGCTGATGTAGCTGCCTCCAAGACCCTCTGGAGAGCTCATAGCGCTCTGAATGGGACCCTACCCCTGATATCCACGCGAAAAGTTTTTTAAACAGGGAAGTTATATGGTCTCACCTGCACTTTCTGTCAGTCAGTCAATGAGCATTGCTTAAGAATTTATTAAGTGCCAGGCAGTTTGCTAAGGCTAGAGTTACAAATTTACAAAGAAAAGGACAACATCCAAACCACTAGGTATCTTGTATATAAGATCAACTGGAAATAACCTCAGAAGTGAGACACTAGTGCTGAGGGGGATTGGGAAAGGCTTCTCATATAAGATGAAATTTTACCTGAGATTCAGAGGGAACCAGCAAAGCCAGGAGGTGGAGATGAGGTGGGAGAGTGAGATTGTCCATAGCTGAGAGAGATGGAGAATCACACTGGGGGAACAGCCAGGAGGCCAGGGTCCCTAGATCAGAGAGTATGTGGAAAGGAAAGGACTGTAAACCTGCTGACTGATGTTGATGCCATTGTAATACCCCAGTCAAGAAGAGATGGGGCTTGAACTAGAAGAGGGGAGAAAGGGTGTCATCCTGGGACATGGACAAAGTTCAGAATGACCAGCCTCTTTCAGTGGGAAAGGCCTGTGCAGGTTGGAGTTTTAGAGAGTTGTCTAGACTTGTCTGTGTCCCACAGCCAGTGGGAGTCAGAGGAAGGACCTGAACCCAGAACTTTCTGTTCCCAAAGCCCAGTCTCCAGCCCTCCCCACACTGCCTGTCCTTCCCTGGCACATAGTGAACGCTGAAATATATCTCTATTTATTGATTGGTCCCTAAATCAGCTGTTAGTGGGCAGTCAGAAAACTAACTTATGGAAGCAAACAAAAAAATATACAAACCAGCAAGAAAGGACAAAAATGAGGAGCCACATACAATGAATCCAACTTCAACTGGAGGGGTTTGAGCAAGTTACTGATGGTGAGAAATGGGCAAGGGAAGGCGGAAATGACATAACCACTGATGAGAACAATTTCAGCCAAACTGTAACTGACATGAGTCAATTGTCATGTGCTGGAAGGTGCTGTCCTGCATGTTGTGAGCTGCTTTGTGGTGGGAAAAGGCAGAAAAATTACCTCTGCATAAAAAAAAGGAATGAATCAGCTAGGGATGAATGTGAGAAAATGCCTCTTTCATAGGTGAAATTTGATGGCTTAAAGGGGGAGAAAAATAACTTTTGTTTAATACAAACAACTAAAACTCACCTGGACGCAACTATCAAACTCTCTTTATAGAAATCAAATAGACTTAAGTAACTAGAGAAATGGGATTTGCTTATCAGAAGGCAGAGATAATATAATAAAAATGATACTAATCATAGAAATTATTTCAGTGCCATGTCAAATTACCAAAAGATTACTAATCTAAATATATGTATGTATGTATGTATGCATGTATGTATATATGCATGTGTGTATGTGTTTAAACAAATTCAAACAAAAGTCAAGAATTTCAAGAGAATTAATGGGGGAAAGGTGGCAAAGGCCAGGGCCTAGCAGTATGAGGTCTCAAATTCTCCTACAGCACAAGAACCCTCACAATGATTGTTCAGTTTGTTTAAGACAGAGAGAGTTGGACTAGAGGCACAAAACATTCAGAAGCCAACACACCTCAGAGCCTGGTGTTCAAGAAACCTGAATATCCCATTTACTGGGTGATGGACTCACTTAAAAAAAACCTGCTAGAAAAAGTAAAAAACTGTGTGACAGAAATGAGAAGTGTGTCCAATTCACACACCCATATGGAACTTCATTTGGGGCATGATGTGATGTGTTTGCTGTTCTAGAAGATCGTCAACAAATGAGAGGAGGGAGGAAGAAATGACCTTTCCTAATTAGGGGTCTGGAAAATGTTCATGACTGATGAAGGGATAGAGAGGGTCACAGAAGACGGGGCAGACAATTTTAATAACAAAATTGGAAGTTTTTGTACAAAGGACCAATGCTCTTCTCCCCTACCCTTCAAGGGAGACTAATTCCTTCCAGAAAGAAAAACAGGAGGTTGGGGCCAGAATCTTGACCACTCTTGTCTCCTCAAAGAGAAGGGACATCAGACTAGACTGGCATCTATCTGCTCCCTTCAATATGATTAGTCCAGGAGTTGTGATTTTCAGGTTTGAGCTAAACTTCTAATCAGTTTCTTAATGGGGAGATGAGCAGGACCCCACAGTTTTTATCTAAGGCTTGGCTTCCTTCCCATCAGCTATCAGCTCCACAATGAACACACAGAGGAAGTAGCAAAGAAACCCATTAATACTCAAATCAATAGCAAAACAGAATCAGAGCTGATAGAGGAGAATATATCCCAAACAATACAGAGTGAAGGAACTCTCCCTTTAGGAGGGAGTATTGTGTTTCCCCCATGGGGAAACTAGAAGCTCAAAAGTGGCTGCAGACCCTGAAGAGACTTAAAGGGCATTGAAAGGTGAAATTGCCCTCAAAAGACAACAGCAAATGAGAGAAGTGGAAAAGATCTTCAGGGATTCTGATGTGAAATCTCTCCCTCCATGAGGAATGGAGGAGTCACCTCACTTGACCTCTAACTCCCCTTAGGGAGGAGTGGGTACAGCAGAACCATCTCTAAAAGCAACTGGAATCTTGCCCCTTCCTGGGCATTCAAGTGGTGGGGATTGGCTACCATAGGAGATGCAGCATCAGCCACTAGGGAGAGACCCCCACAGAGAGAGACACCAGCACAACAAAGCCTCACCTGCTGTTGGTTGGGGCACTGGGGACACCTAAGGAGTCAAGAGTCCCTGCTCTCAAGGAGCTCACAATCTAACTCTAAGGGCAGAGATGACAAGCAAACAACAGTCAGAATAAGCCAAAAATAGTGAAAGGGGGAGGGTAAGGGTTAGAAGGGATTGAGGTCTGCTTCTTGTAGAAGGTGGAATTTGAGTCGGGACTTAGAGGAGCTTGGAGGTTAGGAGGCAGAGAGGTCTCCATCTCTCAGTTGGGAGAGCAGGATGGCAGCTGGAGGTCAAAGTGGCCTTGCTATCTCCTCTCAAGGGGCATCCTCACCTGTGGCTGGAAGGTCAGACAAAGGCAGGGGGATGACCCCCCCAGACTAGAGGCCAAAAAATTGTTCCCAAGAAATCTGAGGAAGCCTAGAGAGCCTTCTTCCCCTTTTGAGGAGATAAACACCCTTGTAGCAATGAGCTCTGGGAAAGTTTAGACAGCAGGAAAAGAATGGAGGTCAAAGGTCAGCAGTCCTCATGGCCTTGTTGGCCATAACCTTTGCCTTGACTACAGCAGAAGCTGGGCTGGTCCTGGTGGTTGTGGCAAGCATGTGTCCAAACACCGAGGTGAAATGCCTGGTCCTTCCTGAATCCTCAGTCCCTACCTCCTGGAAGTTCAGGGCACAGAGAAAGGAGAAGCTGCTGCTTTCCCCACCTCCATATCCCCCACTGACCCTTAGGATTCTTCTACACATTGACTAGAGAGAAGTCTCCTGGCAGCCATGCACTTGAGTGACCAGACTAAGAAAAGAGCCCCATCTTCACTGGGAAAGCAGGGGTGGGAGGACATGTACAGATGCAACCCCATGAAACCAGAAGGAATGCTAATTTCTCTGGGTGCCAAATGAACAGAAAAGTTTGGAACTCTCCCAAAGGAAACTTGATCTGGCAATTCCTCCAGCTCACAGGTTATGTGAGTGCCTGCCCATCTGATAAACCCATTTCCATACTTCTAGGAGTCCCTTCTTCTGCAGGGAGCCTTCCGTACCCACACCAACTTCCTCTATCATAAGCCCCCAAGATAAGACTCCATTGTGGGCTGAGAGCGCCCGCCAGGCTCAGGGAGCCGAGGCCCTCGGAAGTGGACTTCATACTAAGGCTTCCTTCTTCAGGCCCTCTTGGTCCCTAGTTCTGCTCCTTGTATCCCACTCAAGAGCCCTGAGAAGGGTCCAGGTCAGCCAGGCTGCTGATACCTGATGCCTATGCTCCACACCATGTCTGTTCACAGCTGCTATCCCACTCCTAGCCTTCTCCTCAAAGGCTAATTTTCCCATAAGATCACAAAGTGATCAAAGGGATTGTAAAGGCCTACTATACAATCCCTACATTTTCTGCAGATGAAGAAACAGAGGCACAGAGAGGCTTGGTGACTAGCCCAAGGTCACACAACTGGGAAGTACCTGAGAACCCAGCCTTGTTGACTCCACTTCTGGTACCTCATTCACTATGCCACATTGTTTCTACTTAGGCTAGCATCATACATACACAATGCTACCAGTACCCTGCTCCATTGGTTAGATCTGGGCTCACTATTCCTGCCAGCTTCCCCTCCCTCCCCTCACACACAAAACCTCCCTTTTCCAAACCTCCTTACAACTCTGGTAGTCCCAGTAAACTGTCCCTGGTCCCAAGTCTCCCAGAGAGAGCCCTGGCCAGCATTTGACTTTGTCAGCGTTCAGGAGAATCCTGTTAGCTAAGAACTTAGGAAACCAAGTATTTCCCTACAGAGACATGTTGGAGACTCTTGTGAGGGACTGAAGAGGAATGGCTTGTGAATTAGACTGCCCCAGGATCCTGGAACTACAGCTGGGAGGGGCCTCAGAGACCTTAGAATCCAACCTCCTCCTTTTATAAGTGAGGAAACTGAGGCCCAAAGAGGGAAGATACACAAGCAAATGGCAGAGCTGGGACCTGAACAGAAGTACAAAGGGGTTTGTCCCAACAGGCAATAACTGCAAGCAGAGTTGATAAACTTGAATTAGTAGAGTGAGTGTGTGTGTGAGTGTGTGTGTGTGTGTGTGTGTGTGTGTGTGTGTGTGTGTGTATTTGTAGGTGGGTGTGTCATACTCTGGAAACTATGGTACTCCAGAGGTGCCCACTGGATTACAGAAAGTGGGGAGAAGAGAAAGGTGTGAGAACGCTGGTAAGATAGGAAGGGGTTGCTATCAAAGTGAAGAGCCCAGTAATTCAACAGGCTGGGGAGGGGAGAAGAGGGAAGCAGGGCAGAAAGTCAGTTCCTCCACCTCAAGCCACCTAGCTCTCCTTCTTCATTCACAGGCCTGTTGGTACCTTTATCCTTTGTCTCAATCTTTGTGCTAAGAACCAAGTCACAGAGACAAACTAATCCAATGAACAGCAATAATTCTATCTGGATGTCCTAATGGAGTCCCATGGTCTCTTTGGAGGACAGCATCCCATTCCTTTTCCTTTTCTTTTTTTTGGAGGCAATCAGTGCTAAGTGACTTGTCCAGGATCACACAACTAGTAAGTATCTGAGGTCAGATTTAGACTCAAGTCCTCCTGACTCACTGGCTGGTGTTCTATGCACTGCACCACTCAGCAGCCCCCAGCATCCCATTCCTAAGCAGTGTCTAGTCTCCAGATTGTTTAATTCTCTTTTCTCAGCCCCCATCTTCTCTTTCATTTCCTCTCCCCTGTTAGAAACACACTTGACAAACAAAAAGGTATCAAGAAAAATTTATTACAGCAGAGTTCAGAGGAATTGAACACTTTGGCCAAAGCTGACCCCACCCCTCTTGAGGAGGGAGTGCCCTCTATGTTGGGGAGCTCCCAGGTAAGGCTACAGGAAGACTATCATTTGTTCATATCAATGCAAGCCCTTTATACTGTTCCAAATTTTGGACTTCCCACTGCACCATCCATTGGCCACGTGACTTCATGTTTTCCTCTCTGATAGATTCTCCCTCACACAGCTCATCAATGCTCATTTCAGTGCCCATGCTCTGGCCCTGACTGCCTTGCTTCCCTCACTCTGTTCCTCAGGTCTTTGCTACTGGGTGAAGGTGATGGGAATACTCCACATGGAGGCCTGAAGTATGATCTAGTTAAGCCCACATGAAGTACCTGGCTCCAGGCTTCCAGATACCCAGACTGAGACTGAAGGAACCACCTGGAGCCATCCCTAGAGTGGCCCCCATTCTTTCTGCTCTAATAAGGGAAACAGCTGCCAGGGCCAGCTGGACTTTAGGGAACAAGAATGAGGGTGGAGATAGCTCAGATTTCAGCTCCAGCCAATGGCAGCTGGAGACCCCTCTCTATCCCAATCTCGCTTGAATCTCTCAGTGGTTTCTGTGCCATGATTTCCTGAGTTCCTACTCTTCCATCCCATATCAGTCACTGGAGTTCAACTGTCCACATCTCTGTGTTAGAGGAGAGATGAGAATTGACAGCAGAATCTCAGTCGTCACCTGTGTCCTCGATCATCTCAGGGACCTAGAAGTGGAGTCTCTCTGGGATCATTTGGAACTTGGTGAACACACTAGCTGAGGCAGAAGAGAATCAAGATCCCCAGGGGAATCTCTGGACTCTCTGACCTTTCCTCCTTTATCCTTAGTCCTCTGTTACCTAGAAAAGTAGGAGCTAAATAAGTCTCAGACTTGAAATCAGAGAACTTGAACTGGGAGGTCAGCTTTCCTGCTTCTTGTCAGTGTCACACACACCCCCACCCCAGTAAGTTACTTCCTTAACTCAGCCTCAGTTTCCTCCTCTGGAAGATAAGGAATTGAATTCTATGGTGTCTAAGGCACTGATCTCAAACTATTGGGGTTCTCCCTGACCACGGGATAAGATGGAAGAGGGTCAACTCAGGGGAAAGACTCCTATGCACAAAAATATTTATAGCAGGTCTTTTGGTGGTGGCAAAGAATTGGAGACTGAGGGGGATGCCCATCCATTGGGGCATGTCTGAGCAAGTTGTGGTGTATGATTGTGATGGAATGCTACTGTGATACGAGAAATGACTCCTTGTCATTTCAGAAAAACCTGGGAAGACTTCCGTGAACAGATACAAAGTAAAGTGATCAAAACCAAAACAGTGCACACAGGAAGAGCAACATTGTGTGATGTTCCATCTGGGAAAGGCTTTGCTACTCTGATCTGAACCTCCACAACTCCTGAGGTCTCTCAATGAAAAATACACTTCCCCTGCAGAGAGAGAGCTCACCATAGAACTCTGAGTGCATAGTGACGCATGTTTCTTCCTTCCTATATTTTTTCTCTCTTTTTAATTTTTTAAGGGGATGGGGAACATGGCTAATGTGAAAACATGTTTTGAATGAGGGCATATGTACATAAAATGAATATCTTTTTCTTGCCCTCTCATTGGGTTGGGGAGGGGTGAAGGGAGGACGAGATTGTGGAACTGAAAATAATAAGAACATTTGTTTTAAAGGCCCATGAAGTGACTGCCATTCCTAGAGTGGGCATCGACCCACATGGCCCCCATTCTTTCTGTTCTGGGTCAGCTGGGCTTTAGGGAACAAGAAGGAGGGTGGAGATGGCTCAGACTTCAGCTCCAGCCAATGGCAGCAGGAGACCCCTCTCTATCCCAATCTCACCTGAATCTCTCAGTGGTTTCTGTGCCATGATTTCCTGAGTTCCTACTCTTCCATCCCACATCAGTCACTGGAGTTTACCTGACCACATCTCTATGTTAGAAGAGAGATGAGAATTGACAGCAGAATCTCAGTCGTCACCTGTGCCCCCGATCATCTCAGGGCCCTGGAAGTGGAGTCTCTCTGAGATCAATCGGAACTTGGTGAACACACCAGCTGAGGGTCTAAAAATGGAGGCCTGGAGGCCTGGAGGCCTGGAGGCCGGGGACCCTGCAGAGGCTTAGTCCTGAATGCACAACTGTCTCAGAGAGCCCTAGCATCAGCTCAGCAACTCAAAGTCTTCTCCAAGTTGAGTCAACCCAATACTTATTTACTGAACAAGAAAATTTACTGAGGATTCTTTGTTATCCTTCAGCCCTGACCCCATTTGAGATTTTCTTGGGAAAGATATTGGAGTGATTTGCCATTTCTTTCTCAAGCTAGTTGTACAGATGAGGAAACTGAGGCAAACAGGGTGAAGTCAGAGTCACACAACTAGTAAGTGTCTAAGGTTGAACTCAAGGCCTCCAGGCCCAGACAGAGCTCTACCCACTGGACCACCTAACTTCCCTATTATCATTCTAGGACCATTGAAATGGACCTATCAAGAACCTAAACAATTAGTATTTTACAGGTGGGAAACTGAGATCCAGAGAAGTAAAATGACTTGGCCAAGGTCACATTGCTAGGAATGATACCTGGTGTTGGTACAATGGAAAAAAGAATCACTTAGTGATAACATTGTTGTCCACTGTGACTGTAGGTGAGGTCACTCCATGTAAGCTAGACAGAGCTTGACAGGAGATCAATTCTTTCCAGGAAGAAGACCTGAAGGCATTTGGTTTTGTGGCCAAGATTAACCCATCAGCATAGCCTCGAGCTTTTGTCATGGCCATAAAGTGTATTTGGTGCTGAATGATATTCAGAATCATGTACCTCTTAGACCCCAGAAATGAAACCAGACAGTAGGGCTAGAAATGGAGAAGGGCAGGCTCCATATCATCCTCCCCTCATAACTCCTTGCTGGCACTAGGGTGAGAGTCAAGCAGAGGGGCAAGAAGTCTGAATGATTCTGTGGTCCCGTCCAACTGTGGTCCCCTCTAGGTGTGATCCCTTCCAGGTATGGTCTCCTCCAACTACTCCAAGAACCAGAGGAACTAGAACACCTAAGACCTGCAAGAGGTATTCCTTAGTGAGATTTCTATTCCCTTTCTATTCCCTAAGGGTCTTTGTTTCAGGCACTGGGAAGGAAAAGAAGAAAAAGCACACAGTCCCTGCCTTCAAGGGGCTGCCATTCCCCCAGTGGGGGGTGGAGTATATGACATCTGCACACATAAATATAGTACAAGGCAGGGTGTCCTGTGATCAAGAGGAATTTCAGACACAGGGCACTGGGGCCAGGAGAGCTGGGAAGTGGCTTCTTTCCAGAACCCAGCTGGCTCCCTGCAGACCCCTGCCCATTGTCCTCATGCCTGGGCCTGTAAGTCTGAGTGTACCCTAAAGTATGAGCCAGTTCAAGTTGTGTTCCACAAGAGTGTAGCACCCCAAATGCCCACACACCAGTTTCTGTAATGGAGCAGGATTGCGCCTTTTGTAGAGGTTCTGGGAAGGAGGCCATTCACCCATCCTCTCACTCAGGCCTTGACTTGGGCCTGAGATCCTGCAGCCTCTCTGTCATCTCATGGCGTCTCCATGAACACTCTTCCACCTTGGCTCTGGCCATTTTCACTGACTCACCCAGGCCTGCCCCCCTCTCTCTTCATCTCTGCTCCCCCTGCTTTGCTATAGGAGGCTTTCCCGGATCCCCCTGAGGATGCCCTCCCTCTGAGGCTGTCTCCAGCTTATTCTGAATCTAGTGTATTTGTACACAGTCATTTCATGTTGTCTTCCTCATCACACTGGGAGCTCCTTGAGAGCAGACTGTTCTTGCCTTTCTCAGTACCGCCCCCCCCCCCCCCATCCCCAACACTTAGGACAGTGCCTGCCAAAGAGCTGGTGCTTAATAAATGCTTATCCACTAACTGCCTAGAGAGGGGTCTGGGGAACTGTCTGGGGAAGAAACAGCCTCAACAAGCCAGGGGCAAGGCAAGGTGATCCCAGCCCAGTTACTGACCTTATTCATCAGACCTGACTCCACATTGGGCCAAGCTGCAGCATGAAATGAATCCCATAATAATCCTGCATGAACATACAAACCCAGTTTGCCTCAGTTTCCTCTGTAAGTGAGGTGTAAAATGTAAAATGAGCTGGAAAAGCAATACAAATCACTCCCAAATGGAGTCATAAAAAGTCCGACATAACTGAACAGTCATAATGATTTTAGGGTAGCTAGGTGGATAGAGCACAGGGCCTAATGTCAGGAAGGCCTGAGTTCAAATCTAGCCTCAGACACTTACTAGCTGTGTGACTAAGGGCAAATCACTTACCCCTATTTGCCTCAGTTTCCTCATCTGTAAAATGAGCTGGAGAAGAAAATGGCAAACCTCTCCAGTGTCTTTGTCCAGAAAACTCCATATGGGGTCAGGAAGAGTCAGACATGACTGAAATGACTGAACAACACCTTCTATAGTTCTTCTGGGCTGGAGGCTTGCTTACTGACTGGCTGAAAGACTGAAAGTCACTACCCCAAACCAACTCTACAGGACCAGGATCCCTCAGCAATCCAGAGGCCTCTCCAGGTACCTTCCCATGGTTCCATGGAAACCACACCACCAGGTCTGCACTCAGCCCACAGTACCAGGACTGAGGGGAAGATTCCCAGAAAACTTTCGATTCTGGGCCAATGGCAGCAGCAGATATGGACCTGTCTGAGGGCATCCTGGCTGCTCCATGTGGATGGCCCCCAGACCTGAAAACTCTCAGCCTCTATCCCCTACAGGACCAGTGCCCTTTAGGAAGTCCCCACTGAATGCACCTGGGATGGCCAAAGAGGAAGCCAGGGGCAGGGATGCTGTCAGATCTGTCAGTCATCCCTAGACAATCTTTTCAGCAGAAGCAGGGATGTTTATCCTACAACCTACCTGGGCTCCTGATGTTTCCTCTCCCTATGGGCCTACCTGGGACCCCTTGGTGTTTCCTCCCCACCTTCAGCCTACCTTAGCCCTCCCCCCATGTTCCCCCCTCAGTCTACCTGCCCCTTCTCCCTCCCCCCGTGTTTCCTCCCCCCTCAGCCCCAAGCATGGGGTTGGGGTGGATGGGCCTGAGCACCTCTGCTCACCATGTCCCCAAGGATAACCAACAGCTATCAAGACAAACCTGGAAGGCTCTGGTCTCCACAGTGAGCATTGAGCCAAGTGAAGACTTGTCCCAAGTGACTCCATGCTTCTCTCTGAATCCCAGTCCTTATGACAGTCCCACAGTTGTGCACTCCTCCCATGGAATGCACTGTGTTCTTTTCAATCCAATTTTAGTAGCAGAAAATGAACCCAGGTCCTCTAGGCTCAAGACCCAGCAGTCTCTCCACTGTGTGTCCACTGAGCATGGGCCCCATGCCCCCATTCCAGAGGGCATGAAATTGGGGCTGGGAAGGAGAAGGGATTTGGATAAAGTTCTTTGTCTGAGGCTGGAATCCAGTCCAGGACTCCTGATTCTGCTTCACAGGAGCAGTCCTGGTTCGCGAAGAAAAGAAAGACCTAGAGGCATTTCTGGGGTTAGAAAGAACCTGTGACACATCCCTCCTCCAACCTCATCATGTCTCATGAACAGACACGATAAACTCACCCAGGAAGGTCTCTTTCCAGGTGCTTCTTGGAGATGATTCTTTGGGATGGGAAGAGGAGGAGCCTGAGGTCATAGTGCCAGAATGCTCACAAAAACATGTCAGGGCTAATCCCTCCAACTCTCACTGGCAAAATAGAGTCTGGTGTCCCCAGAGGGCAAATATAACTTCTTCTCAGGGTTCTTTGGATGAGACTGAGCCCATTCCTATGTGGCTCCTGAGCCCCCACCAGTGTGCTTCATCTCAATTAGTTCTGAAGGAAAGCATTTATTGAGATGATATAGGAAAAATACTAGGGAAGGTAATAAACATGTATAGTGTTCCTACTATGTGCCAGGCACTGCGGTAAGCACTTTACGGATAGGATCTCATTCCATTCTCACAACAGCCCTGTAAGGTACATGCTGCTATTATTCTCCTTCAACAGTTGAGTAAGGGACCTACTCATGTTCATGCAGCTAATAACGTTTAGGAAGCCAGATTTAAACTCAAGTCTTCCTGACTCAGACTGCTAGGTGACAGAGTGGATAGAGTCCAAGGCCTAAAATCAGGAAGACTCTCCTTTATGTATTCAAATCTGGTTTCAGTCGCTTCTTAGCTGTGTGACCCTGAGCAAGTTGCTGAACCCTGTTTGCCTCAGTTTCCTTGTCTGTAAAAAGAGCTGGAGAAGGAAATGGCAAACTGCTCCAGTATCTTTGCCAAGAAAACTCCAAATGGGCTCAGAACTGGACAACAGCTTCATAGAAGTTCTGTGAGGATCAAAGGAGATTGTATGCACAAATGCTATGTAAATGTGCGCTACTCCGGTGCTTCCACCATAGCTGCTTATGCTTAGTCAGTGCCAGGAGTTGGACACATTTACTGTACCATTCAGCTCCAATCTCTGATGGGACTTCCATGTCTCTCAGCCTTGCCCGCAATCTCTATATTCCCATCTGAGGATGTTAATTTGCCTAAGGACAAACATGGCTGTGTGTACTCACAGGACAGTCTCCTGGCTCTCTCCCAGCTCTCAGGGAAGGGAGGGACAAAGACCCAGTGGTAGATGGTGGAGTCCCCCCATCACACACATAGACTGAGTTCTAGTCCAACAACCTCCCAGCCATTGGTTCTTCTGGCTTCAAAGGGTCTGGCTTTAAGAGCTTACAAAGGCTCTAAGGCTCTACGTATTTGGGAAGAGGAAGGATGGAAGAACCCATTTATTTTAAATCTAAACTCCACCAGTGAGGGATTGTTCTACCCTAGAGATGTGTTCTGCACTTTGTGTATCAGTGATCGCCTTGAAGTGGATCCATGTTCTGGTTCTATTTGGAGATCCAAGTGCCCCCATGGACTTAGTGCTACTGCTGTCATACCCCTTTCTTTCCCAGAATCCCCTGGGTGCCTGCATGTCCCAACCTTTACTCTGAGAGTCTGACTGGCATCAGCTGCAGGTGCCAGCCCCCTAGCCTCAGCTGACAAAGGCAGCTTGTTAGTCCATCCCCGTGTGAGAAGCAGTGTCTTCTGACCCTTATCCTGCCTCTCCTCCTGCCCTGGTCCCCACAGATCTCAGAGAGAAGAAAATAATGGCCTATTCACTCAAAAGAGCCATTTTCCATGAGTTCCTTTGTGAGCCCGTGCCAGGCCGTTGCCCCTCGACTTTGCCTGGCAACGTGGCCCAGAGCCAGTGGTCACTGCAAAGCTAGGGGCCTGTGTCTGCTATGTGGCATGAAAGTGAGTGATTCTCAGGAAGCCAAAAACAAGACGTCGCTGGGGCCACTGGACTGGAAGGGAACACAGGGCCATTGAGGACAAGCCCCTCATTTTATAGAGCAAACATTTCCCAGAGAGGGGAAAGGACTTGCTTAGGGTCACACAGATAATGGGTGTCTGAGGCCAAATCTGAACCTGGGGCTTCTCTGCAAGGCCAGTGCACATTCCACTGTGGGCATGTTGTGTTATCATTCCTGTTGTTTTCCCAGTGAGACACTTTAACCCTCAAACCAGTCAGTGTAGACACTCCTCAGAGGTAAGGAAAGGGCTTTTGGCATCCTGAGGCTTAGACAGACCTGTGGTTTAAAGCTGATGCAGTTTGGAGTTGCTGGGAACCTCGAAATGTCAGGTACAAGGCTGAGTTGCCAGGAATGAATTCACACACTCAAACCAGCTTCCAATCAAGTGGCAAGGTTTATTGTAACCCCAAAAGAAGCAAGTTGTTAGTGAACCTATGACTTAATTGGAGGTTGAGACAGATGAGTATATACAAAGAGCACAGTGAAAAGTCTGTATTGAGGAATGATCCTCTATGGAAGTAGGCTGGGGTGGGCTAGATTCCTTGGCAGGAGGTGCCAGCAATCTGGTCTGCTAAAATCCAGGGGGAAATGCAAGGACTGGCCTGTCGTCAGACACATGGCCTTTTCCTTTTAGGGGTCCATGGCCCATCGCCCCAAAGCCAGCTCACTTTTCAGCTCTGTCCCCTCTCTGAATGGTGGCCCTGCCAAGGCTACTTTTGAGTGGCCCATTCCCCATTTCAAGTGAGTAAAACTGTGATTTCTTTACTCTTGAAAATGGCCAGGAAACTTAAGACCAGGGGATTGTCCTGGTGCCAGTTTTTTGCACCATTACCAACGTGGGCAAGCAGGAGACACTGGGTGCTCACCAAAGGTTCTGAGGTGCTTCAGGAGGAGATTAAGAGGTGGGATGATGACTCCAGGCCTCTCCAAAGGTACTCCACTCAAAGGAGGGACAGCAGGGTTGGAGAAGGGGAGGGAACTTCTGAACCTCGAACAGAGGAAACATTCTAAAGGCCTGAGGCACAGTCTTGCATGGGCACAAGAAGCCATCTGGACTGCAAGCAAAGGGTGCTGCTACCTGAACCGATTTTGTCTGAGCTGTCCTTTTAAGAAGGTTTGGCCTGGACAGAATTCTGTGATTTCTCTCTTTGTGCTTGCTCATTGCCGCTAGGGGGAGCTATAGTGCCCAGAGCGTTGCATCTGGACTCAGAAACACTCATCTTCCTTAGTTCAAATCTGACCTCGAGCACTTACCAGCGGTGTGACCCTGGGCGAGTCACTTCACCCTGTTTGCCTCAGTTTCCTCATGTGTCAAATGAACTGGAGGAGGAAATGGTAAACCAGTCCAGTATCTCTGCCAAGAAAACTCCAAATAAAGAGTCAGATACAACTGAACAACAAAAACAGCAAAAACCCCATCATTTCCACATACATTCCTTCCCTCCCCACTACCAGGGGCACTCCCTTCACCATCACAAGGAGCCACCTCACCACTGAGCCTGCCCTGGTCACATGGAGGCACCTTTCTCAAGTCTGACCCTTCTCCGATGTCTTCCTCTGTAACTTCCAGCATCATTGGTCCCATTGGACTCCCCAGGACCCTAGCTGGGACTCCCCTGGACACAGAAGTTAGTAACAGCGCCTTCCTGCTCTGACACTCACTCCCCCATGTTCATTCACTCTTGGGAACTTCCACTTCTCAGAGACTACTTGGGGTTCAGACATGGGACATTCAGTGGGTGATCTCCCTGGACTTTATCCTCACCATCCTGGAAAGGTAGAATACTCCAAGAGCAGTCAGTGAGGTCCCATGTGCCATCAGGACTTCCTGAACCCCTGAACCATCCCAGCCTCTGCCTGACACAGGATGCACCTAGACCTTTCAAGGATCCACACACTTGGAATTTCACATGGATACTATTGTATTATGAGAAATGAAGACAGGGATGGTTTCAGAAAAGTCTGAGAAGACTTCTATGAACTGATACAGAGTGACATAAGCAGATCCAGGAGAACATTGCATGCAGTCATAGCAACGTTGTAACAATAATCAACTTTGAACAATACAATGATCCATGATAATTCCAAAGAACTTGTGATGAAAATTGTTATCCACTTCCACAGAGAGAACTGATCAACACTGAGTGCCAACTGAAGGCTTTTTTTTCCCATTTTCTTTATTTTTCTTGGGAATACTTTTTGGTCAGGGTCAAGGCTAATATAGCCAAAATGGCACAATAAGGCTTATATGAAAATATCTTTCACATGACTTCTCATATATAATGAATGGGCGTAATATTATTTGCCTTCTCAGTGGGGTAGATGGAGGGAGACAATATGGAACTAGAAATGTTTAAAATAAGTAGTTTTGGGGAAAAGAATTTTAAAAGCTAACGGCAAAAAAAGAAATTAAACAATGCTAGGTGATTTGGTGAGCTCCTTGTGCATCCACATGGGTCTCTTCAGATAAATCCTGTTTCGTTTTTCTCTGCATTTGAATTATTTTTTATTTGTTAATTCAGAATTATTCATTCCAAAGTTAAAAGTCCAAGGAAGGGAATCTCTCACTGAGGTAATTTGTAGGTAAGTCCACTCCAAAATGGAGGAGAGCTTGAGATAAGGGACCAGTGTTGTAAAGGACAGAACAAAAATTTGGGATAGAAAATAATCCAGTGAAGTGGGGAGCCTAAAGGAACAAGGTCAGGCTTAAACAAAGGACTTAGTAGAGTACTAGGCCTGGAGTCAGTAAGACCTGAGTTTAAATCTTTCCTCAGATACTTAGGAGCTGTGTGACCTTTGAAAAGTCACTTATTAACTTCTGTCTGCCTCAGTTTCCTCAAATACCTACCTCCCAAGATTGTTGTATAATATTTGCTAATATTTGTAAAAGTAGTTAGTACAATGCTTGGCACATAGTACTTACTTAAGAAATATTTATTTACCTCTCATTAGGCAATGAGAGAGCATCTAATTTTTTTTTTAGTAGAGGAATGATATTTAATTCAATTGAAAAAATACTTATTAAATACCTACTAAGGTATTTAATAGCTAGTACTAAGCACTAGGCTAGATTTGGGGAATAGATCACATTTAGGGTTAGGGTTTGGACAAGGGCCCAAACAGAGCTGAAGGACCTCTGACCCTGATCCAGTGTCCCAGTGCAGCCAGATGTTCAGGTGCGCCAGGAAAAGCACATGGCTTGTGAGGGAGTGGCCCAAGATGAAATCCAAAGGGCCAGGAGAAGAGGGGACAGAGACCCAAGAGGGGCAAGGAGAAGAGGATCACCTCCCTCTGCTGGCCCCTTCTATATAGGGTTGGGGAGGTGACCCAGGTAGCCACTGAACCCAGAGAGATGACTCACCAGGGCCTGGGCCTGGGGCTTTGCTGCAGATGAAGGCTGAGTCAGGACAGTGAACCCCTCAGGTAAACCCCTCAAGCTAAAAGGTTTTTCTTTTCCCCCCTGTCATTCTGGGTGCAAATCCTGCCCCTCATACTAACTGTGTGACAGCCAATCAACCTTCCCTGATCTTTGGTCTCCTCCTCTGTAAAAGTGAGGAACTTGGACTCAACAGCATATGCCATCCCTCCCAGCCCTCGACCTAGGATCCTGTGTGTGACTTTGAACAAGCCACTGTCATTTCTGAGCCTCAGTTTCCCCATCTGTAAAGGGAGGTGCTTAGCCTCCAGGTCCTAGCTCTGTGAGGCCTTTCTGGGCTAGTTTGGGGGTCTCCTTTGCCCCATTACACCTTAGCTAACATCTGTTTTTCTATGTGCTTAGAGAGGTTACTCTCCACTCTACCCCCACCTCCCCCAGTAGATATGTTGGGTGAGACCCCAGGATCCCGGAGCCAGAGATGGAGAGGGCCTCTGTGAAGGCCATGGAGACTCATGGCCTCAGTTTCCAGGAGAGGAAACTGAGGCACAGGAAGGAGAGGACCTTCATCACTGGAATCACTGAAATGATGAGTCCCAGCAAAAGGGATTGGGGGGGGCAGCCCTTCAATCCTGGAGCCCTGCACTGGAGAGGGGGGCTGGCTGCTTTAGCAGGGCCGGGGGACACTTCCTTAGGGCTCTGGGATGATGGAGCCGGAGGATGAGCGAGGGGTCGCAGCCTTCCAAGATGGTGGAGCCGGGGGAGACCTCCGAGCCGCGCCCCTCACCTCCCCATAGGACCTCTCCAGAAGGACCCTGACTTTCTGCGGAGGCCAGAGAGGAGTCTTGTGGGCTCTGGCACAGTGCCCCGGAATCAGGGGGCCACGACCACGGTTGGGGGGATCCGTCTGAACTGGGCTGGGGCCTGTCCTGGGACCGTGTCTGGGCTGCCAAGCAGGCTTCTAGATTCGTGCCCGGCTGCTGGTGCGAAGGGGACTGAGGAGGGGCACAGTGGCGGGATCCTAGGGAGGTGCGGGAGGAAGAGGACGCGGTCCAGGGGCAGCCAGGGGGCGGGGCGGAGCCTGGGGGCGGGGTGGAGCCTGGGGGCGGGGCCGGGCCTATCGGGGCGGTCCGGAGGCGGGGACAGCAGGGGGCGGGGCGGAGCCAGGACGGGGAGGGTCCGAGGGGGCAGGGCGGGACGCAGGCTGGCCGGGGAGTCTGGGGCTGGGCGGTGCACGCGGTGGTGCTGGAGGCTGCAGCGCTTGGGGTGCTTCCCCCCCACCCTGGGCGCTCACACTCACGCGGGCACACGCGCGCCTGCGCGCCCCGGGAACAATGCCCCCGTGTCCCGGCCCGGGGCTCTGCGGGGCTGGGGTCCTGGCTCGGCTTGACTGATCCCGGGGTTAGGGGGCGGCGGCAGGTGAGTGTCCGGGCTTACGGGGGCGGGGGGGAGTTCCCAGCACAAGCAGGGAAACTGAGGCAGCTGCGGGGCTCCACACAGAGGAGGGCGAGGGAACTGGAGTGGGGGGAACAGCGCCAGGGGGCACAGGCCAAGATCGGGCTCTAGTCCGAGCCCTGGAGGAGGCTGGGGATTCAGAGGCCAGCCCCTTCGTTTTACTGAGAAGGAAACTGAGACCCAGGGAGAGTGGAAGGGAATTAAGAGGAGGGGTCAGCTCCCACAGCTGGGAAATGTCAGCACGGGATTGGAACCCAGGGCTCCCAGGATCCAAGCCCAGCACTCTAGCCCCCTCCTACTGCCTTTCCACCACGCCCTCCCTGGGCCTCGGTTTTCCCATCTGAGTCCTGAATCTTGTTCGATCGGGCTCCCATCTGTTCTGCAAGCACTGAGCCCAGCCAGAGGTGTACGGAACCCCTTGCCCTGGACAAATGCCAGCAGACCAAGCTGTAGGTCCAAGAGGAAGATTCACAAACGCATATAATGAGACATCCAAGATAATGAAAAGAACCAGGAGGGACACATCAGAATATGGAGTTAGGAGGGCCAGGCCTAATTTAGGGTAGTCTGACTGGGTAGGAAGGTTTCATGGAAGAAGCAGACCCCTTGAGGAAGGCTTTACTGGATGGAAAGAGATTGGACGACTGGGGGTCCAGGACAGCATGGTAGACCATGGGAGCAAAGGGGTGGAAGTGGGAAACTACCAGTGGGCTCTGGCAGCTCCATTTTGGCAGGAGTAGGGAGGGAGTGGACCCAGTGGAAATGGCTTGAGATAAGGTCTTCTGTGAGGGGGAAGCCCACATCCTGTATGGGACTTTGGCTCCCTCCAGCTGGTAGGGAGGGGCAGCCTCTGAGTCCCCTGGCCTCCACTGGGTCCTGAGAAGGGCAGGGAGGGATGATGGACTGTGGAACCAGTCAGTAAGTAGCTCCTTCCTGGCCACTGCTCCTGAGCTTGCTCTGATCTGTACTTTGGGTCTGCCCGTTTTCACAAAAGAGGAAACTGAGACCCTGAGAGGTTCAATGACTTTCTCTGGTCTGGTAGCCAGCAGGCCACCAACGTTGGGGAGCTGCTAGAGGCCTTGCCCCCAGACCTCACTGGCCCAGCCACATGCCTTTAACTGTTAATAGACCCTCTGCTGGGTTGGCTTTTCCCCCTGAACCCCAGGGATTTGCCATAAGAGACCCTGAGGATTTTTCTGTTTATTTTTGGTGTGGGAATGGGGGCGGGGATCCTGCTGGGTGAGATGGCAAGGGGTGTTCCACGGCATTCCTGCCTGGAGATTAGATTACCAGGGCAGAAAAAAGCCTCTGCAGCCCCTTGGGACCATCATGACTTGACTTGTCCCTCCCCCAGCCCTGGTGGAAGGCTGTCACTTCCTCCATAACTCACAAAAGCAGGCTGGGGGATGAGGAGAGGCACACATGGGTGAGCACACAGACACAGACACAGACACAGACACACACACACACACACACACACAGACACACACACACACACACACACACACACACACACACACACACACACACACACACACTCTTTTCCCCCAGATGAGAGTCCTTTCCTGGTCAGACTGGCCTGGCTTGGCCCGACCCAACCAGGGGCCCTGACACTTCAGGTTGAGTTGGGGTTTGGGGCCTGGGGTACTTGGTCGGGTGCTACCTGCCAGAGGTCCCCTCAAGACAGTACCTCTGTCCTTCTCTCATGGGATGGCCTGAATGATTCCCACTGACTTCACTAGTGCCAGAAATGAACCCTCTATACAGAGACCCCCCTGCGGAAGTCCGCCCAGACCCCGATAACCTCTTATCACAGCTACAGACCTGTGGCTTCCCTGTCCTCCTCTCAGTGCCGAGGGGGCCTTGCGTAATCCAGAGGCTGCCTCTCTCCTCAGAGGTAAGGAATGTGGGCTGGCAAGGTGCTGGCCTTCACAGGTTACCTGTAGCAGGAACCCAGGCACTCCCCAGGAAGGCCATTGGGATTAACATCTGAGCAGCAGGACTGTGAGGCCTCCCATGTTACCTGTGAGGAATCTGAGGCACTGAGCCTACCTTGGTCACCCAAGTATCAGATGTCTGAGATGGGACTACCCAGAACATCCTTGTCATCGCAGGATGCAGGATGCTGGGCACCAGGACAGTCCCTGCCTTCAGGGGTTCCAAGAAGGCAGGACCAAGTCTCAAGAGGACTGGGCCTTGAGTGGAAACCCTTTCCCCAAGGCCTTCCTTGGAGAGGAAGCCAGGCTAGGTCAGGGAGGCAGCTGGTTCTGTCCCTCTGTCTGCTGTGTGTGCCCTCTGGGGAGGAGAATGTGTCAGGGCCACGGAGGAGGGCCCCAGAAAGGCCTTTCTCTGCCAAGCCCTGTGCCACTGGGAAAAATCACGATAGTTGGCATTTATAAAGCACCTACTGTGTGCTAAGCACCTTACCATAGGATCTTATTCGATCCTCCCAGTAACACCAAGAGGAAGGTGTTATTATCCCAATTTTACAGATGAGGAAACTGGCAAACAGCTTAAGTGACTTGCCCTGGATCACACAGCTAGTATGGGCAGCATTTGAAGTCAGGACTTCCCAGTTCCAGGTCCAATACTGTATCCACTGCAGCGCCTCCTACCTGTAGATCAGAGGACAGGGCCAGCTGACCCAGGGCTTTCTTGAGAACCAGAGACTGACCTTGTCTCTCCTCCCTCCCACTCCAGGAACTTCCTGTCACTTCTATGACTAAGGATAAAATCTGCTTTGGCATTCAAAGCCTTGACCTGTCTCCCCCTCCACTCCACACCCTTTCCTGACTTCTTCCCCTCTGATCCTCCCCTGAGCTCTAGCATTCAGTGACACTGCCAGTATACTCCATCTCCTGACTCCAAGCCTTTGCCCTGGCTGTGCCTGATGCCAGGAATGCCACCCTCCTCATCGCCTTAGAATCCCTGCCAGAAGAAGCCTTTCCTAGTCCTCCCTCCCTGACAGACAGTTCATCCTGTGCAGGTGTTCTGGGTGCACAGCAGTTGACAGGCTGACTCCCCCACTGAACTGGGCATTCCTTCAGGGAAGGGACCGTCTTCTCACACACACATAAGTACACTTCATGTCCTGTCCACAGGCACACAGCCCACTGACTTTAATCAAGTCAGTCCCTAATCTCTTGCACTTCAGATTTAGCCCAGCTGCCAGAGGAGAGGGCTCAAGGCCCCCAGGTGACCCTTGTGTTGTACATGGCAAAGACAAAGAGTGAGCAGGGCTGAGCACCGGCAGGCCCCTCCTCCCTTCCTGGGGTACCTGGGCAAGCTCCAGGACACCTCCTGGAAGTGGTTTGCCCACATGCAAAGTGGGTGTTCTGGCAGCAGCCCTCTAGTGGTGTGCTGGCCCTTGGGCACCTGGATAGGTGGGGAGAGCCAGGCATCTGACCCAGCTGAGTTCAGTGTCTACTGTGAGCTGGCAGGACTGGGCTTAGATCTCTGAGGGACTTTTGAGGCCATTAGGTCCAACTTTCTCATTCTACAGAGACAGAAACTGAGGCCCAGAGAGAGGATGGGATCTGCCTATGGGCACACCCAGGGTCCTAGAGATGAGACAGACTTCAGAGGCCACTGGGGCCCAGGGAGGGAGTGGAATTTGAACCCAGACCCTTTGATTGGACACAGCTCTCAGTCAGATCCAATCAGCATCCATATTGGGGGTGAAGGGTCACTGACCAGGTCCATGTTTGGCCTTTCTTTTCAGGGAGCACATCAAGGAAGGACATAGACACTAGTGGGGAGCACAGCCCAGGATGAACCCAGGCACCTCAGGGCCAAGATGCACCAGGCTGCCCCTCTGACCTCAGGGCTCCCAAAGATGTCTGCATGCAGTGAGTTTGTAGAGCACATCTGGAAGCCGGGCTCCTGCAAGAATTGCTTCTGCTTGCAGAGTGACCACCAGCTACTGTGGTCATCCTCAGACGGCCAATCTGGGGCCCCCAGAAGGGGCCCTCCAGAGGAGGAGGGCTTCTGCCCCTCCCCCTGCACCAAGCCCACCATCGCAGTGAAGCCCACTATGATGAGCACAGAGAGCATGGACACCTGGGCTGGGATGGAAGCAGGCCCTGAACCCCCACAGGTGAGGCCAGGAGTCACGGTACCAGGGCATTCTGGGCCTCACGGGTGAAGCCTGCTGTCATGGTGCTTTTGGGGCCCCACAAGCGAGGCCCAGTGTCATGGCACCAGAGCATCTTACATTCAAGGGGCCTAAGATCCAAAGAGGGTGAAGGGTGGATGGCCTAAGTCCCAGAGCAGAGCTCTCCCTCCCCAGGAGTCATGGAATGTTGGGTTGTAATCATGCCGCAGACACTATGGCTATAGTGCCCCAGACACTGGCTTCTCTTCTCTTTCCTTCCCATTGTGTGCCTTGGTTCCCACATCTGTGCAATGGGTAGGCTTGGCCTCATCAGCCTCGGAGATCCCTCCCCCTCTCAGCTGTCTGGATCTCTTCTAGGGATCCCCCATTGACCAGATTACTGACCCTGCATCACCCCCAACCTTGGGCCTGCCCTCTCTGGCCTCTGGGGAGTTTGCCTGACTCCTACAGATGACGCTGTGCCTTCACAGGACTGGCACAGTGGCTGGGGATTGTGAGGAGGAGTCCCTGCTTTGCCCACCCTACCCCACAATCAGAGATGTGGATTTTCATATGGGCTAGACCGACCAGTGTTTCCAGAAACAGACCCTCCAATCAGATCCCCATTCCAGATGAGAAAATGGAGGTCCAGGAAAGCAAAGTGCCCTCAGCCCAGCTAAGCACTGAGTGCCCAGTCATCAGAAAGCCTTCTACTCAACTTCCTGGCAAGTAAACTCGGCTTTTTGTCTCCAGTAACCTCAGTGGAGTAAAAGCAGGCCAGAGAGTAAGGTGAGCAGGGGCACCACAGTACACGAGCCCTGAGCCTGGAGCCAGGAAGACCCGAGTTCAAATCCAACCCCAGACACTCACCAGCTGTGGGGCCCTGAGCAGATGACTTCACCTTTGCCTGCCTCTGTTTCCTTATCTGTGAAATGAGGGTAACAACAGCCCTTCCCTCCTAAGGTTGGTGGGGAACAGATGAGATGGTACTTGGAAAGCCTTTAGCACAGTACCTGGTATGCAGTAGGTGCCACATAGATGCTTAACCTCTTCCCCCCCTCCATTTTGATCTCTGCACTAGAAGAGGAGGAGGTAGTGTGGCAGAATGGTTAGGGTGCTGCTTCTGGAGCCTCAAGCTCTGCATTCAAGTCCTGCCTCTGACTGGGCCACCTATGATAGGTCCCCTCATCTTATTAGGCGCCTCAGTTTCCTCTTCTCTAATGACTAGTTTGGCCAGAAAGGTCCCTGCCTGCTCTGAGTGCTGACGGCTAGGCTGGCGTGGAGGCAGCTACTTGGTGTCCCCCTTATTTGACAGGGTGGTGGGGAGGGTCAAGGACGAGGGGCAGACTGGAGTGGGAATGTGGGGGGGCGGTTCCTGCTCTCTCCTTCCTCTTCCATAAACAATTCCCTCCCTCCCTAATGCTATCTCTGACCCTTGGACTTACCCAGGTGCTGTGGAGGCCCACGCCCAGCAAGCTTCCCTTCTCCGAGTCCCAAGACACTGTGAGAACCTTCTCAGGCAGCAACCTCAGCCCTCACAGCCTTGCCACTGGCTCCTGGCTAGGTCTGCCTGGCCTGGCAAGGCGAGGGAGCAAGGAAAAAGGAGGCCTTTCGGACAGTGCCTCCCCTCCCCATCAGAAATTGCCACCCACTGGCCACCAGAATTTCCACCAGAAACTGGCCTCCTTGGAAAGGGCTGGGAGAAGCAGCACGCCCCATGCTGGAGGCCTGCCTGCTGCTTCGAGGGGCAAGGAACCGCAGGCTTTGCCTGGCAGGGACCTGGATGGGGGAGAGTATTGCTCCATCACCGAGTGGTGTCCTGCTGGTGCGCCAGGCCCCAGAGGTCGGCACGGGAAGGCTGGACCTGTACCCCAGGGTGCCAAGAAGACTGCCTTGGCCCATGAGGAGGGCTCGGCCCCTGGCCCGAGCAGGGAACACTGCTGTCAGGAGCCTCCAGAGAATAGCTGCCCCTTCACCTTGACCCAGAGGAAGCTACCCCAGGCTTTGGAGGCAGCCAGCCTGCCCAACCCCCCTGCTGGGCACACGGACAGTGACTACTGCTCCCTTTCAAGGCAGCCTGAACTGAGGAGACCCCATGACCCAGGCCCAAACAGTGGGAGCCCCAGCAAATCCCCAGGGACCCCAACTCACTCCCTGGAATGTAGCCCCCCAGAGCCCATCTATGCTGAGATCACCAAGAGGAAGAAACCGTGCCCAGCCTCCTTCACCCTGACAAGCACAAGCGAGCGGGCTGGGCACAGCCCAGGCCAGGACCCTGCTGAAGGAAACTGGGGCTTGAGGAGGCCCCAGCCCAATGTGGCGCCCCATGTGGCAGCCAAGGTGACCATTGTAGCTGCCCACATGGAGGATGACCAGCGCACCATCTACCTGAGCAGTCCTGACTCAGCTGTGGGTGTGCAGTGGCCCTGTGGGCACACTGGGCCTGACCTGGAGGACACGTCTGTGCAAACATCAGAGACCAGTCTCCAGGAGCAGCCACTTCACAACCACCTGCCTGGCCCAAGGGGTGAGGACTTGGGAAGAAGATGCCCAGCCATCCCCCCCAAAGTCTGCAAGGAGAGCCCTGGGAGGTCTCATGGGTCCCCAGAGGGCTCTCCCTTAGCCCGGCTCAAGGATGGGTACTGGAGCCAGCCAGCTGTCCCAGGCCCCACAGACACTTTGCTGTCTTCCTCATCCTCCTCCTCCTCCTCAAGTGCCAGGGAGCTTAGCCAGTGCCTGATGCCAGCTCAGTCTTCCTCCTGGGACCAAAGAAGGCCCCGCTTCCAGGTGGGGGCCAGAAACTACCAGAGTAGGATAGAGGAGGAAGATGGGGAAGGGGAGCTGGATTCAGGACCAGCCAGCCTGGGAATGGCCAGGCAGAAGGAGCCAGCCAGCCGCAGCCAGCGCTCCCGGGCAGACAGCATCTCTGAGCAGCCAAGCCAAGCCGAGAAAGGAGCTGGGCCTGGTATGAGCAAGTCAGCCTCATTTGCCTTTGAATTCCCTAAGGACCAGAGTGAAACAGAACACTTCTCACCTCCGCCTCCTCCTCCAAAGTCAAGGTAGGTGGGCCATCGGGGGCTTCATCCACAGAGGGCACAGAGCTGCTGGGACCTAACTCAAGGTGAGAGTTCCAGAAGTGTCCAGGCTGGGCCCCTGGTAGTGTCCAGGCTGACCTCTCATCTGACAGAGGCCTGGAGGGGAAGGGACTTGTTGCCCACCAGTCATGCAAGTAGAGCTGGTGTTTGAGTGTAGGTCTACTTCTTCTAGAGCCTGTGCCCTGGCATCTGGGCCATACACACACACACTAAAGTAGCTCCAGACCTCTCAGCATTAGTTGATGGTTTCATGATGTGCTGTGGCCCCAAACCTTCCTTGGTGCCCATCCCTGCCCCTGGGCACTCAGTCGACTCTATCCCAACTTTCCTTCCTGGGATAGGACAGACAGGTGTGTGTGTGTGTGTGTGTGTGTGTGTGTGTGTGTGTGTGTGTGTGTGTGTGTGTGTGTGTGTGTGTGGTGCAGGGTTGTTGGGGTACATGTTGTGTGTGTGACTGCATGTGGGGATGTCTTTCTGCATGCCAAATCCCTTCCACTAAATCCCTTGTGGTCCATTCTGGACCCTCTGCATGAGGGTCCCACTCACTACGGGTCCTTAGAGAGGAAAGAGTTCTCTGGTGAAACTCTAGGACCCAAGATACTTTAAGGGAAGGAGTCTCACTCCTGCATTTGGAGGCTCTAGGTACAAATCCTGCCTCAGATACTTGCTATCAGTGCAACTCTGAGCAAGTCCCTTCTACCTGGACCACATTTTCCTCCTCTGTAAAATGAGAGAGTTGACCTCAGTGGCTTCTGAGGTCCGTGCTTCAGTCCCCTGACTGGGCTTCCCATGCATGATCTTAGGGTGGCAGGAGGCATTTGGCCTTGGAAGTTTGGGAACTGTCTGGGAGGCTGCCTTCTCAGTCTACTTTCCATGTTTGGTACCTATGACTGAGTGACTGAGTAAGTGAATGAATGAATGAGTGGTGCCTGCTACTTCTGCCAGCTGGGCTTGCCTGCCATATGAGCGGCAGCTGGTTGGCAGTCAATCATAGGGGTAGCTAGTCCATTTCCAGGGGTTGCTCCCTAGATAATGGCTTTGGGGCCATTGGGCATGGTGGGAAGTCTGGGGGTGTTGCCTCCCCTGGGGACTCTGTCAGGGCCTATGGGATTTGGTGGCCATGACCTGGTCCTCAGGGCTCCCAGGGCCCCTTCTCGCTCCCTAAGGTCCCTTCTGCCCCCATGGTCACCCTGTATGTGCAACCTTTCCTTGTGGGTCCAGGCTCCTATTAATTTTTGGAGAAAAAGGCAAAAAGGGGCCCGAGGTATCTGGGGTCAGGCTGGAGGCCGTGTTGCCAACAAGCACCCAGCGAGAGTTCAGGTCAGTTTGTTTCTTTCCCCTGGCATGCTTTTGGCGGAACACTCACACTAATGGGGAGAAGCCCTGAAAGTAGAGAGGAGAGAGGGGCTGGTGTCAGGAGAGGCCTGGATGGGAATCTCACCTCCAGTTCTTAAACACCTGAGTGACCTTGGGTGAGTCCCTGGCCCTCCCCAGGCCTTTGAGGGCTCTTGTAGCCCAAGATCTCAGCTCCCACCACCAGGCCCCTTGGGCTGTAGGAGGGCAGGCAGGTCACTCACATGTACAGGTCACATCCAAGACTTTCTGCTCTGCCTGCCTCCCCAGGGAGGGTACACCAGCCTCAAGCTGCTCTGCAGCATTGCAGGGCTTCTGAAGGAAAGCCTGCCCATGGAATTTAAATCCTAGGGAAAGTTTCTCTCCACCAGATCAATCTGAGGTTTTTCCCAACAGGAGAAAGGAAGCGTGCTGTTACTGGACAGCGGTACCCTTGGGCTTTCTCCAAGAAGAACGGGTCTGTTTAGGAGTTCTACTGCTGGCTTGGGCTTGGGAAGGGACCAGTGAAGCATTTCCATAACTCTTTGTGGGGCTCCCACAGTAATCAGACACTTCCCAGCTCTGTATTATCCCCATTTTATAGATAAGATATGGTGTCTCAGAGAAGCCAAGGGTCCAAAAGGCAGAGAAGGGTCCAAAAGGCAGCATGCATCTGAGAGGAATTGGAAGCCAGGCCTTTCTGGCATCAGGCCCCACCACCTTGTCTGCCGTTGGATGGAAGGCTTAGTGCCTATCCAGGGCCATATTGGGCAAACCAACCCAGAGCAGGAGGACCAGGCAGAAACTTGGGGGAGGCTAGAAGGGGGTTGTATTGGACAAGAGAACTCATTTGCTCTCCAAACCTCCTCCCTCTGTAGAGGCCAGCCTGGTCCAGGACCATGAGATCACTTGAACCCGGCAACAGTTGCAGTTAAAGATGACCAGTCTGAGAATTCCAGCCTTGGGGACAGAATCCAAGTTGCCACAGAAACCTGACTAGGACAGTGCTCAATTAGGACCTGAATCGGAGATCAGATTTTGTTGGGCTCGAGTGTGTATGACCATCCTTTCTCACAGGACACTGATCTCTGAAATGTCCCATGGGTTTTAGGCCTAGTTCCATTCAGACCTGCCCAAGGTCCATCTCTGGCTGTGGAGACAGGGCCATTGGGGCAATGCCAGCTTTCTTTAAAGAGTTTCTGCCTGCAGTGGCATTGGCTTGAGACAGGGTGGTACAGGTCAGAGTGCTGGCCTTGGGGTCAGGGAGGCCTGTATTCTGATCCTGCCTCAGATTAGATGTGGATCCCTGGGCAGACTCCTTCCCCTCACCGTTGCCGTGAGAGCAGAGGCTCTGGTACCATGGAGGGGTTGCACATGGATTTGGCCTCTCTGGACCTGAATGCTAGCCAGGTCATAGACTCAAGGGCCACTAGGTTAGGGTCCTGAGTGCAGCACTCTCCTAGGACCCAGGACAGGCCTGGGAATCAGGGATTGGGTGAAGAACTGGGGATCCTTGAGAAGTCCCAGACCTTGGAGCAGCAGGGTCACCCTGTGCTCTCCAGCCTTACTTGGAACCCAGAGCCTGCTGAACTCTCCAGAGGGGCTCCTTGCCCAAGGGCAGGGCCACATTCCTCGTGCTCAAATGGTCTGTGCACTGTTCAGTGGGGACGATAGCTCCCTATGATCCAGCCATTTGGGTTCCTGTCAGAAAAGGATTCAAAGTCAGCCTGGCATGAGCTGGTCTGAGTGAAGCCCCTCTGATTTTTGGTCACCACTGCTTCCCTTGCCAGCTGTCCTCTGACCATTGCTTTCACCATCAGGCAGGAATTGAACTTAAGCTCACTGGCCTATCATAGACACCCTCTCTTTCTTTTCCTAACAATTCAAACAGCCCTTCCCCTCCCCCCATGCCCTGTGGTGTTCCAAACAGAGCTGGCAGTGCCTGGGTTGGTTTCCTAGCCAAGGATGCTCCCCTGGGCCTGGTGGCTTAGATTCTGTGCACTCAGCCAAGTGCTCTCTAGCTAGCTACAGCTCTCCTTCCCACTTGACCCACTCTTGACCTTTGCCCTTTCTCCTTTCCAGTTCAAAGATCCATCTTTTAGCCAGAGAAAACAGTCGCACAATAATAGAGTGACTTGTGCATGTGACCAGGTGCCCACAGCAGCTGCAGTAGAAATGGAGGCACTGGCCGAGACAGATGAGGCAGTGGGAAATGCGACAGGCACAGACACAAGTGGGAGGGGGTCACGCAAAAGGAGGCAAGGATGGTTGCTTTCCTGGTTTCCCCTTCAGTGCTCTGAACAACAAATGAGAGGCCTTTCTCCCCCCCACCCCCCTGGGATTGGGGGGCTCTATAGCACCCCCGATCCCTTTTCCAGATGGGCAGAGCCATATAGCCTGACTAGTACCAGAACAGGGGTCCCCTTTAGGACATTCCTGACAAGTGACCATCCAGCCCCAGCTTGGAGACCTGCAGGGATGGAGAGCCCCATCCTGCAGTGTAGGGGTGGTGGCTGCCTTCTGGTTCAGTGCCAGGAATACCCCTATGGCTTCTTGGCTCAGGCCTGCCCTGTGGCACTGAGGGAAGCTGACCAGCTTCTTGGTTGACTTTTCTGAGCTGGAGCTGAACAGTCACCCTGTTTCTGCAGCGTTTCCCAATTCTACCTGCTCTGTTCAAACTCTGGGCCTCCTTTTCTGCCCTTTGCAAGGTGCCTGGCCAGGGTTAGGCCTTTGGTAAATGTTTGCTGCCTCCAGAGGACTTTCCCAGCCCCAGTTTGGGCTCCTCTGGCTGGCCTTCATGACTCAGCTGATAGGATCCTCGGACGCCCCCCAGGTGCTCTTATATGTGCCATCCCCAGCTCTGGGTCTCCTAGCACAGAAAGACACAGCAGGCATCACCTCCAGTGCAGCCACAGTAGAGGAGGGGGTTGTTTGAGCAGATTTTTGGAAGATGTTACTGTGAGAAAAAAAGCCCTCTGTGTCCAGTGTCGGGCTGGATCCAGGGCTGTCTGCCAATTGGAAAGGAAGTCTGCAGCCAGGTTAGGAGGGATGTCAGGAGCAAGATGGAAGGGTAGACCTGATCCTCGAGGCAGTAGGGAGGCCATGGGCAAAGGCAGGAGGCAGGCAGGCCTGGGCCCTGGGGACAGTTTTTGGCAGCCCTATGGAGGACGGGTTGGAGGGCAGGGGACTGGAAGCAGATAGGCCTGTGGAGGGGTTGTTGCAGTCCTCTGGACAAGAGTGGGTAAAGCTGTGAATCTGCATGGTGGCCATATGGGAGCAGAGAACAGGGGACAGAGGCAAAAAAAGAAGCTTGAGGAGCCATCATCAGCAAAGTCTGGCAACGGCCCATCTATGTGGGTGTGGTGTGGGGGTGAAAGGGAGGCCCTAAGGTTATGAGTGAACCTCAGTGATGAAAAAGAAAGTGTCAGGTGGGAAGGAGGAGGTAAACTGACCAGAGAAGAAGACAGTGAGGGTGGTGGAAGTGATGCCTAGAACTGGTGGGAGGGCAGAAGTGGGCAACCAGCTCCTGGGGAGAGGGCAGAATCAGGCAGTTGACTCCTTGGGGAGGGCAGGAGTGGACGGCGGGCCCCTGGGGGAGGGAAGGAGTGGACAGTGGGCCCCTGGGGGAGGGCAGCAGTGGACAGCGGGCCCCTGGGGGAGGGCAGGAGTGGACAGCGGGCTCCTGGTTGCTTCACACTACTCAGTCATCATTCATGATTCCAGCTTTGACTAAAAGGGACAGTGATAAAGAAATTGTCTGATCTGCTTCCTCGGTGCCTCACCCCACTGAGTGAGCTTTAACATTCCTGCATTGAGGAGAGCTTAGGCTCAGAAACTGTCAGAACTGAAAGGGTCCTCAGAAGCCATTGGGTCAATTCCCTCATTTTACAGAAGGGAAACTGAGGCATGGAGAAGTAAAGTGACTTTCCCCAGCTCACACAGGTCAAGGGGAGCATTTCTATTGTATCTGCTATGTGTCAGGCATGATGCTAAGGGCTTTACAAAAGTTATCTCACTGGATCATCATACCAAGGGATTTGAACCTGGGGCTTCTGAACTCTGACCACAGTGCCTTCTTCACAGCTCTCAGCGGACCTTGAGGCCTACCCACTCACTGACTTAGAGAGGGAGGATTGGTCAGGTCCCCCCAGCTGTCCTGAGGCAGAGCTGGGATTTGGATCCAGGCTAGGAAAGGGGCCTCGGGTCATGTCTCAGCTGTGATCTTCCTGTCCTGTAATCAAAGTATGAAAACATGACTTCTGTGCAACGTAGAATACTGTGGGCTTCCCCAGAACTCCCAGCTGACCCAGTGCCTCTGAGAGGAGTTAGTCTGAGGCACCGTTAGGTTGTGGGATTGGGGCAGGGCCACTGGGACATGGGATGCCAATCAGGGAGTGCCGTTGATGGATGGTCTTCCCCAAGCCCATGTCATCATGTCTTTGGGCATGGGGAGGCCTAAGGTCTTTCTTCTGAAGTTCTTTCCTGGCAGTTGAAAGATGGATGATGGGCAGATGTAGGAGAGGTGCCAAAGGAGAGACCATTTGTCAAAATCCTGAGCGCAGCATCTGACATAGTAGGGGCTGCATAGATCTTTACTCCCTCCCCTCTCCTTCATGCTTCCTCAGCTCCCCTACAGTCTCTTCTTGTCTCATCGCCCTTTGGGATTTTCCTCTTATTTTAAGCTTCTCCATTACAAGTGTGACTGTCAGAAGCACAGCTGTGTTCTGATCCAGTCAGGTCCCGCTTTGTGCCGGGTAACCCTGGGCCACCTGTGGTCTTTTCATGGGGTAACTGACTTTAGAGTATGTGTTGGGAGGTGGTCTCTATAGCATTGGCTGGGTTTGTGTTTGAATGTAGGCAGCCCAGGGGCACTCACCCTCTGGGACCTGGGGCAGGCAGGCTGCTACCTTCACTGGGAACACCTCAAAATGGCTCAAAGGGCCCGTCCAGCAATTGGTGAGCAGTGAAGTGGGACACACTTCTGAGTAAGTCAGGGAAGATTGGAAGGGTCTAGCATTGATCACATAGTAAGCATTAATAAATGTTTATTGATTGATAAATGTTCAGCAGGCAGCTGGTGATACTGGGCCGGAGATCAGGAGAGGTTAGGACATAGGTTTGGATTTAGCGATCTGGGAATCATTGACTTGGAGATTCTCACTGAATTCATGGACCTGGTAAGGTCAGACAGAGACAGAGACAGAGCCAGAGATGAGGAGGAGCAGAGGGAGGTGAGACTATTGTCTTCATTTTGCATTTGAGGAAATTGAGACTAACGGATATTAAATGACTTGCCCAGGGTCACACCATGTGATGAGCATTTATTAGGTATGTGCTATGTGCCAGGCACTGTGCTTATAAATAATATAAAAGACAGCCCCTGCCGTCAAGGAGCTTACAGGCCAATGGGGGAAGCCCACGTACTGAAGGATGCTGGAGAAGGGGAGGGGGACACTGGCCCAGGGCCATGAGGATGAGGAAGAGAGAGCCAAGCAGAGTAGCAGATGGTCAGGGAGGAGATGGCCCTCTGTAAAGGGAGCTTATAGGAAAAGGGTTTTGCTCCACGTTCCAGGCAAAGATGTGATAACAAAATGGAAGCAATCTTTGGTGATGAGTGTATCCAGTGGGAGGAATGTGATCAGTAAGTATTTGAGGCTAGATTTGAACTCAGGACTACCCGATTCCATGCCTGATCCACAGTGCCACCTGGCTGCCAAGGAGGCCAAGAAAGATGAAGATTGAGATCAGGCCATTGGATTTGGTAAGAGATCTGTGGTGACTTTGGAAAGGGCAGTTTCAGAGGAGTCATGAGGTCAGAAGTCACATTGCAGGGGACCAAGCCATGAGGATAAACAGAAGGAGTAGGCCATCAAGTGTAGATGGCCTTTTGGAGGAGTTTGACTATGAAGAAAAGAGAGCTCATCTCTTGCAAACAACAGAGGACTTGGAGCCAGGAAAGTTAATAGCCAGTATTCAAACCCACACTTGTGGATTCCAAATTCAGCCCTGTTTCCAGCTCTGCCACATGGCTTCTTTTTGTTTATCAAACACTTTTTAGGTGCTGGCATTAGGAACACAAAGACAAAAATAAATCATTAAGGGTTCCTGGGGCCTGTTTAGTTTGTTAGCTTGGCACATAAGAAGCCCCAACAAAAACTGAATTCATTCATTCACTCCCTGGGGGCCCATGTGTGCACGAATAGGTGAATACAGAATATACACCAAGTTGTGGGAGAGCAGCTCACCCGTGGGAATCAAGCTCGAGTAGGAGGTGGCCCCTGAGTACAGTCTTGAGGGAAGGAAGCTGGAAATTCTGAGGGGAGGAGGGAGAGCATCCAGGACCAGGCAGAGAGACGAGATGAAATGTTATGTAGGAAGAGATGGGTAGAGACGTCTGCCCCACCACTACCACCATGCAGACCCTTGGTGGAGCCCCTTCCTTAGAGCCCAAAGTTCTGTTTCCATTTTCCAGTCATCCACTGCAGACTACTGACCACTGTGACTAGATGTCTCCCACCACTTGCTACTCTCCCAATCCTGTTCCTCAATTACCAGCTGCCTAGCAGTAAATGCCACCCCTAACCCCAGCCTTCCATTCCTCATCCCTACTCCTCCCGTGTTACACTACAACCATGTACACGCCTTCCATTGTGCCCTCTGGAATTCCTGTTCCGTAATTAATACATTTCCTTTCATTTATTTTCAAAGTACACTTCTATCTTATTTTTCATTATCAAGCATTTATTTTCCCCCTTCAAAGCCCCCCCACCCACTGAGGAGAACAAAGAATGGAAGAAATACAAGACCTATTTTATGATATTGGCATAGCCAAGCTGACAAAAGCTATGTTGGCCATGAGCAAAATGCATTTCTCCGCCTGTATAAAACCTCCCTGCCATGAGGTGGGCAGTGCTCTTGATCAGTCTGGATAAACACTAATGGGGTTGATCGTTGTGTTGATCAGAATTCTTAGGTTTTTCAGAGCTGTTTGTTTTTACAGTACTGATGCAGTGTTTCTCCTGCTTTTCACTTCCCTCTGCATCGGTTCATACAAATCATCTCAGTTTGCTCAGAAACCTTTCCCTTCATCATTTCTTACAGCACAAGTTTATACACCACAGTTCAGCCATTCCTCAGCATGATGCATGCCCCTTAGCTTCCAAAATGAGCTTCTATAGATATTTTTGTACATCTAGAACTTCTCCTTTCCTTGATCTCTTTGTGGTATAAGCCTTCTAGTGGCCTGCCCGGATCTACAGGCATACACAGTGTAGTAGCTTTAGTGGGATTATTTTCAGTTGCTTTCCAGAAAGGCTGGACCTGGTCACGGTTCCTCCAACCCTCCATGTCTCACATTTCTCATTTTTCTTTTTGTCATCTTTGCCCAACTGACGAGTGTGAGGTAAGAGTTAGAGTTGCTTCATTTTCATCTTTAGTTACTGGTGATTCGAAGCATTCTTTTCAGGTTGTACATAGCCCAGGCTGTATCCCCTGAGAACTGCCTATTCATATCCTTAGAGCCTTTATCAGTTAGGGAAAAACTCTTATTCTTATCCATTTGAATCAGGGCCTTGTAGTACTTGAAAATGAGATGTTTATGAAAAATTTGCTGCAAAGATTGTCCTTCCCCATTAACTGTTTCCTTTCTAATCTTACGGAGTGGAATTTTTTGTGCAAAACCTTTTTGATTTTATATAATCAAAATTGTCCTTGTCATCTTTTGTAAACCTTGGTGTCCCTTGATTGGTCAGGAACTCTCCCCTTGTCCATAGATCTAAAAGGTATTCTCTTCCTTGTTTGTGTAATTTGTTTAGAACATGACCTTTTATATCTAAGTAGTGTAACATTTGAAGTTTATCTGGTGTATGGTGGGAGGGGCTGGTCTGAATGTAATTTCTGCCAGACTGCTGTCCAGTTCTCCCCACAGGTTTTATCAAGTGCTGAGTCTTGACCCCAGTACTGGAGTCCTCTGGTCTTATCAAACGTTAGGTGACTAGGCTGATTTGTTTATGTTGTGTACCCCGTCTGTCCTGCTGAGCCATCTCTGTTTTCTAACTAGGACCAAGTCATCTTCATGGTTATTGCTTTGTATGATCATTGGAAAGCTGGTACTGCCCACTGTTTTTCATTATTTCCCTTGAGATTCTTGACCTTTGGTTCCTACAGATGAATTTTGTAATTAATTTTTCTAGCTCTGTCTTTGGCAGTCTGATTAGTAGGGCACTCAATAAGTAAATTAATTTTGATAATATCCTTTTTATCGTATCGGCTTAACCCGCCTATAAGCAACTAATATCTCTCCAATAATTTAGTTCTGACTTTATTTGTGTAAAGTGTGTTTTGTAATTGTGTTCATATAGTTCCTGTGTGTGTGTCTCCATAGGTAGACTCCCAAGTGTTTTATAGTGCCTGTAGTTATTTGAAATGGAATTGCTCTATCTCTTGTTGCTGGGTTTTATTGGTAAGATATGGAAATGCTGATGGTTTGTGTGGCTCTTATTGAGTTCATTAGCTGTTTATCCTTCTATTCATTTCTTCCCCCTTTTTTTGGTCTTTTTCCTTTCATGTTCTTTGCAATCCTTTGGGTTTCTGGCCCTCACAGAGCCCCTGGCTTCCCTCAGATGAGACTCTACTGTTCATGTGGATGCTCTCTGAGATACTCTGAACCCCCTGTGCCTCAGGCTCCTTGGATGAGAGAATTCTGCACCCTTCAGTTCCAACTTCTCCCCACATAGAGGTTGTAACCCTCCTGCCCTACCCGGGGTCTCACAGTCATCCACAGGGGCTCCACATCCTTGATCAGATCTCCTGTTCCTTAGCCATCTTTGCCTAGGCTCTTTGCCCTCATTGTGACCTCCAGTTCCTCACTCCTCCCTCTGGCTCTCAGTCAAGTGCAAACCCTCATCCCCTATTGCCTGAACTTTTATAGAGGTCTTCTTTTATTTTTAGATTATTTTTAGTTTTCAACATTCACTTTTATAAGATTTTGAGTTCTACATTTCCCCACCTCCCCAAGAGGGCATGCAGTCTGTTATAGGCTATACTTGTACAGTCATATCAAACATATTGCCACATTACTCATGTTGTGAAAGAAGAATCAGAGCAAAAAGGCAACAACCTCAAGAAAGAAAAAACAGGAAAATAAAAGAAAATAGTAAACTTCCACGGGCATTCAGACTCCATGATTCTTCCTCTGGATGTAGAGCGCATTTAGCATCTTTTGGAATTGCTTAGGTCCCTGCATTGCTGAGAAGAGCCAAGTCTGTCAAAGTTGGTCATCACACAATGTGGCTGTTACTGTGTACAATGTTCTCTGGGTTCTGTCTCACTTCACTCAGCGACAGTTCATAGAAGTCTTTCCAGGTTTTTCTGAAATCTGCCTGCTCATGGTTTCTTATGGAACATTAGTATTTTATTACATTCGTGTACCACAGCTTGTTCAGTCATTCCCCAATTAATGGACATCCCCTCAATTTCCAGTTCTTTGCCACCACAAAAAAAAGATGCTTTAATTTTCTTTTGTACATGTGGGTCCTTTTCCCTTTTTTATAATCTCTTTGGGATACAGACTAGTAGTTGTACTGCTATATCAAAGGATATGCATGGTTTTATAGCTCTTTGAACATAACTCCAAATTGCTCTCCAGAACAGTTGGACCTGTTCACAACTCTACCAACAATGCATTAGTAATGCATGTTTTGTCATGTTAGCCAATCTGATAGGTGTGATGTGGTGCCTCAGAGTTGTTTGAATCTGTATTTTTCTAATCAATAGTGATTTAGAGTATTTTTTCATATGACTATAGATTGATTTCTTTCAGTGTCCTCCTAACTGGTCTCCCTGTCTCTAGTGTGTCTCCTGTACCTTGTATCCTCCACCTGTCTGTCAAAGTCATTTTCCTAAAGCACTAGCCCAACCACATTATTCCCCTACGCTATAAACTCCTAAAGCTCCCTATTACATCCTGCATGAAATTTGGCCTCTCTTTGTTTGGCCTCTAAAGCCCTTTATGACCATTATAACCCTGCCTTGCCACACATTCTCCACCTCCTCCCACTTCTGTGCGCCACAATTCAGCTAGATTGACTATTTGCTGTTCTTTCCACATGACACTCATCTCCTGCCTCAGTGCCTTTCTATTGGCTGTCCCCACCCCCATGCCCAAAATGTACTTCTTGTGCATCTACCTCATGGTGCCCCTTATTACCTACACTGAAACACTACCTTTTATGTGGAGCCTGTCTCTATCCCACCCCTAGTCTCTAGTACCTACCCTCATTTATCTTGTCTCTTCTTCATGTGCCCCTGTCTATACATGTCAATCTCCACCCCCCCCATTTGAACATAAGCTCCCTGACAACTCATTTTTGTCTTACCTCCCCCAAGTGCCTAATGTGTCTGCACATAGCAAGCCCCAAATACATGCTCACTGACTGATGGCTTTGTATTTTATCCTAAAGGTAACAGGAAGCCCTTGATATGACTTTCTAACTTTAAAAAATTATTTTACACATTTCTTTTCTTTTTAAATTTTGAGTTCTAAATTCTCTCTCCTTCCTTACCCTTCCACACCTACTGAGAAGGCAAACAATGATACCAATTATACATGTGAAATCATACAAAACATATTTCTATATTAGCCATCTTGCAAACAAGAAAGTGAGATAATTACATTTCAACTTTCCATCCAACTCCATGAGCTCTCTCTCTCTCTCTCTCTCTCTCTCTCTCTCTGGAGATGGATGGCATTTTTCATGAGTCCTTTGGAAGTGTTGTAAATCATTGTATTGATCAGAGTAGCCAAGTCTTCCAAAGTTCATCCTCCTAACAACATTGTTACTACTGTATATGATGTTCTCCTGGTTCTTCTCACTTCACTCTGCATCAGTTTATATAGGTCTTACCATGTTTATCTAAAACCATCCCTCTCCTCATTTCTTATAGCACCATCATATACCACAAGTTATTCAGCCATTCTCCAGTTAATGGGTATACTCTCAATTTCTAATTCTTTGCCGCCATATAAATGCTACGAATGCTATATTTTTGTACATATAGGTCTTTTTCCTTTGTTTATTTTAATCTCTGGAATACAGACCTGGTAGTGGTATTGCTGGGTTAGAGGGTATGAACATTTTTTATAGCTTTTTGGGCACAGTTTCAAATCACTCTCCAGAATAATTGGATCAGTTCACAACTCTACCAACAGTTCATCAGTGTCCCAATTTTCCTACATCCCCCTGCAACATTTGTCATTTTCCTTTTCTTTCATTTTAGCCAGTTTGAGAGGTGTGAAGCGATACCTCAAAGTTATTTTAATTTGCATTTCTCTAATCAATAGTGATTTAGAGTATTTTTTGATATGACTAAATAGCTTTGATTTCTTCTTCTGAAAGCTGCCTGTTCATATCCTTCGACCATTTATCAATTGGAAAATGGCTATTATTTAAATTTGACTCAACTCCCTATATATTTCAAAAGTGAGGCCCTTATCAGAGAAATTTGCTGTAAACATTTTTCATATTACTTCATTGTCTATGGTACCTTTTAGCAAAATGTAGTTTCCCTGATTACCTCTTTTAATTAGGCCCAGTTTTGCTTTTGCTTTATCTAAGATCATGTTGATGCCCCTGTCTTTTTAGTTCAGCTAAAATATATTAATTAGATTTTGCTCTGGCCCCTTACTTTAACTGTGTCTTTCTGTTTCAAGTGTGTCTCTTGAAAATAACATATCATAGGATTCTAATTTCTAATCCATTCTGCTGTCTGCTTCCATTTAATAGGCGAGTTCACCCCCTTCACATTCACAATTATGATACTGCATATTTCCCTCCATCCCATTTTCTTCTGTTTCTCCTTGTCTCTTTTTATCCTGTCCCTCCTCAAAAGTCTGTTTTGTTTCTTACCACTACCTCCCTTAATCCACCTTCCCTTTTATCACCAATACTCCACACACACACACACACACCCCTTCTCTTATTTCCTTTCCCTCCTATCTCCCTATTGGGTAAAACAGACTTCTACATCCAACTGAGTGTGTGTGTGTGTATATATATATATATATATATATATATATATATATATATATATATATATATATATATATATATATATATATATATATATATATTCTGCCCTCTGTGAACCAATTCTAATGCGAGTGAAGTTTAAATATTGCCTGCTGCCATCACCACCCCATCATTTTCCCCTCAATTGTAAAAGCGCTGCCTTGCAAGCCTCTTTCATGTGAGAAAATTTTCCCCATTCAACCTTTCCCTTCCCCCTTCTCCCAGTACATCCCTCTTTCTCACCTCTTCACTTTTTTTTTTTTTGATCATTCCAACATAGTTGACTTACTGGTTTTATAGACTCCTGACCTCACTAATAATGATAAAGTTCCTAGGAGTTACATGTATCATCTTTCCACGTAGGAATGTGTGCAGTTTGGACATATTAAGTCTCTTGTGATTTCTCTTTCACCTTTATTTATTATTATTATTTTTTTGCTTCTCTCCAGTCTGGTGTTTGAATGTCAGATTTTCTATTCAGCTCTGGTCTTTTCATCAAAAATTTTGAACATCCTCTCTTTCACGAAATGTCAATTTTTCTCCCCAAAGGATTTTACTCAGTTTTGCTGGGTTGGTTATTTGAATATAATACTAACACCTTTGCCTTCCAAAATATCGGATTCCTAGTTCTCCACTCCTTTAACATGGAAAGCACTAAATTTTGTGTGATCCTGCCTGTAGCTCCATAAGATTTGAGTTGTTTCATTCTGGTTGTTTGCAATATTTCTCTCCAACCTAGGAGCTATAAAATTGAAAGATAATATTCCTGAGAGTTTTCATTCCGAGATCATTCAAGTGGTGATCAGTGGATTCCTTCAGGTTAGCTGTCCTGTATGGTTTCTTGAGATATGGTGTCTATGCTCTTTTTTTTGATCACGGTTTTCAGGTGGTCCAGTAATTTTTAAATGACCTCTTCTTGGTCTGTTTTCCAGGTCAACTGTTTTCCTGATGATGTATTTCACATTTTCTTTTATTTTTCTTTTATTTTTCTTTGAATGTTTCTTGAGGTCTCATGGAGTCATTGGCTGCCAGTTGCCGGATTCTAACTTTTAAGGAATTATTTTCTTCAATGAGCGTTTGTACTTTTTTTCATTTGTTCTATTCTATTTTTTAAGGACTTTTCTATAGATTTTTTGTGCCTTTTTTTTAAACTAAGATATTAGTTTTCTTTTTGTAATTTTTTTTGCATGACTCTCATATCTTTTCCCAAGTTTTCCTCAACCACTCTTGTTTCTTTAATTCTTCCAGGAATTCTTACTGGGTTTGCTCCAATTAGCACTTTTCCTTTGAAGCTTTGACTGTAACAATTTTCGTATTGTCCCCATCTTCCTTGCCACCTTAGTAGCATTTTGCGGTCAAACTCTTTTTTGTTGTTGTTTGTTCATATTTAATCTATTCTCTACTTTATATTAAAGCTTGGCTCTGCTTCCCTAGGGTTGGGGAGGCACTGTCCCAAGCTTTGGGCTTTACCATGCTGCTGTTTTCTGAACTAGTTCTGAGAGGCTGCAAGTTCTTGGTGCTTCCATGGTGATGTGGTCACTGCCCTGCTGGTCTGTGCTCTGCCTTCTGCTCTGCTGCAACCACATCCCTCCTTTGCCCTAAAGCTATGACCAGGCCCCTGCTCCTTTCTAACTAACCCCAGATCTCCTCTCCTGCAACTGGACCTGGAAGTGCTTGTGGAGCATAGAGTTGGCAATCAGTACCAGCACCACCCAATGCCAGCAAAGGGGCTCTTGTATTCTCTGATGCCCCTCCCCGCCCCATCCCTGGGCTGAAAGCTCCTGAAGCTGCTGCGGCTGCTGTCTCCAAGGCCATAGTGGTGCCTCCCTGGTCCCAGGATCATAGATCTCTCCTGTTGGCCTCCTAAGCTTGGACCATTGGCCGACTGTGCCATTCCAAATTTTGATCGAGTCATTAAAGTTTGTTTGGAGAGAAGCAATGGGAGCAGGATTGCTCCCTGTCATTCACCATCTTGAAACTCCTTGAGGTGGTTTTACAAATAACAATTTGGCAGCATCATGATGTGTTGCTCAGAGTAAATACCAAGTGGCAGAGACAAGGTGGTCACATAGATGGCAGCAATGACCCATGAAAGTCTAGTACACATGTGTGTGCCAGGATGCCCCACCTACCAGGCCTGGTTCATTGGTGAGCTAAGTCACCGGCCTGCCAGTCAGAGAGAAGCATTTGTTCAGCAGCTCCCTGTGCTTGGCACTGTGCCAGGTCCTGGGCACAGCCCCAGATGTGGGACATGCAGGATTCCATGCTAAGAACAGTGGCAGCACAAGGGGGAAAGCCAGCCAGAGTCCCCCTGAGGATGGCTGGGAATTGGGGCATCAGAGCAGGGAAACAAAGACATTCTCAGAAAGTGTGAACAGAGGTGCCCACAGTATTGGGCACACAAGCACTCTGGGGACAGATTTGTGGAGTTCATGTTTGGGAGGAGGGCAAAGTAAGACTGGAGACATAGAGGGTGCCCACTGGGAGAAGCCCTCTTTCCTCAAGTCATTGGTAGCCATTGAAGGTTTGCAAAAGTCTGATAGGATCAGACCACGGTCTCAGAAAGATGTGGGAAGATGTTTGGGCTGGGTCTGAAAGAATGAAAGGAAGGAACTGAGCAAGGACATTCCCAGGGGGACACCCCCACTCCAGGCATTCTCAGGTCTCGAGATCAGCAAATCACTTCCAATGTACACATGGAGAGGATCATGCTTTCTTAGCCCTGCAGCTTACTAGCAGAGCCAGGAATCTTTTTGGAAAGAATGCTGTCCACATTTTACCCTGATCTGGCCTGGATAGGACTCTAATTGAAACACTGAGCTGAGGGCTCTACCTGGGGGAAGTGAGCATTTAAACCTGGTCGGACAAAGTGAGTGGGTCTTTAGGGCCCGGTATTTGAATAAAAAGGTGGAATTAAGTGATGGGGGATGGCGGAGATGCTATGCACAGGGAGCTATTGTAGAGTCTAGAGTAGGGGAGGGACTTCAGGTTGTGGCTTGCCTTTCATTGTGGCCCTTAGCTGCAGTGCCTGGCTCAGGGTAGACGCTCTGTAGGGCTAGAATTATGCCGGAGTGGGGAGGTACTGGAGGCAGTACCTCTAAATGGGGCAGAAGATGAGCTAAAAATGAATGAATGAATGAAGGAACGAACGAATGAAAAGCATTGGGAAGCACTGGGTCGTCAGATGGGGTGGCCTTCCTGGTTCACTGAGTGAGAAGCAGATGACGCTGAGGGAGGGTCAGGCGGCTTTGCCAGCCCCACAGGGAGCCGCGTGGGTCACTCAAGCAGAGGAAGTGCATTCTATAGAAAGAGCCGGCACAAGAACTGCTTGTCACCTTCCAGCTGCCAGCAGAGAAGGGACCACGCAGCAGTGAGTGCTGCCTGGGCAGCCCTGTGCCCTCCCCTCTGGGCTGTTGGCTGGGTTGCAGCGGGGACTGCTGGACAACAGAGGTGCACTGATCCTGCTGGGCTAGGATGGTAAGGAGACTGCGACTCCTGAGGGTGGGGGATGGGAGGGAAGGGCTGGACACTGACATGGCAGATTCCTCTCACAAATACAAAGGCACCAGACTCGTTTGGCATCAGACTTTCTTTGGCCACGTGTGTCCTGTGTGGGCATACTCCGGGGCGGGAGCTGTGTGCCCATGGGCATGATGTGGTGGGAGTCCTGTGAGCCCGATCTGCTCTGCCCCCAGAGGCACGAGGCATCAGCCCAACAGACGGGCAGCGAGGGCAGAGTGTGCCCTGCACGCCCCCCCCTCCCCCCCTCCAGCAGTGTCAGCTGGGCCTGGGGTGCCCCGCTCCCTGGAGCCTTGGTCCCTCCCCTGCTCAGCAGTATTTTTAGCTGTGGTCTGTTCCTGGGAAAGAACGAGGAAGTGAAGCAGATGGCCATTCTTCCTGCCAGGGCTTCCAGTCTGGGGGTGGGCAGCTCCTAGCCATCCCTCCCAAGCACAATGAGGGGAAAAGCCCATCCTAGTCACCCACAGCAGCTGCAGCAAGTGGCCTAGAGGAGGAGGGTACTGGCAGAGTGGGCCAGGGATTTCTGTCCCTCGCCTCTCCCAAGGTCTGTCCAGCCTGCTGAGAGGCAGGGAAGGAAGTGTTGGGGAGAGCCGGGAAGGGGTGGCAGGAGGAGGGGGGCAACAGGAGGCTGGAGGAGGGGGAAGCAGCGGGACTGGCTAGAGACCACAATGGGAAGGACTCTTCCCGGGAGACATGGGCAAGCTTCCTGCCGCCTCCATCGGCCATTCCATAGCTGGGTCAGTCACTTGCCTTGAGTTGAGTTTGGCTCATTTTGGTCCATTTGCTTTTTTTGAGGGGGGGGAGGGGGGGGCGTGCTGATTTAAAGATCATGGAAATGACAGCTCAGATCTCTTTAATATGTGGGAAGGTATGGAGGGGACTTCCCTCCACATGATCCAATAAGTATGTTTCAAGAGTGTCCCCATTTTACAGATGAACATATTAAGGATCAGAAATCACAACTCTGCAGCTGGAAAGGGTGACCTTGTCCAGTACCCTCATTGTAAACATGGGTCAACTGTCCATTATAAGGATGAGTAGACTGAGGCCCAGGGAAATGTGAATCACCTAAGGTCATATAGCTAGTATGTGTCACTGGCAGGGTTTGAACCAGCTCCTCTGAAGCCAGAGCTAGCATTTCTTCTATCTGATATGCCTAAGGTCACAAAGCTAGTTAAGTCTGAGCCTGGAAGGAAGGAAGAATGAATGAATGAATGAATGAATGAGCATTTCTCAAGTGTTTACTTCAGGCTAAGCACCAAGCTGAGAGGGGAGCAGAATGAAGGGGACCCTTGCCAGGGCTTTCCTGACACAATGGCCTTTCCTTAATGGGATCCTCAATCCCACATTCTTTTCTGTTCACCACACGGCCTCTACTATTCACAGTTCCCTCTCAAATAGTAGAATGTATGGCCCATAAGGGCCTTCCTTCCTGAGTGCTTGTCAGCACACAGTCAGTACTTTAAGGCTCATCAAGTTGGGTTGATCTGGCACTATGTGGGTGCGCAGTAGGCTGCCTTCCTCAGGGGGCGGGTCTGAGTGATGACTTCCCCTCTGGGGGGCTCCATGCAAACATGAGGTGATTGGACAGCTTAGAGCAGGGATTTTTCTTCAGGTACTGGTTAGATTAGAGCCCCCAGATCTGAGATTTGGCATTTCTATGAGCATTCCCTTCCCCTTCCAACAGACTCATGTCCCACCCCCCACCTCATGCTCAGACTCCCTGCCCCCTTCATGCACCCACACTCACACAGGCTCATACATGCACACACATGTACTCACATATCCACACATGCTCATGTGCACACACTAGCCTTGCCCCCCTCCTTCCAGATAGAGTCAGATGCCAGCGAGTGTCTTAGATTGCAGAGGGAGGACAGTGAAGTTGGGGGAGGAGGGATGAATGACAGGAGAAGACCCTAGTGCAGACAAACGAGGTCACTATCAGGATGGAGAAGGGGTCTAGCACAGTGGGAAAGCAGGAGTGCCCAGAGGACCTCTCCACTCATAGGTGCTCTGCCATTCCTGTGACTTCTGCACTGATACCCCACCCCCACCCCATGATAGTGGCAGAAGTGAGCTGTTCTCTCAGTTCTGGGCCAGGCTGCTTTCTCACCTGGGACTTTTTGGCCTAGATGTGTGCCCTGGAGAAAGGAGGGCTGCCTCCCTTTGAAGTTCTCACTGCCCTCTCTGTGAGTGTTTTAAGGTGGTCAGTGTTGGTGAAGCTGACCAGCAGTGCCAGAGGAGATGCCAGGCAGGGGTGATAGCAAACAATGCCAGGGGTGATGCCAGGGATGATGACAAGGGACAAAATCAAGTATGATGCCAGGCAGGGGTGATAGCCAACAGACAATGCCAGGGGTGATGATGCCACACAGGGGCAACCCCAGGGGTCATGCCAGGGGTGATGCCTGTCTTTTCCTGGGTAGGGAAGCATTCTTTGTGTATAAGTCTTTGCAGATCTTTCCATTTCTCTTCTGTATGATGTCCTCCTTCTACCATCACTCTTCCTCAGGCCTTTCTAAAATGAGTTTTCTCTTCTGCTGCTCCCATCTGCTTTAGGAGGTGATGCTTCTCAGAATCCCTCACCGTCCCTGCTCAGGGTTAGGGTTTTATGTGTCTATTCTGCCCCAGCGCTGCCTCTGGAATGTGAGCCAGGTGTTTGCTGGCCAGGGCACGTCCAAGGATCTTGAGTCTCCAGAGTTCTGTCAGTTTAGACTTCTGTATGGGAACTGTGAATTTGGCATCAATGTCCTTTCTGCATCCACATCCCATTTCTTGTTCTAGTAGGTCAGGTGGAGCTGTTTTAGTGGCATGCTGGAACTTGTCATTGTTTTTTTGTTTGTTTGTTTGTTTTTCTAATTTTCTCTGCAACATTTGTGTAGTTCTGATTTTTGTTCTAACAGTCTAATGGGGAGAAAACGTGCCAACAGCCGAGTGCAGGAAAAATGGGGGGAATCTCAGCGGGGTGGGGGACAGGACTGGGAAAAGCTCTTTCTAGAAAGTGAATGCGAAGGGAGCTGGGGAGCTGGAGGCTGAGGTGAAGGAGGAGAGTGCTTCAGGCATGGAAACAGCCAGAGGGGATGCCCAGGTCCTTCTGTGAGCCCTGTGCCCACTTACTCCAGCTCATTTGTTCTGGTACTGTTAATTCTGTGAATGTCAAGGATATGATGCAGTTACCACCCCCAGGATGTCCCACAGGGCACTGACTTCAGGAGGTCCTGGGTTTGAATCCTACCTCAGAGGCTGCTTCCTCATTACTCAGTTACAGAGGTTGCACTTGGTTGCCTCTAGCCCTCAATCAGTGATCTCATTCTCTAGTTACTTGAGGGCCATTAGACAAAAAAATACTTTCTCTGGCATCCATCCTGTGGCTCTGAACATCCTTTGCCCATAGCAGCAGTGGTCCCAGACTTAAGGGCCGACTCACATTTGGCTTTAGACCATGGCTTTGGTGGGTAAAGATCTCATCACCCAGTGGCCAGCCTAGTGGTCACTTGTGAGGATGACCCTAGGCAAACTGGCTCACTTCACTGCCACCAGCTGGACCCTGACTTCCTAAGCTGCTAGCACCTACCAGGATAGCCTTCAGAACCCCCACCACCCCCACCAAGGAAAATATCTAAGCAAGACTCTGGGAGGATCAGAGGATAATGATTAAAAGGACTGACAGTCACATAGTAAAGTCTGGGACCTGGGTGCCACAATTATTCCCCCTTTGTACATATGGAGCAACCAAAGCTCCTACTTGAAGGGACTTGCCTGGCATGGTCACACACTTTTCCTAATCTTTTCTCCCCATGCCCACTAAGATCCACAGGACCTCAAACAGAACAATTCAGGGTCCAGAGTCTTGGGGGCTGACTGTTCAGGACCCTGCCCAGTCAGGTCAACACAAGTGTGTAACACAGTTGACCAGACAGCCTGAAAAGCTGGTCCCAACAAACTCTGTCCTGAAAGAATCAGCCAGTGTGATTGCCCAGCGGTCACCAGAGATACCTGAACAAAAGGGGAAGGGGGCAAATGGTGGCTCACTTTTCAGAAAAGGGAAGAAAGCAGTTTGCTGACCAGAAGCCAGTGAGCTTAACTTTGATTTTCATCAGAATTCTGGGAAGGATCATTAAAGGGATGCTTCACTAGTATTGAGAAAGGGAAACAGTGCTTCCCCAAGGAGCCGACCTGACAGTCCAGCATGGGTCATACCAAACTCACCTCGATTTCTTTTGAGGACAGTGTTCCTGCTCTGCAGAGGGGTGGGTTGCCAGGGAGAGAGCTTGCCTCAGTTTCAGCCAAGCTTTTTATAAGTGTTTCAGGATTCTTGTAGAAGGGGAGCTATCTTCAGATGTCTAGAGGGCCATCATGCGGAGAAAGGATTTCACTTGTTGTATTTGGCAGAGTTTGGAGCAATAGCTCAGTGGCCAAGGGGTAAACTTGGGCCTGGTGCCCAAGGAAAACCCCTAACAACTTCCCAACAAGGCAGCTGCCCTGGAGAGGAAAGGGCTGCTTCAGGAGGAGAAGGGGCTGCCTTGGGAAATGGTGTTTGCCCCCTCCTGGAAGGTCTCCAGATAGAGGCCAGATGATGGCCCACCTGTCTGGGATGAGTCCCTGCTACCACTCTGATTCCAGGACTCCATGCCACCTCCTTCTTCGACTCATTCCATCAGCTTCTCCTTTCCAGGAATCTCCTAAGAATGAACAAAAGTAGCCCCAATCTGGAACAGACCAGCCTCGGCTTGGCAGAAAGCCTCAGCCCCCCTGGGTTCAGCGGCATCCGTGTCCACTTCACCACTGGGTCCACGGACAGCCTGACCTCTGACTCCCAGACCTGCAGTGATGGAGGTGAGCTACCTGCATGCATGTCCATAGGGGGATCCTGGTTCTTCCCTCCATGGAGGGCAGGGCTTCTTCTGACCCCACCGTGACCTAGAGGGAGGAAGGGTGCATGGGAAGCTGGCCTTCACATCCTTCCAGAGGACAAGAGGAGCAGGAGCCCTGTGGTGTGATGGTGGGGTGGGCTTGCTTACTCCCTCTCCCTCTCTGAGAGTCAGGGTCTGCCTCTGTACGTGCAGGGTAAGATTCAAGGCCTCTGAGGATACTTGGGAAAACAATGTGGTCTGGGAAGCTCTGGCTGTGGAGTCCAAGGATCTGAGTTAAATCCTCCCTTGATGTTTACCACCTGGGTGACCCTGGGGAAGTCATTTCCCTTCTCTGGGCTTGTTTTCTTCTCTATAAGATGCATCTAATGCTGTTTACCTCCTAGAGAGGTTGTGGGCAAGGTGCTCAGAGAATGGTCAGGTTTAAATCAAACAGGCCAGTGGACCAGGCTAGAGCTGAGGAGGGCACCAGATTCAGGTTGAACTAGTCCACCCCAAACACCAATAAGGCTTTGGTGGTTGCTCATGAAGAGGCCCACTGGGTGGATCCTGATCTGCCCCTCTCTGCCTCCTATGCTAAGCAGACCTCTAGAGTGTACAGATTGGCTGCTCCCAGAACTAGCTTGACTGATGTCCCCTCAGCAGCTTGTGGGACAGGGGACGGAGGAGGCAAGGTGCTGTAGCCTCACTGGGCCATCTTGTCACAGATTCTAAGAAAAAAGAAAGAAAAGGTCTCCCCTGACAGCAGCCAGTTCAGTCTGGAAAAAGGACTCCCTTAGAACGTCCAGCCAGCAATGGGGAAGAGAAGGGTGAATGTGATGGGATGATGATGGACAGTGTCCAAGGCTCCAGGAGGTCAGGGACCTCCCACCCTGCCCACCCTCTACTTAAAAGCCTCTGAGGAAGGGGATCCCTCCTCCCTCTCCTCTGGCAGCCTCTCCACGCAGAGGTTTTCCTGACATCTGGCTCCACTGGCTTCTTTGAGACATGTCCCCACTGCTCCTAGCTCTGTTTTCTGTGGCCAAGCAAAGCCAGGCTGGTCCCTCCTCCCCATGACATCTCTTTTCCAGCTAAAAATGTCCAGTCATGTGTCCATGTGAAGTGGACTCAGTCCTCCCAGCCACCTTGCCTGACAGGTGGCACATCAGATGAACCCATTCTCCAGATAAGATCTGAGGAGGGCAAAGGACAGTACGTGTGTCACGTTCTTTCCCTCAATCCATCGGCTGCCAAATCACTCAGATTCACGTCTACTGCAAATCCCAACTTTTTAAAAATTCTAATTAATATTTTTAGCATTCATTCTTTTTTTTTTAATTTTGAGTTCCAAATTCCCTCTTGCCCCTCCCTGGTCTGTTGAGAAGGATAGCAGTGTGATATCAATTGTATATTTGAAATCAGATACAACATATTTCCATGTGAGCCATGTTACCAAAAAAAAGGCAAGAAAAATAAAGTGAGAAAACTGCATTTCAGTGTCTGCTCAGAGCTCATCCGGCCTCTCCCTGGAGGAGAGTAGCCAGGTCCATACAGTACAGCAGTATTCCATCCCACTCAAGCATCACAACTCATTCAGCCATTCCCCAGTTGATGGGCATCCTCTCAGTTTCTCATTCTTTGTGACCCCAGGAAGAGCTACGACAAATATTTTTGTACAAGTGGGTCCTTTTCTTTTTCCTTTGATCTCTTTGGGATACAGACTTCATAGTGGTATTGCTGGATCAATGGGTGCACACGGTTTTACAGCTCTTTGAGCCTAATCCCAAACTACTCTCTAGAATGGCACCAAGTCTTGTTCAGAACAATGCTGTCTATGCACACTACCCCCATCTTATGTTTTGTGTTCTTGAATTTTTTAATGCAAGTGGGAAACTTTCCATTTCTTCCAGTTAAATTTCATCGTCTTACATCTAGTCCAGTGTACTTGCCTACCAAGCAAGATCCTTTTCCATCATCTGCTTTGTTAGTTCACCTTACTAACCTTGTGTCATCTGCACATTTCACAGACATGTCATCTGTCCATTTAGCCAAGTCATTGACAAAAGAGCCTTAGACTAGAAAGAAGTAAGCCCAGATCCTTGTGGCACTCCCCTGGAGACTTCCTGCCTCACTGACGTGGAAGCCTTAACAAAGACCTCTGAACCCTTCTGATGCCCTATCTTCTAATCCCCTCCTCTGTGAGAGCAAAGGTTCTGATCAAAAGCTTTGCTAAATTCTAGGTCAGCTATCCACAGCTTTCCCCTCAACTACTCATTGAGTCATCCAGATTTAATAAATTTAGCAGCTAAGTGGCACACTGGGTGAAGCATCACTCTTGGAATCAGGAAAAATCTAAGTTCAAATGCTGCCCCAGACATTTACAAACCATGTGACCCTGGGTAAATCATTTCACTGTTTTCTGCCTCAGTTTCCTTTTCTGTAAAATAGAGATAATAATAGCACCACCCACCCAGAGTGATTGTGAGGACCAAACAAGAACACACACACACACACACACACACACACACACACACACACACACACACACACACAGCTTTGCAAACCTAAGTGCCATATGAATGCTAGCTATTAACATTAGCTCTTATTAATCCTGGCCCAGAAAGGAGAGGCATCCAGGTGGCATGCCCTGTGCTTGATGAAGGCAGGCTGGCTTTTGGTCGTCTCTACTTTATCCGTAGATCTTCCTCAGCAATTTCTTTAACGATTGGATTTAGAATGTTGCCTCTAATCCCAGACAAGCTGCCTGGTCTGGCGTTTGGGGACCCTGTTCAATAATTTAATTGATAATATTCTTCTCATGCCTCCCGTGTACCAGGCACGGGGCTAAGCGCTTTTCAAAGATTGTCTCATTCTCTTTCTTTTCTGCAAAGGATCACATTTGCCCTTGTTGACCTGAAAGTTTGGTTAAAGTAGAGGCAGCAGGCTGAAGGCATACATTTTTACTATTCATTCCCCTGAAAGTAACGGGTACATGGTACTACAGAGCCAGATATCATCTGACTGCTGATGCAAAAATTGGCCAGGTTTAAACTTGTTTTAGGACGAAGAAGTGATTAACTAGACCATTAGAAAGGAATTTCTCAATTGCATAGGTTATAAATACAGTAAGAGAACAGAGTTTGACAAAGTTTCAATTGAAATTACAACCCAAGATGTCTGTTTTCTTTACCATTAGCATGCCATAACATAGTATATGTCCACAAAATATTAAGATATGGAAAACCTCGATTCAGAAAAAGTGTCTTAGGTTAAAGGTCTCTTAAGGAATTCTGTCAGCCCTGGCTTTGTTGACATAGGAAAAGGCATTCTCTGAGTTTACTTCAGAGAGAACAAAGAGATTATTCAAAATTTTATATTAAATATTATCACCCTTCAACAATTCCCTGGACTTTTTCCTTTTTCTGTGACTTTTCAGTGGTCCCTGACAGTGAATCAGCCACCCGGTTCTTTCAGAGCTGAAGGATGTGGGTCATCAGGGCCCGAAAGGAGGGGCAGCTCAGAGGACTGGGTCCCTATTGGGCATCAGCTCTATCCGACCTGCTGCAGGAGCCATGTTTGCATCAAGCCATTTGGCCTTCTCTCTTTGGCCAGTTAATGAATCATCATCCATTGCAGCTGCCCAAAGCCCAGCTCCTGGCCCCTCTTTGTTCCTTCCAGGAAATATCATTTCCTGCCATTGGCTTCCCTATGCAGCAAGACCACACTCACCCATTCACTCTTTCACCTGGCCTTCCAAGGTCTCTTGTAGCAGCTTTGCAAGTTGGTTAATCAGCCAATTAAACATTTCCTCTCCAGCTCATTATTACCGAGGTCATTCCATTCACTCATCTGTTCAGTTGTTCATCCATATACTCGTTCATTCATTCACTTCATTTATTTAGCTAAGGATGTAATTACAAATGCCTGCAGGCACATAGGACTGTGAAAATCTCTGAGCGTGACACAAAAGAATCTTATCTATCCCCTTGGTTCCCTCTGCTGGGACAGGGACGACCTATACACAGGAAATAACTGAGTAACAATGCAGGACATTGGGTGACTTCCAGCTGAAAGGCGAAGGGAGGAGGAGCCCAGCATCCAGGGTTCCTTGGGGGCTCACTATGGGCTTGGGGGCATGGAGCTGGCATGGATGTGGTTCTGAATGAGTAAAGTTATGGCTCCTATGCAAGGCCTCCAGGTTTCCCCCTTTTACTCCCCACTCCGACCTTTTGGTTTAATTTCTTTTCTTGAAAAATTTCCAAATATCAGATGCCAAATAGGATAAGGATCTCCACATAGAAAGCAGAGCCAGAACAGAGGACTCCCTCTTCTGCCCCTTCCAAATCGACAAAATCAACGAGGCATTTCACAGCTATCCTGTTTATTCAGCTTTCCTTGTGTTCTCTTTGGTGCATTTGTAAAAGTGCTTCAATAACTCTCTTATCTTCTTGTTTTAAGTGGATTTTGGTGACGCTGTCCATAGTCCCTCATCCACCTTTGTTTTTCTTATGGCTGTGCAGAGCTTGGATTTCTTCTTTTGGGAGTTGCCTTTCATACCATCCTATTTACTCACCAATTGGAGCAATGGCTTTCAGGTTGATACATTTGGGCCGGTGCCTCAGATATCTTGGAAATGAGACCTTTATCACATAAGGATGCTGCAAAACATTTTTCCTCCAGTTAACTTTCCCATATAATTTAAATGTATTATTTTTGTGCAAAAACTTTCAAGTTTTCTTCAAGTCAAACAGTCAGTTTTATCTTCAGATGCTCCATGGCTGGTCTTGAACTCTCCCCCAGCCATAGCTCTGATGGATAATTTCTTCCCTGCTCCTCGTTTGCTGATGATGAGGTGCTTCTGTCTTTGCTGTTGGTGAGCTCCCTGTGTGGCCGCATTGATGTCTTCAAACAAATCCGGCCTTGGCTCCTTCCTCATTGTATCTCTGCTTTTGTGCTCAGTCCTTCATTCCTGGGTGTCTCCATCCCTCCTGGGCTGACACCCCTCCTAGACTTCTAGCCTTTGGCATCAACCTTAAACTTTCTCTGAGCCCTTTGGATGGAATCTCCTTTCCAAAGTCTAAATTGTCTGTCAAACCAGGCCCAGATTCCTTCCTGTTGCGAATTCTACCAGGGAGTGCTCGCTCCTCACACCTCCTCCACTCCCTCCCAGGTTCCTATCACTTCTGGCCATTCAGTTTTACTTTATACATGTCTTTATTTTTTAAATGTGTTTCTTTCAAGGTTGTAGGGTTCTTGTAGGGTTGTGTTTTCTTATCCAGTCTGTTCTTTTTTATTGGATTGTTTGAGGAGCCCCGTTCCCCGGCTCTTCCCCTCACCCCTCATGCCCTCTTCTCATTTGTTGCCCTTTTGTTAATAAGATCCTTTAGCTCTCCTGGGCTGCATCTTGAGCTTCTGTCCTCTTCAAAACACATTCTTTCATTCACTCCTACATTTTCCAGTTGATGTACCCATTGCCAGAGATAACTCAGTGTTTGGGAGGCTCCAAAGAAAAGTATGTGAGAGAAGAGGTATTAGACTGACTACCAAACTGAAGGTCTACAGAGCCATTATGCTGACCTCATTGTTGTATGCCTGTGAAACATGGACAGACTACAAGTATCATGCCAGGAAACTGAATCGCTTCCATCTGAACTGTCTTAGGAAGATTCTGAGGATCACCTGGCAGGATAAGGCACTAGACACTGAGATCCTTGCTCGAGCTGAACTGGCAAGCATTCAAACTATGCTTCAGAGAGTGCAACTCCGATGGGCTGGCCACGTTGTTTGAATGCAAAATATACACTTGCCAAAAAGACTATTTTATGAAGAACTCACATGGGGCAAGCAATTGCATGGTGGTCAAAAGAAACAATACCAAGAACACTCTCCAGGTCTCTCTCAAGAACTTTGGATTTGATTGTGCTACATGGGAGACACTGGCACAGGATCTCTCAGCATGGCATGCCCACATCAGAAAGGGTGCTGTGCACCATGAGCAAAGCAGAATGGAAACAGCACAAAGGAAGTGTAGGATGCACAAATTTGGAGTATCCACCCCAAATATTCACAAGGACTATCTGTGCCCAATCCATGGAAGAACATTCCAAGCTCGTATTGGTCTGATCAGTCAGACACATTGGAACTTCACTTTATCATGGTGATGTCATTTTGGTCCACTTTGAGAACGAAGGACAGCAACCAACCAACCAAGCAACATTTTCCGGATGTTTCCAAATGGACTTGTGCCATTCCAATTTCCTTTCCTTTATATTTGAAGATCTTTCTCCTGGTGGCTTCTAGACCTTGTTTCTGAATTAATTTTTTAATCTAAACACTATGTGTCTTAGAGTTTTGCCACCTTGAGGTTTTGTTTTCTAGGTTTGTTTGTTTGAGGATGAGGGATCTGCAAATTCTTTCTATTGGAATTTCATTTTATACGTTCGGAAGCTCTGGTCAGTTCTCTTGTATTACTTCCTGCTCTGTGGCATTAAGGCTTTTTTAATTTTGTCATGTTCTTGTGGGAGACCTCTAACCCTTAGGTTGTCTCTGTACATCTTATCTTTGAGATCGGAATGCTTTGCTTACTTAGTGAACAGATTGTTTTTTAATGTATTTTTTTATTTACCTTCTTTCCTGCTTCTCTTCTCATATTTGCATTTCCAACCTCTTATTTTGTCTTTTCTTTCTTTGGTGATGCTTACCATTAAAGATTGAAATTTTTCTATTCTTCCCTTCATTTTTGCTGTGCAAGACAAATTCTGCTCTCATAATTTTCATTTCTTTTTTAAAACACTCAAACAGTGTGTGTTCCATGTTCTTCTCAAATCACACAGGTCTTCTATCTCATTAGGTGTTGGATCCTATTTCCTTTATTTCACAGCATTTATTTACAGATGTCTGGACTTGTTTATTGGGCAGATTTCCTTATATTGTGACTTGATTATTTATATTCAAGGTCTTTGAGATCTCTTTCTGGAATTTGTGGTACTTTCCTTCTCACACACACCCCCTCCTTATTTTCCTTATCACTCACTTCTTAACTCCCTCCCATCCGAAAGTGTGTCATGTTCCAGTCATGACCTTCATTCCACCAATACTCAAGGAGACCTCCCAGGGCCAAACTGTACTCCATGAATTAGGAATAGGACCTTCAGTTCTTGTGTATGCCTGAACATCAGACATTTGTGTGTAGACCTGTGGGGCCCTTCCTCTGGTGTTAGCAGGTTACCAGGAGTTGCTTCCAGGACATGAGCACAGCTACCTGCCAAGGCTCTCCTCTTCCTCCTCTGCCCTTTAGGGGGAGGCCTCTCCCAGCTGCTTCCCCCTCCTCAACACATCCTGCTCTCCCCTCTTCAGAATGGGCTTCAAATCTCTCAGTCAGTTCTGAATGTCCAGCCAAACTTTCCTTCCCTTTCCTACAAATAGCAAAGGCCAGGTCTCCCTTCCTCCACTTCCTGTCCCTTCTTTTCCCACTGCAGCTCACCTCTGTTTCTTTTAGGGACCCTTCATTTCCCCTAAAAATGTGGAGAGTGAAGAGCTGTTCTCAGAGTCCTTTCACCTTCTCCCACCCTTCCTTGTCACTTGTCCCTGGCTCAGATGCTTTGAAATCCAGCCCCCAAGGAAACCACAATCTAACGGAAGGAGTTAAGAAGTGAATAATAAGGAATAAGGATAAGGAGAGGGGGTGTGGCTCTGGTAGGTTTACAGCATATAGGATTTACCCAGGTAAGCATAGTCACCAAGATCATAAGGGAACCCCAAACTCAAGCATGGCCAGATCATCACAAGGCCTGAGTGTGGTAATCCCAAACCAGAATGATTTGGGTATATCCAGGACCAGGGGGAACCCAAATACCTTGTAGTCTTCCCCAGCATCCCTAGGGAGTTACTAGGGTCAGGTAGCATTCTAGGTGTGGACAATCACACCTTTCATTGAAACAGTATGGTAGTTTTTCTGAACCATTTGATCAGGGAGTTTTCCAACCATATCTTTAGTCACTGTCCTCTTCTTCAGTTTCTCAGGCAGTGACTCCCAGTTCCATCTTTCCTCCCTCTCTCTGGGCCTGCACCATCACCCACCCCTTAGATTTCAGTGGTTGCCCCCAAATATCTCCAACTCACCCTGTCCTCAAAGGATTTAATTGTTTAAAACACCAAACCCTTCTTCCTCACATCTCTATTTCTTTCACCATCCTTTTCATCTAACCAAGAGCACAAGGTCAGGCTCATCATCCCTGACTTCTTCCTCCTCTTCCCCACTCTGTCCAGTCATCAAGCCTTGGACTTCTACCTTCCCAACATTTCCCATCTGTCCCTTGGTCCTCATTCCCGGCCAAGGGCCCCCACCTTACCCTGGTGTGGGAAAGCTCACAGTCACCTCCACGTGTGTCTCTCCTCTCTCCAATCCATATCCAGAGGTATGACCAGGTCACCCCCACCCCCAAGGAAATTCAGTGGCTTCTCGTCTTTGGAATCAAACCCCATCTGAAGTCTCTCAGCCAGACCACAAACATTTAATAGGCAACTCATCTTTGCCAAGCTCTACGCCAAGGGAGGGCATCCAAATCCCAAAGCCAAGACAGACACACACTACCCTCAGAGAGCTTAGTGTAGTTGGCTGGTATTAAGGGGAGGAAGGATTTCTGAACCCTGGTTCAACAGGAAGTTTTTTGTGGCCAGGAAGCTAGTGGTTTTTGGCAGTTGGGGATCTCAGTTCTCTCCTCGGGAATCCTCTCCTCTAGTTCTCCTGTTGGGTCACCTCCCTAGGCAGGGATCTTGAGGGGTACCAAGCACCCTCCCTGGGGCTCTGACATCAGAGGACCTGAGTTCAAATCCTGCTTCTCATTTCTACTAGCTTTTTGGTCTTAGGCAAGTCCCATACTTCCTGTGTCCTCATCAGTGAAGAAGGGGTTCAATGAGTTGGCACCTACGATCTCCTGCCTTAGATCTGAGATCCTCTTTGTAACCTTGTTTAAGCCACTTCCCTTCCCTGGGCCTCAGTCTCCTCCTGTGGAAAATGAGAGAGTTAGAAGAAATGACCTCTGTGGTCCCTCCCAGCTCCCCCTCCTTTGTTAGGGAGGGGGAGAGGGAGGCAGGAGCCCCCTCCCATTGCCTCCTCATGGAACCTGTGACTGGTTGATTCTAGCTCAGCTTGGTCCCTGCCACCCCTGACTGCCCAGTGAGCTGATGCCTGTGCTGGGACTCAGCACCCAGGGTGATGGCTTTGCTCTTCTGTTTCAGGGCTTTCCTGTGAGCCAGGCCCCTGCCCTTCCTCTGAGTGCCATTCAGAGGATGGCTCTCCATGCAGACCCCTGCAGCCCCCTCCATTGCCCCAGAAGAAGACAGTCAGCCGAGCAGCCTCCTCTCCGGATGGTCTCTTTCTGGCCCAGGGCTCTCCTGGCTGCCAGACCTCGAGCCCCCGGCTGAACCTCAGTCACTCTGAAACAAGCATCTGCCATCCTGAAGACTCTCACTTTTCCAGGCCTGGGCTGGGGGGCCTCACGAGGGGCCCCAAGGCCCAGCTGCAAGGGTCCCAGGCCTTTTCCCCTGCCTCCTCTCAGCTAAGCGTGTCCAGCCAGACCTCTGTATCCAGCAGTCAACAGCAGCAACCCAGCCTCCTCACCAGCATCACCAGCAAGGAGGCCACATACGCGAAGCTCAGTGGCCTGTATGCCCAGTCCCTGGTGCGGCTGGCTGCCAGGTGTGAGCGCCACTTCATGGGCAGCCAGGGATCAGAGCCACGCTTCAGCGAGAACAGCTGGTCTCTCTTCAAGCTGACGTGCAACAAACCTTGCTGTGAGGCTGGAGACGCCATCTACTACTGCGCCACCTGCTCTGAGGACCCCTCCCAGCCCTACGCTGTGAAGGTACCTTCCCTTGTAGCTCCCTTGGGACTACGTGAGGGTCCTATCAAAGGAGGTGCTGGACTCTGGCTCTGAGGCCCCTTCATTCAGCTCTAGCTTTAGAGTCCTCTAGTCTAGGAAGGCTGGAGGTGGTGCTGACAGGAGGTTCAGAGAGGGTGGGGCACAGGGACTGGGGGCACAGAGCCAGTGAAAACATGGGAAAGGAAGCTCTTGGGCAGGGGCATAAAGGACCATGTGGAGGGAGGAGGGGCAGGAGAGGGCATGAGGGACCAGGGCCTGAGCCTGAGGAAGGCCAGGGAGGTGCCTGTGCCAGGAATTGGGAGGGAGCAGGGGTAAGGGCCATCTGAGGACCTCAGGGACATGGGCAAGTGGGAAGGAGGGGCAGAAGAAAGTGACACTAAGAATGTGCCTGCCCACCAGAAGCTTATGCTCCAGCAGAGATCAAGAAAGGCAAAAGGTAAATCCTGGCTATGAATGGAGGGAGCAGGTTAGAGCCGATCATCTGCCCTGCCCCTTCTCTCAGAGAACCTGACAGCTCAGGGTCTAGGATTCTCAAGGGAAGGAGCCTGGTTAGTTTCTTCTCCTCCCTGAGCCCCACCTTACTCTGCTGTTAAATGAAAGGGTTAGAAGTGATGGCTTTTGAAGTCCTTTAAAGCTCTAATCTGTGGTCCCAGGACCCATTTCAAATATCAGCCCCATTTCTGAGATGGGAAAACTAAGTCTAGGAACGGTGCAGGGATTTTCCTAGGGTCTCTGGGCAAGTGTTGAAGCTGCAGTTTTAATCCAGGCTTTCAGGTTTCCCAATGTGCCTCACCCTACCAAGATACCTCTAGAAGGCAGTTTCCGTGCCTTGCCCAGAGTCATGGAATCTGACCAGGATGGAGCTGATAGGAGAAAGAGAGTCTTTGTGTCTGGAGTGTGAGAACCAGCTTCTCCCTGCAATACCCCAGGTCTCCCTGAATGCAGTAACCAGGAATGGGCTTGTTCAGAAGTCAGGTCATCTCCATACACCTCCTCCCTGCCCCTGCCCAGGGCCCGTACCCTTGCTCTGAGAATGGGCATGGGATCTTTGGGGAGGTTCTGTGACCCTGAGCTGCCTGGATTGGTTTCCTTTTTCTGATGTTCCCTGGAAAGCCAGAATGTCATGGCAGGACTGGACCTCAGGGAATATCCCATCTAAACTCTTGATTTTACAGACAGGGAAACTGAGTCAGGGGCTAAGAGATGACTGCTTAGCTTATACAGTGAGTAAGCAGGAGAAGGGAGGACCAGAACCCAGGCATGCTGCCCCCTTACCCCAGCCTGGCATACTTTCCACCTTTTCACCTAAAAATTCAAAATGACACACTTATTCAGGATTTATGACAGAGTAGTAGCCAGCAGGCACATATTTTGAAATGAGCAAATAAGAAATCTTTACCAGATGATTTTATGTGAAATCCAAAGCTTCCTCTTTTTTTAGGTATGTTTGTTTTAAGAATTGATTGCCTTTGAGGTAGTTAGACATAGTGAGTACAAAGGTACCCTTCTGACACCCTGGGAGTCTTGCCTCTGTCCCTGGTACTCCAAGGGTGACCTTGAACAAGGTCCCTCATCTCAAAGTCCAGGCCACTTTCTAGGACTGTAAGTCATAACAGCAGAAGCCCACAGTCTCTTGCCAACAGTGCCCACATTGTGGATGAAATCACCAGTCTTGGGCTCTTCTCTCACTTCTGCCTTTCCTGCCATTTACAACTGTTTGGTTTGGCCAGTATTGCTTCTCTCTCCCCACTACTGTCCACTTCTAGTGAGCAAAAAAAAAAAGAGAAGAAGGGAGGGAGGCCTCCCAGCAGACACACACATCCTCCCCTCAGTGGCCATAACCCAAGGTATTTCTCCTTCCGCATTTCACCCCAGTCAAAAAGCACTTATGAAACACTTGCTGTGTGCCAAACCTTGTGCCCAGTGCTGAGGCTATGAACAAAAGCCCATAACAGCCCCTACTCTCAGGGCCTTCCCAGTATCTCTCCCTTGTTTTTAAAATAGATGATTTTGTGTTGTTTTTCTTGATGCATTTTTGGCCCATTACCCATCCATTAGGCACCACTAAAGTCCAAGGCTTTGGTACATCTACAAGGGTAATAGTTTTAACTGCCATGTCATCTCTAAGAGATGCATGTGTTCATCAACAAAAATGAAGGAGGGAGGGCCCTGACCTCTCTTTGTTTAAAACACGGCAATTGTGTCCTGAGCCCGACAAACACCCAAAACAAAGGGATTTTCCATATCCAGAGAACAGAAAGAAGATTTACAGGAAACTCAGAGCAGCGGTTGGTGACGGTGCCCGTGGCGCTGCTTCCCCTTAATAGTGGTTACATTGCAGCCTATTCCCTATCCCCCTTCCTTCCTAGGTTACCTGCATAATCTCATGTGCTTTTCCCTGTAAATGCCTTGGCTTATTTTTCTTCTTTTTTGGGGGGAAGGAGGGTCAGCACCATCGCCAGCCTCGCTCACCCCACCTCTGTGCTTTCCAAACTGAAAGGTCTGAGTTCTGAACTTTTTCACTACCTCCAGGAAGGTTTCTTATCTGATTTCCTGAAATAGAATAGTTAGACCCTTGTGCATGGTTTGAGGCAAGACCTGAGGGGTGTCCATTTCCCCTTGTGGCTCTCCCTTCTAGACCTGTCATTTTTTAATCTGCCTCCATGCCACCTGTGGCATCCATCTTCCAGCATATTTCAGTCATTCAGACTTCTAGGGAAAGAGTTCTAATTTTCCTTGAGTCAGTCATTCTTTCTTTTCCATTGATCTTTCTTTTTTTAAATTTATTTATTTTTACTTTTCAACATTCATTTCCACAAGATTTTGAGTTCCAAATTTTCTCCCCATCTCTCCCCTCCCCCCACCCCAAAACACTGTGCGTTCTGATTACCCCTTCCCCCAAATCTGCCCTCCCTTCTATCACACCTCTCCCTTCCCTTATTCCCATCATCTCTCTTTTCTTGTAGGTCAAGATAGATTTCTATACCCCATTACCTGTATTTCTTATTTCCCAGTTGCATGCAAAAACAATTGTCAGTATTGGTTCCTAAAACTTTAAGTTCCAACTTCTCTCCCTTCCTTCCTCCCCACCCATCCCCACTGAGAAGGTAAGCAATTCAATATAGGCTATATGTGTATAGTTTTGCAAACGACTTCCATAATAGTCATGTTGTGAAAAACCAATTATATTTCCCTCCATCCTATCCTGCCCCCTATTTATTCTATTCTCTCTTTAGACCTTGTCCCTCCTGTAAAGTGTTTACTTCTAATTGCTCCCTTCTCCCATTTGCCCTCCCTTCTATCACTCTCCCCTAACCCCACTTATCCCCTTCCCCCTACTTTCCTATAGTGTAACATAGATTTTCATACCAAATTTAGTGAGCATGTTATTCCCTCCTTAAACCAAATGTAATGAAAGTAAGCTTCACTTTTTCCCTCTCACCTCCCTGCCTTTTCCCTCCATTGAAAAAGCTTTTTTTGCCTCTTTTATGAGAGATAATTTGCCCCATTCCATTTCTCCCTTTCTCCTCCCAATATATTCCTCTCTCACCCCTTAATTTTATTCAATCCTTTAACGTAGAAGTTTCTAGATCTTGTGTTGCCCTGATTGTATTTCCACAATACTCAAATTGTTTCTTTCTAGCTGCTTGCAATATTTTCTTCTTGACCTGGAAACTCTGGAATTTGGCTACAATATTCCTAGGAGTTTTTCTTTTTAGATCTTTCGGGAGGTGATCAGTGGATTCCTTCAATATTTACCCCCTGATTCTAGAATATCCAGACAGTTTTCCTTCATAATTTCATGAAAGATGATGTCTAGGCTCTTTTTTTGATCATGGCTTTCAGGTAGTCCCATAATTTTTAAATTATCTCTCCTGGATCTGTTTTCCAGATCAGTTGTTTTTCCAGTGAGATATTTCACATTATCTTCTATTTTTTCATTCTTTTGGTTTTGTTTTGTAATTTCTTGATTTCTCATAAAGTCATTAGTTTCCATCTGCTCCATTCTAATTTTTAAAGAACTATTTTCTTCAGTGAGCTTTTGAACTTCCTTTTCCATTTGGCTAATTCTGCTTTTTAAATCCTTCTTCTCCTCATTGGCTTTTTGGACCTCTTTTGCCAATTGAGTTAGCCTGTTTTTAAAAGTGTTATTTTCTTCAGCATTTTTTTGCGTCTCTTTTAGCAAGCTATTGTCTTGCTTTTCATGATTTTCTTGCATCGCTCTCATTTCTCTTCTCAATTTTTCCTCCACCTCTCTTACTTGGTTTTCAAAATCCTTTTTGAGCTCTTTCATGGCCTGAGACCACTGCATATTTATTTTGGAGGTTTTGGATGCAGAAGCTTTGACTTTTAAGTCTTCCTCTGTTGGTATGCATTGTTCTTCCTCATCCAAAAGGATGGAAGAAAATGCCTATTCACCAAGAAAGTAACCTTCCATAGTCTTACTTTTTTCCCCTTTTTTGGGCATTTTCCCAGTCTGTTATTTGACTTTTGAGTCTGTTTTCAAGTGGAGGGTATACTCTAAGGATCTGTAAATTCTCAGTTCCTCCAAGGTGGCACAATCAAGGAAGAGGAGTTTACTCCTCTCATGGCTTGCACTCTAGTCTGAGAGCAACCCAGACTTTTCTGCCCAGGATCTGTGAGTAGAATTCCCTCTCCAGAGCCTCCTCCAACTCCACCAGCCAGTGCTCCTCCTCACCCCAGGACCACCACTCAGGGCTGAGATCCAGATCAGCTGCTCAATTCCCCCAGGGTCTTTAGGCTGAGGGCTCCAAAAATGGACACTGCCACTGCCTGGGGCTGGGACTGGACTCTGCTCCCTTCTCACCTAGGTGGAAAGAGCTTTCTCACTGACCTTTGAAGTTGTCTGTAGCGTTTGTGGGTTGAGAAATCTAGGAACTGCAGCTGCTACCTGGGATTCCTTACCCTGAAGCCTGCTCTGGTCCTGTCCCTACAGCACCACCAGGGCTGGGCTGCAATTGGTGGGCTGCACTCCACTTCACACCCGGTGTGATAGACATTTCCAGTTGCCCTTCTAGACTGCCTTGGGCTGGAAATCTCTTTCATGCCATCATTTTGTGGCTTCTGCTGCTCTACAATTTGCTTAGAGTCATTTTTTACAGTTATTTTATGGGCTGTGTGGGGAGAGCGTCTATAAGTCCGTCCTTCTACTCTGCCATCTTGACTCTGCCCCCTTCCATCCATCTTTCTGAATGACATTTGATTCTTAGTCATACTACATCCCTTTTTTGGGAAGTACTTGGAACATTTGGGTAGATTCCATCTCTCCCTTCCCTCACTTCCATGAGTTGGCATTGGCAGAAATACCTGATCTCACTTCTGCTATTTCTGTTGATTTCATTTGATTTGCTTCCATTATTTTCTCCTTAACTCCTTCACAGCCATGTTTTTTTAACTGGGTCGGAACTCTTTTGCTCATTTCTTAGCATTTTTAAAGGAATGTAAGAGAAAGAATAGAATGTAATAGAAAGAATGAAGAATTCCCCCTCCAGGCTCTCTCTGCATGACTCTGGGCAGGCAACTGTTAGCCTCTGTGGGCTTTGGATGCCCCGTCTTTGAAATGAGATGATGAGAGGAGGGAAACTCTAGCATCCAGAAGGTGTGCACACCTCTGGCTTCCAGCCCTCATCTTTCCTAATAGTATGGCTTCTCTCAAATGTTTCTGTTGCATTTTTGAGGGGGATCCTGAGAAGTGAGGTTCTGACTCCTCTTTCTCCCCAAAAGTTTCTCTCTATTTAGTGCCCTGTGATTTTTTTTTTTTTTGAGACACTCATGATGACTTTGGAAAAATGAGAGACAGCCTAGTGAGTGTATCAGAAGACTTGAATTGGGAATCACTGACATACTTACTATTGGCTTAGATGGCAGGGAACCTAGGCACCCCAGGCCAGCTTCTCTCCAAGAGACAGAGCCATCCTCCAAACAGGGAGCAGCCTCAGCTGCTATGTTAACCCATCAGCCCCCGAGAAAGAGAAGGACAATCCCTGCCTGGGAACTGGCAGAGAATACACAGGGTGGCCTCGGCTGGTCCATTCCTTGGGCCTTCTTCAAGGTTAGTCAAGGAGGCATGAATGTGAGCAGAGCTAACACCCTGTGTGCTTCCCAAGTGACTTGAAGGAAATATTGGCTCTGGCCGGGACCAGTCACCTTTAGATGAGTCTCTGTATTAACATTTGCATAATGCTCGAATTTTGCAAAGCCCTTACATTTGTGATCTCATGTAAGCCTAAGAGTGAGCAACACTCTGGGAGGTTTTACCCGAGGTCCCTCATACTCTGTATAGCTGGGTAATATGGCTGTTACTATTATTCACATTTCGCAGAAGAATTTGGGCTCAGAGAACTGGCACAGCTTGACCAGGGACACACAGTGAGGGACAAGGCTGTCATTTCTCCTGACTCCATGTCCCTCTTCCCATAGCCCCCGAGACAGGCCTATGTCTCTTCCAGAAGTCTCCCTTCTCTCCTCTTTCCCAATCTCGGTTTCATGGGAGAAGGCCTCTGGCTACAACTTCCTGTTTAGAAAGAGGAAAAAAGTACCGTATGTGTGTGGTTGGGCCTCCAACTCCAAGGGCAAGAGTGGAAAGGGGAAAAGGGGGCCTTTGTCATCAGGGTCAGAATCAGACATAGCTGGACAACTGAACAAGGCAAATGGAACAACCGATGTGCTCATGAATTGGCAAGATTAGCCTCAGGAAAAGAGATATCCCCACATTCTCCAGTTCTCAAGCTTGTTGTGTATTTCTGTGGACACATGAGGAAAGATCAGAACATGCTCCTTGCTAGCCTTAGAACACACAATGAGAAGGGAGCCAGTAGCCGCTGTGGAGGTGCTCGATCTTCCATACCACCCTGTGCCACGTGGGAGCCCACCACCCCTTGGTCCCTTACACATGGTGGCTTATGCCTGGCTTTCTTTTTCTTTCTTAGAGAAGGATTTTAACTGACCCTACACAAAGGAATGAAGGCAAGAAAGGTCAGGAAAAGTCAGGGACTATCCAGCACATCCAGGTCCCAACAAGTATGGATTCTGCTCCCCACCCGCAGTGGTTGAACTATTCAGATTCTTACTGCCTAGTTCCACTGGGCTGCAACCACTGACCATATTTTACACAATCATCATTCCAAATAACACCAAATTTAATACTTGTAACCATATCAAGGGATCCATCATTTTTACTCATTGAGACCTAGCTGGAATGGACTAGAAAAGAAGTAGTGTGAAATCAATCCAGAAAAGGAAGCACAAGCCAGATTGGAGTCAAGGGCCTTGAATGCCAGAAGAATAAATCCATACTTTACCCTAGAGGAGATGGGGAGCTACCGAATGGTTTTGATTCTTTCCCTAATGGCCTGGGAGGTTGCATAGGGTGCATAGAACTTTATAGGTAGAGCCTGAGATTCACCTGGGGAAGTGGGACTCTGCTACTGTCTGTATGGAGGCTGCAGGGAACATGAGCTCTCCAAATTGGCAGCAGTTGCTTGACCTTAGTTGATGGACCCCTTGCCCCAGGTGCTCAGGGGTCAGCTGCAGAGGCAGGATCCTTCCAGCCTCTGGACCCTGCTATTCAGAGTAAGGATCAGGCCACCTCAAGGTTAGGCAAAGCAGTGACCTATGGAGGTTCACTTGACCAGGTATCTCAATCATTGTGTCCCCAGGACCTCTGCACAACCTACTTTGTGCAGGAAGGCTCTTAGGACCCCAAGACTTAGAGTTTAGAGATCATCCTTTACAGATGGATAAACCAAGGCATTTGTCCTAGGAGAAGGCCTGGCTCTCCTCATGTTGTAGAAGAGCTGGGAAGGCCCTTGGAGCTCAGCCAGGCCCACCCTGGGGTCTTTCAGATGGGAATCTGAGTATTAGAGAGCTACACAACTTGCCCTAGGTGGCAGAAGTGGTCAGTGGCAGAACCAGTACCTAAAGGAGAGGTGGCCCCCACCCTTGCTGCAGTAACCAGCCTCCCTGACTCTTCTTTCTTCTTCCTCTAGATATGCAAAATGCCCACATCCAAGGGAGCATCTTGCTGGGATCTGTCGGTGCCTATTCACTTCAACCTTCAGCAGGACTGCGGCCACTTTGTGGCCTCAGTGCCCTCCAGCATGCTGCTGTCTCCCGAGGACCCACAGGATCAGGACTGCGCAGTGATGATCACGCGAGAGGTTCCCCACCAGACAGCCGCGGACTTTGTGCGGGACTCATCCTCCCGCCACTGGGCCGAGCCTGAGGCCTACGAGCGGCAGGTTTGCCTGCTGTTGCTGCAGCTGTGCCAGGGCCTAGAGAGCCTCAAGGAGCATGGCATCACACACCGGGCACTGTGCCTAGAGAACCTGCTGCTGGCACCCTGCCCAGGCATCTCCACAGGGGACCAGCCACTGCCCCGCCTCATCATCAGCAACTTCCTCCAGGCCAAGCAGCAGGCTCGGGGTAGCAGAGGCAGTGTAATAGATGAGCAGCAGAGGAGGACCCAGGCACGCCTGGCACCCGAGATCCTGGTAGCCACCCAGTATAAGAAGGTTGATGAGTTCCAGACAGGCATCCTCATCTACGAGCTGCTGCACCAGCCCAACCCCTTTGAGGAGCGGGCCCAGCTACAACAGCAGGACTACCGGGCCGATGACCTGCCCCCAGTACCTGCCCTGTCCCTCTACTCAGCCGGCCTGCAGCGACTGGCCCACCGACTGCTGGAGGCTGACCCCATCAAGCGGCTGCACATCACGGAGGCCAAGCGGGCCCTGCAGTGCCTGCTGTGGGGGCCCCGGCATGAGCTGCTGCAGGGCCCACTACAGAATTGGCTGCACATGAAGCGTGCCCTGCTCATGATGAAGCTGGCCGAGAAGGCCCTGGATGACCGGGCCACCGTGGAGCTGGAGGACTGGCTCTGCTGCCAGTATCTGGCCTCGGCAGAACCCAGTGCCCTGCTACAAACGCTGAGGCTGTTGCAGCCACTGTAACCACCCTGAGTGGGAGGGGACCACACATGCCTGGACATATGCATGGGGCCAGAGGGCACCTGGAGGGACACGCACACACACAGTCAGGGTGTGGGGGAACCACAGTTCTGTTGGAAGTAACATCCACTCTGGGGGTTGCAGACCCTTTCTTGCCCCATTACACCACCACAAAGCTCAAAGTAAGCCAGCAGCTGGTTTGGGATTGGCGGCATAGCATCCTTCTGTCCATCATGGGTGACACAGAGCTGGAGCCCCTGACCTGGGCACCTCCCAGGCCCCCAGAGCAGAAGGGACCTCTGTGACCTACCCCAGCCCTGCCTTTGGAGTGTTTGGTCGGTTGGTTTTTAAATGAAATTTTTATTTCATTCTACCTTTTAAATTAATGAGCCTTTATTTCCCCCCCTACCCCACTGAAAAGAGAAAAGAGAAGGGAAGGCAAAGCCTGGGCCAACTCTGGACCATCAGATAGCCTAGCACAGGATTGGCTGAGTCCAGAAGGTAGGGCTGCTTCTGCATCCTTAGCTCAAAACCCTTAGTCATCTGCCAGGGTAGAGGTGGGGGAGGTGAAGGGTAGCAGACTTCTTTGTCGGTCCTCTGGAGTCATTTTGTTTTACAGATGAGGAAACTGAGGCCCAGGTAGTTCACTTAGGTTTTAAGGATTCAAACCCAAGTCCCTTGCACTTCAAATATACCACATCACCCTGGATGTCGAAAGGGTTTGGGGGGAGGGAGGGAGAGAGCACGGTTCCAGTAAGCTCTGCTCCGAGGAGCACCTGGGCCCCCTCACCTTCTAGAAGCTCCAGGTCAGTCTATTGCACTTGAAGGGCAGCTGTGGGACAGAAGGCATCAGAAGTGCTTTCAGAAACAGTGGACCTGCATCATGGCTTTGGAGCCTGTGTGTATATCACCTCAGTGCCTCAGTTTCTTCATGTTCAAAAGAGATATGGGCTTGGATGAGGTGGTTTCTGAGGGCCTTCTCAGCGCTAACTGAGCCTGTGCTCATGGCTGGGTCACCTGTGTTTCTTCATTTCCACAAGGAAAGGCTTGGATGTCCCCGACCTGTGTCCTGGTCTGATAAATGGCCAGGCAGCCTCAGGATGGGCCCAAGACATGAGACAGGACCTTTCTGGTCCTAGCTCCAGACCCAGTGGAGCAGTTGGCAGCAGCTTTGCCAAGTTTTATTTACAGTCTGGTTCTGAAGGACCAACAAGTTCAGAGCAAGTCCTTCTCGTAGGATCCCCAGCTTCTACCTGAATTATCTGCCCCCTCCCAAGACTGGGGAGCTTGGTACCTTCAGAAGCAGCCCAGGGCTCTGAGGTGACTGGAACCACTCCCAGTTTGGGCTGGGCCTTCCCTGTGGCAAGAGGTATAGTAGAAGTCACCGATGAACTCCCTATTACTTTGCCCACAGCAGCTGCTCTAACCCTAGCCCTTTGTCAGGTCCCTAGTTCTGTACCCCACCTGCAATGGAGTCTCCCAGAGAAAGTGGGAGCCCCTCATCCCCAGTCCCCTCCTCTTCCCAGCCTTAAATCCTCTGAGACCTTCCCCACCATCAGAGGGGGAAATGCTGCCCCCAACCCCACTCTTCATCCAGCCTCTCACATCCTCCTCCTCCTATATCAAATATTGAATCAACTAATACCCACTTATTAAGCACCTACTGTGTGCCAGATGCTAGGGGTACAAGGAAAAACTGTGCCAAGTTACTTGCCTTTTATTGGAAAATGAAAATGTCCACAGATCTGTTAGCACAGAGAAAACTTCTCTATGGGAGTGGGGAAAGCATCTCTCCCCTCTTAACCCCTTCCCAATGCAGACATGTCCATGTTGTCTCTAAAACCGAGATCCACAGAAACCAACCTGACACAGCTACTTCCTCCAGTTGTGTGTCTGTTGTATTAGCTAATATCATATTCCTCCCCCCCACCCTTCCAGCTCATACACCTGTGCTTAGGTGCAAAGACCTGAATTCAATTTCTGCCTCTAACACAAGCTCAACAGTACCCTGGACATGTCATTTACTCTGCTCTAGGCACCTCCCCTCAGTCATAGATTGCTCTCATTTGAGATCATAGATTTCATCTCTGTGGGGAAACACTTGGTAATCAGAGCAAAAGAGGGATGGCCTCCACCCTCGCAATCCCCAGGAAGTCAGTCCTTGTGGGGCCCACTCCAGGGAATTCCTGCCTTAATGACCACCGAGGTGGCTGCCAGCGCTAAGTCTCATTCTCTGCCTTTAGAGAGAACCCAGAGGCTTGTCAGCAGGGGCATCTAAGCAGCCTGGCAGAGCCAGGCTTGGGCAAGCACCCCTTGCCTGGCGCCATTGTCTCCAGGAAACATGCCAGCCAGCCCCACATCTGCTCTCTATGTCTGCCTGGCAGTCCTTGGAACAGGATGTTTAATATCCCTGGGCCAGGCTGTGGAGGAAGTCCCCACCATGGCAACCAGATGCCCAAAGAAAGGAGCCAGGCTGCCCAGGTGACTGGGCATCCTGAACCTTCTACTGCTCCTGTACCTTGAAGCTAATTTGGGGCAGAGGAAAAGCTAGAGAAACCATAGTTCTTTGGAGTTATTTAGAATGTTGTTTTCACTTCACTGGATTCTGCTTTGGGGCTCAGGGTGGCATAGTGAGTAGGGATCTTGCCTCAGGACTAGAGCACCTGCATTCAAGTCCAACCTCAGACATTTGATAGCTATGTGACATTGAGGAAGTCATGTCTGACCACTAACTTCCTCTGTAAAGTGAGGGGGGTGGTGCATGAATGAACACTCCCCTGCCCCCACCCAGCCTAAAGCCTGGGCACCTTCAGTCATGGGGATTCTGTTCATACTTGTCTCCTCCAGCAGTTCCCAGAAGCCTCTGGGAGCCTTCCCCACTTGCTCCAGTCTGGGTAAGAAGGCTTCATTCCTCCCTCCTTGGAATGGCTCATCTGAATGTGGGGCCCTCACCCTAATCAGACAATCCAGTATGCTCCCAAGCGGGGGCCTTTTGTAGTTATCTCCCCAGGGCTCAGGCTCCTCGCATCATGTCAGAACAAAAACAGTGTTGTCTACTACATGCCTTTCCCTAGAGCTTATGTGCTAGGACATGGGACAGGAGGCCAAAAAGTACCCTCAGTGGCCCTCCAAGGTCCAGGCTTATCAGACAAGGCCAAACTGTCACATGCAGGTCTGCTGACTCAGGCCATGGTCCCTAATGAGTCATATGAGCTACAGACAATCTCAGAGCCCCCAATTGCCCTGGGATCTGTCAAAACACCCCTCCACATCTCCCAGGACAGAAGCCACATGGAGCCACCATCCAAGCAGTCAGTCACAGGTAAGTGGAGCTCTGGAGGGCCCGTTTGGCATTGGTTTGGGCCCCTGTTGTCTTAAGATGTGCCCAACTCATCCCAAAGCAGCTCCTCCCACCCTGCCTCCAGGTCTGGTGGCCAAGTGGGATTCTGGGGACCAGGACAGCACTACCTCTGTGGTCATGTGGAGAGCCATCCACTGGGCATGAACATGTTACCAATAGACAGTTCTATAGCCCCCAAGCAGTAGAAGATGCACCATCAAAAGGAAGCATGACCAACAGAGGAAGGTCAAACGTCAGATGGACAAGAATTCTGAGTCTGATGGTGATGGCCCCTGGGAAGGCCTCACACCCACAGCAGTCATGCAGGGGGAGAAGATGGAGAAGTGCTGGCACCGGGTGTGGGAGGGAGGATCCACACTGGGAGCTCACAGCTCACAGATGGGAGAAGGGGAAGAGACAAACAGGAACAGACCCTTTGACCTTCCCAGCACAAGAATTAAAAAGTCCCAACTAAAGGAACAAACCCAAGAGCTCCGCTGGGGGGCTGGTGCCTATCTTGGTGGCTGAGGCAGGAGGGCAACTGAGGCACAAGGTTCCTGGGAGCCCAGTTGGACCTCTCAGAGAGGAGGCTGTCTGTGGCAGCATCCCAGCACTGGTGCTCCTCACTTTCCACAACAGCGTGTGGACCATGGATCTGTGTGGAAGTCCACACTGGCAGCTGGCTGCTTCAGGGCTTTACCCGGCTGTGAGAGGAAAGACAGAAACCCCATTGTCCTGAGCCAGGAAAAAAGTCTCCTTGGTTCTTGGGTAGGGAGAAGTAAGGAAGTCCTGAGAGGCCCCCACTGGACATTTCATGGTGCATATTCCCATACACCTCAGTCCATCTCTGATGGCTAAACTGTAAGACATGTAATGGTTATTTTGGTAACAGTCAAATAGCTCTGGGCTGGGGGTTCCTCCAGTCATTGAATCCCTCATGTAGATGCTGTGAGGGTGAGACAAAGTCAGAGCAGGAGATCTGGGCATTGTCCTTCCCACTGCTCAGGCCCATTCCTGGCCCCTTCTCAGGGCTATGTGGATAGACAAAGGCTGAGCAGGTTCAGCAGCAAATTTCCAGGCCCCCGACCAGATTCCACATCTCAGATCATCCAAAGGAACAAGCAAACATCAGCTTCACAGGCATGAGCTTCCTCTCCAAGCCCTTAATAGGTGCTTCTTGATTGGTTGACTGGTAGAATGATTGACAGGAAACTCTCAGGTATCTGCCCAAGGGCTCTAGCTACTTTGGTCCCAAGGGCTCTCACTAAAGGGCACATCTGATGCTGTCACTTCCCTATTCAAGAAGCCTGTATCTTCCTCTTAAATATAAATTCAAACTCCTCTGCTTGGTAGTTAAGGTCCAGGTCCATCTGGTATTCCAGCCTAACTTTCCAAACCTGACTCCAATCATACCCACTACACTCTGACCATTCTGACCGACTGGTTCTGGGTAGGTGATGTTCTCCATCCTGCCTCTATACCAAGCTGTCTCCCATTCCTGGAGTGCCACATCTACCTCTTGGTGTCCCTCTTTTACTTTAAAAAAAAAATTGTTTTCAGTTCCAAATTCTCTCCTTCCATCCCATCCCACACCCATGGAGAAAGCAAGAAATATGTACATGCACACAAAATGAAGTGAGAAAATTGCTTTGATTTGCACTCAGAATCCATTCGTTCTCTTTCTGTAGAGGGAAGGTATTGTTCATAATTAGTCCTATGGAACTGCGGGGGATCATTGGGTTGGTTAGTGTTACCAAGTCTTTCACAGTCGATTATCATCACCATAACATTGTTACAATGTAGATCATTCTGGTTCTGCTCCCTTTGCTTTGCATTAGTTCTTACAAGTCTTCCCAGGTTTCTCTGAAATCATCCCCCTTGTCATTTTTTACAGCATAATTGTATCCCATCCCAACTATATGCCACAACCTCTGCCTCTTTTCAAGTCTCAACTCAAGCACTGTCTCTTTCAAGAAGTATTTTCCTGATGCCCCCCCACCCCATTCTTGGGAAGTCGTGTTGTATCTATCATGCCTCTATCTTATTGTGTGGTGATGTGTCAGCCACATGGTAGCCTTTCCCGGGGCATAGGCCAGGTTCTGGGCTGGCTCACTCCTATCTGTCCTGCCCCTCCCCCCAGAGAAGGATGTCCACCATGCAGCGTTAGCCCCCTCTAGTATTCTTTCCATTTACATAGGATCAATCACCTGCAATAATCCACTATTTACTTTTTGAAAGAAAGTTTTTAATCAAGTCAAACATTAATTGAAGACCAATTTATTACATGCCAGGGACTGTGCTATGAATTGAGGATCCAAAGACAGAGAGATCCTGCCCCCACGGTGCTTCTGATCTAACAAATATCTTCCGTTTCTACATTACCAAAATTTCCCCTTATATCCCTCTACTCTCTCTCACAGAAAACCATCTCTTAGAACAAGTTTCATTTTAAAGAAGAAGGAAGAGTTTTAGCCTCTGAAGTTCTAAAAAGTTACATGCAGATGAGTGATGGGACCATAACTCTCAGCATTCAGGTATTTTTCCATCCTCAGAAATGTGCTCTCAGTTCTCTGCTCAGTCCTTCTACTGATCTGGTCTCACCTTAAACTAAAAAGTTGTATTTCTTTACACATGGATTCTAACAGTTTTTCACACACAAAAGCTTTTTTCCTTGTAGGTGGAGTGGGATAGTTTAGACAATTCCAGTTTTGTTGTCCTCATAGTCTGGAGCAAGCCAGACAAAGGCCTTCTTCCAGCAGGTTGGATCACTGTGTTGAACCTGGTCCCACTGATGTCCTACAACTTCTCTAGCGCCTGCTTGATCTGATGCTTGTTGGCTTTCACATCCACAGTGAACACTAGGGTGTTCTTAGCCTCAGTCTTCTTCATAGCAGACTCAGTGGTCAAGGGAAGCTTACTCCAAGGGGTACTTTCTGCGGGTTTGGGGGCTGCTATTCAAGTCTTGGTGTCTTGGTCATCAGAAGGTGGGTGATTGATGTTCTGATCTTTTTGTGGCTACAGACACTCTTTAACACCAACTTCTTGGCCTTCGACGTGGCTTCTGTCTTGGGGAGGGGGAGGGCAACCACTGACTTCTTCACCTTCAGTGCCATCTTGGCACTTGTTTCTTTTCACAGTCAAACTATTTACATAAATAAGGGCGGTACTTAATATCCTTCACAGGTTCATTTAATCCTTTTCCTTCACTAGAAGGTTGATTTTCTTCCTCTTTCTTTTTAAAAATTGATTATTTATTTTAACATACTTTTCTTTTTAAAATTTGAATTCCAAATTCTCTCCCTCCCTCCCACAATTCCCCCACCCACTGAGAAAGCAAGCAAAATGATATCCATTATACATGTGAAATCACACAAAACCTTTTTCCATATTTGTCATATTGCCTAAAAAAGAGAGAAAGTTATACTTCAATTTGCACTCAGTTCACCAGTTGTTTCTCTGAAGGCAGGTAGCAACTTTTTTTTTGAAATCATGAATGCTTTGGAATTTTGTTGTATTGATCAGAGAGTAGCCAAGTCTTTCACAGCTGATCATTGTTACAATGTTGCTGTTACTGTGTATAATGATCTCCTGGTTCTGCTCTCTTCACTTTGCATCAGTTCATATAGGTCTTGTCATGTTTTGTTTTGTTTTTTCTGAAATCACCCCCTTCATCATTTCTTACAGAACAGTAATATTTTATCACAATCAGATGCCACAACTTGTTCATTCTTTCCCCAATTGATGAGAATCCCATTAATTTCCAATTCTTGGCACTACAGGAAAAAGAAGTTGCTGTAAGTATTTTTGTACCTGTAGTTCCTTTTCCTTTTATCTTTTTGAGGTACACATCTAGTAGTGGTATGGACAATTTTATAGGCCTTTGCACATAGTTCCAAATTGTATCTAGAATGATTGGATGAGTTCATAACTCCACCAATTTATTAGTATATAGTTTTTCCCTTAACCCCTTCAGCATTTGTCATTTCTGATAAGTTCAATTTAGTACCTCAGAGTTGTTTTCATTTGCATCTGAGTAGTTATTTAGATCATTTTTTCATATGACTATAAATAATTTTGATTTCTTCTTCTGAAAGCTTCCTGTTCATATCCTTTGAGCATTTATCAATTAAGGAATGAGTATTATTTTTATAAATGTGTCTCGCTTCCCTAAATATTTTCAAAATGAGATGTTTATCAGAGAAACTGGCTATGAGCATTTTTATATTATTTCACTGTCTATGGCACTTTTTAGCATAATGTTTCCCTGATTGTCCCTTTTAATTAGGTCTATTTTTGCTTTTTGCTTTATTGATATCATTATTGCTACCTCTGCCTTTTTTTATTTCAGCTGAAATATATTAGATTCTGCCCTAGCCCTTTATTTTAATTCTGAGTGTCTTTCTGTCTCCAATGTCATATAAACAACATATTGTTGGATTCTGGTTTCTGATCCATTCTGCTCTCTGCTTGAGTTCTATGGCTGAGTTCATCCTATTCGGTTATGATTTCTAATTGCATATTTCCCTCCACCTTATTTTTTCATGTTTATCCTTCTCTCTCTTTATCTTGTCCTTTCTCAAAATTCTGTGTTGCTTCTAACCATTGATTCCCTTAATCTGTTCTCCCTTTTATCGTCTCCCTCCCAAATCTTTTTCCCCATTGAGGCAAATAGATTTCTATACCCAATTGAATGTGTAAATATGCATTCTTCCCTCTTTGAACCAATTCTGATGAGAGTGACATTCGAGCATTGCCCCTCCATTTTATCTTTCACTGTAAAAGGTCTTCCTTGAATACCCTTTTTTGTGCTAATTTTCTCTGCTTCTCCCTTTCCCCTTTTCCCAGTGCATCACTCTTTCACCCCTTAATTTTTTGGGGAAGGGAGGTAATTCCAACATAATTGACTCACACTCATGCCCTCTGTCTATGTAGACTCTTACTAACAGTGCTAAAAATGATAAAGTTCTTGGGAGCTGCATGTATCATTTTCCCACATAGGATCATAAACAGTTGAACTTTAAGTCCTTTATGATTTATCCTTCATTTGCCTTTTTATGCTTCTCTCTAGAGTTGTGTTGGAATGTCACATTTTCTATTCATCTCTTGTCTTTTCATCAAGGATGTAATCCTAGCTCCTTTGACCTCTTGTTGGCTACGACATTCCAAAATCTGACTCAAGGCATTGTTTAGAAGTTGTTTGGAAGGGAATGTGTGGAGAGTTCAGGAGTTAATCCACCCCTTTTCCCTTTTCAACAACCAAACTTCACACATGAAAGGGTCAGAATCTTATAGTATCTTTAGATCTGTCAATGTGTTGTATAATCCCCAAAGAATATCACCCCCTTGGAAGCAGTGTCTGCCTTGCACAAAGGAAAACTAAGGCCCAGAGAGCTTGAAATGACTCACCCAAAGTCACAAAGTGGGATTTGAACCCAAGTCCTCAGACTCCATCTTCAGGACCCTTAATACTAACATAAAGGACAATAGATGTTTGCCCCTATTTTGACCCTCTCTCCAGCACTACCTGTGCTTTCCCTGGCAAGGAAAAAACAGCTCATTTAGGGTTAAAATCACAAGCAGGTCGCCCCCTTGCCCCTTACAATCAGCTCTACCACTGGTCAAGATGGTCCCTACAAGCTAGCTGACCCATGAATGTCTCAGCTCACCCACAGCACTCAGTAGTCAGGATTTGCCTTCCCTCTGCAGGTGCACCACCTAGTGGCAAGAAGAGGTAACTCCATGCCTCCTGGATGGCACTAGGCTAGTGTGTAGCCGATGGGGAGCTGAGGTCAGTGACAGTCACAGTAAAGATCCAGGTTCAAATCTGTCTGACCCAGCCTGGAAGTCATTTACCCAACAGTCATGTCAAGCCAACAATCATATGTTGGGCACTTTCCACGTGCCAGCTGTGGTATTTAGTGTTGGGAGTAGAAAAAAAGCCAAAAGAAAACCATCCCTGCCTTCAAGGTGATTTCACTCCTGTCGGGGCAGGGCAGCACCAGGAATGGTCAGAAAGTTAGACTCCAAGCCAGGAGTGAAGTGATGGATGACTCTCCTGGGCCCTACCTCAGAAATTGGGGCTCCAGAAATTGAAACAGTAATGCTTTATTGGTGGAGTTGTGAACTAATCCAACCATGCTGAAGAGCAGTTTGGAACTATGACCAAAGGGCTATACAATTGTGTATGTTTGTCCTTCATTGCTGAAGAAGACCATGCCATCAGAGAAATAATGACATGACTTGCACTTGACTTTGTTTTGAGTGAGGGAGGGCTGTGCAGGTCACCAGCCTCACTTCTCCTCCAGAGCCATCTGAATCCAGTGACCAGATATTCATCAGGATGACTGGAGATGACCCAGGATGAGGCAGTTGGGGTTAAGGGACTTGCCCAAGGTCACACAGCTAGTGAGTGTCAAGTGTCTGAGGTTAGATTTGAATTCAGGTCCTCCTGACTCCTGCACTGGTACTCTATCCATTAGACCACCTCACTGCCCCTATATAATTGTACATACCCTTTGACCTAGTCACTTCTACGGCTGTATCTCAAAGAGATCATAAAAATGGGAAAAGGACCCACATGTGCAAAAGTATTTGTAGGAGCTTTTTGTGGTGGCCAAGAATTGGAAGTTGAAGAGGGAATGACTGAACAAGTTGTGCTATGTGAATATAATAGAATACTATTGTGTTATAAAAAATGACAAACAGGCAGACTTCAGAAAAAACCTGGATAGACTTATATGAGCTGATGCTGAGTGAAATGAGCAGAACCAGGAGAACACTGTACACAGTAACATTAACATTGTGCGATGACCAACTTTGATAGACTTGACTCTTTTCAGCAATGCAAGGATCTAAGACAACCCAAAGACACAGGATGAAAAATGCTGCCCACATCCAGAGAAAGAACTTGGGAGTCTGAACGCAGATGGAAGTAGACTATTTGTTCTCTCTTTTTCTTCTTGTAGTTTCTTCTTTTTCTTGGTTTCTGGGTTGGTTATAATTCTTCACAACATGATTACTGTAAAAATATGTCTAATATGAATGTATACATATACCATATATCAGATTGCATGTCATTTTGAGGAAGGGAAAGGGGAGGGAGGGGGAGAAAATTTAAAACTCAAAATCTTATGGAAGTGAATGCTGAAAACCGAAAACAAATAAATAAATAACAAGAAACGGGGGCTCCAGGAGGGACTCAGCAATGGCACAAAGGGACCAGACAAGGATGCTCCAAGGTGAGGTGGCCAGGAATGGGAGGGAACTTGATGGGTGAGAAGGAAATGGAGGTGCAATGGAGAGGTCCAGGGAGTCAGAATCAGAATTAGAAAGAGGGAAGAGATAGAGTAGTATTAGAGATACACGTTATGTTATATAGCAACTGATGTTACATTACATATGGTACATCCTAAATTTACAGGCTAAGAGGCAGCTCTCCAACACAATTACAGAAAAGGAGCTGTATTGCCTTGGTAGTGGGAATAAGCCATCTCACAGACAGGCTAGACCAAGGTCAGGAGAACTGATAGACCTCAAACACATCAGGGAGTTGGGGGGGGGTCTACCCCAATCATGTGAAGATGTCCCCCAGCAGAATGGTCGGCTGATTCCAGTGGCAATGAAGGTAGCTAGAAAGGCACTATGGATCAGACATCAAAGACTTCAAAGTCACCTATCTCCAGCCATCTTGACTTTTGTGCTGCCACATGACTTCCATGACTCTGGGAGAGCAAGGCTGATGATCTCACAGCTCTGTCTCACTTAAATCCAATTCACAGCAAAACTCAAGACGTGACGCCATGACATCATTGATCCTCTTTAAAAAACAAAAGACAAGCAGCAAGATCGGCCATATGTATCAGAGGCAGACTTGAAAACAGGTCTTCCATGACTCTCCATCCACTAGGCTACACTGCCCCTTCATTCTTCATGCAGCTGATATAGTAATTACTGGAGAAGAACCTGAGCCTGATGACTTTGCACAGCCCTCCCTCACTCAAACCAAAGTCAACTGCAAGTCATGTGATTTCCCTCTTCGAAAACAAAGAACATCTAGTAACTGCCAAACAGGAGAACGAGGCTTAAAGTGGCACAGCCTCGTCTGAGTGAAGCCCTGGCTCTTCCTCAGTTTCTTCCCTTTTAATGACATGGACTAGAAGGTTTCAGAATTATAAAGAATGAGGATGGCCCCAAAGGAGAAGAATGAGGACATCCCTCCTACATACATGTGCACGTGTAGGTGTGCGTGTGCAGGAGTGCCTGAGGGCACACACAGTCCTTACAGAGGTGATGTCTATGAGTGGGGAACATTGTTTTTCATGCATTGATTTTTTGTTTCTTTTAAAAATATTCTGTTATAAAGAATGGCTCTCTGGGAGGGGAAAAAGGAGAGAGACAGAAATGTAGGCAATGTGAAACAAAAAAAAACAATAAAAATGTATTTTAAAAATAATAAATGGTAGAAATTTGTAGGAATCATTGAAGCAACCACCTCCATCCCCTCCCCCCTGCCTTTGCCCATCTGCAGTCCTGTGACACTCTCATTGTACTCCAGCGTTCTCACGGCTCACCAACATCCAAGTTATTTCATGCTCATCTTAGTCTTAAACATCTTGTGTAACTCTTTTCTAGCAAGACACAGCTGCACAGTTCACCATTGCCAGCCTTGGATAATAATTACCTTGGTGAAGCCAGTTTGCAAAAAGACCCATCAGTATTCAGCAGATGCAGATCTGGCTGCCAGTGGAAAGGTGCCTGTATGGTGTTGTCAAGCCTTCCAACAGCCTTCAGGGTGCTGCTGTGGAGGTAACAACATGCCCAGACCCTGATCACTGTTGTTTCCTGCTTTTTTGGCAAAATCCAAGGAGGGCGACGGTCCTTGTGATATCTCCCCACCCACCCAGGTCCTAACCCTGGATGTTTTTTCTGCTAATTGCAACAGAAAGAACATCTGGAAGATAGAGTGAGAGGAAGAGGGAGAACCTCAAAACATTCCCCTCAAAAGTAATAACTAGAAGTGTGTGTGTGTGTGTGTGTGTGTGTGTGTGTGTGTGTGTGTGTGTGTCCATAAGGGTTAGGAGCTCTGCTTGCTGCCTTCTCCATGGTAGGGATCCTGAGGATGTGTGATAGAAGTTATTGCTTCCCGAATCAGTGTGCACAGGTTTATACTGTCACTATTTTCTGCCCACTCAGTGAAAAGCCTTTTAATTGGCTGCTGATCCAGAACCAAGTGTTCTTTCCAGAGAGTGAGAGAGGGAGGGTGTGCTGTAAGCTTGACTTTCCCCATGGCCCCCGTGGGGCCTTGAACTCATGGCTCTTCTATTTCTTTACCTGTTTGTGTTTATTCTTTAGGTTCTTAGATCAGGAGTGGGGAATCTTTAGCCTGCAGGTCACATGTAGCCCTCTAGGCCTTCATGTGCAGCCCTTTGACTGACTTCACAGAACAAATCCCCTTCATAAAAGAATTTGTTTTGTAAAACTTGAACTCAAAGGACTGTACCCCAGGACCTAGAAGGCCTTGAGGCTGCAGCTTCCCTACCCCTGTCTTAACTAAACCAGTGTTGGAGTTGGGACAGCCTAGGCTATGTCATTGTGAGCTTTAAAAGGTTGGCAAAGGCAAGCCAGGTTCAGGATGAACTAGAATCAGCTCCAGAGTTTGGGTAGCTAAGACTGAGCAGTGACTGAAGGATCTGAGCATCTCCTTGGCCCCTCCCCTCTGCCCCTGTTCACTTTACTATTCTCAAAGAAACCTCCCAAGGGATCTGAACTGTTCCAGGAATTCACTTACTTCCCTTTACCTTTTCTGATAAAGCAGGTCAGGCCTTGATAAATGTTGGCTAATTCCCTGACTGTCCAAAAACATACTGCCTCCTTTGGGCTGGTAAATGCTACAGAAAAGGCACCTCCTTTCCCATGGAATACTTGAAGTATCCTCTGGCTCCTTCTAAACACCCGTTTTCCCTTCCTTTTCCAGCCAGCCCAGGTGCCATACCTGATCTGCCCCCAAACTGCTCAGACAATGGAGAGGCTGGAGATGTGGCAGCCCCTCAGGTCTAACCCTAACCCTACTACTACTACCAAACACCCTGGGCCCTACCACCCAGCAAACTGGGAGCCAGATGGCACTTGAGAGTGAGAGCCGAGGAAATGTGTAGGAAAGCCCAGGCTGAAGGAGCTGTGTTGAAAAGCCTTCATCTTCCCTTCTAAAGGGGGAGGGGCAGGGAATCTTGGTGATGTTTACCAGAAAGGCAGCTGTGACAGCGTCATAACTACTGACCCCCAACTTTGCAATTCTCCACCTCCCCTCCCCCACTGGGATTTGCCCATTTCATTTCTAAAACCTGTGTGAAAAGGGTTCTATGACCCATCGACAACTTCCTTGAGTAACACCATGAGGAGGAAACAGGAAGGCCTTGTGGAGGCTTCTGATTTACAGTCATACAAGGGACAGAGGGAGTGAAAGGGAAAGGTGCCTACCATGTACCAGACTCTGCGCTAAACACTTTCCCTTACAACAACCCGGCCAGGTCAACGCTATTAATATCCCCATTTCACTGTGCAGGAAATGGAGGAAGCGTAACTGATTTCCTCAGGGTCACTGGGCACTAGGAAGTGTCTGAGATGGGACTTGACCTCAGTCAGGTCTTCCTGACTCCAGACCCAGAGTTCCATCTGCTTTCCCACTTCTGTGGGAGGTTATAAGAGAAACAAAGATCTCCCCTTCTAAGGCACGGATCTTTTATTATAAATAAAAGCACTTGAATATTCAAATTGCAAATTTAGAAATTAGAAATCACTTAAACTAAGTACACATAACACAAATGGCTAAAGTGCCAAGGTGATAATTGCAACAAGCTTTATTTCTGTGCTCTCTGTAGTTTAACTTCAACCAGTATATTAAATTGAGCCTTTGAAACGCCAAGCAACAAAACACTGCAGCACCAAGCCAGCCCACCCACTCCTCTTTAGGACAGTTGTCCTTGTAAGAGGGGAAATGTTTTCACTTAAACTATTTGGGCATTTTTATTCTTAAATATCATTTCCTTTTCCCCCAGTTACATTTAAAGACAATCTTAGCATTTGTTTTTTAACAACATTCTGAGTTCCAAATTTTCTCCTTCCTTCACCTCCCCCCTTCCTGAGACAGTGAGCAAAATGACTGAGGTTAGACATGTTCAGTCATGCAAAGCATTCCCATCTTAGTCATGTTGAGAAAGACACAGGTCCAAAGGGAGGAAAACCACGAAAAAAATGAAGTGAAAAAGAGTCTGCTTCCATCTGCATTCAGACTCCATCAGCTCTTTCTCTGGAGATAGCATTTTTCATCGTGAGTTATCTTCATTGCGTTGGTGAGAAGGGCTAAATCACTCTCGGTTGATCATTGTACAAGGTTGCTGTTACTATACACAATGTTCTCCTAGTTCTGCTCATTTCACTTTGCATCAGTTCAGATGAGTCTTCCCAGGTTTTTCTGAAATCAGCCTCCTCCTCATTTCACAGTAATATTCCATCACAACCATACCCCACAGCTTGTTCCTAAGGAGGGGCATCCTCCTAATGACCCTGGATGGCTTCAGCAGCCTACACCCATTTTATCTAGCTTGACTGTACTACTGCAATTAGAGCTCATTAAAGGCATGTTCAGTGGCAAAGGATCATACTAAGTGCTCAGGATATACAGATAAAAACTATCCCTGCCCCAGATCAGCTTACACTCTTTTTGGGAGATGGCTCTGGGAACCAGGTGATCAAATAGGTCCAAAGGAAATTGAGAGGGGACCAGGTACTGAGAAGGGAGGAAGGCACTGGAGCTGAGCCTTGAAGGAGGCAGGAGAGCACTCCTGATATGGGAGAGCAAAGCAGGAAGGGCAATGCCAAGGCCAGGCACCAACAGAAGGTGATGTGAAGGGGAGACTGGCCAGGGAGTCTGGGCACTGAACTGGCATGCCTGGAAAGTTCCTTGGTACAGGGATGTGAGGAATAGGGGTGAGGCTAGCAAGACCACAGAGGGTTCTAGGGTTCTGGATCATTTACAGAGCCCTTTAATATGACCTCATTTGATCCTCACAACAACTCTGCTGTTTTACAGATGAGGCAGACTGACCGTAACCCTAAATGCCCAACTTAAGGATGGTGGAGATCCTGTCCATCTAGAATCTATTCCGAGCACCGCTTGGATGCAGTGTCCTTGGACAGGGCGAGCTTTCCCCAAGGGCACCGACTGAGCCAAGGGCTCCCAAAATCAGAGGAGGAACAGAAACTACCCAAGACGTTTTTAACTGGTTCCCAGGGGCCTCAGAGGGGCTGGGTTCTTCACGAGGTTTACATTTTTACCGTTACATTTCAATCACCATCCTCATCCCTGGCCCCATCTGCGCAGACGGCCCCTGGGGCCCCCCACAACCAGGAAGCACACCTGGGTTCAAACCCTCCGGCACTTGGCCACAGGAGCTTGGCTTACCTCGGTTTGCTCCTCAGTGAAATGGGAATAATGCCCAGAGACATCACGAGGGGGCGGGGCAGACGAGGAGGCTAACTGCGCCTGCGTGACATTAGCCGTTAATTGAGACTAGGGTTCCTTTCCTCTGCGAGCACAGTCCCCTGATGCGCACGCAGCTTCCTCTCCATGGGGGCGGAGTCTGAGGGGTGGAGGAAGAAAGAACCAAGGAGGGGCGTGGCCCCTAACCTGCGCCCATGAGCCATTGAACCCCAGACCCCGCCTTAAGAGAATTTTGATTCACGGTCTCATCTCGCCCCGCCCTCCTCACGTCCCTGCTCTTGATTGGACAATTTATAGCCCACGTGACGGCTATCCAAATGCTCATTGGCTCACTATCCCTCTCTATGATGAGAGATCGCGTGATTAGGGCTGGGGCCTCTGATTGGCTGGCTGCTGCTCCCTATAACAAAGGGAGGGTGTGTGTTGGGGGGGATTAAGGTTACGCCACCCCGCCCCCCTCTCAGGCTCGAGCTCTGATTGGATGTGACTCGTGTCAGTCACGCCAAGGAAGGGATCATGTACCCTAAGCGAGACTTCCGGGCTCTAGTCTCTTGGCCAGACTGGAAGCTATGTAACTTTACCTAGGCAGGTCCCCCCGATCATCTACAGTCTGTCAAGCCCCGAGCTTTAGGGCCCCCCTCAATGTGCTAGCTCTGGGGATTCAAAGAAAGGCAAAAATGGGGTCTGGGCCCTGAAGAGCTTCCAGGCCAAGGGGGGACACATGTGCAGAAGAGAAGCATGTGGGACCAGGCAAAGGCTCGGAGGCAGGATCCAGATCTGGCAGCAACCCCAGACCCACATCCCAGGGAAGGGCAAGAGGAAAGAGTGGAAGGTCGTCCACAAAGGAGCCAGTACGAGATGTACTGCAGTGGACGGGGCTCCAGCTCTGGAGTCCAGGCCCTTCCTCTGATGCTCACCCCTGGGGGCAGCCTTGGGCGGGCTTCTTCTCCCCAGGCCTCAGTTTCCTCCCAAAGCCCCCAAGTCACAGGTAGCCCTGAGCCCAGGGATTCCCTAAGCCAGTGAGGTCCTTGCAGGCTGATCACCAAGCCCCTGTTGGGGGGGTGACCTGGCTCAGGACGTGGTCCGGGCTGGTGTCCCAAGGATGTGTCATCTATCCACCTCGTGGCCCCAGTGAGTTGTCTCATGCAGGTTCATGGCCACGTCAGACCATTCACCAGGTCTGAGGTTGGAGGACAACCCGGGGGGGAAGGTTCAGCTGACAGACAGGACATTCTGTCCTTGGGGGCAGCGACAGAGGTGACACCTCATCTTTCATCCCATCCCCACAGATAAGGATGGAGAAGAGGATGAGGAGAATTGCAGGGGGCCGAGCCTGAGGACACCAGAGCCCCCATGGACACTCCTGAGTTACCAGTGTGTTACAAAAGCTTCTGAGGGTGGAAAGCCTGAGCCAAAGAGGGAAGAGGAGGGAGCTCTGGCTGCTCCTGGAGGTCACCCCTGCCCCCCATCTGATGTAATGGACTGTCACTGGCCCCAGGGTAGGCAGATGTCCAGCCTCTTCTCCTCTAACAGAGGCAGAGAAGCAGGAGGTCGGGACTATTCTCTCCAGAGAGAGAGGGGACCAGGCTGCAGTGGTAATCTATCAGCTTCCTTAAACGTCCAGGGATGCAATGGAGTGGCCAGCTTCTCTCATGTTGTCTTCTTCCCAGTCCTTTCCTTCCTGCCATCACTCATCTTCCTTCTCAAACAGAGGGGCCCCAAGAGGCTGATGTTCCCCTCCTGAAGCTCACCCAGGCGCAGGGCACAGATCTGTCAGTATGGACAGAGTTCCACATCCATGGGTATACTGGAGGTCAAAAGAGACGCCAATGGGGGTCTCCCAATTGTCCTTCTCAGTGAGTTGCACTGCCCGTACACAGGCAAATCCTCCAAAGGCACAGGGGCTGTTGGGCCAGGACAGAGCTAGAATACAAAGAAACACCCCACAGGTGCCTAATGACTGAAGTTCTCTGCACATGTGTGTGCCTCATGGTCATGTACTTAGGACTCAACACCCTCTTCCCAGGGATTCTGTATATGTGTGTGTGTGTGTGTGTGTGTGTGTGTGTGTGTGTGTGTGTGTGTCTGCATTCACGCACACCCACCCAAGAGCACAAGGCAAAAGAGGGTGCTCCCAGACTAGGCAGAAAGGCTTCCTAACTACTGATTTTGTTACACCTTCTCAGTAAATACTCATAAAAAGCTAATGAGTGTTTGCTGGTTGATAAGTAAGGGGCAGCACACGTTGGGGACTTGGGAACTACAGGGTTAGGCAGCCATCCCCACCCTCCAGACTTCAAACTGCCATGGAAATGGGAGTTGGGGGCAGGTGCAGAAAATGGAAACTAGGACAGGTCACATGAGACGACCACAAAAGTGGAACCAGAATGATGTGAGGAGAGCTGGCTGGTCCTCAGTAGGAGTGGAGGTTGGAGAGACAATCCAAGAGGTTATCCCACTGGGATGAGAGGAAGAAAAGGCTCTAGAAGGATGGGGGCTTCAGCCTGGGAGACAGAACCAGCCTGCTCACTGAAAAGGGGTCTTGCCAGACTTGAGGCCAAGGCCAAGTCTAGTAAGATACCATTGCTGGGGCAGATGGGACATCTAGACTCAATCCCCTCAGTGAGCACAGTGAGGATAAAGCAGGTGTGGGTTATCAGCAGCCATCTGCAAAAGGTCTAATGATTTCTCTGAGGACTCAGCAGAAGTCCTCTCAAAATGCAGCTTCTTTGGGGGCACAACCAAGATGGTGGAGTAGAAGGGCAGACCTGTAGAAGCTCCCCACCATATCCCATAAAATACCTGTAAAAAATGACTCTAAAGAAATTCTAGAGCAGCAGAATCCACAAAATGACAGAGTAAAAGAGATTTCCAGTCCAAGGTAGCCTGGAAGGCCAACAGGAAAGGTCTGTTGCACCTCATGCAGAGTGGAGCACTGCCCAGCCCACAGAGCACAGCACAACCTTGGCCTGGTGCAACAGGGACAGGACTGGAGCAGGCCTCAGGGTATGCAAAATCCCTGACAGCAGCTGCAGTTCCCAGATCCCTCAACCCACAAATGCCAAAGGCAACTACAACGGTCAGTGAAAAAGCTCTTTCACCTGGGTGATAGGGGAAGGTGAAAGGGTGGTGGCAGTTGCTGCGGTACAGTATTCATTTTAGGAGCCCTCAGCCTAAAGCCCCTGGGGGAATTGTGCAGCTGATCTGAATCTCAGCCCTGAGTGACTCTCTTGGAGTGAGGAGGAGTGCTGGCTAGTGGAGCTGCTAGAGGCTCTGGAGAGGGAATTCTACTCACAGATCCTGGGCAGAAAAAGAGTGCATGTGGTTTCTCCCAGACCAGAGCACAGGCCAGGAGAGGAGTAAACTCTCCCTTCATTGTGCCACCTTGGAGGAACTGAGAACTTACAGGTCCCTAGATTATATACTCCACTTGACAAAGGACTCAAAAGTCAAGTAACTGACTGGGAAAATGCCCAAAAAAGGGGAAAAAAATAAGACCATAGAAGGCTACTTTCTTGGTGAAGAGGTATTTTCTTTCATCCTTTTGGATGAGGAAGAACAATATATGCCATCAGAGGAAGACATAAAAGTCAAGGCTTTTGCATCCCAAACCTCCAAAGTAAATATGCAATGGTCTCAGTCTATGGAAGAGCTCAAAAAGGACTTTGAAAATCAAGTAAGAGAAGTGGAGGAAAAATTGGGAAAAGAAATGAGAGCAATGCAAGAAAATCATGAAAAGTGAGACAACAGCCTGCTAAAGGAGACCCAAAAAAATGCTGAAGAAAATAATACCTTTAAAAATAGGCTAACTCAATTGGCAAAAGAGGTCCAAAAAAGCCAATGAGGAGAAGAATGCTTTAAAAAGCAGAATTAGCCCAATGGAAAAGGAAGTTCAAAAGCTCACTGAAGAAAATAGTTCTTTAAAAATTAGAATGGAGCAGATGGAAGCTAATGACTTTATGAGAAATAGAAAAATTACAAAACAAAACCAAACAATGAAAAAATAGATTACAATGTGAAATATCTCATTGGAAAAAACAACTGACCTGGAAAATAGATTCAGGAGAGAAAACTTAAAAATTATGGGACTAGCTGAAAACCTTGATCAAAAAAAGAGCCTAGATATCACCTTTCATGAAATTATCAAGGAAAACTGCCCTGAGATTCTAGAACCAGGGGGCAAAATAAATATTGAAAGAATCCACCAGTCACCTCCTGAAAGAGAAACTCCTAGTAGCCAAATTCCAGAGTTCCCAGGTCAAGGAGAAAATATTGAAAGCAGCTAGAAAGAAACAATTTGAGTATTGTGGAAATACAATCAGGATAACACAAGATGTAGCAGCTTCTACATTAAGGGATTGAAGGGCTTGGAATATGATATTCCAGAAAACAAAGGAACTAGGATTAAAACCAAGAATCACCTACCTAGCAAAACTGAGTATAATACTTCAGGGGAAAATATGGTCATTCAATGAAAGAGAGGACTTTCAAGCATTCTTGATGAAAAGATCAGAGCTGCAAAGAAAGTTTGATTTTTAAAAACAAGCATCAAGAGAAGCATGAAAAAGTAAACAGGAAAGAGAAATCATAAGGGACTTACTAAAGTTGAACTGTTTACATTCCTACATGGAAAAACAATATTTGTAACTCTTGAAACTATTTTTAGTAACTGGGTAGTTGATGGGATTATACACACATATACACACACACACACACACACACATACACATAAACACAGAGGGAGAGAGAGAGAACAAGCACAGGGTGATTTGAATAGGAAAGGATCATATGTAAAAAAATGAAATTAATGGGTGAGAGAGCAATATATAGGGAGTAGAAAGGGAGAAATGGAATGGAGCAAATTATCTCTCATAGAAGAGGCAAGAAAAAGACTTTTCAATGGAAGGAAAAAGGGAGGAGATGAGAGGGAAAAAGTGAAGCTTTCTCTCATCATATTTGGCTTAATGAAGGAATAACATGCACGCTCAATTTGATCTGAAAATCTATTTTACACCACAGGAAAGTAGCAGAGAAGTATAAGTGGGGTGGGGGGAATGATAGAAGGGAGGCAAGTGGGAGGAGGGACTAATTAGAAGTAAACACTTTAGGGGAGGGACAAGGTCAAAAGAGAGAATAAATGGGGGGCAGGATAGGATGGAAGGAAATATAGATAGTCTTACACAACATGACTATTATGGAAGTCTTTTGCAAAACTGCACATATATAGCCTATATTGAATTGCTTGCCTTCTCAGTGGGGATGGGTGGGGAGGGAGGAAGGGAGAGAAGTTGGAACTTAAAGTTTTAGGAACAAATGTTGAAAATTGTTTTTGCATGCAACTGGGGAATAAGAAATACAGGTAATGGGGTATGGGAATCTATCTTGCCCTACAAGAGAAGAGAGAAGATGGAAATAAGGGAAGGGAGAGGTGTGATAGGAGGAAGGGCAGATTGTGGGTGGGATAATCAAAATGCACTGCGTTTTGGGGTGAGGAGAGAGGAGAGATGGGAAGACAATTTGGAACTTAAAATTTTGTGGAAATGAATGTTGAAAACTAAAAATAAACATTAAAAAAGCAGCTCCTTTGAGAGTCCACTCTCTTCTCCTCTGTTTAGATCACATCTGGAGGAGGGCTTTGAAAAGGGATCCTGAATCTGGCATTTTACTAAAGACCTTTGTAAATAAGAGGCCATCCAGAGAAGGTTACCAGGATGCTGGAGGCCCCTCTGGAGTTCTATGAAAGGAGTACACTGGTCGGGGTTGGCCAGGGGACAAAGTTCTCTAAAAATGGGATGGGAGCCACTCTTTCGTTGGATACCTTCAGGCAAAGGCTGGAGAACCAGAAATCAAGAGATTGGTGAATAGGATTCTTCTTCAGTGTGTAGGGACTGGATCACGACCCAGTGATGAGCCCCATGTGCTGCTGAAAGTCTATGACTATGTAATGGAGGGGTAGAGGGAACCCAGGTGGTGGGGTAGTCACAGCCTAAGTTACAAGGAGATTTTGCCCTTAATACAAGGAAAGACTTTCTGGCAATGAGAGTATCCCAAAGGGGCATTAACTGCCTCAAGAGGGAATAAGCTCCTTGTCACTGAAATGGAGGCCAAATGACCTCCAACTAAGAACCCTATTGAATGGTGCCAAGGTGTAGTGGGTGTCTGGGGAGAGAAGTCAACTGGTCCATTTCAGGCCTCAGACCATGGTGTTGTTCAGGCATTTTTTGGACCATCTGAATTTGAGTTTCATTCCAGCTGTCTCCAGATTTTTAGTCTACACTGTACTTATCTTTACTCCTCCAAAATCATTATTATTTGCATGCTAGATTTTTTTTTTAAAGTGTTCTCACAAACATGCTGGGAATGAGGCTGATGGAATTGCTTCTTGCTTCTCACCTTGAGTCAAAATTCTAAGATTTTGTGTTTTTGGAACAGGAGTTACTCATCTGTAAATAAAGTCACTAGGCAGCTGGGTGGTTCAGTGGATAGACCTCTGGGCCCAGAGTCAGGAAGACCTGAGTTCATATCTGGCCTCAGCCACTTACTAGCTGTGTGACCCTGGGCAAGTCACTTCACCCTGTTCCCCTCAGTTTTCTCATCTATAAAATGAACTAGAGGAGAAAATGGCAAATCTCTCCAGTATCTTTGCCAGGAAAAGCCCAAATGGGTTCACAAAATGTTGGAAAGGACTGAAACACCTGAACAAGAAATGGAGTCAGTAGAATGCATATGCCCATCCATAGCTGGGGACTTCTCTTGGATGTTCCCTGCCCCCCCCCCCCAAGGCCAAGGAACCTGCCTTGTGGGATCTCGTTTCTGCCCCATGGTAAACACAGCTAGCCACTCATCAAGGTGCAGAGACCTTCTGCATCTATGCTGGGTTGGGCAGGCAATGTGCATAGGCCAGGACTCCCACAGACCTGCCAGTCCTCCCCTCCCCTTTCCTGCTTTCCCTCTGGAATCAGGGTTAACCATGTCTGGGGCAGGGAGGGTGTGCACACAGAGTAACCCTGCAGCCCAGTGCAGGGCTGCAGTCAGGGAAATCAGAGTTCAAATCCTGCCTCAGACTCCTACTAGCTGTGTGACCCTGGGTAAGTCACTTTCCCTCTGTTTGTCTTAGTTTCCCCAACTGTAATATGGGGATCATAACCTCCTGGGTTGCTGAGGGGATCAAATGAGATAATATTGGTAAAGTGCTTAGCATGCTATGTGACACATAGTAGGTATCATATAAATGTTAGCCCTTAGTGTTACCTGTATCTTCCCAGGGCTGTTTGTTTTGGGGGAGCAGCCATGCAAAAGGCCTGGCACCTGCCCCGGAGCCACTCCAAGAAGGGGGCAGTAACAGCAAGGAGGAGCATGAGGGCCATCTTGCCCTGCCAGGTACCAACTCATTCTTGCATCCCCCATCTGGGCAGTGTTTCTGCTGCTGCCGGACTTTAACAAGCCACATCTTTGACCACTGCAGCAGTGAGAATGATACCGGGGTCCAGTTGGCCCCTTGAGTCAGGATCTAACCTTTTAGTGGATACCTGGGTCTGCCAGAGGGGCCTTCATAACTTTCCTTTCCTGAAGCACATCACATGAGGAAACCCAAGCCATGTGGGACTATTTCTCTCCATGGATCAGTGAAATCCATTGATTAATTAAAGGCCTTCATAACCTCCCCTCTTCCAGTCTTCTTACATGCTTCCCCATACCCTCCAATCCAGTGACTTTAGCCTCTTGCTCTTCCAAAAAGACCATCTCCGGGCCTGGATGACGTCCCCCCAGCATCTCTGCCTCTTATCTTCACTGGCTAAAATTCCACCTTCTACAGGAAACTTTTCCTGATGCTCCTTAAGGTTGGTGATTATTTCCAGTTTATCCTCTAGTGTGTATATGCATAGTTTTTTGAGGGGTTTGTCCAGGATGTGTATGGGAGTGTGGGGGGTATCTAGGAAGGACCAGCTTCTCTGGTGGGAGGGCTGCCAACCCCTCTTTAATGTTGCTCATCCACCTTCAGTGTCCACCTTTGCCCATCCCTCCCAGTGACTCCAAGAAGTGATGGCATGGGCAGCAGCCACACCTTGGCAAACTGTTTTGGCTTACGGGTTAAATCAAGAATTGAGGCACCTCAAACCTATTGGTGAGTTGGGGGATGTCTATATCAAGTATATGAAGATGCCCCCTACCCTGGCCAAGTAGGTGAATAAGAACAGTGTTCCAGGGGCCACGAAGGGGCTGAAGCTGGCACTGTGCAGAGGTCAGAGATGTGGAAGAGGTCGGAGATGTGAAAGAGGTCCAGATACGGAAGACTCCAAGATCACCCACTGAGCCATCGCCAGTCATACTGACTTGCAACTCCGCCTCGCTTACATCCAATTCACAGGCAAGTCAAGGGCTGATGTCCTTTGTCCTCTGTAAACGACCACAAACAGCAAAGCTGTTGGCATGTTGTCTCCCATTGGACAGCGACATTAAAGGGCCAGCTCAGCAGGACAGGGACTCTTCTTCTGCTTTCCTCTGTATCCTCAGGGCTTGGTACAGCATTTGGTATACAGTGAGCATTTAATAGATGCCTATCGTACACCAAGCACTAGGTAAAGTGTTGGGGATAGAAACAGGAGCCCCCATTTTAATGGAGGAGAGAGAAAAATCAGGACAGGCAAGATAAATCGATGGCAGGTGGTGCAACCTTAGGCAAACAGAACATCTGCTCCGATGTACCCCCACACTGGAGGACCATCCCAGGGTCTCTTCATCAGTCAGGTACCAGTAGTATAATACAGAGAGACCTGGGCCTGGAGTGAGGAAGACCTGAGCTCAAATCTAACCTCAGCCCCAGACACTGGATGATGATGGGCAAGGGACTTTCCCTCTGTGGGTCTCAGTTTTCTCATCTGTAAAATGAGAGGATAGCACTAGTTGGCCTCTAAACTCCCTTCCAGGATATGCTGTTGTGCTTTTCCTCACCATTCCCTTCTCTTTCTTTGTCCTCCTTCCATTTCTTTCTCTCATTCTCTCTTTCTGGTCTCCTACACAGGTTTGCCTGAAATGTTCACTCTGGGTCTTCTGTTGAAATGATGAGTTCACCGCTTTGTTGATGGAATTCTGCTTTGTAGTCAATTCACTGCTCTCTTGGCCCCTAAGGGCCAAGTGTCCCAATCCCAAACTTCTGGACTAGAGAGGGAATGAATCAGGCAGTTGCTACAGTCATTTTTGCTTCATAATTAGATTTAGAAATGAACGATTGGGTCACATACTCAAATCACTTCAATTATCTTAATTTAATCTATTTTATTAACTTAATAGAAACGTTGGTCAGAGGAAGCAGGCATAGAATATTAGGTTCTAATCTCACACACACACACACACACACACACACACACACACACACACACACACACACACACACACTGACACACACCAGAACTTGGGATCTTCCACTAAAATGGCTCCTCCTGATTTGGATATAAAGGCTGATACTAGAAGCAAATCAGGAGAGCAACCTGTCAGATTTATGGAGAGTGGAGTAATTATTGAATAAACAAGAGATAGAAAACATTATGAAATGTAAAATGGATCATTTTGATTACAGTAAATTGAAAAGTTTTTGCACAAAGCCAATGAAACATGATTAGGAGGGAAGGAGAAAACTGGGAAAGAATTTTTACAATCAGTCTCTCTACTAAAGGCCTCATTTCTAAAACATAGAGAACTGAGTCAAATTTATAAGAATACAAGTCATTCCTCAGTTGATAAATGGTCAAAGGATATGAACAGACAGTAATCAAAGGAAGAAACTAAAACTATCTATAGTTATATATAAAAAGTGCTCTAAATCACTACTGATTAGAGAAATGCATATCAAAACAACTCTGAGGTACCATATCCCACTCATCAGTGTGGCTACCATGACAAAACAGGAAAATGATAAATGGTGGAGAAGATGTGGGAAAATTGGGACACTAACGCATTGTTGGTGGAGTTGTGAGCTGATTCAAATATTCTGGAGAGCAATTTGGAACTATGTCCAAAGGTTTATAAAAATGTGCATACCCTTTGACCCAGCAACATTGCTTTTTGTATCCCAAAGAGGTCATAAAAATGGGGAAAAGACCCACATGTACAAAAATATTTATAACAGTTCTCTTTATGGTGACCAAGAACTGGAAATTGAGGGGATGCCCATCCCTTGGGGAATGACTGCACAAGTTGTGGTCTATGAATACTACTGTGCAATAAGAAATGATGAACAGATGGACTTCAGAAAAACCTGGAAAGAATTCTATGAACTGATGCTGAGTGAAATGACCAGAACCAAGAGAACACTGTATACAGTAACAGCCACATTGTACAATGACTGACTTTGATAGACTTGGCTCTTCTCAGCAATGCAATGATCTAAGACAACTCCAAAAGACTCACAATGAAAAATGTCATCCACATCCAGAGAAAGAACTATGGAGTAGGAATGCAGATCAAAGCAGACTATTTGCTCTCTTATTTTGTTTCATTTTTTCTTTCTTTCTCATGGTTTCTCCCATTTATTCTAATTCTTCTATACAACATGACTGATGTGAAAATACATTTAATAAGAATGTATAAGTAGAGCCTATATCAGATTGTAAGCCGTCTTGGGGAGGGAGGGGAAGAAAATTTAAAACTTAGAGAAGTGAATGTTGAAAACTAAAACTAAACAAATAAACAAATAAAACGCCTCCTCCCCACATGGCAGTGACCCTGGTTTGTCCTAAGCTGGGCCAGTGGGGTCAGGAGGAGGGAGGCATGCCTAGCTAGTACAGTCATAGAAACAGGGCTTCAAGGGACCTTGCAGGTCCTCTAGAGCAGTCCCTTCATTTTAAAGATGGGGAAACTGAGGCCATTTTCCTCTGAATGGCTAAAGGAGCTGTCCAGGGTCATACCACTGGTGAGCATTGCAAGTGAGTTTTGAGCCTATGTTTTCTTGATGCCAAGTCTAGTGCCCTCTCCTGTGCACTCATGCCATCCATCCCAGCAGGAGCACATAGTATGACAGCAGTCAAGAAGAGAATTCCAATCTTCACCTGCATTATAGTCTTAGCTCTGGAGCCAGGAGGCTCTGGAGACCCTCAAATCCCACCTCAGCCATTACATCAAGGATGTGGAAATTTGAGGTGGCATGGCAAGGTTGGGAGACTGGCTGGCAGGCTCCCAGTGGAAGAAGGTTCTGGGGTTCAGATTCCTTCCTGTTTCTCCTGAGCTGCCCTCTGCCCCAGAGGAGGGACAGGCTGCTTCTCCTACATTCTGCCCTGATTAGGCCACATAAGGAAGTGGCATTGCTTGCTGGATACCGCATGTTAGGGAGGGCATTGACCAACTGGATTGTGTTCTGAGGAGACTGCCCAGGACAGGCAAGGAAGAATCTCTCTATATTTATCCTCTGCACAGGCTGTTGGCACATACATTGGTGTTGGTTTTTTGCCTTTTTCACCGGGAGCATTGAATGGCAACTCAATTAATTAACTTGATTAATTTAACAATTAGTTCTCCAAAAAGAGTACCCAAATTTTAAAATTCAATCTATAGTATTAACATTTTTCTGTCATTTTAAGTCTAGATAATCCATAAAACAATAAATCAAACCCCAAATTGGAGTGTTTGCCCATTTGTGAGGTGTAAATGATCACCCTGAAAATTTAACTGGCTCCCCTTGACACCTTAGAGCCCATGAGAGCAGGATTCAGCCCAACACTGTTCAGCCACAAGCCCACAGACACCGCTGCCTTGATTGTTCAGAGGACAGTGGACCAAAGTTGCTTATGTACTTCACACTGATTGGGTGCCTGTGCTATACTAGGCACACAGCTGAACCCTGGAGGAAAAGACAAATCTGAAGTGGTCCCAGCCTTCAGCAGCTTCCCTTCTACAGGGAGGTTACAACTCTCACAGAGAAGCACATACTGGCTCCAGGGGAAGCAAACTGGTAAGAAAGGAGCCACCTGAGCCGTACCATAAAGGCTTGGGGCTCCCATTCCAGGTGTGGGGGACAGCCTGGGCAGAGGCACTAAGGCAGGCCATGGGGGGACCCCTCCCAGGAGTAGCAGGATCTTCAGTTGGGTTGGAGTCAGGATTCATGATCAACCTGGAAAGAGGGTAAGTCTCAAGGTCTCTGAAGACCAGACAGAGGGGCAGTGGTTATGCTGTATCCTGGAGGACATAGGGAGCAGCTGAAGCTTCTGGAGTAGAGGAGTTCTGAGGGTAATCTCTTGGTTGAAATCAGTGTCTTCTGGAGAAAAAAGTCTTGGCTCAGCCCCAGCCTCCTGTCAGGCAGTGATAGGATCCTCTAGAGAACTGTAAAGGAAAAAAGTGGCTCTTTCTGGGTCTTCTTTCTGAAAGAGGGTCCCATGAACTCCCACTCAGGAGTTCATGAGGTTACCTCCAAGTCTGGAAGTGTCTGAGGGAGGATTTTAATTCAGATCTGATTCCAACTTCAAATTCTAACCATGTACACATAACAACTTCAATATGACAGGGATAAAAATGTTTTCGTTTCCTTTCTGAACTTCTTACTTTTTTGTACACACACGCACATGGAGAGGGGTTCCTAATTTTGTGGGGAGGTGTTATTACGTAAGGGACATGAAGTGAGCACTGGCCTTAAGAGTCTAGAAGGTCTTTGTTCCAGGCCAGTGCATGACCCTGGGCAGCTGATTTCACCCCTTTGAACCTTCATGTTAATAATCCAGGGTACTGCCGATTTCCTGGGTCTGTGGTGAGACAACGAGATCATGTCCACAAAATACTTTGTAGCCCATAAAGGGCTACATCACAGCTTCCCATGTAGCCTCCTCCAGCTTATCAGTCCATTGGGTAGCAGGCCCTGTTGTCTGCCCCTCAGCCTGAGCTCGGGTGGGTCCCCAGCTCTAAGGCTTGCCCTGACGCACCCAGGCATCATTTTATTTGCACTGCTGTATCCCTGATGTCTGTTGTTCCGGAGGCTTCACTTTAGTGTCTTTCCCTATTTCCCCGTCATTTTCACCCGGCTGTGCTGTAATATCACATGACCTTCATCTTTATCTGGCCACTACTCATGCCCCATGGGTCTCAGTTACGGTTTCTTGATATTAGGAACCTTTCCACAGTCAGTAAATTGCTTGGGGTCAAGCATGAGCCCTGGGAGAGTAAATGGGCCAACTCATCTATTTTATAGGGGAGAAAACAGAGAGAAGATGAGAGTGTCCGAAGGTCACATTTCGAAAGGGAAGAGAAAGAGGAAAAAGGGGGGGAGGAGGAGGAAAAGGAGGGAGGAGGGGAGCAGCTGTACGATAGTGAAAGGGAGGAGGAAGAAGGGGAGGGGGAAATGGGAGAAGGAGGCCGGGCTGCCCCGGGCGGAGCTATTGCTTCTGCCACAGCCCCTGCTGGGTTCGTAGGTAGGGGCCGGCTTGAGAGCTGGTGGAACGACGCTGGCGGGGGAGGGGAAGCCGCCCTGCCCCCCACGGACACACAGACACACTTCCCTCCCCGCTGTGGAGCCCGCTCCGCCTCCACAAGCCTCCCTCCCCCCAGCCAGCCGCCTGTCCATCCATCCGTTCGCCCCTCCTTACCCAGCTAGCCATCCTGGTCCTGTCCGGACCCACCTCCCCCCCAGCCCCCAGATCTGGGACTTAAAACTCCGCCTGGCCTCCTCCTTGCTACTCGTGGAATCGCTGCAGGGCCCGCCCCGCCCATGGTCACGGTCACGGTCACAGCCAGAGCGCCAGGTAAGTCCGCAACCAGCCCTAATTCCTGATGCTCAGATCTCCCAGGGTTGTGTGTGAACCCTTTTACCTGCCCTCCCTGCCTTGGGGGCAGGGGCAGCCTTGGAGGTGGGGGAGCAAGGCAGAGATAGCCTGGCTGGGGTGGGGTGGGGTGGGGGGGAAGTGGGGGGGGAGCAGGGAGCTCATGTATGTATCCATTCTCCGAGGACCTAGGGATCGAGCTGGGACGGACAGAGATTATGGAGCAGGAAACTGAGGCGCAGAGAGAGGAAGGTCATCTAGCTCGGCGTGTTTGAGGCAGGATATGATCATCCCTAGGTCCCTCGGTCTCTCCCTCAGAAAGTTTGGGGAAATGTTGCTCGGCCAGAAGAATGGCCAGAATGGGGGAGAGATGGGGGAGGGGCAGCAGGGGAGGTCAACAGGGGGGCCTCAGGCCTTGTGAAAAATGAGAGCTGACCCTACCTCACCAGGAGAAGCAGGAGATCTGGACAGGAAAAGATACCCCCCACAACGTATGTAGAATCGCACCTGCCACCCCCCCAACCCCCATCATTCCAGGGCTGATTCCCTGGTGGTGGTTATGGCTGTTTGTTAGTTCCAATTCTTTTGGACTCTGTGACCCCATGTGGGGTTTTCTTGGCAGAGATACTGGAGTGGTTTGCCATTTCTTTCTGCAGCTCATTTTACAGATGAGGAAACTGAGGAAAACAGGGTGAAGTGACTTGCCCAGGGTGACACAGTTAGTAAGTGTCTGAGGCTAGATTTGAATTCAGGAAGATGGGTCAGGTGTCCTGTGCACTGAGCCTCCTGGTTCCCTGGGCTGTCCCCCAAATGAAGGTCCTGAAGGCAGGGGGCTGAGGGCCTTGTCACCAGCTCCTTCATTCTGTTTACCAGGCAGTGCCTGAGGGACAGTTGAGGAATGAAGGCTCACTTTGATCACAGAATGATGCTGAAGGAATCCTGGGCCTTTGGGCTTGCCTGAGGCAGGGCAGGGGTGCCCTCGAGCCTGTGGGCACCATGAAGAGAGAGGATGGAAGGGGACCAGTGTTTCAGGTCAGTCTACCCAAGGGCATTTATGAAGCACTTTCTGTGGGTCGAACCGCTACGAGACCCTGGAGACAGACACTGAAAGGAGGATGAGATAGTTTAGGGAGATGTTATGTATCTAGTCATAGGGGCTGTGGCAGGGACTGTAGCATGGCATGTAGATTGGCATGGCATGGGGAGCTCCCAGATGGGGTAACCCCTCCACCGATGCTGGTTGTCACTTTCTGCCTTAGCTGGTTGCCTAGAGCAGAAAGGTCAAGGACCTTGGACAGAGTCCCACAGCCAGGATGCTTCATAGGGAGGTCTTGCTAGCTTTGAGGCTTGCTCTAGACCCTCTCTGCTAGTCTAATACATATCAGTATTGGAGGGGGAGAGGTGAGAAACAAGGCAGTATCAGCTGAAGGGGAGAAAGGGGAGGGGAGGGAGGGGAGGGAGAGGGGGTGGAGGGGAGGGGAGATGAGGAGGGAGGAGGGAAAGAGGAGAGGGAGTGCTTCTATAGCACCTAAGTTGCCAGTTACTATACTAAGCACAAATCATACAAATATGATCTCATTTGATCATTGCTTCCACCCTGTGAGGTGGGTGCTTTTATTATCACACCAGTTTTACAGCTGAGGAAAACTGAGTCTCAAGGAGGAGCTTAAGATGCCATGGTTTCTAGACTGGTTTTGGACTTGGGTCTTCCTGACTCCCAGGGCTTTATCCACTGTGGCATCACCTAACTGCACAGGGTCAAGCCCAGATCTCTGTTGCCCTCCACCAGAGACCTTCCCAGTGGCCACAGCACTACTGATAACTTGTTAGCCCTGCCACCTGGGCAGCTCCAAAGGCACCTATCTGTGCTCACCATCCACAGCCTTCCCTTGGTCTACTAGTTGGAGCCCTGCCCTGGACGAACTGAGGAGTCCAGCATGACCTGTGCTTGATGCAGTCAGGCAGGATCTTTGTGTTCATGGCTTCCCTGCCCCCATGTTCCCCAGCTTCCCCATTCATGATGAATTCTAAGACTTTTCCCATGAGCCAATGCCAAGTTCCCTGGCTTCTCATGAGAAGGTTCCGTTTCGTTCTCTCTTTTTAAGCACTAGGCCTGCATCCACTCTTCTCCAACCCTGTGGCATCTCTCCCCTTCTCCAGTCTTCCTAGTCTCTGCAATTCTTTTAGGACCACAGGACATGCTTCAGCCATTTTGGGTGACTCAGTCTTGTCCAGGGCAGCAGAAGGCTGCTTGAACATCTCCCTAGTCATACTATCGCTTTTCCTCTGGTGCTCCAGTCTCCCATCTCCAGCTGCCTATGGAACATCTCAGACTCAATATATCCAAAACCCGAAGTCAGTGTCTCACGCCCTGACACTGCCCTACCCACTTCACTCTCTCTGTGAAGGATCCACAATTAACCCAGTCCCTCAGGCTCCCAGCCTAGAGGTCAGCTGGACTCCTTCCCCTCCCCCCATGGCCAAGCTGTTGCCAAGTAGATTTTTCCTTTGCAGCATCTGTCAAATCTGCCCCCTTCTCTTCTGGCATTGAACCCACCCTGGTGCAGACTCTCATCAGGCCACCCTTGCACTAAGGCAATGGCTGCTAGGACTGCTGCCTGCTTCAGGTCTCTCCTTCCAGTCCATGCTCCATGAAGCCAGAGATGCTCCTAACCATGCCACAAACACTCACATACTCCCCCTCAGTAAACTCCAGTAGCCCCCTGTTACCTCCAGGATCAAATACAAAATGCTCTGGCATTCAAAACCCTTCCTCCCCTGCCCCTCCTCTGTGCCCAGCTTCCTTACACCTCACTCCTCAATAAGTCCTCCTCCATCCAGTGACCCCAGCCCCCTGACTCTTTGCCACCAAGACCCTCTGCCCCCCAGCTCCTGCCACTCCTTCAGCTGGCTCCCAGGCCTGGGATGCTTTTGCTCCTCCTCTCTGACCACTGACCTTCCTGGCTTCCCTTCAGCTCCCACTTTCTGAGTGAGGCTCCCTCCCTCCCCCTCTGATTCCCTCCTGCCTGGGTCTTGTATGTCTTCTTGCTTTCCTTTGCCTTTTTCCCTTGGATGGACTCTCTACATACTGCCTTCCATTAGACTGAGTTCTAGGAGGGCAGGGACTGCTTTAACTTTTCTTTGTATCCCCACTTTTTAGCCTGGCATACAGTAAGCACTTAATAAATGCCCCTTACCCGAGCAGCTAACTAAAAGCTGAGAACTGATAGGAGACTGTCGGATGTTCTGTTTAAGGCAAAGCTGCTCCACCACGTAGGACTGGGAATGGATTAATGCTCAAGAGGTCAGGAAGTGGAGTATGGCTGGAAATGTTCCCATGAGTATTTATGAAGTGCCTCTTGTATACCGGGCCCTTTTAGGAGCTGGGCCTACGATGACCAGTTCCTGGACTCCAGGTTGCACCTTAGCCCTCGAGACAACAGAATATCAAATCTAAGTGTCCACAGAATAAAGACAGGCTGGGAAGGGGAGGCAGAGGCCTGACCTCCGATCTTGGGGCCCCTCAAGGTTAAAGGAGACTTCTGAGGCAGGGGCATCTGGCCATATTGGCTGGCAGTGGATCAGGAATGGGGAGGATTGGATAGTGGGACATTGCTTGGGACAAGCCCTCTAATGCCAAACAGCACTGTACTTGGAATCAGCAAAATCTGGTTTCAAATCCAGATCTTAGAGCCGTGTTACCTGGGTTTGCTCATTTGTGAAATAAGAGGTCTGACTCAGCAGCTTCTGTGGCCCTTTTCTGCCCTGAGTCCGTGATCTTTAATCTAGGTCTGATTCCTTGTCCAGGGTGGAGAGTTGAACCTAGAGTCAGGATGATCCTAGTTCAAATCCTGCCTGAGATACTTACTCCTTATGGGGCCCTCCTCTGCCTCAGTTTCCTCATCTGTAAAATGAAGATCATAATGACATAAGGTCACTGTGAGGTGCTTAGCACAATGCCTGGCCCACAGCAGACGAAGACTTCTTCCCCTTCCCTCCCAAGTCCCCTTTTGTCCAGCCTAGATACCAGAATTGCACGATCTTGAAGCAGGACCACCCCCTGCTCTCCTTTCACATGCTCTGCAGCTCCTCAGTGCCTTGCCTCAAAAATTCCTGATCAGGATAGAATATGAGATCATGGGACTGGGATGGAAGATAGCAGGAGAAAACCCTGCTGTGCCTGAGATGCTCTCCATGTGGGTCTCTTTTCTGGCCACCATGATGCTCTAGAATTCTCATGGAAAGGGAAGTCAATTTCACCGGCCTATAGTTTGAGGACTCCGTACTGTTCCCTTGGGGTAAGTGGGAGTTGGCACTTAGTCCTTCCCTCTGCCTACTTCTGTTATGACAGTGCTAAGAGGCTGCTGGTGAGGATACCTCCAGAGTCACTCATTGCGGGAGAGGGCTTCCAGGTGTTTTGAGCCAAGTTTGGCTGTGTACAGTCTGAGCTGTGGATGCTTGGGCTGTGCACCTGGACAAAGAGGAGTTTTCCATTTGTTTTCATTTCGTTTCAGATTCCCTGCATGCTGGGAAGGCCTCGGGCTCCTGAGATCATTCTGACAGGTTTCCCAGGCAGATTCCAGTGTGGTGTCCTTGTAGCACTAACTGTGCCTTCAACCTGTGCCTCTCAGTGACTCAGGTGAGTGGCTTTGGGGTCGGCTCATCCTGGCCATCCCTAGAGTCCTCAATCAATCCAAGATAGACACACACACAGACACGCAACATGTGATGTGCCTTAAGCCAGGCTTTCCTCTAGGTAGCCTCAGTTACTTGGATTTTTACTTGGGGAAATGCCAAGGCCTTGTGCCTTTTCTGCCCAGGGGATTTGGCCTCAAAGAAAATCATTTTTTCTGCCTTCATCCTCATAATAGTCAGATTGTCCCTGAATGACCCGAGGCATGTTAGACATGCAGCCTTGCTCTCTTCCTTCTGATGACCTCTGGAGCTACGGTGACTCTTTCTGAGTCCTTCCCCTGGACGACCTTCCCCCAGACAGCCTGCTCCATCCAGAGCCTTCTTGTGGCACACAGCAGGGGTCTTCTGCGCCCAGGCCAGCCCCCGTGGGCAGGAAAGGCTGAGCCTGGGAGTTTGGGGATAGATGGATACTATGTCTGGGTCCAAGAGCATCAGGCAGCCAGGGGCAGGAAGGACCATCGCTAAATCCTAGCCCCGGGAAGGCATTTTTTCAGTCACTGAAGTTCTCAAGGACCATGTGCTGCAGATGAGGTGAATGGGCTGGGGTCCTCCAGAGATCCCAGATGCACTGAGCTGGCAGCTTCCTGATTTGGGCTAGGCTGACCTCTGCCCCAGGGGTAGGTGGTGGAGCTTTCTATTCTTTTAGGGTTGATGCCCCTTTTGGATCTTGACTGGTCAGTGTGAGGGGGCCAGGAGGCTGGGCTCTTCTCTGACTTTCCTTAGAGTCAGCATCACCTTCATGGAAATCTATCCTGTCTCCCTGCACACAGGCACACCCATTTCCTTAGATACCAGAGAGGCCAACCTGTGCTCTGGGCCCTTGGCTGTCTCAATGTTGCTGCTGGGGCTGGCCAGTGTGCCCTTCCCATCCCCTCCCTTGGTGAGGAGAGATCAGGCTTTGCCTGTGTGCACGTGGATATCTCCCTTGATGGAACATTGGGCCAGGGATCAGGACAATAGAAGGTCCAACCATCCAGGAGCCAGAGGGGGCCCTTAAAGTGCTGAATCACTTCACCTGTGATTCCATGCCACTCCTGTCCACCCTCTTCTGGGTAGCTTTGCTGGTACCTGATGGAGGAGATGCTTCAGCTCAGTGTCTTGGTCATTTTCTCAACATCTCACAGATGTAACCCCACTCCACAATGTCCTTCCTCTTGTCCCCTTGTGCTTATCACTCACATGGTCTTACCAACCATTCCCTTGGAACATCTGAGGCACACAGTGACATTCAGGATTTCCATGGAGTAAGGAAGGAACAAATATGAAGGTCGATGAAACTTGGGTACAGCTGTGGTCTCCATGCTCCCTGGGCCAGGGCTCTCAAAGAACAAGGCAGGCAGGCAGGCAGGCAGGCAGGCAGGCAGGCAGGCAGGCAGGCAGGCAGGCAGGAAGGAAGGAAGGAAGGAAGGAAGGAAGGAAGGAAGGAAGGAAGGAAGGAAGGAAGGAAGGAAGGAAGGAAAGAAGGAGAGGCCTCCAGGGGTGAGAGTAGTGATCAGAGAATTATTCTCTCCTTCATCCCCTTTCCTCCTAAACTCCAGTCCTCCAGGTCCCCTGGGCAAGGTCACAGAAATAATCCATAGCTATTTCTCTGAGAAAAGAGGAAAGGGGTGCAGAGGCCTTGGCTGCCCTATGCCACCCTGTTTCCAAAGCCAGCACAGTGAGCATGCCAGGCTGATGGCACAGCCCCAGGGGACGATTGCCTGTCTCTGTGCTCAGGGATCCTTTGATGGGGCAATCCCCAAAGCTGTGGAGTCTGATTTTGAAGCTGGAGATGTCCCTTTAATGAGTATAAAGGTAGAGGAGTGTCTATGGTGCCCTAGGACCCTCTGTTCACTGGCCACGTGCATGTTCGTGCTGTTGTTCTGTGGGCTAATTGCCTTTATTTCCCCAGCATGTAGTAGGTGCTTAATATAAGCTGACTGACTGAGTCCATGTGGACACTGATGACTCTGCGTGAGCCTCCCAGAGCTGTGGATAGAAAATACTCCCTTTAGCTGCTTTGGATACTTTTGGGGCGTGGGCAGCTGAAGCTGGACATATGTGTGTGTGGTGACTGGTTGGGGTGAGATGCAAGCTGTTGGGATGTAGGCGAGAGATCTGTCACAGCTCATTGATTAACCAGAATGAGTTCCTGGCATTAGCTAGCTTGGAAATCTGCCTGCTTTGCCCCCAGGGCTGCAGTACTAGCTAGTTTGGGTTTGGGCTTGGCTTGAATAGACCACAGACCCCCAAGACTAAGTGGGCTCTTGGCCTTGGTCAGATGACCTGAGCAGAAGTGGGAGCTGGGGGAATATTGCTGTGAACTCTGGTAGCCTTCCTGAGTCAGGGGAGAGAAGTAGTGATTTTGAGCACTTGGGCTGGTCCCGGATAGTGTGACAATGCAAAGACAGGAATGGCAGGGGGGCCTGCCTCTAGGGAGTGGGGGGAAAGGCCAATGCAGAAGGAAAGGTGAGGGGAGAGAAGGAAGGAGACCTGAGTCTTGTCTCTGGCTCTACCTTGTGTCATTCCTGTGACCCTAGACCTAGGGCCAGAAGGGGCCTCAGAAACTTCTTAGTCCAAGGCCCTCATCTTACAGATAGGGAAACTGAGACCTAGCAAGGGAAAGTGACTAGGCCAGAGAAAGGATTTGGACCTTGCTGACTGAACTCTTCACACACTGTTTCCCTGTCACTCACTTGCTTCCTCCCTGTCATAGAACACATGGTTGTCAGGGATGCTACTAGGTCAAATACCCCCAAAGGCCCCTAGAAAGGGAGCATTGATATGAATGGTCAGAGGTCACCAGAAATGACTTGCCTCCAAGAGCCATCGAGTCAGTGGATTGTCTTCCAGGTCTTAAAAGTCATGAATTGGCCAAATGGTGGCCAAAGAGTCCCAACAGCAGCTGGCAAAAAATGGCAGGCACGGCGCAGTATGGCATGGTCCATGATCGTGGTGTGTACTCAAGGCATCTCCTCCACCCTCGAGGTTTTTGGGACCCCCTTCTCTCCTCAGTCTTCTTGAGGTTTTCAGTACATCATCTCTCCTGGCTCCCCACCCACCTCTATAACTGCAACTTTTCTGTCTCCTTTGCTCCATCCTCCTCCAGTTCACACCCTCTGACATTAGGGGTCTCTGGGCTCTGTACTGCACTCCTTCCTCTTCTCTCGCCATAGTGCTTCACTTGGGGATCTCCATGCATTTAATGACCATTGCCATGGTGATGACTATTACATCAACCTGTCCTGCCCCAAGATCAATGACCTCCAGTCTTTCATCTCCATCTGCCTTTCAGTGAACTGGGTGTCCACTAGGCTTCTTAAATTCATGAGGTCCAAAATGGGACTCATTATCTTCCCCCTAAAACTGTCCCCCTCCTACTCTCCCTATCACTGTGAAGGGTAACCCCCTCTTCCCAGTCCCACCAGCTCAACCCTAGGAGTCATCCTGGATTTTTCATTCTCTCACCCCCATCCCTCCCCACCCCACATCCAAGCTGTGGCTAAGGCCTGTTGATTTCTCCTCTGCAGCATCTCTCCAATATGCCCCCTTCTCTCCTCTGGCACTGCCCCACCCTGGGGCAGACCCTCACACCTGGACTGCTGTGTGGTCACTGGGGGTTCTGTCTGCCTCAGGTCTCTTCCCCATTCAGTCCTTCCTCCATTCAGCCATCAAAGTGACCTTCCTAAAGTCCAGGTCTGTTGAGAAAGTCGAGGGTTGAGGGAGGGTTGGTCCTGGGTGTGACCTCTGGAGAAGACCCTGGGCAGAGGACAGAGCAGGGGTGGCACAGAGGTTGGAGGGGTATGGACAGGATCCTGGGCTGGCACAAGGCATTGAAGGGACCCTGGCATGAAGCCCAGAAAGTGGGTGACCAGGGTACAGGAAGAACACAGGTTTAGGGGACCAGAGAGGGCTCCCTATGCCTGGGGCATGAGTCATAGCATAGGATCCTGGAAAGATTCTAGTGTTTACACTTGGCATGCAATGCAATGAGGAAGAGGACAGATGTGGAATAAAGGGCCCCTATGTTGAAATCCTAGCTCATCTCCTTACTCCCCATATGACTTTTGGGCAGTGGTCCCCACTCTTCTGGGCTTGGCCTGTGCCCTCTGTTAGGTGGGTGGAGGAAGGTTGGACTAAAAGACCTCAGAGGTAGGAGAACTGAAGCCCTGATTCAGCACTTCTTTTAAGCCCTAGGGAGCCAGTGAAAACTGGGGTGTAAGGATGAAGCAGCAGCAAGAAAGGTGAACCCAGGAGGGGCAGTGAGTTAAGGGGCTGGAAGCCCATCTCCAGCCAGGCTTGGAGACCACAGAGATTGCCCTTCCCCCTGCCCCCATCCTCCGAGGAGGACCTTCTCCTCCCCCTGTGACTTCTGTGCCTGCTGCAAGTGAAAGGATTCGTCTCCGCTGGGACCCATGAGATAAGTTGTACCCTCACATCAGCATGGAGGCTTATTCCCATTTCTGGAGCCTGTTGTTGTCTTAAGTAACAAAACAAGGCTGGTAGGCAGGTGATGGCAATCATCATTGCTCCCATTTTACAGACAAGAAAATAGAGGCTAAGTGCTCATATGATTTTCCCTGGGTCCCACAGCTGGGAAGTGGAGAAGCCTAGCCTGAACCCAGGACTCTGGCCACAGGACTAGTGTATTCTCTTCTGGATGCCAGGCCTGCCATGGTTACTGTAGCTAGCTGCCACCGACGACATTATTTGAAGATGAAAGAATGAGGGGTGTACACCCTCCAATCCCCTCAGGGAGAAAACTCCCCTTCTGGAAATGCCTGTTTAGGGTGTGTGATGTGTTTCCGACAGGGGTGTACTGGTAAACGTTTAACAAACAGCTATCCAAAATAAAAACGCTCACATAGTCCACTTTTCCGTTTCCTCAATATTAGTGACATTTTCTTCATCAGTTTCTTGAGTCAGCCCTGATCCGCCAAATGTCCTGATGAGGTATCCACACTCACGAACATTTAACAGTGGGCTGTCAAAAGCCTGGGACTTCTATCAGGATAAAACCTCTCAGTCCCTGCACCTCTCTCCCAGGATGGAGCCCGAGGCTGCTGTCCAGCTTGAAAGAGCGCACGTGCACGAGGTCTATGAAAGCACAGCCGCCTACTTCAGTGACCTGCAAGGCAAAGCATGGCCCCGCGTTCGCCAGTTCCTCCTGGAACAGAAACCTGGCAGCCTCGTAGCAGACATAGGTAAGAGCTCTTCTCCCCAGGGCGATCGAGGGCTGGCGAGTGGGACGTGAGTGAGAATCCCGTGCTGTCCCATCCTCAGCAAGGGCTCCGCCAGTCTTTGCTGAAGAGGGAAGGGGAAGCCCCGAGGAGGTTGTAGTTTAGGAGACCTTAAGTGGGGAAGTCCTTAACTAAAGCAAGCTGAAATCTTGGCCCCGCCTTGCTCCTCGTCCTGCCCAATGAGACGCCCCTCTCCCACTACCCCCCAACTCCACCACTTCAGCCTTCTTTTCCCTAATCGCGTTTTAGTCCCTGCCCTTGGGAGGATGCCTGTAAAGGACTGCTGTGACGTCACTGTGGAGAGTCCAAACACGAGTCCAAAGGGGCCCGGGGAATAGGTGAGAATTCTGACAGAGCCGGGTCGAGCTTCCCTGTACAATGGAACACTGCGCCTGGAGTCAGGAAGACCGGAGTTCAAATCCTTATTCAGACACTTACTAGCAGTAGGATCCTGGGCAACCCACTTACCCGCTGCCTGCCTCAGTTTCCTCGTCTGTAAAATGGGAATAATAATAAACCTGACCTATAATTGTTGTGAGTATCCGATGAGATGATATTTATAAAATACTCAACCCACACTTGGCACACAGTGGGTACCCCATAAACTATAATTTATACATCTGAGACAGAAAGACGGCCTGACCAGGGTTACCATAAAGCTGATCAGAGAAGTGGCTCCACTCTGGGGGTTCCTGGGCTGTTAGAAACAATAACCCCTCCCCTTCCTAGCACATTTAGGGTTACTAAGCACTCATCCCTCTGGAAAGTGCCTAACACTTACTAGGGGCATAATATCCTACTGATGGATTAAAATCACTTTGTAGATGCACCTTATTTACTGGTGTAAGTCCCAGGAGAATAGGGACTCTTGTTTTGTCTCTGGATCCACTCCATACTGGCACCCTGCCTGTGTGCAGTAGGTGTTTCGTAATAAAATAAACAGGCTAGGCGTTCTCCATTTTAAGAGAGGCTTAAATGACTCACTCAAGTAAGAGTGCATAGATAGAAGTACTGTGACCCTTAAAATGGGGAGACAGGCCCTGGATACCTAACCTGAGGCTACTGTTGGGTACCACAAGGCTCAGGGCACTGGGCATGTCACTTAACCCTGTTTGACTCAGTTTCCTCAACTGGAAAATGGAGATAATAGAACAAGGGCTTCTGTAAGGATCCAATAAGAAAATAAGATTAAAAACATACTTGGCACAATCTAGGACCTATGTAACCTTTGATTCCCTCCTCTGCTCAATGCTACCTGTTCTTGTTTCAACCAGAGAAGGTTCTATCTTGAGAATTCCTTGTCATAGCTGACAAAGACATCACAGGGTCCGATTCTGCCAGATGACAGTGTCCTTTATTTTTTAATTGATTTTTAGTTTTCAGTATTCACTTCCATAAGCTTTTGAGTTTTAAATTTTCTCCCCTTTGCTCCTTCCCTTCTCTCCTCCCCAGGACAGCATTCAATCTGATATAGGCTCTACACATACATACTTATTAACCATACTTTCCCCTTAGCCATGTTGTAAAGAAGAAGTAGAAATAATGGGAGAAACCACGAGAAAGACGAACAACCAAGAGAGGAAACAGTCTGCTGCACTCTGCATTCCAACTCCCAAGTTCCTTCTCTGTGCGTTTTCCATCATGGGTCTTTTGGAGTGCTCTTAGATCTTTCTATTACTGAATCACGTGATGTAAATATCTATCAAAGTCAGCCACCAAACAATGTACTTGTTACTGTGTACAATGTTCTGCTTCTGCTCACTTCATTCAGTATCAGTTCACATAAGTTCAGGTGTTTCTGAAGTCAGCCTGTTCATCATTTCTTATAGCATAATAGTATTCTGTTACGTTCATATACCACGGCCACTCTTCATCCATTTTCCAATGGATAATCATCCCTTCAGTTTACAGTTCTTGGCCACCACAAAAAGAGCTGCTATAAAAATTTTTGTACATGTGGATCCTTTTCCTTTTTTTATAATCTCTTTGGAATACAGACCTAGAAGTGATATAGCTATATAAGGGTATACACAATTTTATAATCCTTTAGGCATAGTTCCAAATTGCTCCCCAGAATGGTCAGATCTGTTCACAACTCCACCAACAATGCATTAGTGTCCCAACTCTACCACATCTTCAACATTTATCATCTTCCTATTTTGTCATGTTAGCCAATCTGATGGGTGTGATATGGTACCTCAGTTATTTTTATTTGCATTTCTCTAATTAAAAGTGATTTAGAGCACTTTTTCATATGACTATAGACAGCTTTAATTTCTTCCTCTGAAAACTGCTTGTTCATATCCTTTGACATTTATCAATTGGGGAATGATATTCTTATAAATTTGACTCAATTCTTTGCATATTTAAATAAAAGAGGACTTTATCAGAGACATTCGCTGTAAAAATCGTTTCCCAGCTTTCTGCTTCCCTTCTAATCTTGGTTGCATTGGTTTTGTTTGTAAAAAAACTTTCCACTTTAATGTAATCAAAATCATCCACTTTTCATTTCATAATGTTGTCTCTCTTGTTTTGTCATAAATTCTTCCCTTTTCCATAGGTCTGACAGATGCACTATTCCTTGCTCTCCTGATTTTTTATACCATCAGTCTTTATAACTAAATCACATATCTAGTTTGACCTTATCATAGTACAGGGTGTAACATGTTGCTCTGTGCCTAGTTACTGCCATACTGTTCTCTAGTTTTCCCAGCAGTTTTGGTTAAATAGTGAATTCTTATCCCAAAAGATAATCTCAGAAGCTGGGATTTATCAACCAGTAGATTGCTATAGTCATTGACTATTGTGACTTGTATACCGAACCTATTTCACTGATCTGCCACTCTGTTTCTTAGCCAGTACCAAGTAGTTTTGATGATTTTTGCCTTATAATACAATTTAAGATCTGGTATGGCAAAGCCACCTTCCACTGAATTTCTTTTCATTAATTTTCTTGATATTCTGGACCTTTTGTTCTTCCAGATGAATTTTGATATTTTTTTCTAGCTCTAGAAAATATTTTTGGTAGATTGATATAGCACTGAAAAAGCAAATTAATTTAGGTAGAATTGTCATTTTTATTATATTAACTCAGCCTGCTCATGAGTAACTGATATTTTTTCCAATTATTTAGATCTGACTTTGTATGGAAAGCATATTGTAGCTGTGTTCGTATAGTTCTTGGCTTTGTTTTGGCAGGTAGACTCCCAAATATTTTATAATGTCTGCAGTAACATCAAATATAATTTCTCTCTCTTGCTTTTGGACTTTGTTAGTACTATATAGAAATACAAATGATTTATGTGGGTTTATTTTATATCCTTCAACTGTTAAATTTGTTTATTGTTTCAAGTAAATTTTTAGTTGATTCTCTAGTAGTCTCTAAGTATACCATCATATCATCTGCAAAGAGTGATAGCTTTATTTTTGCTTTTGCCTATTCTAATTCCTTCAATTTCTTTTTGTTAATAAAGCTAAAATTTCTAGTTCAATATTGAATAACAGTGGTGATAATGGATATCCTTGTTTCATCCCCATCTTGATGGAAATGCTTCTAGCTTATTCCCATTACATATAATGCTTGCTGATGGTTTTAGATAGATGCCACCTATCATTTTGAGGAAGACTCCATTTATTCCTATGCTCTCTAATGTTTAATAGGAATTCAGCATCAGTTCATATAAGTCTTTCCAGGTTTTTCTGAAGTCAGCCTGTTCATCATTTCTTATAGCCCAATAGTATTCCATTACATGGAAGAGAAGAACTCCTTAAAAAGTAAAATGGGCCAAATGAATGAAAACTCCCAGAAATGTTAGAGTCCAAATCCAGAGCATCAAATTTTCTGTTGAGTTCTGGCCTTTTCATTAGGGAAGTTTGGAAGTCCCCTGTTTCATTGAATGTCTACTTCATCCCCTGAAAGATTATGGTCAATTTTGCAGGGTAGTTGGTCCTTGGTTGTAAGCCAAGATACTTTACCTTATGAAATACATTCCAAGCCCTCTGATCTTTCAGTGTAGAAGCTGCAAGGTCCTATGTATTCTCCAGTTTTAAAATTGTTTCTTTCTGGCTGCTTGCAGTATTTTCTCTTTGATTTGATAATTTTCAAATTTGGCAGCAATATTTCTTGGTGTTTTCAATTTGGAATCTCAGGAAGTGATGGGTGGCTTCTGATTATTTTACCCTCTGGGTCTAGGACCTCAGGGCAGTTTTCCTTGATGATTTCTTAAAAGATGCTGTCCAGCCTCTCTTTCAGTCATGGCTTTCAGGTACACCAATAAATTTTTAAAATTCTTTCTCCTGGATCTATTTCCCAGGTCAGTTGTTTTTCCAATGACATATTTCACATTATCTTCTAATTTTTTTTGTTCTTTTGGTTTGGTTTTGTAACTTCTTGGTTTATCATATAGTCATTAGCTTCCCTGAACTCCATTCTCAATTTTAAAAAACTATTTTCTTCAGTGAGCTTTTGAACTTCCTTTTCCATTTGGCTAATTCTGCTTTTTAAAGCCTTCTCCTCACTGGCTTTTTGGACCTCTTCTTCCAATTGAGTTAACCTATTTTTAAAGGTTATTTTCCTCAGCATTTTTTGAGTCTCCTTTAGCAAGCTGCTGACTTGCTTTTCAAGCTGTTCTATGGTATTCCCAGGTGACAAAAGTCCTTCTGTTGGTACACTTTGGTACCTTTTCTGCTGCTGGAGCTCTCCAAAGGGATTGTGACTTGCCTTGTATCCTCCAGTCAAGATGAGTCCAAGGTTGGACTTGAGCCTATCTCCCCCCACTAGGCTACCTTGCCTCTCAGAACTCTGTTGACCATTGCCACCAAACACTGTTTTGTACCATAACTTATCAATTCCTTGAAGGGAGGGCCCCTAGTATCAGCTTTCTTTCCCTGATTCCTCCCAGCCTAAGTGTCTGTGGAGCCCCAGTGATTATTCTCCCACCCCGATTTACCCCCAAGACATCCTTCTCAACTGGCCTTGTCTTTTACAGGTTGTGGGACTGGGAAGTATCTCCGTGTCAACAGCCAGGTGTATAAACTGGGCTGTGACTATTGTGGGCCCCTTGTGGACATCGCACACAGCAAGGGATGTGAGGTCCTGGTGTGTGACAATCTGCATTTGCCCTTCCGAGACAGAAGTTTTGACGCCATCATCTCCATTGGAGGTGAGAAAGAGAGGGGGATGGGTCCCCCTTCCTCCTTCCTCCTCCCCCCTCCCCTTACCCCAACCCCAGTTAGCTAACTTAGCATCCACCATCCATAGAGAATTTCTACTGACTTTTGTCCTTGGAAAAATAAAAATACAAGATAAATACCTGACTGGCCTCAAATGACCTTGGACTTTCTGGAGGGAGACTGCATTGCCTCAAGGAGATGTGTGTGTGATTCACAGAAGGAACCTCAGAGGTTCTGAGCCAGTTCCTCAGCCAGCCCAACAAAGGAGAAAACTAAGGCTCAGGGAGAGAAATGACCAAGTTCCACAAGCAGTCAGAGGCAGAGGTCCTCTGATGACAGAGCTGGGGGTCTTTCTACTGTGCTACTCCTCTTTCCTAACTTCCCCATAGTGGGGGGCACTTTTGATTTCTATCTCCCTCATTTCTTCCCCTCCTTCCTTCTCAGAATCTAGAGCCAGAAGGGATCTTAGACATACTGAGTCCACTCTCCCTCCTCCTTTTACAATGGAGCAAACAGAGGCCCAGGGAGGTCAGGCAGTCAGGGAATGGCACACTCACTGGCTCCTCATTAGGACCTGACAATGTAGAGGGGGGAAAGACCCTGAAGGACATCAAGTTCACCTGAATCCAGAAGTGTTTATCCATTCAGCTTGTCTGCATACCTCCAGGGAGAGGGAATCACTCTACCTGCCCCCACCCTCCACCAATCCAGTCCCCAAAGTCTTGGCAGAGTTCCAGCAAAATTTTCTCTTAATTATTCCTCCTCAGCCAGCTCCTAGTTCTCCCACCCCTTCATTCAGGCACCATCCCATACCTTGACTAGGACTATTAGTAGCCACCTCCTCAGCCTCCCTGCCTTGCATCCAATTCATCTTCCATACAGTTGACAACATTACCTTCCTACAGCACAAGAATGACCATTACCTGTGACTCCCCTGCTCCAGAAATGTCCATAGCTCCACCTTTCCTCCAGGAGCAAACACAGCCTCATCAGCCTGGTAATTAAAAGCTCCCATACCTTTCCAGTCTCGTTCCACAGTGCATCCCTGTGCTGCTCACCCTCACCTTCAGGATTCTGCCTTTTGACTACTGCCTGTATGAGCCATGACCATTCCACTGTGCCATCTCTACTCATTCTATTTTTTGAATAACAACTCTGAAATTTGAAATAGGTTTTGAAAGAGTGATTAGGTTCTTTGGTAGTGGAGAGCAAGTAGAGGGGAGGAGAAAGAGAGGGGTGAAGAGACTCTGCAGTTGTGAACCTGGGGGACTGAGAGGATGCCAAAGCCCTCACCAGAAACAGAGGAGAATAGAATAGGGGTGAATGTCGGGAGTGGCTGATGAGCTGTTTGGGTATGAAGCATTTGCTGCACCCTTGGGATTGGGGATCCAAAGCAGAAATCAAACAGCCCTGCCCTCTGGTGATTCCAGTCTTCTTGGGGTTATCTAGGTGTACACAGTTAGGTATTAGAGAAGGTGAGGCACGATAATAAATGACTGCAGGAAAGTTGGAGGAGAGAAGAAACACTTTCATCCCTTTCATGGGGGAACAGGGAGGGAATCAGGACAGCCTAGATGGCATTGATGCCTGGAAGGAAGGGAAGGATCCTGAGAGGCTATTGGTGGTTCTTCATGTTTCAGGAGCCTCCATCCAGGGGCCACATCCTCTATGGAGTCTTCCTGAGTCACTCCAGCTCTAATTTCTTCCTTTGGTTGTTTAATGGACTTTCTAGTGTTTAACGGACTTATATACAACTGAACATAATCATATACATTACATACATACAATTTATATACGTTATAAACATACAGTTAACAATGATATCGTTAATTCACTACAAACGTTGCTGACCTCTTCATGGAGGCAATTCTCCCAAGGAGTTCTTCTAGCTAGCTAGGTAGCTTAGCCACCAGTATTGTGTGTTTGAAGTAATGACATAGCACCTTTACAAATAGTCTGTCATTCCAATGTCATTACTCCACCTTGCCTAACCCTCCCCTCTCCAAATGGACAAGAGTTAGAATTCTGGACCTGAACAGGCTTTAGCTCTTCTGGTTCAGGTTCCTTATTTTTATTGTTTTCTGTGGTCTGGACATAAGCTTCATTTCTGAAAACATCTTCCCCCCCCTCCTACCCAATAAATATTTCTTTTAAACAACAAGAGGAAAAACCAATCAGCACATGAGCAGAGTGTGACAGTGCATGCTGTGGTACACACCCTTTCTCCCTACCTTTACAAGAAAGGGATGAAGGTGAATGTTCTCTCTACATCAGGGCCATCTGGGGGCAGCCAGAGCTTGTTCTTTCCCTTTTTGTGGTTGCTAACTGGGCAAATTTCTTGAGATTTCATCTTCCTTTCTCAGTTTAAATTGCCTTCTTGTGATTTTTTTGAATTCTTCTCAACTTGTCATTTCTTATGATTTCACTTCCCTTTGCTCTTATATGCTAGTTTGTTGACCCACTCTCCAGCTGTGGCCATGTAATTTATTTTAATTCCTCTTCAATCACAAAAAAAGTATGTCTATGAAGCAATAGGAGGACATAGGACCAGTCTGCCTTTGTTCTCCTTGGTGTGCAGGTATTGCATTGTTAAACATTTTAAGACCATTTTTATTTTAATTCTCCATTCTTCAAGAATGTGTGGAACTGGGGGCAGCTTCACCAGCAGGGTATTAATGCTCCATCTTCCTACAACCCCTTCAACATGGACTGTTCCCATCTTTTGTCTTCACCAATTTACTGGGTGGCAGATGAAACTGTAGAGTTACTTTGGTTTGTATTTCTCTTATGCTTAGAGCTTCGGAGAAGCCTCTCAAGTTTTTTAAAAATTATTGCCATGCTTTGTTTTTATATCACCTTCATTTTCTGCTGTAGCCTTGCTTCTTCCCCCAGAGAACCATATTTTAAAATAGAGGAAAAAAGTAGGGTTTAGTAAAGTTAAAGAATATATCAGAAAGTTCTGATCTTAATATAGTATTCCATATGCCCACCCCCCACCTCTGCAGAGAAGAGAAGAGAAGGGAGGTGAATCACCTCACTCTTACAATTTAGCAGGATTCTGGCTCTCTTGTTATTTCTGGTCTTTCAGTTCACATTGTTGTCATCACTGGCTACATTGTTTTCCAGGTTCTACTTACTCTACTTTGTATCAGTTCATGTAGCTCTTCCCAGGTTTCTTTGTATCCATCCCACATCATTCCTCACAGCACAATAACATTCCACTACATTCCAGTACTACAGTTCATTTAGCCATTCTCCAACTGATCACTATTTGTTCTGAATTCTTTCCTACCACAAGAAATGCTGCTGCAAATATTTTGGTGGATAGGGAGCATTTTTTTTAATATTCTTTTTTTAATTTTGAGCTCCAAATTCTCTCCCTTCATCCAGCCCTTCTACAAACCCATTGAGAAGGCAAGCATTATCAATTATATATAGGAAGACAAGTAAAACATATTTCCATATTAGCCATGTTGCAAAACAAAAAGAAAAAGTAAAAAAAAAAACAAAACAAAACATGCTTCCATCTACACTAGAATTCATCAATTCTCCTTCTGGATGTGGCTTGCATTTTCATCCTTTGGGATTGTCTTAGGTCATTTTCTTAATCAGAGTAGTCAGGTTTTTCCACAGTTGATGATCATACAGTATTGTTACTCGTATGTATCAGAGAATTTCTTTTTTGTCAATGACCTCCTTTCGGCATATGTAGGGGAGTGGAATCTCTACACTAAAAGATGTGGACATTTTAGTCCCTTTCTTTGCAAAACTCCAAATTTTGCTTCCAGAATGGTTGGGTCAATTTACAGCTCCACCAACAAAGCACTAGTGTTCTAACTTTTTCTGTAACTTAACATCAACTGTTTCTGTCTTTTGTCATCTTTTCCAATTTTCAGAATGTGAGGTGAAAACTCAGTTTTGATGTGCGTATCTTATTATTAGTGCTTTGGAGCACCGTTTCATATGGTTGTGAGCAGTCTTCAGTCCTTTGAGAACTGTCTGATCAGAGCCTCTGACCAGTTATCCCTTGGGGAATTTAAATTGTGCTCTAGATATTAGATATTTGTGTTAGTTTCCCACATGTCCCATATATTAAATTTTTACAAGGTATTTGATAAAGATGTTTTTCTCTATTGATTTTTGCTCACACTGATCCCTATGCCTGGATGTTCCTCCTTACCCTTTCACTAACTGAATTCTTAGACCTTTCAAGCCCAACTCAAATGCTAGATCATCCATGAATTTTTCCCTGATTACTATCCTCAGCAGTGACTTCTCCTTCACTAAATTCCACAAAGTATTTTGTATGTTTTGGTGCTATGGTGAATTACTGCATATTAAAAGAAGCAACATATTGTGGTAGGTCTAGAGCTGTCCTCAGACCTGAGTTCAGTTCTTGGATCTGTGACCTTGGGCAGATCTCTTCACCTCCTTGGGCTTGAGGCAACTCTCCAAGACTGAAAATTGCAAACCTGCATTAGTGGATAGAGTTTGCTAGTCAGGTCCAGGAAATCCCAGCCATAACTATGACTGTTTTCTCTTTCCTATTTAGATCATATATTTATTTGAATATGTATGGTATGTGGTAGAAGACGGTGACTTTAACCTAATTTCTGCCAAACCTTCTTCCAGTTTTCCCAGCACTTCTCAGCCAGTTAAGTGCTTATCCAAATGGCATGTGTTTTCTCAGCCTCCTTGTTTCCTCGAGGCAGAGAGGCTCAAGAGAGGGAAAGGACCCAGTGAAGGCCACACAGAGTCTGTCAGTGGTAGAGTGGGTAGGGGCTGCTTTCTAGGAAACTGTGTTCTATGCCAGACAGATTTGTCTGTCAGACTCCCTTTAATGACCCATCATATTCCCTAGGCTGGCCATACGTGGTGCCATAGCATTTTTGAGGGATGAGACCTACAAAGAAGAGGCCATCTGGCCTCCCTCATGACCTCTACCTTTGCTCTGAGCTCTTCTCTCTTCCTTTATAGTCATCCACCACTTTTCAACAGCACAAAGGAGAATCCGAGCTGTCCAGGAAATGGCACGGGTGCTGGCCCCCGGAGGACACATCATGATCTATGTCTGGGCCATGGAGAAGAACCACCGGCACTTTGACAAGCAGGATGTCTTCATTCCCTGGAACCCTGCCCTGTGTTCCCAGCTCCTGGCAGAACCAACTTCCTCAGGACAGAAGCATGTATGTGCACAGCCCAGAGTCAACCCTGACAGGCCCCCTCAATACCCAGTCTGCTCTGTCTGTGGCTACCCCATGTGCCTTCAGAAGAGTCAGGAATCCCAACAGTCCCACAGTCTGGATGGCTCTGGGACTCCCAGCTGCTATGGGAAGCTGACAGAGGTGAGGGATGAGAACAGTGGTTTCTACAACATTTTAGGGAGATCATTCCGCTCCTGGTTTTTCTCTCGATCCTTGGATGAATGCATTCTAAAGGAGCAAGTGGAAAAGGCTGGGGATGGGACAGAGGAGTGGGATCCATGTCACCCTGTATCTGTCCAGCCTTCAAAGCTCTATCATCTAGACCTTTGTAATCAGGAGCCATTGTCAAAAGAACAAGATAGCACCATTGACCCTGGACTCATACAGAACACAGAGTGGCAATTGGCACCAAGTGTGCAAGGGGGCTGCTTTCCCAGGCAGTCTACAGTGGGGAAGAGCTACGAGTCAGCCTGCACTAGGGGCACAGGGAAGCTGACCACCAGCCAGGTCTGGAAAAGAACCTCCCTCCCCCCTCCATTCATCAGCCTGGCAGCTGCCGTGTCCACTGAGGCAACCCAGGAGGAGACACTGGGTTCCAAAGCCTTCAGCCGTTACTACCATGTGTTTCGAGAAGGGGAACTCTGCCACTTGCTGGAGCAGCATGTGCCAGAACTCCAGGTCCTGAGTTCCATCAATGACCATGGGAACTGGTGTGTTGTTGCCGAGAAGAAGACAGGGATGATGGCCCATTGACCAGGTCATCTTGGAGAAGTCACTCAGGGGCAGAGGAAGGAAGGTCTGGAGCTTGCTTCAATGGTCAGTAGTGTGAGGAAATGCCATCACCGAGGCCTTGGCAGGGGCCGGGGAGGGCAATCCTCAAGAATAGCAGCATTCCACCTTCCTCCTCTGGTGACTGGTTTCTGTTCTGAGATATTCCATTTAGAAGCCAGCAGCTTCCTCCAGGTACCATTAGCATCTCCTCAAAAATCAAGATTTCTCCCCTGGGTCCACCTGAGGTCCTCTTACAAACCCCCTGGCACAGCCAGACACCCCATGGACATGGGGCTAGAGCCAGTGCCCTAGCTGGAGGTGAGGGTGAATGGAGAAAGGTCAGGGTGGGGAAAGGGGTCCAACACAGGCCCCAGTGTGGGGACAGGGGAGGACTGTCCTGAAAGGAACCCAGGGATACTGGCAGGAGCTAGGAGGGACAGCAAGATGCCTGTCCCAGACTCCGCCAGTCTCTTGGAGATTGGAGTCCTTCGGGTCACTGCCCAATATTAGAGATGGATTTTCTTTAAGGAAACTGGGAGGCTTTCATGCTTTCTTACTTTTGATTTTTTCAGCTACATCTTTATTTGCAGATCTCACCCTCCCTTCTACATTGCTCAGTGAGTCATCCTTTGTAGTAACGAATGAAAAAGTGCAAAACCCAACCAACACGTTGTTAGTGGAGGCTGGAAATATGAAGTGTTCCACACACCCATAGTCCCCACCTCCACACACAGAAAGAGGGAGGAAAAGGCCTTTTCTCATCCCTTCTCTGGGACCTGGCTTGGTCCTTATAATTGCACAGAGTTCACTCTGGGGGATTGGTTCTCACCACTTTCATGTCTGCAGTCACTGGGGGTGGGGGTGGAGAATCTTGTGATCCTGGTGGCCTCCACTCCTTCCACCTCTTCATGCCAGGCTCTTATCAGGGAGATGATTTGACAACTTTGTTTCTTCTCAACTTCCAGGAACATTTGCCCCATGTGTCGAAGAGGCACTTGGTCCTTGCTCATGTCCTTAATGAGCATCCAGAGGGACCTGAGTTAACAGGAGGGTGAGAATTAGGCTAAGGTCCCCTTCTGACTGGTGGATTACCCATGCCATTGGGTAGCATTTTACAGAGCAGATCTCAGCACTGGGCATTCAACTTCCTTCTAGCCAGTTGCCTTGGCCCCAAATCAGAGACCATGGTAAAGGTGATTCCTGCTCTCAGATCTGGAGTGCCTCCTGAGAGGCTCTACTCTACATCAGAGAGCTGAGGTCATGCCTCATGCTATTGCCAGTACTGTGGCCTCTGCTCGGCTTATATCCACCCTCTCCCTATTCAAGTTCTGGAAATTTCATCAAATCATTCCTATGTCTCTACCTACCATCCCCATAACCTAGCAAGCGAAGCTGCCCAAGCCAAAGGTACCCCAGCTCCTATGGGACTTGCGTCCTCCTCTCAGAATGGGAGCTCTGAGGGCAGGCACTCTCTGCATTGGGGGTGTGCCCTTGGGGCTTGGCACAGAAATAGTGTTTCACAAGTGCATTTTCATGCATTCATCCATTCACACACTCCCATGGTTAGAGTTCCAAAGATACTTGACTCCATAGAATTTGGTGTTTGGGCCAACATGTGTCTTATGTTAAGAAGATGTTGAAGTTCTGCCTCTTTCTATCCTGATGGAAGAAATTGTCAACACATGTGTTCATCTTATTAAACTAAAATCTAAGTTGTGTCTTGGACTAAAGCTACAACTGGGTTGAACAGAGGGAGGCAGAGATAGACTTTGCATCAGTGTGACTGGAGAGGTTCCCTTTCTGAGGAAAAAGTTGCCAGTTAATGCATTCTTACCCAATGGGCTACTCTGGATGGCAAGGCAGAGTCCAATTTTATTTTTGCCCAATAAGTCAACCTGGATAATGACTTCTAGTTGCACATTTTTCTTCAGAGAAAATCAAAAGACCTGGACATGAGCCAGAGACAAAAAAGCCGGAATATGAATTCAAAGTTCAGACAGTATTTATTAAGCACCTACTATGAGCCAGCACTTTGCTAAGTGCTAAGGATATGAAAAAGAGTAAAATCGCCCCTGCTCTCAAGTACTCACAATCTAATAGGGAAGACAGCATGCAAAGCACCATGTACAAATAAGCTTTCTATGGGATAAATAGGAAACAATGAACAGGGGCTGGGGAAGGCTGCCTGCAGGAGGTGGGACTTTAGCTGGGACTTACAGGAAGCCAGGGAGGTCAGCAGCCAGAGCTGAGGGAGCAAGAGCATTCCAGGCTTGGGAACCAGCCAGAGAGAATGCTCTGAATTTGTGTTTTGGAATGAAATGTTCGTGAAACAGCCAGAAGGGCGGTGTCACAGGAAGGAAGAATACATGCTGGGGAGTAAAGGGTAAAGAGACCGGAAAGCTTGGGATGGGGCAGAGGGTGGGAAGGACTTTATTTTAGATCCTGGAGGTGGTTCAAGATAGCACCTTTCTCAATGGAAAAGGAGGAGAGGTCAGGTCCAATTTTTCCCAAGATGTCCTCTTCAACCATGAGGTACTTAGCTACATCCATCATGCCTTGGTCTTCCTTGAATCTGGTGTGCTCATGTACATACATGTACATACCAGCAAAGTCCTGGAAGAACCTGTTTTCCCCATGGTCTCTGAGGATGGAATCCCTGCACTTGAAGCCAGTTTATGAGATGTGTCATGGAGGAAACATGGGTCATCATTCTTCACATGTGTTGGCTTCCCTTTTTAGAATGTGAGCTCCTTGAGGGCAGGGCCTATCTGTCCTGCTTTTTGTACTTGTGTAGCCAGTGTATAGCCCTGTGCTTGGCACACAGTAAGTACCTAATAAATGCTCATTCATTTGTTTGTTCAGATGATTTTAACAAGGACTAGTCCAGAAAAGTATTTTTTAAAAGTAACTTTGCTCATGAATGAATCAGTCCTTACAGGCATGTAGGTGGAATATGAAGAAAAAGCTTTGAAGCCTTCCATTTTTGATCGAAGGACACATGTGCATCCAAGGATCATGTGAGGATGGTGTCTGTCTGGAAGGAAGGAACTCTGTCACAATGGTGCCTGTAGTATTAGATTTGTAAACAAAACCCAGAAACAAATATAGACCTGTTGTTATCCAAGGTAACAAAGAGCCAACTGGAGTGGGCAAGGAGCCTGAGGAAAGTTTAACATCCCTCCCAGTGCCATTGACTTCTAGCGCCAATGGTTGTGCACAGTAAGAATGACTCCTAATAACAGTTTACATTCAAAAGGTGTCAGAGCTGGAAGGGGCCTCAGTGGACACCAAGACCAATTACCACCTGACCAAGAATCCCCTCGAGAACAGGTGGTGATCCAGCCTGTGTGTGAAGACTGAGCCAGTACCACCTGAGGCAGCCCTTCTGCTGTGGTGTGGTCACTGGGAAATTTCTCCTTCTACTCAGCTGAAATCTGACTGCTCTGAACCTTCTATGCGTTGTCCCCAATTCTGCTCAGATGAAGCATGAAGTCCCATCTTGATGACTGCCCTTCTAGTCCCTGAGGTTGTCACATCCCCATCTTTTCTTCCAGCCAAACATGCCTATTTCTCTCGTCTGACCCTTCTCTGGCATGTTCTTCCATCTTCTCTCTCATCCCCATGCCCTCCAGCTTTTCTGTAGTTCAAAGGGGAAGCTCAGACCTGAATATGACATTGCAGGCATGGTCTGAACAGAGACATATCAAAAGCTACCACCTCCCTGGTCCCGAATATGGGTCCAAAGTTCAAAGTAACGTTTTTGGACTGCCATAGCAAATTTCTGGCACAGAACACCAAGAGCTGTCATGATTTTATCATGAACAGGTCATGCCAGACTCACCTACTTCATTTTCTTTTGGGGATACAGTCAATTGCTAAACTGGCAGACCAATGAGGACCATAGATAATTTAATGAGATTTTAAAAAGGGTTCAACATAGTCTCATGCTATCCTTGTGGCCATGATGGAGAAGAGTTAGAAAGAGAGAAGTGTGTGTGTTCATCCTTTGTTGCTGAAGAAGACCATGCCATCAGAGACATGATGACATGACTTGCACTTGACTTTGTTTTGAGTGAGGGAGGGCTGTGCAGGTCACCAGCCTCACTTCTCCTCTAGAGCCATCTGAATCCAGTGACCAGATATTCATCAGGATGACTGGAGATGACCCAGGATGAGGCAATTGGGGTTAAGCGACTTGCCCAAGGTCACACAGCTAGTGAGTGTCAAGTGTCTGAGGTGAGATTTGAACTCAGGTCCTCCTGACTCCTGCACTGGTGTTCTATCCACTGCACCACCTAGCTGCCCCTGAAAGAGAGAAGTAGGTGGACAGGAATGGTCAAATTCTTGGATCAAAAGAATAGTCCACTCTCCAGGGTTTGTGACCTTTGAAGGTGACCCCAGTGGATGATCCTTGGTCCTATCAAGTCTGACATTTTTATCAGGACTTACAAACAGATGGAAATGACACATTCATCAAACTTACACCTGACATGCCAGGAGTAATAGGTGAAATACTAGATGGAGAGTGGAAATGCAGGGATTTGGGCTAAATCTAACATCAAATTTACTAGTGGTAAACAAATTCTTATACTTGGGTGCCCAATGTTTACTTCACAGGAACAAGATGGGGTAAGGTATTCACTTGAAATGATCTGCAGATTTCAGTGGATTGTAAGCTGAATATGATTTAACATATTGTTAGTGAAGGGCAGGACCTATTGCCTCAGTTTCCCCTTTTGAAAAATGAAGGGGTTGGGCTAGATGACCTGCAAGGTCCCTCTCAGAAATTCTTGAGCATGTGATTCCAGTTTGTTCCTTTGAGGAAGCAAAGATCCAGAGACAGAAACTGGTCTACCCTAGGTTTGAATCTTCAACCTCTGAGTGAGTAGTAGAGTGGTTGAATAAGTCATGTATATTTTAGATGAGATGGAGTGGAGGAGATAACCACAGATTACAGAATTATAAACCAAAGCTGAAAGGGTTCTTAGAGGTAAGTGAGTCTATATTCTCTCATTTTACAGCAGTGGAAACTGAGGCCCAGAGAAAGGACTCAGTGAGTCAGAGGCAAGGCAGGTAGAAGGGTAGGGGGAAGTTAACCCCTATCCCCATTCTCTCTCCACCACCTCTCTTGTGGGTCCCTTCCCCACAACCACCTTTCCTGCCTTGCAGTCTGATCTTAGCTCTGTCCCTAGGTTACCCTCCTCCTAGCCCTGCACTTCCTCCAAGCAGGCTTCCCTGCTGTTCCTCCCATCTCCCCTCTCTCTGCTTTTGCACAGGTAGTCCCCCATGCCAGGAACGTACTACCATCTCACCTTTAACTTACCGTTACTTCCCTAGTTCCCTTCAAGGCATAACTCAAAGGCCATTTCCTGCCTCCCCCAGTTGTCTATCACCATGACTGCATTACATATATATATATATCTCCAGATGGCTGTTCATGTCCCTGCTAGCCTAAAGTCCTCCTACTTTCAGTGATTTTGTTTAGTTGGTCAAAAGCACATTCTGAGGACAGTGGCTGTCTCACATTTGTGTCTGTAGTCCCAGCATGTATGGTCATGGGCACGCTTCTGAATGACTGAATGATGAAGCCAAGCTGCCTTTCAGTGATAACTACTTATTTCTGGAAGGAAACAGATTATCTCCTTAATCAAATATTCCCCATGTTTGCAGGAGCCAAAATTAAGCTCACTGCCCTGTTACCCACAGACTCGACTCTTCCCATGTTGGATGCCAGATTGAAGTTTCTCAGCTATGGTGGCCTCTCTCCTGTTCTTGGACAGAAGAGCATGGAGTTCAGGTAGTCCAGGCAGGAAGGAGCCTGAATTCCCATTTCCAGTTTCTTTGCTTGATGCAGAGAAGACAATCTGTCAGCAGAAGGCATTCAGCTCATGGCCCACCTGGATCAGATGAGATATCCCAGGAATCTTGGGGTTAGCCACAGAACTTAGTATGCAGAATCCAAAGCATTCCTATGTTCTGAGTCAAGGACTGGAATGCAGAAGAGGTATGGGTCAGATAAAGACCTTCGCAGAGCCTTGGTGGTGGTCCTGGGAAGAAGAGCCCATGGGCCCCAGAAATAGGGGATTTATAAGGGAGGAATACTGTTGATTGTTCTGGGTGGTGTCATCCATTTTCCCATATTCTCTATCCCCCAAACTCATGGGGTTCATTTTTTCTAGCCTCATGACAGTCTCCTTACCAACACCCCTGTTCAGGAGCCAGCCCCACCCCCCTCCCTGAGGAAGGGGCTATGACCCTCTGGCCACCTGGCAGTGGTGGGTTCTGTGCTTCATCCCAGCATCCTCAGAGGGCTCCCTCCCACTTGTGTGCAGAGAGTCTGGGGAGTCAAAGCCCTGAAGCAGCCCTAACATTCCACCTTGTAGTCCTGTTCCCCCTCCATACCCTAGAGATAGCTTAAGAGGAATAGTTTAGAAGGAAAAACCTTTTGGTCTGCCCACACCTGTACTGAAGAACAAAGAATGTTTGACAAACTTTAGAAGGATCTGTCTTCAGCAAACCCCTAAGCTTAGTTTCTCTAGCAAAGAATTCCAACTTTGAGAACTACTGGAAAACTGAAAAATAGTTGGGCAGAAACTAGGCTTTAGATCAACAGCTTAAATAGCCCTCCACGATCAATTCCAAATGGAAACTTTGGAATTATACCAAGAGTGATTTAAATGACCCAGAGAGTTCAGTGTTAGGCATATGCTAGAAAGTATGACAAGAAAGTTCCAACTTACACCAAAATACTCCTGGCATCACTTTTCACGATAGCAAAAATTTGGAAACAAAGGGGGATGCCCATCCTGTGGGTAGGACTAAACGAATGGTCCACAAACATAATGGAATACTATATGACTGGTATAAATAATCAATCTGAGGAATGCCTGGAAGGCTTACAAGAAGCCAGCAGAAAACAGGATAAGGGCACACACAATTCAATGCCTGCAGTCATGGAAATAAGACTCAACACAATGAGAACAGAATGTGGTGAAATCGTGAAGTCCATGTTGGCCCCCAAGAAGCGATTTGAAAAGGCACGTGTTCCTATACCATGGCAGGAGCGTAGGAGAGGAGCAGGTTATTGGGCTGCAGATGAACTCAGATGGCATCAAGTCAGCATCTACTGATGTCCTCAACGGTTTCCTGCACTTGTTTTCCTCAAATATTTCTTATACCATAAGGGATGTCTCTGAGTCAAAGGGAGGAAGGATAGGGCTGCAAGGGGAAATGTAAAAACAGAAAGACCACATAGGATAAGATGCTTTTGCAATGGAAACCTAGGAGGTATTTCAGCATCCTGAATCAACTTCCTAAAGCTGCCAATTGGTAACTTGGAATTTGTGTTAGGGTTAGAAAAGAATTTAGGATGAACAATGATTACCCATTGATTATGGTGGGAGGGACTCAAAGGCAGTATGGATCTCATTTAAGGGAGAGGCTTAAAGGGACATATTGGCCAGTCATGGCATGAATCTAGAAAAAGGCTGAGAGAATGAAATGGTTATATAACATCCTAGTTCTGTGTTGAGATATTTACCTAGGTGTCAGAATACTAATAAGGAACCTTGGTATGTATGGGATATGTAAAATAATAAACTGCTGGAGATCTAGAATCTACTCTGTAGAAGAGACAATGGTCAACTTGGCAGTTTACAAAGTAGCTCCAGAAAATGATCAAGTTCCTCCAAAGATGATCCACAAGAAACATCTCTTTTCTCTTGATGGACTTAGACTTCCTGGTGACTCATCACCTAGGGATGATGGACAGATAGACAATTAGATTCCAAGGAAAAGTGTCCACCCACATATTACAGACAGACTGAGAGAGCAAGATAAGAATAACCTAGAAATGTTGTTGTTGTGTTCATCCTTCATTTTCAAAGAAGATCATGTCATCAGAGAAATGATGACATGACTTGCCCTTGACGTTGTTTTGAGGGTCGCCAGCCTCACTTTCTCCTCCTGAGCCATCTCGATCCAGTGACCAGCTATTCATCAAGATGACTGGAGATGGCTCAGGATACAATGGGAGACTTTGGAAAACCAGAAAATTTTCTATTAAGTCAGAGAACTGGCCTGTGCTGGGTGGAAGGAGACAGGCAGACAGGTGTCAGGGAAGAAGAATTGATTTGAGAATCCACGCTCAGCCCCATTTGAGAAGGAGTTTTTCCTATACCTCCCCAACATACATGCATACCCCATAACTTGATTCCCTTCCATCTTTTCCTGGATGCTGGGAGAGTTTCCAGGTTCCCTCCCATCCTGTCCCTGGAACCCTAACCTAGAAATATGAGATATTGATGAAGGTGAGATAACGTTGCATCCCTGACCCTTCCAGAGGATCAGAAATGGTTAAACCCAGAGACAATCCCATTTCTTGTAATACTCCAGGCTTAGGGAGGGAACAGAGCACACCCACTGGGGACCTCAGAGTTACCTTTGTATAACATCAATAATCAGCCATCTAGGAATTTATTAAAACAGTTTTAAAAAAACACATGTAAAGTAGTGACTCATGTGAGCTTTCCCCAAAGCTCCTCTGAATACCTTTAAATAATGCCATAAAGCAGTTGCTGGAGCAGCAGAACCACAAAAGGACAGGGTGAAATAATTTTCCAGCCAAAGACAACTTAGAAGGTCAGCAGGAAAGATCTGTTCCACCCGGGTAAGTGGAGCACAGTCCAGCACAGGACATGCCAGCTCAGATCCAGCTCCAGCAAACAGGAGCAGGCCTCCGGAGCCACTGAATGAGCAGTGGCAGAAGTTTCTTCCAGAGTTCTCATCCCACAGATGGTGAGGGGGTGGAACAACTGATCAGCAGGAAATTTCAGGGATCTCTTTGCTGGCAGCGAGGCAGGATTCTGCTGTGTTGCCCATACTCAGAGATAGGTGGCAGTCCTGAGTAAGGAGGAGCACTAAGACAGCAGAACTTGTGACCACAGTGAAGGAGGGACTCTCCTCACAGTTCCCAGGCAGAAAAGAGTGCTTGTGGTCACTCCCAGGCTGGAGCACAGGCCAGAAGAGTAGTAAATACCTTTCCTTAGATCATAACACCTTGGGAAGACTGAAAACTTACAGGTCCCTAGGAGTATTTCTGAAAAAAACTGCACAAAAACCCTGAAGCTTGGGACAGTGCTCCCTCCACCCTGGAAGCAGAGCCTCACTTTAACAATTGAAAGTTAAGAAATAGGCTGGGAAAATGAGTAAACAATAGAAAACAATTCTGACGATAGAAAGTTACTATGGTGACAAAGAAGATCAAAACATATACTCAGAAGAAGATAAAGTCGAAGTTCCCACATCCAAATCCTCCATGAAAACATATGAATTGGTCTCAGGTCAGGGAAGGGCTCAAAAAGGATTTTGAAAATCAAGTAAAGGAGTAAAATTGGGAAGAGAAATGTAAGTGATGAAAGAAAATCATGAAAAAAAGGGTCAACAGCTTGGTAAAGGAGACAGAAAAATGCTAAGCCAAATGGTAAAAGAGGTCCAAAAAGCCAAAGGGAAGAAGAATGCGTTAAAAAGCAGAATTAGGCAAATGGAAAAAGAGGCATCAAAATTCAGTGATGAAAAAACTCCTGAAAAAGTCAGATTGATCTAATGGAAAAGGAAGTACAAAAGCTCACTGAAGAAAAGAATTCTCTAAAAATTAGAATGGAGCAAATGGAAGTTAATAACTTTATGAGAAATCAGGAAATGATGAAAAATTGAAAGAATGAAAAAAGAGTACAATGTGAAATCTCATTGGAAAAATAACTATATTTTACCATACAAGAAAGTAGGAGGGGAAGGGTTAGGGAAGGGACAGAGTTGATAGAAGGGAGGGCAGATTGGGAAGGGAGGGGTCAGAAGCAAAACCCTTTTGAGGAGGGACAGGGTGAAAGTAGCTTGAGAGAATAAACAGAGGGGGATATAACATGGAGGGAAATACAGTTAGCAATAGTAACTGGGAAATAAAATTTAGAGGCAAGTTTCACTGATAAAGGCCTCATTTCTCAAAAATATAAAGAACTGAGTCAAATGTTGGTAGGGATGTGGGAAAAATGAGATATCAATGCATTGTTGGTGGATTTGTCAATTTATTCAACCGTTCCGTAGAATAATTTGGAACTATGAGAAAAGAGCATGCAAACCATGCATACTATAACCTATGCATGACCTAGCGATGTCACCACCAGGCCTCTATTCAAAAAGAGATTAAAAACTCACAAGAAATATTTATAGCAGCTTCCAGTGGGAGATGCCTGAAAGGCAGTTGGAGATGTCAGACTGGAGGATAGCAGAGAGATTGGGGCAGGACAGCAAGGTCTGAGAATGGCTAATGAAATCCACAGGTACTGATGAGATCAGCAATAGCGAGGCATGTAGGAGTAATCCTGTAGATGGTCAATCCTGCTAACTCTTAGCCAACAAGCCCCAGTCAGTCTGCTTTCTCATTAACAATCAATTAGAATAGGATTTAGGGTTAGGGTTAGGATTAGGATTACATGCAAAGCCTTGATGTCTGTCTCTCTATCTGTCTCTGTCTATCTGTCTGTCTGTCTGTCTGTCTGTCTGTCTGTCTCTCTCTCTCTCTCTCTCTCTCTCTCTCTCTCTCTCTCTCTCTCTCTCTCTCTCTCTCTCTCTCTCATACTCCTAATGTTCCCTTCATGATTGAACTAGTGGCTACACCCAGTTTGGTTCTGCTGATATGAGGAACAATATTTTGGTTGGACAAGCCAATCTGTCTCTGGATTGGCTGGGGCAGGTCATTTGGTAGCTGTGCTTGTCTCTCACCAGGCTCTGCTGTTGTAGCTGGCCTGGCCTGGGGAGCAGCTGCTGGGAAATGGGAGGCTGTACCTGGAGCAGGCTGGGAAGGAGAGCCCAGAGGTTGGGGTCTCTGGGCCTGAAAGATCTGTTGGGAGGGCTGATCCCTTTTTGGTCTCCCAGGATCACTCTTTGGTAGGCAGCTGCAATCATTCCCTTTACATTTCATTGTCTCTGAGTTTTTGCTGTTGAAGATATTCAGCTTTTATTGAAGTCTCACTGGGCACCATCTTATAAATTTGTTTTGGTAACAACAGCAGCAACCAACCGAAGCTAGCATTTATATGGTGCCTCAAGGTTTGCAAACCTTTACAAAGGTCATCTCATTTTATTGTATGGTGATGTGCTGATTGGTGTATTTTTATTCACAGAATTATCGCACTTAAGGGTTATGCTTGGCTGCTTATGGATGGTATAATTGTGAATGCATATTGGTCATCGTGGATGGGAATGTTTACATTTGCTCATGCAACCATATGTAATACATGTGTGTGTATGTTTGCATGTGTATGTATAAATATACACACATATTTAGAGGTAGTGTAGCATAGCAGAGAGAGAGCTGACCCACCTTTGACATGTTCTGGCTGGGTGAACTTGGACCAGTCATTCAGCATCTGAGTCCCCGAGGCGGCACCTCTCTGACACTGAATGGCAGAGAAGCTGCCAACCTGCACTGGTGGTGGGAGTTAGACCATATGGAAGTTCTCCTTACTGATGAAATCAAAAGCCTTGTCCCTAGAAATGACCATAATGAATGAGAATGATTCTTTAGACGACATGTGTATATATGAATATTATCATGAATGAGAAAATTGAATTTTTACTGAGCCATTGTAAAATAAATTGATTATGTAAATTATTTAGCAGATTACTTTTGTGTACTATTTGAATATCTCTTATCATTCTGACCTTTGATTTTCAGGTATAAGAGAGAGATCAAAACTCCTCTTATTTCATATTTTTTTAGCCTCATACCGGCGACCATCTCATTATGTGAGACAGAGATGAAGGATCACCAGGGGACAGAAGGCGTCTGAGTGAGATGGGGAGGAAGAGTGGGGAGGGAGCACACTGAGCATGGCCTCAGTGTTATTGTGACATATGAGGAAAGGTTCTCCTTTAAGTGAGTGGGGACAGTGTCCATGGAAGGAGAGGGATTGATGGACTGAATGGGAAGTACACTGAAAGAAGCTCAGGGAATTAGGACAGTAGCAGGAAACTATCCCCTTCCCCCACCCCAGTGTTGCCTAGAGAACACCCAGAGACTGAGGTCTGGAGAATGGGTGTCCCAGTGACTGCCTTCTGCCCTTCCTCTTGTGGTGTTCCAGGCTAAGCCACTGAGCCACATTGTCTATAGGATGGGATGCTCTCTGTATCTGTAGTTCTCTACCATACAGCAGGTGCTTAATGTATGTTTGTTGTCTAATTAGTAGGGATTCACTAAGTGTATTGAGCATAGTGGGGAAGGGGAGAGGAAGGCAGTGATGTGACTGAACTGATCTTATAGAAGAATCTCTTTGGTGTCATGGACTCTGTTCTTCTAGCCTCTTTTCTTTCCAATCCAACCAGAAGACCCTTGCAATGAGGTTGGTGAGATAAGAACTAGGGAGTGGAGAGGATGGGAGAGAGAATGGTGAGACAGAAGTGAAAAGACTTGGCTGCTGACTCAATATATGGGGGTGAGGATGAGTGGAGCGTCCAGGAGCAATCTGACAAATTCTTAACACCAAATGTAATATGAATTCCCTTTAGTGATCCTTGTAACGTCAGAACTTCAGTAAATTCCTTACTTTCTTGCCCTTAAGGTAATGAAATTAGGTCAAACTGAGCATTTAAAAGACTCAGGTTCTCAGAATTTGAGGGGGAAATGTTAAAACTGTTAGTATAATGATGGGATATTGTTAATACTGATTGTAAATATGGATTACCACAGGTTCTTAGTCATCCTGACAAAGACAAAATTTCAGTAATGTCTTGACAAATGCATCCAACCACCAAGTATTTGTTCCATAACTGCTAAGTAATGGGCATTTTGCTGACTGCTGGTGATGTTGAGATTTGGGGTGTGCTGGGGGACCCCAAAATACCAACATGCCAGATCCTGCTGGAATGAATTCAACTCAAGCCTTCTAAAGCCAAAGAAAGACAAAGTTTATTAAAGATTCTCCATATTGGGTTGGCTCTTAAGGCACCTAAGCATTTGTAATGCTTGTATTCACAAGCGGGCCAGATAGAATCTTGGCTAGACAGAGTCTGAGCTGAATTGAATCTGAGCACCTTCATGGAGGCAAGATGGAACTTATATATAGAAAGTCTGTGGGAAACATCTAGAGGTGGTCTAGTGGTCTGGGAGGAGGGTCTAAAGAGGATCTTGATGGGACTGGGGTAACTAGTGACATAATGGGGGAAAACAGCTGGAAGCAATTGGAAGGTATCAGACAATGCAGGACTTGAGTGGGAAGTAGGTCTGGCAATCAAGGGGTAACAGACAGTGAGAGGCCAGTTTAGGCCAAGGGCAACAGATTTGAATATGAAAGACCAGATTAAATGGGAAGATTCAAGGGGAGTTCAAGGAGGTTCCCAGAGTCTGAACTCCATCAGTGATACAAATGTAAGAATTGTGCTTTTGGAGAAAGAAGGAATTTAAAAGAGAGGAGGGTTTGGGAGAAAAGATGATGAGTTGTTTTAGGACATTTTGAGGTTGGGGTGCCTTCAGGACACAGAGTTCCAAATGTCCAAAAGGTAGTTGGAGATCTGAGGTCAGGAGAGAGCAAGGCTGATGGGATGCTGGCAATCATCCATATAGCAATGGTATTTGGACCCATGGGAACAGATAGGGCCACCCAGTGAGAGCATTTAGAGGTGGAAGAGAAGACAGCACAGGACAGGGCCTTGGGAGACACCAGTGGTTGATGGTGCTTTTAAGAAGTGTTGAGGAAGGAGATGAGGTTGAGAAGGAGCAGTAGGATAAGTAGGAAGGAGAATCAGGAGAGAGGAGGGAGTACCAAGGAGGAGGGGGAGGAGAAGGAGGGGGGAGGAGAAGGAGAGGCTGATCACCAGTGTCAAATGCCGTGAGAGAGTTTCAGAATGAGAACTGACCAGAGCCCATGAGATCTGGAATCAAGATACCATTGATAGCAGTGTCAGTTGGGGTAGGAAGACAGAAATGTGTTTCAGAGGGTTTGGAAGCACCTGAGAGGACAGGAAGTCCACACAATGAGTGTAGACATATTTTGAGTAGTTTCACAAAGAAAGAGAGAATTTTAGGATAATCCCTAGTAGAGATAGTTGGATCTAATGAGAGGTTTTTTTTTAAAAAAAATTATATTTATTTTAAACCTTTTCTCTTTTTAAATTTTCAAGTTCCAAATTTTCTCCCTCCCTCTCAAATTTTAGGGTTAGAGAAGGCCGGCAACAGGATATCAATTGTACACATTGTGTGGAATGGCATGACCCCCCTTACTCAAATTGACTGCTCAGAGGTGTCTCAAAGTAAAAACAGAAAATCTCCTTTATTCGTTCTCCTGAGAAGCGGGTGGTTCCTTCACCAGTAAAGCTGGAGTCAGGAGGCGCCTTACAGAAGCAGAATGGCAGTTTGTATAGACTCAGAAATCCCCCTCCCACAGCTGACCATTATTCTCATTGGCTGAGAAACAAGGTCTTTCATTCTAGGCTCAAAATCTAACCAATCCCTTTTGAAACCCAGTTCAAATTTCCCTCTCCAGGGACGTTATAAAGCCTGCAAAAATACACATCATTATATGTAAATTAGGCATTGAAAATATATGCAAATGAAGCATTGACAACTCATGCAAATTGGGCATTGAGAATTTATGCAAATCAGGTGGACCTATTGTGAGGCCTGCAGACTGCATGTGCATATGCAAATTAGATATAGAGGAGTTAGTGAGTCGTATCCAATCACTGATCCATAGCCTTATATGGAAATCACCAGACTGGAGGAATGGAAACCTGGGCCTAAGGTCTCTTCCACTCCAGGCAGAAGATCGCATATCCCTGAGAAGTCTTCACTAAATCTGTTCCCATTCAACATGAAATCATGCAAACATTTCTATATTAGCCATATTTAAAACAAAGCAAAAGCAGAGTGAGACCATTACACTGTCCTCGCCCACTGAGTCTGTCAGTTCTCTGAAGTTGGATAACATTTTTTTTTTTTATCATGAGCCCTTCAGAATTGTCTTGGATCATTGTATTGATCAGAGTAGCCAAGTCTCTCACAGCTCTTCCTGGTGACAACATTCCTGTGACTGTGTATAATGATCTCCTAGTTCTGCTCACTTCCCTTTGCATCAGTTCATATATGTCTTGCCCTGTTCTTCTAAACCCACCCCCATCATTTCTTAGCACAATATTAGTCCATTCCAATCACATGCCAAACTTGTTCAGCCATTCCCCAATTGATGAGCCTCCCCTCAATCACCAAGGCTTTGTGGCTACAAAAAGAGTTGTTAGAGATCTTTGTACAAATAGATCCTTTTCCTTTCTCTTTGACCTCTTTAGCAGTGGTAAGTCTGGATCCAAGGTCCAGAGTCCACAGTTTTATGGGCCGTAGGGTATAGTTCCAAAGTCTCCAAAGTGGTTGGACTGGTTCACTACTCTACCGGCAGTTCATTTGTGTCCCTACTTTCCCTCATTGCCTTCAGCATTTGTCATTTAGGTGTGAGCAATAGCTCAGGGTTGTTGTAATTTGTATTTCTCTAATTGTTAGTGATTTAGAGCATTTTCATATAACTACAAATAGCTTTAATTTCTTCTGAAAGCTGCCTATTTATATCCTTTAACCATTTACCAATTGGGGAATGGATTTTATTTTTCTAAATTTGACTCACTTCTATATCCAGTATATATTTCAGATATGAGGCCTTTATTTGAGAAACATGCTATAAAAGTATTTTGGTATTACTTCATTGTCTATGGTACCTTTTAGCAAAATGTAGTTTCTCTAATTATCTCTTTTAATTAGGTCTATTTTTGCTTTTGCTTTGTCTGAAATCAGGATTGCTAACCTTGCTTTTTTTTTTACATCAGCTGAAACATATTAGAGTATACTTTAACCCTTCATTTTACCTCTGAGTGTGTCTTTCTGTTATAAGTGTGTCTCTTGTAAACAATATATTGTTGGATTCTGGTTTCCAATCTACTTTTCTATAGACTTCTGACTCCCATTTTATGAGTGAGCTCATCCTTTTCATATTCACAGTTATGATCACTGTATATTTCCTTTCATCTCATTTTCTTCTGTTTCCTCTCTCTCTTTTCTAATAAGAGTTTGTTAAGGATTGTAGAGAATTGGGGATGTTTGTAGGCAGCAAGGAAGCAGTTAGAGATTAGGGAAAGAGAGGGAAGGACAATCTGGGGAGAAGACAGGAAGGAATATCATGGAGGGTGCATAGAGAAGGGGGAGCTAGACAAGGGGATGGGGCACCTTTGCATTTGAGAAAGGAATGAGGATGAGAGAGAAATGGATGATGTCACAAGGTTGTGAGATGAGGAGGGAGGGAGGAAGGAAGAAGAGGGGGTTCATAGCAAATAGTTTCAATTTTCTTGGGGAAGAAGACAGATAAGGTTCCCATTTGAGGCAGTGGCAGAAGGTGGTGTTGTGGGAGGCTTGGGGAGAGAAGAAAAAGGAACCCTATGCTCCAAAATGTCACAGCAACACTTGGGGTAGCCAAAAACCAGAAGCAGCACGGGTACCTGTCATTGGGGAAATGTTTGGACCAATTATGGTCAAAGGATGGGATGGGATACTATTATATAATCAAAAGCAGGAATACGGAAAGAGGCAGGAAGCCTTTTAGGACTGATGTAGAGAAGGAGAAGCAGAAGCAGAGGAGAATCTTTGACTACAGCAAACGGGCCCTGACTACAATAATGCCAATGCAAAGATCATCAAGCCAAACTCAGCGTGATGGGATGATGGAGCCTATAACTTCCTCCTCTGGGCATGAAGCCTGGGCGATTGCAGGGGCAGAATGGTACATGGCCTGTCAGTCACTACTGGCTGGGTCATTTGGTTCTGTCGGGGTGGGGTGGGGGGCACCCATCGTATTGGGGAATGGAATGAAAGGAATGTGATAGAGAGCCAAAAGACTAATGGCTCCAAGGAAAGACAACTTGAGTTTAGGGCTCTGGGGTTGGGTCTGAATCTTTAAAACACCTGGTCCTTGACTTTGGTTGATGGGCCCTAAGGATAAAAACCTGAGGCTACCAGGTACCATTTACTTAGCACCCAAAGCACAGACCAAACAAGTCGTGTCCCTGGAGTCAAAGAAAGAAACAACTACAGAGACTCCGGATGGGCCAGAAAACAACGTGGAAAGACCAAGCCAGGAGTTTTGAAGAAGAGTGGAGAAGGAGAAAAAGCAGGGAAAAGGGATTCCAGACTTGGAGACTGCTGTGAATGGAAGGAAGAAGCCAAAGTTACCCAGAGTGAGTTTGGGGAAAGATAGAGGGAAGGAAGGAGAAATAGAATCTGGAGATGGCAGAGCAAAAGGAGGAGGAGGAGGAGAATGAGGAAAAAGACAAGAGTAGGAGATGGTGTTTAAGGTAGGGATTGCATGACTGGAAGGGCCAAAGCTTGTCATTTTCTCCATGGTCCTAGAGGTCTCTTGGAAGGCTTGTAGCATGCTGAGTTCTTCCAGAGTGAAGCACCTCCTCTGGGCCCAGATTCTAGGGGCTAATGACCCCAGGTCCCAGTCTGCAATGTGGGGAATGGGGCCCCAAACCTTCAGGGTATGTAGGGATGGAGCTCCATATATCTTCTTGGGGGTAGAGCTCCCAGCTTGGAAGTAGGTCTCCCCAAAACCCTAGTCGTAGAGGTGGGGCTCCCAGAAGCCCTAGTAGTATGGGAGGCAAAGCTCCCAAAATCCCCCTTTGGGGGAGGGGCTCCCAGAAGTCCCTACCGTGCATGGGAGGTGAGATGCCTAATCTTTGGACTTCTTGGTGGGTCCAAGTTGTCCCACAGTTGCAGACTAGACTTGAATGGGATCTGACTTGGTATTTTTACAATTCAGAAAGGGTAAGTAGAGACCAGCTGAGCTATTCAGGTTAGGAGAATGATTTGGGTGGTCATTGAGTTATCAGTTAACATTAATGGGGGCAGTGCCATCTTGGCCTGCCTTAATGCAGGAGATGCTGGCCCTGCAGCCCGCTAAACTCATGACCTCTTGAGACATTAATGTGGGAGGTGCTAGCTCTGCTGCCAACCAGACCCGTGCTTGGGTCTGCATCAATACAGGCAGTGATGTCCACCTCCCCTCCCCTGCACCCAGTCCAACTGAGCCCATGCACTCCTAGGTTACATTAATGCCAGCCCTTCAGTCACCCTAGCCAGAACCCCCTTGGGCTGCAGTAATGCAGAGCAGCATGGTCTGCAGGAATAGGGTTACAGCTTCCCACTGTCCTCTGCCCTCTTAAAACTCCTGAGGAGACCCTTGTATCAGTTCTGGGTGCCTGGGTTTTATAATGGCACCAGTAAACTGGTGAGGCTCTTGAATAGGCCAGCCAGAATGGAAAGGCCAGGATCCCATGAGTTCTAAGGACCATTTGGGGTTGGTCATCAAAAGCCAGAGAGCCCATGGAAGATGTATGTGAAGATCTGTCCTTGGGCAAAGGTTTGAGCCTTGTTCAGCTGGGCCCAGAGGGAGGGAGAAGGGGACTGGCAAAGAAGCCAATTGAGGCTGGATGCTGAGAGAAATCCTCTGGATGAGAGCTGACCTTGAGTGGAATGAGCCCCCCCCTCCCCCTGCCTTAGGGTCACAGGCAGGCACTGGGTCCCTTCCAGTGCTCATGGCTTCTCACTCTGGTGTCCCCACCTCCATAGGTGATCCAGACAGATGCAGAACCATGACGTATAAGTTGGTGGTGATGGGCTCTTGCTTTGTAGGCAAGAGTGCGCTTACTGTGCAGCTGATCCAGAATCGCTTTGTGAGTGAGTATGACCCCACCATTGAAGACTGCTACCGCTGGCAGACAATGGTGGATGGGGAACCATGCCAGCTGGATATCCTGGATACCACAGGTGCAGAAGAGTATAACTCTCTGAGGGATCAGTTCATGCGCTGGGGGGAGGGCTTCCTCTGCGTCTACGCGGTGGATGATTTGCACTCTTTTGAGAACATGTGGGACTTCTGGCACCAGCTGCGGAGGATCAAGGACACCAATCATGTGCCGGTGGTGCTGGTGGCCAACAAGACTGACAAGGCTGACTGGCTGGTGCACTCCACGCTGGGCCAGGAGGTGGCCAAGAGCTTTGGGGTCCCTTATGTGGAGACCTCAGCTAAGACCCGGCAAGGTGTGGAGCATGCTTTCTATGAGCTGGTTCGTGAGATTCGTAGGATAGAAGCCAAAGAGGACGTCAGATACCACCCTGGTACTGAGCAGAAGCAGGGCTGCAGGTTCAAGCTTTGCATGATCCTGTGAGCAGTGCATCCTCACGCTGGTTCTGCCCCACCCCCATCCTTCCTCAGACTCCAAGCCTCCATCTGGACCTGTCCTTCTTCTTTCTGCTCCTCATTGGACTCCTCTGGGTTTATGCTCAGACCTGCTGGGCATCACCAGGAGCCTCGTGGCGGGCTCCTCAGAGTTTCTCCACTCAGGCTTTTTGGATGTTTGGATTCTTTTCCCCTTTGAGAAGGAAAGACTACCTCATTGCCTTGATATCCTGACCACGCAAGAAAAGACTTCCCTCCTTCCTCCAGTGGGCAGCCTCCCTAGGCTCTCTGGCTTCCCAGGCCCCACAGACAGCTTGGCCCTGGCCATTTTCTTCCCCACCTAGCATCATACTCTTCAGCAGCCCCCTTTCTCCTTCTGGAGTCTGTGAGTGGGCATTCCTATTTTGGGCTTTCCCTTCCACAGAAAATTATGCTCCCCCAACAAAGACCAGACTCTAGACACCAGGGCACTAGTGATTCTCCCTTCTGCCCCTGGGCTTGTTGTGTTGACTGTGTGGGGTCAGGTCACATCAGCCATGGCTGTGGCCCTGAGGATCTTGTCTGTGGTGTTGGTGAGGAGCCCTGCCCTAAAGTGGCCCCCATTCAGTGTCCCTCCAAGGCCATACTCGGGGATGGGGTTTTTTGTATGTCACTCATACTGTGTCTGTATCCTTGCCCTTGCCTTGCATGTCATCCCAAGCACTTTTCTGCCAGTGAGGGAGTGAGGCTGGTGGTTAGACCAGATGTACCTCCAGCTTGGGTGGGAAGTGTTATTATATATTTTATTTGTGTTTTCGCAGCAGTTAAACCTCTTTAGACCTTTCTGTGAGCTGGAGTGTCTTAGTACCTCCACGAGAAGTAGGCCTGGGGTCTGGTTGCAAGTGTTCTCAGCAGAGATCCCACAGCTGCAGGTCAGGTGGGTCTGTCTGCTTAGGAGCCATCTTACCTGGTATCTCTGTGCCACCTTGGGAGTGGGCACAAAGGGCAGGTGAGTGACACTCCTGTTTCAGCTGAGGGTACAAAGGATGTTAAAGCTGCCTGGTTTGGGGGTGCAGGGAATTCATCTTAAAGGAACTTCCCTAAGACTTGAATTCAAAGTTCGTTATTTTTCTTGTTCTAGGATTTTACAAATAAAGGTTGTTGATTTGTTTCTAAGTGTGCTGCTGGTGGTTTCTTAGAGGTTGGTGTGCTTGGGATAGGGAATAACCTTAGTGTTGTGTGGCCTAGTGGAGAGTGCTGGGTTTGGAAGTTGGGCAAGGATGTGTGTTTTAGCTGTGGGACCCTGGCCTCAATTTCCTTACTCATCAGTAAGATAAGAGGGGTTGGTCTAGAGGGTCTCTTGGGTCTCTCTTAACTCTGGTGCTAGACTGGAAATCTATGAATCCCTGGCCCCTAGAACCTGTTTCCCCATCTGTAACACTGGGACAATGGGGGCAACTTACGCTTCTTGGGAGAATCAACAGATCCCCTGATTGAGCCTGTGATCTGTCATCTAGATTTAGCTCTGAATCTATCATCTGTAGATCTATATAATCTCTCCTACTAATCTGTGGCTATTGTTTATCAGAGATCCATCTTCTCTCTTCCCTTTATCTATAGTGATCATTTCTCAGTCTCTTGCCCTCCTTCCCCTACCTCCCACTCTGCACCCATGGGAGCCCTGAAGAACTCTCAGTCCCTCGTTGCTTTGTAAATGATTTTGGGAAATCACAGGGACCATCTCCATTTTGCCCTTGGGAGCTTGCTGAAAGCTGCTGGGGTGACTCATACAGCCTTCAAGTTTTACCTGGTCAGGGAGCTTGTTCAGGGGAACCAGACTAGGTCCTTCCCAACTTGGAGGCCATCCTGGGGCTGGGGGGAAGGTAGGGATCAACAGCCTGCGCCTGGATCTCTCTGTCCTGACATGTTCTACTGATGGCAGCTGACCAATGGTCTCCTACAAAAGCAAAAGATGCCAAAGCAAGGGAGCATGGCCCCTGTCCAGTTGGAAAGCACTGAAGTGCCCATCCCTGGGGATCCTGGGTCTGTACCTCTAGGCCTTCTGCCAAGGGCAGCCCACCTAATTGGGCAGGCACAATCATTCAGGAAGGAGTCCTCCTCTCTGAACTCTGCCCCTCTCCCTGGGCTGTGCCACAAGTCTGAGATGCTCTTTCTTCTCACTTCCACCCATCACTTTCTTCAAGTCCCAGCTGGAGTCTCACCTTCTACAAGAAGTCTTCCTGGGTGCCCTTTATGCCAGGGCCTTCCCGCTGAGATTGCCCCCAATTTGTCCTGTCAATGTCTTATTTGTCTGTATGCTGTCTCCATTACACCAGGAGCTCCTGGGGTGCAGGGATCATCCTTTGTCTTTTTTGTCCATCCCTAGGACTTAGAATGATGCCAGGTGCATAGTAGGTGCTTAACAAGGCCATACTATGCATAGAGCACTGGACCCAGAGCGAGCAAAACCCGAGGTCAAATGCAACCTCAGATATTGGCTGTCAGTTTTCCTCCCTGTACTTTAGTTTACTATCTGTAAAATAGGTATCATAATATTAACTAACTCGGCATTGTTGTGAAGATCAAATGACGTCTTTATAAAGTGTTTTATTGTTATCCTTCAGTCATTTCGGCGGTGGTCAATTGGGACCCCATGTGGTGTTTTCTTGGTAAAGAGACTGGAGCAGTTTGCCATTTTCTTCTCTAGCTCTTTTGACAGGTGAGGAAATGGAGGCAGAAAGGGTGAAGTGACTTGCCCAGGGTCCCATGGCTAGGAAGTGTGAGGTCAGCTTTGAACTCAAGATGTTGAGTCTTCCTGACTTCAGACCTGACACTCTCTATGCACTGTGGCGCCCCCTAGCAGCCCATGAAAGGCTTTTGCAAACCTTAAAATGGTCTCTGAATGCCAGTCATTGGAGGAAGAGGATTTGCTAAGGTAGAGAGGTATTCATCTGCCTTTGAGAAGATAGAGGATGCTTGTAGTCCATTGACTGCCTCTCAAATAGAGCGCATTATTTCATGAACTGATCTCTTAGCCTGTCTCATTAGCTTTTAGGATCATATATGGAATCTGACTGCCTGTTTCTGCATTTGTCCTTCCACCCACCCATCTGTCCATCCATCTGTCTATCTGTCCATCCTCCCTGCATCCTAGCAACTTCTCTGCATGTACCTGGAGGAATAGCTGTAGACAATATTCCACAGCCTAGACAGGCTGCTGTCATCACATGGTAGTGGGAATCCTTGGTTTGGATACAAAACTGTGATTTCATTGGCATATCAATAACTGGTATGTATGTGGTCAGGTCACTGGGTGAGGCAGTGGATAGAAGGCTGAGGCTGGAGTCAGGAAGATTTATCTTCTTAGGTTCAAACCAGGCCACAGAAACTTCCTAACTATGCTACCCTGGGCAAGTCACTTCACTCTGTTTTCCTCAGTTTCCTCACCTATAAAATGAGCTGGAGAAGGAAATGGCAAGCTCCTCCAGTATCTTTGCCAAGAAAACCTCAAATGGATTCAGCCAGAGTTGAATACCACTGAAATGATTGAACAGCAAATCTACTGGGGTGCCTCTAAGGTGTGCATGCTTTGTTTCATCTCATCTGCCTAAGAAATTCCAACTGTGAAAAGGCCTTCTGTGTGTGCATTCAGCTGCCCATACTCTCAGAGAGAAGGAATAATTGAATCCAGGTCCCTCCTGATTCTAGGGCAGGAATTTATCATTCACTACAATGAGCCTTCTTTTACTTGACACAATGAAGGAAGGTTTGCCCCAGGGTTTTACAGCCAGTACTGTGCTTGATCTCTGACCTTTCCCCCTAAGCCTTGCCCCTAGGAATCAGTCCTTAGCCCACTTCCAGGGTCAAGTTGGGGGAAATCTCCTGTTGGAGGCTCTTCTGCATCCCCCTCTCTCCTCACATCCCACCAATAAAATTGTCCCTTTTATCTTCTGTGATCGTGTTTTTTTCTTACTTGGTCATAAACTTTTTTTTTTCCTGTCCATAGATCTGAGTGTTCATGATGTGATCTTTAATATCAAGGTCAGGAACTCATTTGGAGCTGACCTTGGTCTGAATCTAAATTCATGCATTCTGTTGTCCAGGTTCCCCAGAAGTTTTTGTGAAATGGTGAATTCTAATCCCAGTATGTGTTCATTCAACACTAAGCTATTAGATCTGTTTGCTTTAGTATGTCATGTGCCCAGTCTATTTCATCAGCTGACCTATTTTTTAACCAGTATCAAACATTTAATAATTACTGCATTGTAGTATAGCTTGCAATGTGGCACTAAATGTACCTTTCGTTCCCATTTAGTTTCATTATCTCCCATGAGGTTCTTGTTCCTTTCCACCTCCATATAAATTTTAATATTTTTCTAATTATATAAAGTATCCATTGGATTGGTATGGCCCTGAACAAGTAATTTAGGTAACATAATTTCTTGTTATATTGGTTTAACCAACTCATGAACAATGAATATTTTTTCCAATTATTGAAGTCTCCATAAATACAAATATGAATCACTATTTGCAGAAATGAAGTTCTGGCATGTATCTTGGCAGTACACTCCCAAATATTTCATACATTCTATGGTCATTTTAAATGGAATTTCTCTATCTCTTCCTGATGAATTTTGTTGGAAATATACAAAATCGTTCATGAAACTGTTCATTATTAACTTTTAATTGACTCTTTGGGTTTCTTTGGGGTACACTGTCACATCAACTGCCAAAAGTGATCATTTGGTTGCCACTTTTAAATAATGTTTTTCTAGTTACATTTAAAAACAATTTTTTTACAATCAAGTTTTACAATTTTCAGTTACAAGTTCTCTCCCTTCTGCCCTTTCCTCCTTTCTCATTGAGAAGGTAAGCATTTTGGTAGAGGTTATACATGCGTAGTAATGCAAATATATATTTCACTATTAGTCATGTTCTGAAAGAAAAAAACTCCAAGAAATAAAGTTAAAAAAATGTATGTTTTCAGACTTCATCGGTTCTTTTTCTGGAGGCAGACAGCATTTTTCATCATAAGTCCTTTGGAATTATCTTGGATCATTCTATTGCTGAGAATAGCCACAGCTGGTTATTGCACCATACTGCTGTTACGGTGTACGATGTTCTCCGGATTCTGCTCATTACAGTTTGCATCAGTTCATGTAAGCCTTTCCAGGGTTTCTGAAAGCATCCTACTAGTCTTTTTCTTACATACACAATATTTCATCACAATCATATACCCTAACTTGTTCAGGCATTACTCAATTGATGGGTATCCCCTCAATTTCCAATTCTTTGTCACCACAAAAAGAGTTACTAAAAATATTTTTGTACACATCATTTTCCTTTTCAAAACATCTCTTTGGTATACAGACCTAGTAGTGGTATTGCTGAATCGAAAGGTATGCATGCTTTTATTGCCTTCTGGACATTGTTCCAAATTGTACTCCAGAACAGTTGGATCAGTTCACAACTCTACCAACAGTGTATTCATGTCCCAATTTTCCCACATCACCTCCAACATTTTTCATTTTAATTTTTCTCTCATAATTAGTCAATCTGAAAGGTGTGGGGTGATAGCTTAGAGTTGTTTTAATTTGTATTTCTCTAATCAATAGTGATTTCAAGCATTTTTATATGACAATAGATAGCTTTGATTTCTTCATCTGAAAATTTGACCATTCATCAATTGCAGAATGATTTATACTCAGAAATTTGACTCAGTTTTCTATGTATTTGAGAAATAAGGGCTGTTAGAGAAATTTGCTGTAAAGTATTTTTCAGTTATGATTTTTGTGTATTTCCCTCCATCCTCCTTTTTTCTGTTTATTCTTCTCTTTCCTTTATCCTGTTCCTCCTCAAAAGTTTGTTTTGTTTCCATTAATTCATCTCCACTTATCATTGCTCTTTTTATCACTTCCCCTTTCTCTTATCTCCTTTCCATCCTTTTCCCCTTTTGAACAAAATAGATTTCTCCACCTAAATGAATGTGTATGTTATTCATTCTTGAGTCAGTTCCCATGAGAATAAGGTTCAAACTTCATCTGCCACCTCCCTGCCCCCATATTCCCCTACAGTATAAAAGCCTTTCTGTACACCTCTCTTTTTGTGAGATAATTTACTCCACTCTATCCTTCCCTTCCCCTTCTCCCAGTGCATCCACCTTTCTCACTCCTCAGTTTTATTCCTTTAGATATCATCCCATCATAGTTATTCCTCTTTTTCATTCCTTCATTTTATCTTATTTTTTGGGAGATTATCCCAACATAGTCAACTCACCATGTTCTCTCTGAATGTAGACACCTAATTCCCCTAATAATGCTAAAGGTCTTAGGAATTACAGGTATCATTCTCATATGTAGGGATATACAATTTAACTTCATTGAATCCCTTATGATTTCTCTTTCCTGTGAACTTTTTTATACTTCTCTTGAGTCTTGTATTTGAAAGTCAAAATTTCCATTCAGCTCTGGTCCTTTCATTAGGAATGCTTGAAAGTCTTCTATTTCAATGAGCAGGATGCTTTCAGAAAAGTCTGTGAAGACTTACATGAATTGATGCAAAGTAAAGTGAACAAAGCCAGGAAAACACTGTACACAGTAACAGCAACGTTGTGAGATATCAGTTATGATTGACTTAGCTCTTCTCAAGAATACGATGATCCAACACAATTCCAAAAGACTCATGATGTAAATGCTATCCATATCCAGAGAAAGAACTGAGGGACTCTCAATGTAGAGCAAACCATACCATTTCCAATTTCCTTATTTTTTGTGTTTTACTTCTCTCTTTTTTTCTATTCCTTCTTTCACAACATGACCAATATGGAAATACATTTTACATGACTGCACATATGTAACCTATATCAAATTGCTTATCAATGTATGGAGGAGTGAAGGGGAGGAAGGAGTAGGGAAAATTTGGAACTCAAAATTTTATTTAAAAAATGTTCAAAAATTTTCTTTACATGCAATTGGAAAACATAAAATATCATTATTTTTTAAAGTACTCTATTTCATTAAATATCATTTTCCCCCTTGTAGGATTATATTCAGTTTTGCTGGGTAAGTGATTCTTGGTTATAATCCTAATTCCTTTGCACCCCCACCCCAGAATATCATATTTTAAGTCATAGTTAAAAGAATTTCTAGAATCCTTTAATGTAGAAGTTGCTAATTCTTGAGTTATCCTTATTGTGGGTTCATGCTATTTAATTGATTTTTTTTTTCTGGATGCTTGCAATATTTTCTCCTTGACCCGGGAAATCTGGAATTTGGCTCTAATATTCCTGGGAGTTTTCATTTTGGAATTTCTTTCAAGAGGTGATTGGTGCATTCTCTTAATTTCTATTTTATCTTTTGGTTATAGGATATTAGGGTAGTTTTCTTTGATAATTTCTTGAAATATAATGTTTAGGTTCTTTTTTTGGTCATGGCTTTCAGATAATTAAAAATTTTTTAATTATCTCTCCTCAATCTATTTTCCAAGTGTATAGTGGTAACAGTGTGGGAATATGACCTGTGACTTCACAGAAAACATGTAAATGACCTTCAGTAAATGCAGACAAGAGAAACTCCAACGATCCCATGGGAAACTTGTACGTGACCCTGGACCATCTCTGACAACGTGCCTTCTTTGTTTCTAGGTAATAAAATATTCTATTTCTATTTCTTCTTTATTTCCATATAATACCTGAGCTGACCTAGGGTTGGGATGGGGATCCATGATGTTACTTTATCCTGCTGCCATTGAGTATACTCCAATTAACCCTAATAAAACTTATTAATAACCAAGCTGATATGAGTCCCTATTTCTTTGGAATCTTAGTATTCTCTTGGAGGATTTGCCACCCTACAATTGGTATCATTAGAGCAAAACAGATCTGCCCCACTAGATCAATTGTTTTTCTGATGAGATATTTCCTAGTTTCTTCTATTATTTTCATTCTTTTGATTTTATTCTATTATTTCTTGATCTCTCATGGAGTCATTAACATCTACTTGTCCAATTCTAATTTTTAAGGAATTATTTTCTTCAGTTAGCTTTTGTATCTCCCTTTTCAATTTGGCCAATTTTATTTTTTAAAGAAGTTCTTTTCTTCAGTGAATTTTTGTATATCTTTTTCTGTTTGGCCAATTCTGTTTTGTTTGGTTTTTTTTACCCATTGTTATCTGAATTAGATTTGATTTGATTTGAATTTTTAATTTTTTAATTTTTTTTGTTACTGTGTCCCTCCTTACCCTTCCCTAGAGAAGGCTACCCTTTGATGCAAAATATATAAATATATGTAAAATAAGACTAGGCATCCTTCTCTTTTTCATGTCTTTCTCTAAAGGTAGACAGCATCTTCCTTTGTAGCTGAATTGACCTTAGAATACTCAGAACAAGTTGTTCATTTATGGTTGTTTGACAAATATTGCTATTACTTTACAGTGTTTTCTTGGTTCTGCTAATTTCATTCCTCATTATTTTATGCAAATCTTTCTATGATTTTTTTCTAAAGTCAGTCAGCACAGTAGGATTCCAGCACAATCATAGGCCACAGCTTGTTTAGCCTTCCCCCAGTGGATGGGCATCCCCTCAATTTCCAGTTCTTTGCCACCAAAAAGAGAGCTGTGATAAATACTTTAGAACATATAGTTTTCTTCTTCCATGATCACCACTGGCATTGCTGGGTCACAAGGTATATACCAATTTACAAGCCTTTGGGCATAATTCCAAATTGCTCCCCAAAAGGATTGGATCAATTTCCAGTTCTACAGTGTCTTAATACCTATCACCCACTTCTATTTAGAAAAAAGAAATAAATGGACCAATACGTAACAAAAAACCCAAATAGAACATATTTAAATCAATAGCCAGCATTTCAATATAATAGTGATAAACTGTAATCATTTTCTAGAAATTCAAGATGAGACAAGGATGTTCATTGTCACCACTTCTATTTGACCAGTAGGAGAAATGCTGCCTGTGGCCTTGAGAGAAGGAAAGGAAAATGAGGGAATACGGAGAGTTACCACTCTCTGCAAAATGGTATGATGGCCTTGGCTTCACACACAGCACAGGACTCTCCAAGGATCTCTCTCCATCCCCTACATGGGCCCTGCTGTCTTGTAGGCCAGTGCTCACCCAAGTGAGCAGGGCCTCACATTCTTAGTATTGAGCCTAACACAGGAAAGAGGATGGGGTTTAGAGTCAGTGCACTCACATGAGCACAGCACAACTGTGTGTGGATTAGTATCTGGGTCTGATTTTGGTTATACATGGGAGACAAGTAGTTAGGAGGCTGACTGCAGCACATGTGTAATTAGATGAGATGGTATGGCATGGATGTATAATGGAAGTTCACATGTAACTATTCACCAGCTTTGCTATGGGATCTGGATATCAATTGGTGTGTGTAGCTGGACACAGGTTTGGCATGGTCATGAGACATGTGTGATTTACACCAGAGCTCTGAGAACATGAAGGAATGTGGATCCCGAGATAGTCTGTGCTGGTTACAGTACATGATAGATCTTCAGATGATAGAAGTGGGTTTTGTATCCTTTGCTCCAAATTATATGTAATCACAGCACAGAAGAGTCACACTTAGGGTAGATGTTCAAGGCTTTGTTATATGGTAACTATTTTGTTTTGTTTTTTATAAATTACATAGGCTAAAGATAAGATTTTATAGTTAAGTAAAATAGTTTTTATAGTTAACTACTAGGAAGAGAAACAGGGCTAGAAATTTAGAGTAAGAAGAGGGATATTGAGAGGGAGAGTTGGCTTTTGTTCCTTTGGGGACATGGGAAGGGCTATCCTAGGGACAGTAATAAGGAAGTAGAGATAAGGAGAGGGAAAGTGTAGCAAACAGGAATGTTTATGCATATGAATTGATTTAGGTCAATATTGCCAAGAGAAACAGAAGTCAAGGTTAGGGCTAGGGAAGACTTGTTTTAATATTTTAAAACTAAAATTTTAACCACAAAACTAGACTTTTAACCCATAATTGACTCTTGCCTGATGGCACTGTACAAGGAAGAGACTGGTCTGGAAAGTTCGCTGTTGGATATTGAAAGTCTGCAGCTACAGAAAGTCCAAGATGTGTTCCCAGGCCAAAGCTTTGGAAGAGGCGTGGCAATTGACTGAAACATCTCAGAAAATTGTAGACAGGAGGCTCATCTTTAGTTGTATCTGATGTCCTATTAGAGGCCCAGAAACACTAACGAGGCATTCTGCTGAACTTCAAGCTAAAAGCCCTCAGTCACTTGGTGTCCCAGTGATACTGGCACTCACTAAACAGTTTTGCCTCATGAACTATTTTGGACATGCCCCTGTTCATGACATGCCATGACATGCCAATAAGGCAGGCTCTGGGAGGATCTGCAAATGGATCAATTATGCTCTCCACCTCCAGAGAGAGCTGATGAGCTCAGAGTGCAGATGGGGAAATGTTTTCCTTGATTTCACATATAGAATGGGTATCATATTTCTTGGGGGAGGGGGGATAATGAGAGAGCACATTTGGGACTCAGAATTTTTAAAAATGAGAGATACACGCTAACTCCTGGGAACCTGAAAATTGTGCTCATTCTTGTGGGAAACTGGACATTATTCTCAATTTTTTTTTTTTTTTTTGGTGAGGTGGGGGACCAGAGATGAATGTGGATCAAAAGTCTTGGCTAATACACAAGTGAATTATTCTGAGATTTACAAAGGTCATCACCTCTTCAGATGCAAGAGCATGGGAAAGTTCCTCCACCAAGGGGTGCTGACTCCTCAGAAACAAAGCCAAAAGGAGGACCCAGGGCTCTTTCTGCCAGATTTCACTACTAAGCACCCTAAGCCCTGGAGATGGGATGACCAAGTAAACAAAGAAAATGAGTATATTTTTGCCCTACTGGGAAGGAGGAGATGAAGTTCCTGATCTCTTGGCTTCTCCTTCCTAACTTGGGCTGACTTGCTTGTGTTTGTTGGTGACAAGATTTCCTTGAGTAACTTTTTTCTGAAATCTAAACTTCTCCTTTGAACATTTTCCCCACCTCCATTGCAGAAGAATCCATGGAGATGTTAAGAAGAAACAAAGCCCACTTGGCCTTTCTGTATATATATATATATATATATATACATACATACATACACAAACACATATATATGCATATAGGTGTGTATGAATATTATATGTGTATATACGTACATATATATGTGTGTATATATGTATAGATATACATACCTATATAATATATATTTTAATCCAAACTGAAGATCAAACTGTGCCTGTAGGATACTCATAGCCAGCAGGATAGTGAAGGAGATGAATTTTCTATGAAAGAGTTGATTCCTCAGTCTGTCAGTAGGAGCATGGACAAGGAGGCTCAGGGCCACCTCAGTGTCACTTCCACCCTTTCTCTCCATTAGAGGAGTCAAGGAGAAGAGGGGCTTGTGTGTGGCATTTAGTGGTGCCTATCTATGCCAGAGCCCTCTGATACCAGACTCCAAAGGAAGGCAAAGCTGTAGCGGAAAGAAGGGGTGGGGAAAGGGGAGTCAGCATTCCCACAGGATCAGCTTCATGTCAGGCACTGTACTAAGTACTTCTGACTAAGAGATACTATAGTTTTGACCTGTGAGGGAGGCCCACAAACCAAGATGGTATGTTTCCTGTTCATGAGCTCAGTGACATAAATCCCAGTGATCTGAATCTGAGATTCCCCACCTTCGAAGTCCTGTGCTATTCCTCAGGCAGACCTTCCTGTCATCAGACCAAAGGCTCTGAGCTCATCAACAATGGCTCTTGAGTTACTCCAAGTGTAATGTGGATCCTTGAGCTATTTTGGTAGCAAACAGCATTTTCCAGCTAAGACCTCCTGGACCAGGGGTGGGAAACCTGCAGCCTCAAAGCCTTCTAGGTCCTCAAGTGTGGCCCTTTGATGGAATCCAAACATCACAGAACAAATCCCCTTAATCAAAGAATTTGTTCTGTAACACTTGAATTTAGTCAAAAGGCTACACCCAAGGACCTTGAGGCAGCAGGTTTTCCATCCACGTCCTAGACACAGCAAAGGTAAAGAGCCAGAGGGGCTAGCAGATGTATTTACTCAGTTGCTTGTTTCCTCTTCCTTAGGAAGAGGACTTCTACTCAGAAGTGATGGCTTCTGAGTGAGAGAGAAGCCAGCACCAACACTCCACATTGGATATTCCATCACCAGGATCTGAAAGAACAGTGTCCCTAAGTGACAGGGAGAAGAGAAAGAAGAGTGACCTACCTGGGAAGAGGCTGGAGGATCATGGAAAGAGAGCAGAGCCCAAGAACAAGTGAGCCAAGAGCAGCCCAAGGCAGGCCTGATCTGAGTGACCCAAGCAGGGGTTTTCTGGAAGCTGCCCACTTCTGCTCTACTATCTCCTCCTCCCATTCCTTTCAGTGAGCACCTGGAGTTGTAAGTTCTAAGACTTGCCCACTATTTTGTGCCTCTTATTCCAGTCGGTGTAATGGGTGGAAGTTTGGGAATGAAGAAGGGGAAATGGGGAACTGGCCATCAAAAAGTCTAATAGGTCACAAGGAGTCATTCCTCTGAATTGAGGTACTGAAGAGGGTAGGGGCTGCCACTTCCAGTTCAGGGAACTAGGGCAACAGATGAATAACAATGAGGAATTTTGTGGGGTATGGTCACTCTGGAGTCACACTTCCCATCATATCACTCTCCACTGGGGACAGTCACATGTGTGTTGTGAGGGCAGGGGAGGAGGCTGATCATATGTAACCAGACCAAATCCACCATACTTCCTCCTGCATATTCAGCACTTGTCTGGTAACATCATCCAGCTGTCCTTTAAGATGGCACAAAGCAAGAGAATGAGCTGGGATGGGCAAATACGCTACCAGGACATCTCTAGCACTTACCAAATAGCATCACATATAATTTTCTTTCAATGAAAGACAGGAAAGGAAAAAAAAGCACTAAACATGATTTGCCTTCTCCACTTGGGAGGCCCAATCTGTTCTGTGTCCAGAAAGATAAGAACATTTCCAGGGATGACTCACTAGGCCATCAGCTCTAGACATGGAAGAGAGAGAATCCCAAACATGGCAGGAAGATATGAGGAACTCTAAAGAGGAGCTCTGAGATCCTCAAGCAATGTGTCTTGCCACCATGTGGCAAGGGTTCCAGCAAAGCCCACTGGCATTCATCTTCAAGGAATCTCTTTTCTTTGCTTGTAGCCTGTCACAAATGAGGACAGCCTCTCTAGAGGGAACAGAGGCTAAGTCAAAAGTTCTTTGGTCCCTCTGGAAGAGGGGCTGGTTTCTTCCTTACACCACCTTTCCTTTAGGAGAGAGAAATGAACAATTTGTGTTTGGACCTGGAAATTCTACCCAGCTTTGGCAAAGGGCTCATTCCACAGCTCCAAATGAATGTGGATCATCTTCAGAAGGGCTTTGATATGTGTAATGCTTCTGGTTTACTGAGCTCTTCTCAGGTATTCTTATATGATCCTTGCAAGGAACTCTTGAGGTGCTGACTGCTATTATCCCCATTCTGCAGATGAGCACATGAGACACATAAAGGCTTCAGTGACAAAAGCCCACTTGGGTGAGAAAGATGGCAAAAATGGAACATCAAGAACAGAGAACATCCACTGCAGAAGAGACATTTCCTTTCCCAGAAAGGGACAGTAGGAAGGACACTGAGGCTAGAGTGGACAAAGGTGAGGCAGGCACAGTGTGTCCATCCAAGAATGGACCCTGCTCCATCACGGAGCACAAAAGGAGGTGATAAGCTACAGTGGGGTAGGGTAGAAAAAACACTGGATTTGTTTTCAATCCAGGCACAGCCATTGGCCAAGGTTGTGGAGCAGCTGAGTCACCTTCTGTCTGACCTTCAGTTTCCTTCTCTGGAGGAGGACTGGAGCAGCCTGAGAAGGGTCTTCTGGTCTGAGACCCCCTTTTAATGCTGCACCTGGTAATATCATTCTCTGAGTGTCTAAAATCAGTCAAAGGCGCTACCCAGGACAAACCCTGAAGGACCTAGCAGGTCTAAGCATGAGTGGGATGTTTTTGATCAAATGTTACAAATGTATTAGCGTGTCCTGAATCCAAGGATGGTGGGCAAAGAAAGAAAGCAAGAGTCAGTGCTTCTGTAGACCCCTATCTGAGGAGGAGGCTAGCACACTCCTCCAGGTTACACACATAGAAAGCCAAGCCGAGATCAAGAAACTGAGGGCAGGAAAAAGAAAGCAGACTGTCCTGTAAAATCCTTTGGGAGTCATGAGCAAATCTCTTCTTTTTCATGGATTTCTTGAAGGAGAGAGCTGGGTTCCACCTGAGGAAAACTCTCTTAAGCAGGTGTGTCTTCTTTTATCCCTATTCCCTGGGGTTGACAATTTTCTCTTCTTTTTTTCCCTAAGGAAAAGAGGAGACTCAAAGACTGGAGACTGGATTGAGCGAGTTGGGGGCTCTCAGGCCCACAGGTGAGTGTTTTCCTGGGGGCCCCCAGAATGACCCATCAGGCAGCTGTCTATGTGGCCTCTGCCTTAGGCTCTGCCAGAGAAAGCAAGCTTTAGGAACAAAGGGTGCAAAATCTTTGGTCAGCTCTGGCTGGGAAAACTGAGGCTGTGAAGCATGGAAGAGTGAAGAGTTGGCCAGGTTGGAGGGGGCTGCCTGGAGAGGTGCTGCAGGTAGTGAACCCCATTATTACACAGACTCAGGGGAGACTGGAGGCCACTTCTAGGCTGGGTTAGAGGACCCTTGAGCTGACTGTGCATTCAAGTGGCACATAGACCTCCTTTCCCCTCACTTTGGATACTTCAAGTGACAGGAAACTCACTAGTTTGAGGCAGAGCAGTTTGTTGGATATCTAGTGTCTACATATTTCTTCCTTGTTGACTTTTAATTTCTCTGCTATCTGGAGCTGGTAGGTCAATCCACCAGGGCTTACCCTGCCCCAGGGAACTGAGGATGCAGAGAAGTGGACAAAAGGGAACACATGTGACATATATAGGTTGCACGGGTAACACAGACCAAAGCAAAACCCCTTACACAGGCTTTGGGATGGCCTGCAATAGTAGCAGCAGCAGCTGTGGGATGGGTTGCAGCAGGAGCAACCACCACCACCAGTGAGAGCAGCACAGACTCTGAGGTCTTGTGTCTGAATGACAGAGACAATCTCATGGTAGGATGGGTAGACAGGAAGAGGGAAATGAGGCTATAAGAAACCTGACCTTTGGTCCCCAAGTGTGGGGAGTTCACAGCTTCACTGGGAGGGCTTAAAAGCAAAGCCAGTGAGAGCTAGCTTTGATCTGTTGAAATGGTCACAAGTCTCCAAGAAGATGAGGGACAGCTATGGCCCCACAGGTCGCGGAGGTTTTAGGGTTGAGCCAGTGGGAAAGTCCATATTTCCATGTCTGTAAGGCCAACCCATGGTCCACCAATCATCCTAGAAAAAGAATCTGGAAGAGATGTCCATCAGCAAGCTCTTATTGGAATTTACATCGTCAGACATTTGACTCAGTGATCCCTAGCCACTCCTTGACAGAATTCCTGTTGTAGAAGATTTCTTAGGCAGGGAAAGACCATGTACTAGTCCAATTTGTGCTCAACGTGCTCCATCATGGAAGGAAGGGTCCTAGAGTCAGGTTGCTGTGAAAGTGGAAGTCACAGGAGGTGACCCAATTCATATCATTCTTCCAGTAACTAGAGTTCAGAAAGTAGGGATCAGACCAGGCTGGCCCTCAGAATGAGGGTGGGGAAGAAGGGGTTCTCCCTCTGAAGAGGATCACCATGGAGAAAAAGAGCCTCTGACAGCAGAACCTTATCTTACTCAAAACTGCGCCTGCACCCCTCCTTTCCCATTCAAACCATGTAACCAAGTGAACAATGACTTACTATTCATGAAAGGTACTTTGGAAGGAGACTGTAGCTATGCTTCATTAACAGAAGACCACCATTCAACAATGTCTTACAACTTCTGGCCCCCCAAAGAAGCCTGGACTAGAAGTCCTTGTTGTGGGCATTGTGAGAAGACCCTTTTAGGAGGAAGCCAAGACTGAGAGGCCCCTGGAGAAGGGTCCAGGTGAACCCAAGGACAGATGGCCAACATCAGACACATTCACCCAAGATCTACCCTGAGCAGACCCAGAGAGAATGGATTTCAGGTAACCAAGGCTGACAGTAAGGGACAAAAAGCTGGATTGAATGATTAAGAGAACAGAAGGTCATACATGGTAAGATGACAACCTACTAGACCAGATTACCCCTTGGTCTCACTTTCTCTTGAACACATTGCTTTAAAAGTATTTGGAAAACACTGCTAGGAAAAGAGCCTACAAAAGATGACCACTCAGGCACCATGAGGCCTCTACCTTGTGTTATTTGAATAACAGTATGCCTACAAAGGCTTTATAGGATAAAAGGGCAAACAGATAAATAGTCCTCACCCACCGAGCACAGCACAGGATGGATGTAATAACTAAATAGTAATTGTTTCTCTTTTACCCAGGAACCCTGAGGGTCTTCCCCTCCCAGTTTGATTTTTTTTTTTTTTATTAAAGGCGCCATCCCTTAAGTAACTTAAAAAAGCCTATTCATTGAATGGGTGTATCTCACTCAAAGTGAGAATGTGATAAGATCTTAGCCTGAAAGGTCTAGGGTCTCACATTGCATCCTGGGTGGTCTCCAGTCATCCTGATGAATATCAGGCCCCTGCACCCAGATGGCTCAGGAGAAGAAAATGAGGTTGGTGACCTTGCACAGCTCTCCCTCACTCAAATCAAAGTCAACTGCAGGTCATGTCATCATCTTCATGTCATGGTCCTCTTTGAGAACAAAGGACAAACACAACAACAACAACAACCTGTCGGATACATGGTTAAAGGAAGAGTTGGCAATTTCATGAAACAGACTCTGCATGGCTTCCTAAGCATAATGAGGATCTTGTTTCTTTCTTGCCTTCTTAATAAGTGCGTGTGTTTGGGGTGCGGGAAGGAATGGAGCAAGGGAGAGGAATTAAAATTTTAAAAAAAATGAAGAAGTTCTTACTTTTCTTCTCGAAGGAGGCTAAGAAAGGGAGGGTTTTGGAAAGTTCCCTGTGTGGGGGGGAGCAGCCCAGAGTGGGGTCTGTCGGCTCTTCCCTGTTCGCAGGGAAAGGAGAACCTCGACCCGGGTTAGGCGACTTCTTTGCCGACCCTGCCCCACCACCCCTCTTCCTTTCCCCACCTTCCCTGCATGGCGGTAGAGGGCTGGTGGGATATTGGACCTGCAGGGCAGCGTCAGAGATCCCGTCCCCTCTGCTCCTGAGGCCAACTCACCAGCCCGGTTCTGCTTTGAACTCTACCCGCCCCGTTTCTTCTGGGATCGGATCTCCCTGGTGGCGCTCCACTTTCAAGCCAAAATATTTTGTCACCGCTGGCACACGGAAAAACAGTTACGCAGATCCCAGAAATCCCACAGTCCTCGGGCAACAGAAGGGCCACTCAATATACTTAAAGGAGGGCTAGAGGGTTTGTAACCATGGCATCTGAAGTCTCAAAGAGAAGTCCTTGACTCCAAAGACACGGAAGAAACTCGATTTTCCCATAGCGAATCAATGACCATCTAAAATGAGAAGGGTCTAGTGAGGAGCAAATCCCAGGCCAAAGAGGAAGGGAAGGATCACGATGTCTGTGGGTTTTGGTGTTATGATTCATTTTCCCGTTCTGGACCCTCTCTTCTCCCTCATCTCCTCTTTTATCCTCTCTCCAGCCTCCCCCACCTCCTCTCAGTTGATTCCTCTTAATTCCCCACAGCCTGCAAGATTTAAGCTTTCAGCTACTAGCCCTTGGCCAGGGCCAGGCTCCTTTCTCCTAGCAGGAATGAGCCTTTTTCTCCACTAGACTCGTGTGGTGGCCATCTTCAGGAGTCCTAATTAGAGAGGCGGGAAGGAGGGGTATTGGGTGGGAAGAGATTTTGAAAGGAAGGGTACTGCGGCCCAAGAAGGGGTAGCGCTCTGGAAAGAGGGAGGGTGGGAGCAGTGAGCAGGGCTGAGGAGAAGTGGATGGCAGCCAGACGGGGCTGTGTGAAGAAATGGTGGCCTGGGCACACGCGAAGGAATTCCTTGTCCTTTTCTACCCTTCCAAGTTCCCCATCCCCCAACCAATGAAATACTAAAGAAATGAATCAATGGGATAGGGTGGGGATACGAGTTGCTGGGAGGGGCAGGGATGTGGACTCAACCCGAGCCAGAGCTAAGCACGATTAGGGTAAATTCGAGGTTCTTTAATTCAGCACCAGTCCTATGGCTGGGAACGTGAAACTCATGCTTCTGGAAATAGGGGAATACCTCGGATTCAGCCAGTTGTGCGAAAAGCGACCCAGCAGCGCGGTCTTAAGGGACTCCCAGTTAGTTGCCCTCACTCGTTGGCGTCGATCCCTAGCTGCCCAACCCAAAGCTCGGTGTCTTCTGATATGCTGGAATTAGGAAAGTCCGATGGCTCTAAACTGACTGGGATCATCGGAGCTCGAGTTCCATAAACTAGGCGTGATTTCCCACTTCGGCCGGGTGATGTGGCAGGTGTATTTTTTGTCTACACCACTATTTTCGCTTAAAGAATAGTGGGGTCAGCCTCTGACCACTGTGGACAATAGGAAGACCAAATCGGAGAGTACCATGGGGCTGAAGGACTGTGGGGACAAGAGAGGGTTAGGAAAACAGGAAACACTGCGATCTCACTGCATGTGTGTGAATGGATAAACAGAAAGATGGTGGTGGCAGGGGGGAGGGAGACGGCAGAGTTGTGATAAATAGTCAAGGTTTATTGAAGAAAGGCAGTGATCGTAAGCAAAACAGAATGTATAAGAGAGGGCTGGAGAGACACAAAGACTGGAAGAATGAAAGACCCACGGAGAGAGACAGAGATAAAGGGGGAGAGGGAGAGACAGGGACAGAGACAGAGAGGGGGGCAAGAGAGACAGAGAGCGAAAGGGAGAGAGACAGAGACAGAAACAGAGAGACAAAGACAGAGACATTCACAGAGAGAGAGACAGAGAAATAGAGTTACATAGACACTCTGCAATGCTCTGCACGACTTGATTGGTCCCCATCAAGGCTTGAGGGGGGAGAGTCTGGGCTTGCCTCAATCACCCCCTATTGAGGCTTAGGGGACCTGTAGCAGTTGGTGCTCCTACTGTATTCTCACTGCCCCTCTGAAAGGAGGTGTAGGGTAGCTGTAAGAGTTCTTGCTCCCATTATCAGCAACCCCCTGTGAGAAGAATAAAATATAACAAATTAAGCTCATTTACCCCCTTCTTGCATGTCCGTTCCTGTCCTTCTGTTGCCTGGATCAAGAGTGAACCTATGCTAGAACACCTGCCAACAGTCCTCCTGGGTGAACTGTGTGTTTACCTGTGAAAAAAGCGTCCAGGTGGAAATTTGTCTACTTGGAGCCAGAGTGAATTTGAGGCTCTTGGAGTCTGAATGGGATATTGCCTCTTAGTGAGAACGTGAAGCCCTGGGCTTGTGGAAAGAGAGGGTCAATATCGGATTCAGTCTCTGTACCAGCTGTGCAAAAAGCGACCCTGCAGCGCCGTCTTGTGGGGTTTCCAGTGGGTTATCCTCACTCTTGTGGCTTCTTGGGGGCAATCCCTGGCTGCTCCCTAGTGCTTGAACCAGTGACTCCCTCTCTTCCCTTTTAGCTGCTAGGAATGGGAAAGTTCAATGGCTTTCAGCTTACTGGGGTCATCCGAGCAGGAGTTCCGTGAACTCGGTGCATTTCCCAGTTCGGCCGGGTTATGTGGCAGGTGTATTTTTTTGTATACACCGTTCTTTTTGCCTAACCAGTAGTGGGGTCGGCCTGTGGTCGCTCTGGGCAATGGGAAGCCCAAGCCTGAGAATACCAAAGTGAATGGGGGGTTAGATACAAGAGGGGAGAGCAGGAAACACTGGAACCTCCCCGAGTATGTGTGAAGCAGAGATGAATGGCCAGAGAGAAAGGGTGGGGGTAGGGCGCAGCAGGACAGCAGAGATGAGGTAAATAGTCGAGGTCTGTTGAGGAAAGGTGGTGGTCATAAGCAAAACAGACTTCATAAGAAAGGGAGACAGAGAATGACAAGGACAACGACGATAGATTGGAGTGAAATTCTCAGGGATCTTAACTGTGAATGAAAGACGCTCCACCCAAAAGAATCCGGAATGCAGAAGGCAAGAATGTGTTGCTTCCGAGAAATACACTTGAAAATAGGAGAGATCGCCGAAGGCGCTGAAGCAGAATCTCTGCAGCTTCAGCCGCCGTCAAAAAAGACCAGGAGAGCGGTCATGAACAAACAGCATCACATCCAAATTCTTCTAGGAAAAGGGACTTGAGGTAGAGGAGGAAAGAGCACGGAAGGTGAGCATTTGGGACTGAAATAGACTAACAAACAAAACATCCGTAAACGTTGGGAAATGATGAAAAATGCCACCCACCTCGACAGAAAGACATTTGGGGAGCCAAATGTAGATGGAAGCGCGCTATTTTCGAAATCTTCTCTCCCCTCTGCCCCGCCTCTGTGGGTTTATGTTCGTTTGTTTCTTTTGTTTGTCTTTTCTCAGTCAGTGTTGCAAAAGTCAAATTTACATCAAATTGCTTCTGGTCTGAAGGGAGAAAGGAGAAGGATGATGGTTTGGTGCTAGGGACGGGGAGAGGATGAAGCTGGAACTGTAAACAAATGATTATTAAAATTTCTTTTATGTGTAATTGGAAAAACAAAATGTGAAATAAATATTACCTATGATTGAGGAAATAATAAGCTAGGTGGAAATTTAGAATTCTAAATTTAGAAATGCTTTCTTTTTGCCATCCTCTCTCCCTTTTTTCCAGAATGCAAAGAATAGGATACCCATTTTCCATATGAGGTCCTTCAAAACATATTTCCACCTTAGCCAAGTTGCCTAAAAGAAAAGAAAAATCTTCCTCATCAAACCATCTGGTCATGTCCTTTGGCCACTCGTAAATTGAAGAATGTATCCAGTTCTTATAGATTTGACAAAGTTCTTTGTACATTTTAGATAGACTTTTATGTGATAAACTCTCTCTGAATTTGCCCCCTCAATTTTCTGCTTTCCTTGGCATCTTGGTTCCATTTATCTTTATGGAAACTGTTTAATTTCATGAAATTAAGATTGCCCATTTTACACCTAATTTTGGTCCCCATCTCTCATTTCTTCACAAATTGTTTGACTATCCATAAGGTTCATAGGTAATACATTCTGTGTTCTGTTTTTCTTGTGAAATCTCACCTTATATCTAGGCTATATGTCAATTTTGTCCTACTTTTGGTAAGTGGTGTAAGATGTTGGTCTATGCCCAGTTTCTGCCTAGGACAGATAAACACAGAACACAGGAGGGTTGCTAACCCAGGTTCCTTCTTGATTTGGTCAGACAGGAAAGACACTAAAAAGGGGTTAATAATCTTACTTTATTCTAGTCTACTTATCTCAGAGGAGGATTGCTGATAATGGGAACACAAACTCCTATAACATTCCCTAAGCACCTTTCTCACAGGGGCAGGGGGGAAAGGGGGAAAACTACCCTTAAGCCTCAGTGGGGGCCACAAATACACAGCATTTGTGCATTCAACCCTAAGGGTTCCCCATTCACTGTCTAGTGACCAGCTGTTTTATAGACCAACAGACAAAGAAGGCCCATTGCCAGCAATAGCCTCACAAGACACATCCCTGTCTCCCACTGCACAGCCTCAGTGGATCTTTATATTGTTTACTATTATATAACTAATTACAAGCATGGTAGAGATGTTTTGAACCATCCTGTGGGAAGTTACATATAGTACCTGAGAAGTGGAAATTGTTATGGCTGGGAATTGTTATAGATGCTTATCACTTGTCCTGGGAAACTGAACTCTCTGAAATAATAAAAAAAATTCACTCTACACATACTAAAATCCACCTTACAATAAAATTCACCTTACGTACACTGCCATACTGCTTTCCAGTTTTCCCAAGAATTTTTTTTTTTTTTTACAAAATAATAAGTTCTTATCCCCAAACGTTAGGTCTTTAACACTTGTCAAATACAAGATAATTATGTTTGTTTGCTACTGTTAATTACATCTCTATTTTATTCCATTGATCTACCTTCCTATTTCTTAGCCAGTGCCAGACAGATGTCATAACCACTGCCTCATAATACAGTTTAAGATCTGATACTGGTAACCCTCCTTCCTTTATGTTTTTGTTCATTATTTCCTTTAATCTTCTTGAGTTTTGTTTTTCCACATGAATTTGATTATTTTTCAAATCACATTCAAAGTTGAAAGCACTGTTTGTGAATTTCTCTCCATCTTATTTTTAACCACCATTTTCCTTCTCAGTTTACCTTATGGAGAACCTCATCTTCTCCTCGTCCCTTCTTATTCCTTATTTTAACCACCCCCTAAAAGGCCCTCTCTTATCTACTTAACCCAACCTCCTACCCTTAATCTGGACACCTTTCTGCAAATCCCTTCCCCACTCCATCCCCCAGGTTTCTCACCTCCCTATAACTTCAGAACACTTCTAAACCTCTTGAGATGTCTATATCGCTTCCTCTTCAACCCAGACGAGAGTTAGGTTCAATGCTAGCAGCCCTTCACCCCCACCTGCTTCCCCTGTATTAGTGCCTCATTTCATGCCCTGATTTCATGAGATAATTTCCCGTTTTATCCTTTTCCAACCCAATTTTGTATTTTAGATCACTTCATCATACCCAACTCAGCCCAACAGTTCTTTCAAATTACCTTAGTAATAATAACAGTGTTAAGAACACTTATTATGAATAATAATATTAATAACATTTCCCATATATCATAGCAATTTGATCTTAATCAGTATCTGAATGATTTTCTAATCAGTCTTTAATGATTTCTTAATATTTCTTCTGGATCTTTCATGTCGGATTTCTCATTGAGTTCTTTTCTTTTGGTTACAAATACTTGAAAAGCTTTTATTTCATCAAGTATCCATTTTTTTTCCATTTGGAATTATACTCAATTTTGCTAGTTAAGTTATTCTTGGATGCAACTCCAGGTTCCTTAGCTCTTTGAAATATAGTACCTCCCACACCTCCCTTCCTAGGGACCAGGACAGAACAATGGGAGGGTATCTGGCCTCTGCATTCCTCACTGTCCCAAGAGCTCCAGGTCCCAGTACAGCCACCAGGTTGTGTGTTTGGTTGACTAGGGGGCACTAAGCATAAAGTAGAAGAGTAGCCATCCAGCTAGGGCAATCTAGAACCTCTATTCACTCATTTAATGACAACTTTCTAATGAGTCAGAGAGCTGACCTGTGCTGGGAGAAGGAGACAACCAGACAGGAATGAGGGTAGAGGGAATGATTTCAAAATTCATGCCCAGCCCCATCTAGGTAAGAATTCTTCCTTCACACAACCCTTGATCTGTCACCATCAAGGGGTGGGGGGGGGGGGTGTGAATCTATGTTTGCCTCAACCAACCCCCATTGAGGCTTAGGGGACCTGGAGGAGTTGTAGCTGCTACTTTATTTCCCCAGCACCTTCTAAAAGGCTTGCAGGGAAGCTGAAGGACTTGGTGCTCCCCCTATCAGCACCCCCTTGGAAGAAGACACTAGAATAAAGGAAGTTTACTGAACCCCTTATTGTGTCTCTGTGAGACAGAAGAACCCAGCACACAGGAGGGCTGCTAGCACAGGTTCCCTCTTGATTTGGTCAGAGGTAAGACACTAAGAAGGGGTTAATAATCTTACTTTATCCTGGTCTAGTTTTCTCAGAAGAGGATTGCTGATAACAAGAGCACAAACTTGTACAGCATTCCCTAAGCACCTTTCTCATAGGGGTGGTTGAGAAGGGGGGCAACTTCCCCTTCGTATTGATGGAGTCAGTAGAGACAGGCACAACTTGTACTTCCTCTAAATCCCACCAAGCCTTGATGGGGGCTGATCAAGGCATGCACAGCATTTGCACATTCAACCCTAAGGGTTCCCCATTCACTCTCTAGTGACCACCTGCTTTATAGGTCAACAGACAAAGAAGGTACATTGCCAACAATAGCCTCACAGGTTTACATTACCCCATCCCTGTATCTCACTGCACAGTCGCTGTGGAGATTTAAGTTATTTACCATCATACAACTATGCACAAGCATGGTGGAGATGCTTTGAACCATAATTGTGGGAACTCATATCTAGTAATTGGGAAGTGGAGATTGTTATGGCTATGGATCCTGGGAAACTGAACTCTGAGGGATAATAACAAAAAATCACTTTACACACACTTAAATCTACCTTGCTTACATTAAAATTCACCTCACATACTGTCTCCCTTCCTGTATTCCTGTCTACCCAGATTGAGAATGAACCATTCCTAGAATACAGCAGCCCTCCTGTGTTACTTGTTTGTATACATGTGAAACAAGCTTCAGAGGGAATTTGGTGGATGTAGAATTAGGCAGAAATTGAGGCTTTTTGAGTCTGCGTGGGGTATTACTGCCTATGGCTGGGACAAAGAATCCCTTGGCTTCTGGAAGGAGAGGCAAAAGGTAGGATTGAGTCTCTGGCCCAGCTATGCAAAAATTGACCCAGCAGCTTCATTTTGTGGGGTTCCCAGCAGGATGCACTCACTGCTGGGCCTTCCTGGGGGAGTCCATGCCTGTCCCCTAGTGCTGGAACTGGTGCCTCCCTGTCATGCATTTTATCTGCTGGGAGTCAGAAAGTGTGTTGGCTGTAAGCTTTCTGGGGTCATCCATAATCAAACACCATGAACTTGGCTAGGATTTCCCAGGTCATCCTCATTATGTGGCAAATCTGTTTTTTCCTAAACAGTTATATTTGCTGGAACAATAGTGAGGTCAGCCTCTGGGCACTGTTGGCAATGGAGAGACCAGGTCTCAGGATAAAAATGGGCTGAAGAGTGGCTCTGGAGAGCAGGAAACAGTACATCCTCACTGAGTAAGAGTGTGAGAGAGAGAAAGAGAGTGTGAGTGAGTGTGTGTGTGTGTGTAGTAAAGATGAATGGATAAAGAGAAAAGATGGGGTGGCTGCAGCAGGGCAGCAGAGTTGTGATAAATTGTCAGGGTCTTTTGGGGGAAGATGGTGGTCATAAGGAAAACAGATTTTATAAGAGAGGACTGGGGAAACAGAGTGAAACAAAGACTCTCACACACACATACACAGAGAAAGGGACAGAGAGAGGCAGAGATAGAGGCAAAAACAGAGAGAGAGAAACATAGAAAGAGAGAAAGGGAAAGGGGGAGAGGGAGGGAGGGAGAGAGAAGGACAGAGAGGCACAGACAGAGACAGGAATGCTATGCATACCTTAAATGGCCCTCATCAAGGTTTGGGGGGTAATCTGTGTTTGCCTCAACTTATCCCCATTGAAGCTTAGGGGACCTGTAGGAGTTTTACCTCCTCCTATATTCTTGTCAGCCCCTCCAAAAAGAGATGTAGGGAAGTTGTAGAAGTTGGTGCTGCCATTATCAGCAACCTCTTGCTAGAATAATCAACAAGAATAAAGTAAAATTATTTGACCCCTTATTGTGTTCCTGACTTCCTGTCTGCCCAGATCAAGAGTGAACTTTTGCTAGCTCTCCAGTGTTACCTGTATTTGCTGTGAAACAAGCATCCTTGGGAAATTGTTGGACGGGGGTTTAGGGAGAAATTGAGGCTCTTGGAGTCTCCATGGAATATCACCTGTGGCTGGGAACGTGAAGCCCTGGGCTTCTGGAAGGAGAGGCAAAAGGGAGGATTGAGTCTTTGACCCAGCTGTGCAAAAAGCGATCCAGCAGCGCCATCTTGTGGTAGCGCGTTGCCCTTGTTGGGGGCAGTCGCTGGCTGCCCCCTGGTGCTTCAACCAGTAGCTTGCTGTCTTCCCTTTCAGTTCCTGGGAGTTGTTGGTCATCTGAACTCGACTTCCATGAACTAGTTGAGATTTTCTATGATCCTCCCAGTAATGTGGCAGGTGTATTTTTTTTTTTGTCTAAATGTCTATTTTTTGCCTGAACAATGGTGGGGGGGGGGGCAGCTTCTGGCCACTGTTGGCAATGGGGAGAACAAATTGGAGAATACCAAGGAGCTGAAGAGCCTTGGATAGAAGAGGGACTCTGGAGATCAGGAAACACGGGAACCTTGCTGAGTGTTCGTGAAGAAGAGATGAATGGATAAAGAGAAAGGGGAGGGTATTGCAAGAGGACACTGGAGTTGGGATAGTCAAGGTCTGCTGGAGAAAGGCGGTGGTCAAAATCAAAACAGAGAGAGAGAGAGAGAGAGAGAGAGAGAGAGAGAGAGAGAGAGAGAGAGAGAGAGAGAGAGAGACAGAGAGAATAACAATAAGTTGGAGTAAAATATACAGAGGCGTTAACTCTGAATGAGAGACCCTCTACCCAAAAGAACATGGAATGCAGAAGACAAGAATGTGTTGGTTTGGAGAGAGAAACTCGAAAATAGGACGGATCACCTAAGGCGCTGGAGCGGAATCTCTTCTGTTTCTCCTGCAGGCAAAAAGCACCAAGATAGCAGTCCTGACCAAATGCGTCCAAATTCTTGAAGGAAAAGAGGCATGAGGTAGAGGAGGAAAGAGAACCGAAGGAGAGAATATGGAACTGAAAACAAACTAACAAACAAAACATCCGGAAACGCTGGGAAATGATGAAAAATGCTCCGCCCCGCAGAGATAGACCTCACTGGAGCCAAATGCTGATGGAAGCATGTCATTGTTTTGAATCTTCTCTCCCCTCCTGTCCCGTGGGGTTTTTGTTTGTTTCTTTTGTTTTGACATATTTTTTTTGTCTGTTGCTCATGTCTAACTTGTATCAAATTGCTTATGGTCCGAAGGGAGAAGAAAGGGAGGTTTGATTTGAGGGAGGGAGACAAGGAAGCTGGAACTTCAAAGAAATGATTATTCGAATTTCTTTTATACAGAATTGGGAACAAAGTATGAAATAGCTATTACATGGGGTTGAGAAAAAAAACTAGGAAGAAAAAGAAAATTTAGACTATCAAATGCTTTCCTTTTTGTCCGACTTTCTCCCCTTCCTAGAATGCCAAGAAAGAGATACACATTCTCAATGTAAGGTCATGTAAAACACGTTTCCATCTTAGCCAAGTTGTCTAAAAGAAAGGAAATCTCTTCATCGTAAACCTGTCCCTTCATATCCCTTGGCCATTTATTAATAGGGGAATGTCTCCTATTCTTAAAGATTTGACAAAGATCTTTATATAGTTTAAATATCAGACCTTTATCTGATAAACTCTCTCTAAATTTTGCCTCCTTAATTTTCTGGTTTCCTTCCTATCTTGGCTACATTTATTTTTTATTATTATTATTTTTTTTAATGTTCTACAATCACTATCATAAAACTTAGATTTTTACCCCCTCACACCTACCCCCTACCACCACCCTCCTTCCCCGAGATGGCATACAATTCTATATAGGATCTACATATACTTTCCTATTGAATACGTTTTCACTATAGTCATGGTATATAGACAAACCAATATAAGTGGAAGAAATCATATAACAAATCAAAACATAACATAACACACACACACACACACATGATCTGCTACATTCCACAAATGAATTCCATAGTTCTTTCTCTGAGTGTGGAAGGCATTTTGCCTTAGAAAACCATTGGGAATTTTTTTTTTTTAAGTTCTTGCATTATTATAAAGTTCCAAGTCTACCAGAAAAAACTCTCGCACACTGTGGTCATTGCTGTGCACAAAGTTCTCCTGGTTCTGCTTCTTTTGCTCAGCATCAGATCATATAAGCCCTTCCAGGTCTCCCTGAAGTCTTCTTGTTCATCATTTATTATGGCACAATAGTACTCCATTACACTCATATACCGTAATTTATTCAACCATTCCCCAGTTGATGGGCATCCCCTTGATTTCCAGTTTGGGGCAACTACAAAGAGTGCTGGTATAAATATTTTTGTACATGTGGAACCCTTTCCCATTTTTATGATCTCTTGGGGATACAGTCCTAGTAGCGATATTGCTGGGTCAAAGGGTATGCTCATTTTTGTAGCCCTTTGGGCATAGTTTCAAATTGCTGTCCGGCATGGTTGGATAAGCTCACAGCTCCACCAACAATGAATTAGTGTTCCAACTCTCCCACATCCTCTCCAACATTTATCATTTTCCTGTTCTGTCATGTTTGCCAATTTTATAGGTATAATGTGGTATCTCAGAGTTGTTTTGATTTGCATCTCTTTAATCAAAAGTGATTTAAAGCATTTTTTCATATGATTACAGATATCTTTAATTTCTTCCTCTGAAAATTGCCTGTTTACATCCTGTGACCATTTATCATTTGGGGAATGACTCGTATAGTTGTACATTTGAGTCACTTCTCTATATATTCTAGAAATGAGGCCTTTATCCCCGAGATTAGCTGTAAAAATTCTTTCCTAATTTACTACATCCCTCCAAATTTTGGTTGCATTGGGTTTGGTTGTGCAAAAACTTTTCACTTTAATGTAATCAAACTTATCTATCTTGCATTTTGTAATGCTTTCTATCTCTTCTTTAGTAAAAAATTCTTCCCTTCTCCATAAATCTGATAAATACACTATTCTTTGCTCCTCCAGTTTGTCCATGGTATCAATCTTTATACCTAGATCGTGTACCCATTTGGACTTTATTCTTGTGTATGGTGTCAGGCATGGGTCTATGCCTAGTTTCCGCCACACTGTCATCCAGTTTTCCCAGCAATTTTTGTAGAATAGTGAGTTCTTATCCCAGAAGCTGGGGTCCTTGCATTTATCAAACAGTAGAGTGCTATATTCCTTGCCCACTGTGTCTTGAGTGCCAAGTCCATTCCAGTTGTCTACCCTTCTGTTTCTTAGTCAGTGCCAAGTGGTTTTGATAATTGCTGCTTTATAGTAAATTTGAGATCTGGTAGCGCTAGGCCACCTTCCCTAGCATTTCTTTTCATTAGTCCCTTTGATATTCTGGACCTTTTGTTCTTCCAGATGAATTTTTATATTATTCTATTCAGCTCTAGAAAATAATTGTCTGATAGTTTAATTGGTATGGCACTAAATAAGTAATTTAGGTAGAATTGTCATTTTTATCATATTAGTTCAGCCTACCCATGAGGAACTGATGTTTTTCCATTTACTTAAATCTGACTTTATTTGTGCAAAAGGTGTTTTGTAATTGTGTTCATATAGTCCCTGGGTTTGTTTTGGCAGGTTAACTCCCAAGTATTTTATAGTGTCTACCCTAGCTTTAAATAGGATTTCTCTTTCTATCTCTTGCTGCTGGACTTTGTTGCTAATATATAGGAATGCAGAAGATTTGTGCGGGTTTATTTTGTAACCTGCACCTTTGCCAATGTTGTTTATTATTTCAAGTAATTTTTTACTTGAGTCTCTGGGATTCTCTAAGTATATCATCATATCATCTGCAAAGAGTGATAACTTAATTTTTTCTTTGCCTATTCTTATTCCTTCAATTTCTTTATCTTCTCTAATTGCTACAGCTAACATTTCTAGTACCATATTGAATAATAGTGGTGATAAAGGACATTCTTGTTTCACCCCCAATCTTCTTGGAAATGAATCTAGCTTATCCCCATTGCATATAATGCTTGCTGAAGGTTTTAGGTAGATACTGCTTATTATTTTATGGAAAGTTCCCTTTATTCCTAAGTTCTCCAGTGTTTTTAATAGGAATGGGTGTTGTATTTTGTCGAAAGCTTTTTCTGCATCTATTGAGATAATCATATGGTTTTTGTTAGTTCTGTTGTTGATATGATCAGTAATGCTAATAGTTTTCCTAATATTGAACCAGCCCTGCATTCCTGGTATGAATCCTACCTGATCGTAATGTATTATTCTCGTGATAAGATGGGGTATTCGTTTTGCTAAAAATCTTATTTAAAGTTTTTGCATCTATATAGAGAAATTGGTCTACAATTTTCTTTCTCTGTTTTGTCTCTTCCTGCTTTAGGTATCAAAACCATATTTGTATCATAGAAAGAATTTGGGAGGACTCCTTCCCCAATTTTCAAAAATAGTCTATATAGTATTAGAATTAACTGTTCTTTAACTGTTTGATAGAGTTCACTTGTAAATCCATCTGGCCCTGGAGAATTTTTCCTAAGGAGTTCATTGATGGCTTGTTCAATTTCTTTTTCTGAGATGGGGTTGTTTAAGTATTCAACTTCCTCTTCTGTTAATTTGGGCAACTTGTATTTTTTAAAATACTCATCCATCTCGTTTATATTATCAAATTTGTGGGCATAAAGTTGGGCAAAGTAATTTCTAATTATTGTTTTAATTTCCTCCTCATTGGAGGTGAGTTCACCCCTTTCATTTTTAATATTAGTAATTTGATTTTCTTCTTTCTTTTTTTTTAATCAAATTGACCAAAGGTTTATCAATTTTATTAGTTTATTCATAAAACCAGCTATTGGTTTTATTTATTAATTCTATAGTTTTCTTAATTTCAATTTTATTAATCTCTCCTTTGGTTTTCAGTATTTCTAATTTGGTATTTACTTGGGGATTTTCAATTTGTTTTATTTTCCTAGCTTTTTCAGCTTCATGCCCAAGTCATTGATCTCCTCTTTTTCTATTTTATTTATGTAGGCATTCAAATATATAAAACTTCCCCTAAGAACTGCTTTTGCAGTATCCCATAAGATTTGGTAGGTTGTCTCATTATTGTCATTCTCTTGAATGAAGTTGTTGATTGTTTCCATGATTTCTTCTTTAACCCACTCCTTTAGGATTAGGTCATTTAGTTTCCAATTGATTTTTGGTTTATCTTTCCATGGCCTTTTATTACATATAATTTTTATTACATTATGACCTGAGAAGGATGCACTGATTATCTCTGCCTTTCTGCACTGGATTGTGAGGTTTTTATATCCTAGTACATGGTCAATTTTTGTAAATGTGCCATGTACCACTGGAGAAAAAGTATATTCCTTTCTATCCCCATTCAATTTTCTCCAGAGATCTATCATCTCTACCTTATCCAGAGTTTAATTTACCTCCTTAACCTCTTTCTTGTTTATTTTGAGGTTAGATTTATCAAATTCAGAGAGGGGGAGGTTGAGGTCCCCCACTAGTATAGTTTTGCTGTCAGTTTCTTCCTTCAACTCCCCCAATCTCTCCTCTAGGAATTTTGATGCTATACCACTTGGAGCATACATGTTTAGTAATGATATTGCTTCATTGTCTATGGTGCCTTTTAGCAGGATATAGTTTCCATCCTTATCTCTTTTGATTAGATCTATTTCTGCCTTTGCTTTGTCTGAGATTAGGATTGCTACTCCTGCTTTTCTTACATCAGCTGAAGCACAATATATTGTGCTCCAACCTTTGACCTTTATTCTGTGTGCATCCCCCCATTTCAAATGCGTTTCTTGTAAACAATATATTGTTGGATTATGGCTTTTAATCCATTCTGCTATCCATCTCCATTTTATGGGAGAGTTCATTCCATTCACATTCACAGTTATGATTACACTCTGTGTATTTCCCTCTATCCTCTTTCCCACCATTTATGCTTTTAGTTCTCCCATCTCCCTTTCCCTCCTCAATAGTACTCACCTTTTCACCACCTCCTCCAGCAGCCTTCCCTTCCTTCTTTTAGCCCCCCTCCCTTTTACTCCCCTTTACCCTTATTGCTTCTTCCCTCCCTTTTAGCTTCCCTCCCCTTTCTTCCCCCTTTCCCTCCTACTGCCTATAGAGCTAGTTAGGATTATCTACTTAAGTTTATTGTTCCCTCCTTGAAACAAATCAGATGAGAGTACCTCTCAAACAATGCTCATCTCCCTCCCCTCCTTCCCTCTACTATAATTTTGTACTTCTTCCTGTGATGCAATTTACCATTTCCTGCTTCCTCCTTTTCGCACCTCCTGTTACAATCCTTTCGCATACTTAAATCATATTTTTAACACGACATCATTTACTTTATACACGTTCCCTCTATATATATATCCCTTTTATATTTCATAATAGATGCACAATTCTCAAGATTAACAGGTATCCTCTTACCTTATAGGGATGTAAACAGTTTGTCCAAATTGAGTAACAAGTTTTTCTTTTCCCCCGTTTACATTTTTATGATTCTCTTGAGACCTGCATTTGAAGATCGAATTGTCTATTAAGTTCTGGCGTTTTTGTCAGGAAGGTCTGGAAATCCCTTACTTCGTTGAATGACCTTCTCCTTGCCTGAAATGTTATGCTGAACTTTGCTGGGTAGTTGATTTTTGGTTGTAGTCCCAACTCCCTTGCCTTATGGAATATTGGATTCCAATTCCTTTGATCTTTTAATGTAGAAGCTGCAAGGTCCTGTGTGATCCTGACTGTAGATCCTTGATATTTGAATTGTTTCTTTCTGGCTGCCTGTAGTATTTTCTCCTTCACTTGATAGTTCTGGAATTTGGCAATGATATTTCTTGGGGTTTTGAGTTTGGAATCTCTTTCGGGAGGTGAACATTGGATTCTTTCGATGATGATTTTGTCCTCTGAATCTAGCACTTCTGGGCAGTTTTCCTTGATGATTTCCTGGAAGACATTCTCCAGACTCCTTTTTTCATCATGGCTTTTCTTCAGCTATTTCAGGAGAGCTGTTTGTGCACGTGAGCAGTTCATAGTCCCTTCTGAAGTTTCAGATGGAAGTGCAGTCTCAGTACTGACCTCTTTGGTATTTGTGTTTTGGTCCTTATCCCCATAGAAAGATTCTATGGTTTTTTCATGTTTATTTTGATTTTTTTTACTCATGATGGTGATTGTATGTTGTGGCTTCTGGTTCTTTCAGGTAGAAGCTGCAGAATTTGGTGTTGAGCTGATAGGTGAAAAAGCTAAGAGCAGGTTTTTGTTCTGTGTTTCCCCAATAAGCCCTGGGATTAGCTTGTTAAATGTGGGGGATGAGTGATCTGGTCACGGGAGATCTCCTCAGCTGAGCTGAGGTAAAGGCAAGCTCAGGGGATGGTGATCCCAGCTGCCCTATTGTCTTCCCATTTCCCTAGGAGTGCTGAGGCATGCCTAGATGCTAGTGTGGGCTCCCACTCCTCCTGGGGCTCCTCTCCTGGCACTGAGGCTTGCCTGGGTCCTAGTGCAAGTTTTCTCCACCCTGGGTCCTCTGTCCTTTCAGTTTGCCTCTGCCACAGTAGGAGGAATCCCCTTTAGCTATTTTCCTAGCCTCAGGTGTTATGAGACTATTTGCCCCCTCTGCTGTTCCCACTGATCCAGGATTTTTCTGGGAAAATATTTTATGGTTCTTTCATGGTCATCAAGAGGGGAGGAGAGAACATTTACTGATCACTTTGCCATCCTGGCTTCTGAAAGTTCAAGTAGGTGACTTACCAATGTTTAATCTGCGGGCTGAAAGTCTCAGGAGCTGCTGTGCTGGTATCTGGTGCTCAGCGGCCACCACTCCTTTAACTCTGCTGGTGTCCCACCCTCAGGTGCTGCTCCACTGGTTCTGCCTACTACTCTCAGGTTTCCCAGGGCCCTTCTGCTCCACTAAGCTAGACACACTGTGCTGTGCACTGTGAGCTCACCCCCGAGGAACAGATCCTTCCCATGGACCTCAATTCTCTTCCATTGATCTACCTTTCTATTTCTTAGCCACTATCATAGATCTGATAATTACCCCTTTATTATACAGTTTAAGATTTAATACTACTAATCTTCCTTCCTTTACATTTTTGTTCATTATTTCCTTGAATATTCTTGACTCTGGTCTTCCAAAGGAATTTTACTTTTTCCAAATTCACAAAGTTACGATTACTCTTTGTGAATTTCCCCCCATCTTATTTTTACTCACTATTTTCTTTCTCAACTTTCCCTTATCTTCTCCCCTTCCTCTCTTATTCTTTATTTTACCCACCCCTCTGAAAGTCTCTCCCTTGTCTATTCAACCAACCCTCATAATCTAGATCTCGATAGTCTCCTACCAGTCCCTTCCTCACTCTATCCGCCAATTTGCTCCGCTCTCTACAAGTTCAGATCTAAAGACTTTCTAAACATCTTGAGATGTTTACTTTTTCCCTCTTCAACCCAGATGAGAGTTAGGTTCAACACTAGCAGCCCTCCTTATTAGTGCTTCCTTTCTTGCCCTGATTTCATAAGTTCCCCTTTTATCCTTTTCTCATCCAAACTTCTGTGTTTTAGAATCATCTCACCATACACAACTCAGCCCAACATTTCTTTCAAATTACCACAGTAATAACAGTTTTAAGAATACTATTCCTACTAATAATTACTACTATTAATACCATTTTCAAAGATTATAAGTAAACTATTTGACCTTAATCAGTGCCTTATAATTAGTATTTCACGATTTCCTAATTTTTTTTCTGGATCTTTTATGTCAAATCTTCCATTGAATTCTAGTCTTTTAGTTACAAATACCTAAAAGTATTTGAGTTTGTAAAATGTCCTTATTTTTTTTTTTGCCCATTTGGAATTATACTCAATTTTGCAATATAAGTTATTCTTGGATGCAACCCCAGCTCCCTTAGCTTTTTGAAATATAATATCCTAAGACCTATGATCTTAAACTGCAGAAGCTTCTGAGTCTTGGGGAATACTGTTTTCCGTACAGTACTTAGATATTTTTCTTGTTCTTCATAATATTTTCTTCTTAACCTGGGAATTTTGAAACTTGCCTATGGCATTTCCCTAAGTTTTCTTCCTAGGATCTCTTTGAGGTGATCAGTAACTTCTTTCTGTTTCTATTTTACCTTTTTGTTCTAGTAATTTTCCTTAATAATTTCTTATAATGTGGTTTCCATATTGTTTTATCATAACTTTCAGGTAAGCTGACTTTGTGTTTGGCTTTTCAGAATGGGTGGATCAATTCACAGCTCCATCAGCTGCATGAGTATGCCAACATTTTCTGCAACCCTTGTAATATTGCCTGTTTCCATATTTGTCATCTTTGCCAATTTGCTGAATGTGAGATGAAAACTGAGTGGTTTGATTTCTATTTTTCCTCTTATTAGTGATTTTTTGTGTCCTTGGTGGCCTCTCCCATGACAACCCCTTCATGCTAAGAAGATGATTTGGCAGCTTTTTCCTTTTTCTCCTCCAATTCCAGTGTGCTCTGTAATGCACTTTCTAAAGTGCCTGACACACAGCAGACATTCAGCAAATGCTTATCATTATTGTCATTTTATTTCTTTCCCTTCCATGAAACTTTATGGAGTCTATTCTTTGCAGAGAAGTCAGAATATAGAGACTTGGGTTCAATTACATTTATTACCTTGGACCTAGGTTCCAGTGGTCAAACCAAGGACCCTCCATTTTAAAAAAGTAGGGTGGGAGATTCCCCTGATCCCCTGGATGAAGCTTTAAGTCCTCAGGAACCAAATTAAAAAAATAACGGAAAAAAAATCTTCAAAAGTCCTAAGCCAAGGAAATCACACATCTTTTAAATTAGGCTCCAATGAGAGAGATCATGTCATAATGCATAGTCATTCACAGAATTCCAAGGTGTGGGTTGAGATACTATCCATAACACCAACACATAGCATCCCCTTGATTTCCAGTTTTTGGCCACTACAAAGAGAATTGCTATAAACATTTTATACATTTGGCACCCTTTCCCATTTTTATGATCTCTTGGGGATACAGTCCTAGAAGCACTATTGCTAGGTCAAAGGGTATGCACGTCTTCATAGCCCTCTGGACATAGTTCCAAATTGCTCTTCAGAATGATTGGATCAGCTCACAGCTCCACCAACAATGAATTAGTATTCCAACTCTCCCCCATCTTCCCCAACATTTATCATCTTCCTGTTTTGTCATGTTAGCCAATCTGATAGGTGTGATGGGGTATCTCAGAGTTGTTTTGTTTGGCATTTCTCTAATCAATAGTGATTTAGAGCATTTTTTCATATGGCTATAGATAGCTTTAATTTCTTCCTTTGAAAACTGCCTGTTCATATCCTTTGACCATTTATCAATTGGGGAATGATTTGTTTTCTTGTGCATTTGACTCAGTTCTCTGTATGTTTTAGAAATAAGGCCTTTATCACAGACATTAGTTGCAAAAATTTTTCCCAGTTTTCTGCTTCCCTCCTAATCTTGGTAGCATTGGGTTTGATTGTGCACAAACTATTCAATTTAATGTAATCAAAATTATCCATTTTATACTTCATAATGTTTTCTGTCTCTTGTTTAGTCAAAAATTCTTCCATTCTCCATAAATCTGATAAATACACTATTCCTTGCTCCTCCAGTTTGTCCATGGTATCAATCTTTATACATAACTCATGTACCCATTTGGACTTTATTCTTGTGTACCTTGGTCTATGCCTAGTTTCTGCCACACTGTTATCCAGTTTTCCCAGCAATTTTTGTCAAACAGTGATTTCTTGTCCCAGAAACTGGGGCCCTTGGGTTTATCAAACAGTAGGGTGCTATATTCATTGACTACTCTGTCTTGAATAGCTAACTTATTCCACTAACCTACTCCTGTCTTTGTTTCTTAGGTAGTACCAAGTAGTTTTGGTAATTATTGATTTATATTACAATTTGAGATCTGGTAGAGCTGGGCCATCTTCCCTAGCATTTTTTTTTTCTCATGAGTTCCCTTGACATTCTGGACCTTTTGTTCTTCCAGATAAATTTTGGTATTTTTTCTAGTTCTAGAAAATAATTATCTGGTAGTTTGATTGGTATGACCCTGAATAAGTAAATTAATTTAGGTAAAATTGTCATTTTTATTATATTAGCTTAGACTACCCATGAGCAACTGATGTTTTTCCACTTGCTTAGATCTGACTTTATTTGTGTGAAAAGTGTCTTGTAATTGTGTTCATATAGCCCCTGGATTTGTTTTGGCAGGTTGAGATCTCTTTCAAGAGGTGTTTGGTGGATTCTTTCAATTTCTATTTCACCTTCTGGTTCTAGAATATCAGGGCAGTTTTCCTTACTCATTTCTTGAAAGATGATGTCTAGGCTCTTTTTTTTTTTTTGCTACTCATGCCTGACTGTGCTTGGCTTCTTGCTCAGTGCAAAAGATCATTCATGTGAACTTTCCAGGTTGTCTTGGGCTAGGCATTTGTTTCACTCTGTCATTCTGTGGGTTCTATAGCTCTAGAATTTGTTTAGAGCCATTTATTACAGGAATTTGAAGGGCTTTGGGGGAGAGCTCAGGGAAGACCCTAATTTTACTCCATAATATTCACACTGCTCTGGGGAGAAGTCTAAATAAGCACATTTTAGGAAAAAAAAATGAACAAGCAGTAAATGAACTAGATAAGACTAAAAATCCAGCATCAAATGGTGAAGTTTTCCAAATATTTAAAGGACATTTAATACCAATACTAAATGAACTGTTTGAAAAATAGAAGTAATTAGGTTGGATCTCTTCTACACTGAGTAAATATTGAGCCCTCACTCACTCAAAACAAAGTTAAGTGCAAGTCATGTCATCATTTCTCTAATGTCATGGTCCACTTTGAAAACAAAAGGTGAACACAACAAATTGATGCAAAACGTTTAAATAAAATATCAGCAAGAAGATTCTACTAATATGATTGATCCCCAAAGATCATATACTTGGACCATGTGGGATTTATGGCAGGAATGCAGGATCAATTCATTATTAGGGAAACCATAAACATAACTGACTACATTAAGAAACAAAAACATGATTATTTCAATAGATACAGAAAAAAACTTTTGCAAAACACATCACCCATTCACGCTGAAAATATGTGAAAGAACAGAAATAACAGAACTTTCCTTAAAATCACATGTAGTATCTCTCTAAAATCAAGAGTCAACATCACCTATAAGATAGATGTCTTTCCAGTAAGATCTGGGGTTATTACCATTTTCTGTTTGATATTTTACTAGATATGCTAGTTGTAGCAATAAGAAAAAGAAATACAAGAGATAGGCACAGTCAGAAGGGAAACAAAATCATCACTTTTTGCAGCCCACATATGATGCTTTACTTGACCAACTGTAGAGAGTTAGATAAAAAGTTCATCGGAATACTGAACAATTGCAGAAAAGTTACAGGATATAAAATAAACACAAAAATCACCAATATTTTCTATGTGACAAACAAAACCAGGTAAGAATATACAGAAATTTCATTTAAAAAAGCCTCCGACAGCATAAAGCACTTGGGAGTCTACCTGCTCTCAAGTCTTGGGAACCATATGAACACAATTACAAAATATTCTTCACAAAATAAAAGTCTGATTGCAGCAAATGGAGAAATAGTGATTGTTCCTGGATTGGCTGAATCAATAAAATAAAAATGAAACTATTGCCTTAATCAATTTACTTATTCTCTGCCACACTAATCAAAATAAGAAAGAATTATTTTGTAGGGCTAGAAAAATAAGAATATTCTACCAAAGTCTTCTTCCAGCAATGAGTGGAAGTCAAATATGATGAACATTGAATTCTTTCCATCTCATACTGAAATAAAAGGCTCCCTGAATTGGGAGGATCGTTAGTTCCATCCCCTCCTTCTCTGGCTCACATGCCTGGACCCTGGAGCAGGGCAGAACTCCAGCTGCACAAGAGGAATCTGGGTAATGGAAGGAGATCCAGAAACTGGGTGCAAGGGCAAACTGGGATGGTAAAAGTCCCAGAGGAAGGAACCTAGGGGGAACATTCAGGGACTAACTTGCCACAATGACTAATAATAACAGTATATCTATAGCACCTACTTTGCACCAAGCACTGCATGAAATGCTTGACAAGTATCTCATTGGTTCTTAGAACCTCTCTGGAAAGGGGTGATATTATCACCTCCATCTTGTAGTTGGAAAAATTGATACAGAGGTGAAGGGACTTGCCCAGGGTCACATAGCTTCTGACTGAATTTGAATTCAGGTCTTTCAGGCTGTAGGCTTGGAACTCTCCACACCGTGGTGCCCTTTGCTGCCTGAGAAGACAGACCATCCTTGTCCAGGAAATGAGTGGCCAAGATTCCCCTAATGCAACAAAAATCCAATCGTTTAATTTTCTCATGGTTTTTCTTTCCATTTAATTGAAAAAGAGTTTTCTGACATTTAGAAATAAGAGGAGAGGTATGTGAGCCTATGGTCTCCAGCCATCTGGGGCAGGGAGCCTGAGGGACAGAGAAGGAGGGCTACTTGCCACTGATGTGGAGACGCTGATATTTTAGCCCTCTTGTCCTCAGGAGGCTAATGTTTTGTAAAACCAGGGGTCTGGCTTTCAGTCTAGGATTCTGGGGAAAGGGACTGGAAGCTAGCTAAGAGGTCTGGCCTAGGAAAACAAAGAAAGGTCCAGTGGAGAGGGAAGAAGGAAAGACTTGCCCATGGGAGGGTCCTAGCCAAGTGTCTGTTCTGCTGACCTCTACCTCCAATCTGCCTGTCAAGCCACTTTCATTTCTGGCCCTCCTGATTCCCTTGACCAACTAAAGTCTTCAGAGGTTACCCAACTTTCAGCTCCAGTATTTCAAGGCTCGAGCTATTTTCAATATACTTGAGACAGAGATGTATTGGAACCTTTAAAGTGTCCCATCATTTCATTGGTGATGAACAACAGTTCGTTTGGACTCCCTCACTACATGACACCATCCTTAAGCGACTAAAACTAATTGCTCCACCCAGTTGAAGAACTGTTTTGAGAAAAGCACAACTACAAAGTTCTAGTTCCACATGTAGGCTTGTCACAAACACAACATCTCTTTAAAACCCCTTTTACCTAAAAAACCCTGACTACCAAGGTTCTATAAATCATTGCACATCATTTCTTTGGAGAGAGAAAAGCAAAACAAATCTATACACTTGAAATGGAAAAGCTATACAGTAGCCAACCCAATGACTCATAGATACCCTGAGTAACCTACTAAGCAGATCTGAAATTGAAGGGTTCTCATCCCTGGGGAATGGGCTTCCTGGCTACTTTCAGAGTAGACCTCACAGCAGGGGGCAAAGAAGGCAAACCAGACTGGAAGCCATAAGACCTGGATATCTGCAGGAGCCCCACTCATGAGGAGCTCAGCTCTATGTCTCTGGGGCATCAACCACTTAAGTGACTAGGAGGAGTTAAAAAGGATTTCATAATATAGGGTTAGGGTTAGGGCGCAAGATGGGGGAAAATTGGCAGCCTCTGTCATGTGCCCATGAGCTTTTCAAGGACCCTAGTGGGGGAAAGAGGAGTTAAGCTCTCAACCAACAAGTCTCAGGTCAGAAATGGTTTCAAGTCTAAACTAGGCTAATACATGTTACCAAGAATGCTAAGTCATCACAAGTAAGGCGGAATTTGTGTTTCAACTGACATGCTTACCTCTCTGATTTTTAAAAATTTTGTTCTCTGATAACAACCCTGTCATAAAAGGGTCAGCTAGGAAATTATCAAGTTTCGTGGAAATGTTTAGAAAATCAGTCAAGATGCCAATTTTCAAACACTGTAAGTGTGATTGGAGAGATAGACTGAGGGATGGGGAAGGCACAGAATTCCAAAGGAAAACCTGCCTCGATGTTCCCTTTAGATAAAACTGGGAAGCCCCATTTCATAGTCATCAGGCAGGCACCAAGCATTCATTAAGCAGAGACCACATGCCTAAGGCAGAATGACTGCCTGCTGGCACCTTCCCCAAAGCACTGATGCCTCTCAGTAGAAGAATCAAAGCCATCACCCAACAGGCTCTAGATATGAAGAGACTTTCATTACCTGTGCTCTGTCATAGAGAAGCTGAGGCTCCAAACACGTCTCCAAGAAGGTCATTAGAGCAATAGGCAAAATGCTACTGTTCTTTATCAGATAAACCCTTTGCCTTGATATGTTTGCCAAGAAAGAGTAAAATCTGGAGAAGAAATGAGATGTGACTGGAAGAAAAGGAAATTGTACAGTTTGAAACATTGAGGTGGTATGTGTGTGTGTGCGTGTGTGTGTGTGTGTGTGTGTGTGTGTGTGTGTGTAGTGGAGGAAGAGGTAGAAAGTGGGGGGGAGAAGAGGAGAGGGCTTTCTAGCTAGACTACCAACACCCCCTCCCCTGGCCATTCAGAGGGGCCCCACTCCTCACTGCAGGCACCACTCAATGTCTCACTTTGCCAATGGCCATCGAAAACCCCCTCTATGTCCCTTCTAAAATCGTGAGGAACTAATACTGATTAGTGTTTGGGTAGGGGTCCTCAAGGAATCATTTCTGTCACATTATAGATGGTAAAAGCAATAATATTAAAGACTAAATGTGAATGACAAAGCTATTCAAAGTAATACAAATATTCAAGTCAACTGTGAAAGACTTATGAATGAAAAATGTCATCCACTTGCAGAGTTAGAAGTCACCTATGGAAGTACACACTATAGGGTTCTCCCTTTCCACATAATGCAGAAGTGTAGGTATATGTACACACACAAATGCAGAAATATGCATACACAAGTATACGTATTGTAGACCCTTCTCCAAAACATTTTGAACTCCTAAGATCTGAGAAAAGCCTACATCCTGGATTGGTCAATCAGGAGAGATGCATTGGCCCACTTGGAACTTAATCTACTATGATGTTTTTCAGTGCTCTGGCATAACACGAGTGCCTTCCTCTGAGAGAACTCAAAATACCCCTTCCCATGTCAACACTACAAGGTCAAAAGAAGCTGACCAGCCCATTCTTCTGTTACTGACTGCCAAGGACAAGGCCCCTGGACCAGACCCTGTCTTGAACAATGGGACTTTTCTTAAGTATTTTATGGACATATACTATGTGCTGTCATGTTAATGGTAAAGGAAATATAGATATCCTGCACTTACAATTTCAATGGACATGTTGACACTATTTCTACCGTATTTTATTTACAACCAGTTCACTTAAGAAATTCCTTTCTCATGTCGTGGTTAACCACATGGAAATTATAACTCTGAATGAAATAAGCATCCTAAGCCAGGAAGGGGGGGCGGGGCAAGGGTGAGAGGGAATTGCTCCATTTCATTGTCTCACAAGAGCTCTCACACCTGTGCGTGTTCACAAGCTTTGAGAGAACTGGTTGACAGTGAATACAAAATGTTGGTCTCTAATATCCAGTTTAGAGGGATAAAGGGAAAGGAACTCAAAGTGGAACAAAAAAAATCTTTTTTTCATAGAAAGCAAAATAGTCTACAGGTCAATTCTTGTTCGGAGGGACAGTCTGCTTCCACAGGGAGCACAGCTGGAAGATTTCTAATTGAATTACTCTTAAACCCGGTTGGAGGGAGGAGTTTTCCAATGGAGAGGGGAGGAAAAACTTCAAGACAGCAAAACCGCAATCCCCTCCCAAGTCCATGCTTATCCCCAGGATCTCTCCCTACCAGGACCATGGGAAGCTTGCACCGAATCCACCAACCCCCAGTCTTGGCAGGTTTCAGTTCCTATCACTATCCAAGGCACAGCTCAGCCTTGGCCTCGGGGGCCCTCCCACGCATAGCAAGGCGAGAATTGGTAAGAAGGGCTAACAGGTGTGTGTATGTATGCGGGGGGGAGGGGGGGAAAGGGGGAGAGGTTAGGGTTGTGCTTTCCTGGCCAGCGCTGTCTGTTCCAAGGCACTACCAAAATGTACCTCGCATTGTGTCCTCTTCGCTCTGTAGCAGCTACCAATGAAAAGTTCCAATCGGAGTGCTGGTGACTCAAATCCAGAGGCTGGAGTGCGAGAGGATGACTGGGAAGCCCTTCTCCAGATAGTAGATACGGTGCAGGAGGAGGGGCTGACAGCTCTTAACTGGGAGGGGTTGCGAGCGGGAAGAGCATCCGGCTGTCCAGTCTCATTTAGGTTTTGTGCGCATGGCTCCTAATGGATGGGTGGGAGGGGTTAGGCTTCTTTGGGTGTGTCACGGGATCAGCGCCCCAAGGGCTCGAACCTGCCCAGGCCTAGGAATCTCGAAATACTCCGACACCTGAGATAGGGTTGGGAGAGGGGAGGAGTCCACGAAAGTGAACAGGAGATCTCAATGGAGGTGGCTCAGAATTATTGGGTGGGGGACGGTGCGCCAGTGTTTGGGCTATCAGATGTTGGGCGGGGTTCTCAGGGATACCGATCCACTGGGACCCTCTTGAATATCCCGAGTCAGGCTAACCACCTGCGAAAGAGAGGACTTCTTCTGGACTCCAGTCAAGATGGAGAACCAGGCTGAGAATCATTCACAAAGGTGGCATCCCAAACTACTGCAATCTCAGGGAACTTCCCTCAGACCCTCTGGGATCTTGTTCCCGTTCCTACTCTTACCCTCGTACCCTTCTGAATCTCTCCATCACACCTCTTCCCCCTAGGGTCTGGGACAGAACTGGAGGACGGTATTTAATCTCTGCATTCCCAGCTGTCCCAAGGGTCTCGGGTCCCAGTACAACTATCAGGTTGTCTGTTTCAAGATAGCATAGAGAACGGTGAGGAAAAAGCAGAAGTCTAGCCATCCAGCTAGTGAATCATTAATCCAAGATTCACTCAATGAATATTTTCTAGTGTTTCATAGAGCTGCCCTTTCTGGGTGGAAGGAATCAGGCAGAAGAACTGAATTCAGAACCCGTGACAGCCCCATTGGGAATGTGTCCCTGATACACCCCTGCCTCCACCTGCACATCCTGCTGATTCCCTTCCAGCCTTTCTTGGCTCCTGGGAGAATTTTTAGGTCCTGTCCTGTCCTGGGAATTATAGGCCTGAGCAGCAAAAGGAGCTCTAATTATCTCCGAAAGGGCACATACCCCACACTGGAACTTTGGGGTCAGAGCAGGAAAGTGAACACATATTCAAGATAACTTGGATATTCAAATTCTCAAGAAATTTAAAAAAACAATGATTTCCTTGGGGTGGAGGAGAGGGGTTGATTGGGGTGTTGAAGGTGTTGAAAACAGACATTTTCCAAACTCATTCAAGGAAGGGACGGATAACTCCAAGACCACAGATGCAAGCTGTCAGAGGACATACAACAATGACGATCAAACATCGTCAAGGATTAACTCGGGTCTATCCAATCTGAGAAAAATGAATAATCTTCCTAAGTGCTTTCTTTTAAAATTTAGTGCCTTATCAATCAAAATTCATTTGGTGAATGGGGAGGGGGTGTTGGATAACAAAATTCCACATTAAGAACAACTGGTGAAGGATATCAAGAAAGTGAATGGGGGGTGTGTGTGTTAGAGGAGGAGGGGGGGGAGAGAGAGAGACAGAGACAGAGACAGAGACACACATAGAGAGAGACAGAGAGGCTTAGGGGACCTGTAAGAGTTATAGCACCTACCATATTCTCCCAGCGCCTCTGAAAAGCCTTGCAGAATAGGTGTAGGAGCTGGTGCTCCCATTATCCCTTGTGAGAAGAATAAACTAGAAGAAAGTAAGCTTATTTAGACCCTTATTGTGTCTCCATTCCTGTCTTCTTGTCTGTCCAGATCAAGAGTTAACCTGGGCTAGAACACCTGCCAGCAGCCCTCCTGGGTTACCTGTAATTTTACCTGTGAAACAAGCAGCCAGGGGGATTTGGTGGACATGAGATTAGGGTGAATTTGAGGCTCATTGGGTCTGCACAGAATAGGGGGATCAAAACAGAATTTATAAGAGGATGGGGAAGAAAAATAGTGAAAGAATGAGAGAAAGACCAAGGCAGGTTAGCTAGGCAGGGAGGGCCACACTCACTAAATGCACACTCACTGGCTCCTCGTCAGGATCCCAGAACATAGAAGGGGAAGGCACTGACAGACATTGAGTCTAATTGAAGCCAGAAGAATTCCTTGGCATTTCATGATTTTTTGTCCGCTAACCTTCAGGGGGGTGGATCCCTCCACCCACCCGCAACCTCTGCCAATCCACTCCCCAAAGCCTTTCTTATTCCTCCTCAGCTAGCTCATAGTTATCTCATCCCTTCATTCAAGCCCCAATCCACCTCGCACCTGGACAAGGAGTATCTTAACAGCCTCCTCCTTAGCCTTCCTGCCCTGTGTCCCATCCATCCTCCACATAGTAGCCAGCATAAACTTCCTACAGCACAGGTCTGACCATGACCTGAGACTCCCCTGCTCCAGAAACATCCATAGCTCCCCCTTTCCTCCAGGATCAAACATGACCTCATCAAACTGGTCATTAAAGGCTCCCCCACAGTCTGACTCGTTCCCATCTTTCCAGCCTCTGTCCTCAGAACCTCCTTTTTTCCTGTTCTATGTTCCAGTCAGAACAGTTGCAGCACTCAGCTCCATCCTCAGGATTGAGGCTTTGGCTGATGCTTGTATGAGCCTTGCCTGTCCCGCTGTGCTCTCTCTGCTCATTTTGTTTTGTTTTGTTTTTGTTGTTGTTGGCATCATTGTCATTGCTTTTTTTTTTTTTTTTTTTTGCAAGACCAAATCCCGAAATCTGAAACCAATTGAGAAACAAATTGATTAGGATGCTTGGTAGTGGAGAGCAATCCCTCTCCCTCCAAGCGCCCCCCCCCCCCCAAGGAGATGTGGCTGGCTGGTATCCAGGCTCTGGAAGCCTGCCATTATATAGGGCCTAGAAGAGTCACAAAGGTCACACATGCACGGTTGAGCAACCTTGCCAAGACAGCAATGGGAAAGTAAGGAAGGTGGACATACATGTGAGCAGTGTCAACAATAACTACAATTTGGACCAAGCTAAAACACAAGGGAACACATAGCTGACTCTTGGCTGGATGCAGAACAAGCCCTGGGTGAAAGTACCAAATATTCCAGGTCTTGGGGGTCTTTGTCACCACCTTTATTGTTCCTGGGGAGTTACCGAGGTCATGGTGCCATTCTCTACTCAGACAATCTCTAGTCACATAAAGGTAGGTTCAAACCACATTAATAAATAACTAAGAGTCTAAACATCATATTCATTCAGTCTAGAAGCACTAATTAATAACTCACTATATGCATGTGCTGGATCCTATGCTAGACTGAGGATAATAGTCCCTTCCCTCAGGGAGTTTACATTCTATTTGTAGGAAATGACATGGACATAAAAATAAGCACACATAAATACACACTTGTACACATACTTTCACATTCAAGTATACAGGCATAGATAAAATCAATGGAAAGCAACAGTTTTCACAGACCAGAGCCCTTAAGATCACAGTGGAAGGTGGAGATCTGAAGTTGGCTAGGGATTTATGGAGGTAGAACAGGAGGACATTCCTGGCATGGGGGACAGGTTATTTAAATGCTCAGACACAGGGAATTTCAGGTCCACCAGGCCTACCAAATCTAACAAAAATGAAGATTCTTTCAAAATTTATTTCTGAATTCACTGCCATGCCAATCAAATTATGAAAGTCTTATTTTATAGATGAGGAGGAGGGTAAACAAAATTCCACTGGAAGATCGACTAATGAGGAATATTATAAGAATGAATGGGGGGGGGGGGGAGGAAGCAGTTCTAGATTTCAAATTCTATTACAAAATCAACAGGAATGCTCCAACCCATCTGACACTGGCCCAGAAGAGCAGACATTTACTACTTTGTTACTTTGGGAGGTAACAAAGTCGTAAATGTCTGACAAAGACAAAGACTCAAGCTTTGGGGGAAGAGTTCGATATTGGACAACAACTGCTGGGGAAAACTGGAAAGGAGTCTGGCAGAAACTAGTGCTAGACCAGCATTTCTTCCTGTATGTGACCAAGGTAAGGTCTGAAACGGGGCATGTTTTAGGCATAAAGGGTCATATCCTGAATCAATGACGGGAATTTTGAAATATGTTCAAGTCAGATTCATGACTAAGGGAAAAGCTGAAAGTTTCATGAACTAGACTCTCCACAGCTTCTGACGCATAACGAGGATCTTAATTCTTTCTCACCTTCTCAATAGGTGCGTGTGTTGGAGAATGAGGGAAAAAATGGAGGAAGGGAGAGGAATTAGAACTGGAAAAAAAAAACTTGAAGAAGTGCTTACTTTTCTTCTCGAAGGAGGCTAAGAAGGGCAGGATTTTGGAAAGTTCCCTTCATAACTGACAGCTACCTGGGTCGCATCATTCAACTCTTGCTTGGTTCCAGGGAAAGGAGAACCTCTACCCTGGCTAGACTTCTTGGTTGAACCTTCTCCACCTCCACAATCCCTTCCCCCACCTTCCGTGCATGGCGGCAGACCGCTGGTGGGTGATTTATTGGACCTATAGGGCCGCATCCGGGATCCAGTCTCCTCGGTTCCTGATGCCAGTCCAATACGGGTCTGCTTTAAACTCTGCCTGCCCCGTTTCTTAAAGGATCGGATCTCCCTAGACCTAATTGTGTTCCACCTTCAAGATAATCATTCGTCACCGCTGGCACAATGAGAGACAATAACAGATCCTAGAAATCCCCCAGTCCTCGGGCAAACGAAGGGCCACTTGGAAGAAGGGCGAGAGACTTTGTAAACACGGCATTGGGAGCCTCGAAGCAAAGTCCTTCTCTCTAAAGACACGGACGAAACTCGATTCCTGTAATGATAAAATCTAAAATCAAAGGATCTGGTCGTGAGACAGTCCCGGCCCAAGGAGAAGGCCAGGGATCACGATGTCGGTGAGGTTCGGTGTTCTAATTCATTTTCCCGTTCTGGATCCTCTCGTCGCCCCCATCTCCTCTTTTATCCTCTCTTCCGTCTCCGCCTCCTCCTCTCAGTTAATTGCTTTTAATTCCGCTCAGCCTGAAGGGTTTAAGCTCTCAGCTGGTAGCCCTTGTCCAGGGTCAGGCTCTTTCTCCAATTAGGAATGAGTCGTTTTGTCCCCAAGCCTCACCAAAAGTGTCGATCAATTCCTGTTCTCTCTTGATTTAAATGCCTTCTCTCTATCTCCTCCCCCTACCCCACCCGCCATATCTATAATCTCACCTAAAAATGTGGCAGTCACTCTTTTAGAGACAATCCAGGACCATGGACAGAAGCTAATGTCACCAGTCACAGGAATGGGTGGACGTTTCTCCTCATGTGGCAAAATTTTTTTTTTTTTTTGCTATGGAAACAGAGTGAAGGATACAGTGTGTGTGTGTGTGTGTGTGTGTGTGTGTGTGTGTGTGTATGTGTGTGTATGTGTGTTTGTGATTTAAGACTACCTAGCTCCAACAGTATCCTGGCCCATAAAACCCACCCTATTCTATAGTATATCACCTACCTTTCCTTCTCCACCAAAAGAAAAAAAAAAAAGTTAATTAGTTAGCCAGTTGAAATGGCCAAGGTTGTGACAATGTGTGACAATGTACAGAGTTAATGGCTTCATCCTTCCTGTTAACTGTATTATATTGGTCTTCTGTATAGAGTACTTTTCTTCAGACATAGGTGACTGTTGCTAATGTATGTTATATGTGTATCAACGTGAGTATATTTAAATGTGCCTTATAGGAATGTGTAAATAGATGTTTCTAGCTCTTCCACTGTATACCCTTTTCTAAGAGAAATTTTTATTCCTACCAGCCAGAGAATTAGGAGGCTGGGACCATGAAGCTGAACACTTTGCTATCTTCAGAGATAGGCCCTCAGAGATGAGGTCTTGAGGTAGAATTTTGTCTATCTACCCTTCCTGCCTATCATTAGTATAGGGGAAATAATACTTAGATTCCAATTGTATTCCTGATTGCTATCCCTTTATCAGGGAAGGCATTCTCAGCAAATCCCAGTTACAAAGACCATCACACATAGTGAAAAGCAAACAAGCCTATTTTTCCAAGCTAGTAGGAAACAGAAATCTATGGCTAAGCTCATTATAACATGTCAAATAATATACAGTAAGTGGAAACTCCCACTGGGTGAGAGCCATTAAGGCACAAGCATAAGAGAGAGTCTCCCATTTCAACCAGCGGGAAGATTCCCAAAGTCTCTGGTATGGAATGCTGGGAATGGAGATGTGGTCAAGGTCCCAGTTCTTCTGCATGTTGGCTTCTTCCTGGAGTCCTCTGTCCTCTCAGAAACCTCTCCCTGAAGAGATTGTGGAACTATGTGTGTGTCCTCTGTCAAATGTTCCTTATATGTCTAATACATACCTGGAGACTATGCTAAGCTCTGCAGGTCCAAAGAAAGATAGCATGGTCCCTGTTCTCAAGGAGCTCAGAAGGAGACAATGTGCGAATACCTATATACGAACCAGCTATGTACTGGCTAAATTGCAAAGCAGTAGTGCAAGGACACCATCCTTCAGGGGAATCTGCAAAGGCTTCCTATAGAAGGTGGGATTTTAGTTGGGATTTAAAGACAGTCAGTAGCCAGAAAAATTAGAATCCTTCCCAAACCACCCCTCTTCAACAAGCATGGAGCTTTGGGTAATCATTTCCCACCGATTATGAGAACTTATGCACATGGACTTGATCCCTAGGTTACCTTCCTAATGGTGCAGCCATTGGCATTAGCCCACGGCACATGGGGCTCCTTTCTTGAGCTCATTCTCCGCTGTTGAACTGCTTCTTAGGAATTCTTCATAATCATTCTCATGGAAACCTTCTTGGCCCAGCATGCACAGCCCCCATTGGAGAAATGCAAATTCAGGGAGGGTCCATTTCTGGGCAAAGTCACCAAGCAGCTCAGAAGAACATGGGAGTGCCTCAAATTCTTTTTATTTCTGCAACAACAGTTCTGGAATCCAGCAGCAGAGCCCTAATCAAAGGACACTTAGGAACTGCTTCCTTCATAGGCCTGTGGTTCTTTGGCAGCCTTCAGCTGTTTGTTTATACACAGGGTTACAGCCTGTTTGGTCCCACCAGTCAGTCAACCAATAAGCATTTATTAAGCACCTACTAATAGCACTCCAGGCATTGTGATAAGCACTGGGGATTCAAAGGAAGGCAAAGTCAGTCTATGTCCTCTGGGAGCTTCTGGTCTAATGGGGAGGCACCATGTACGCAGCTTTGTGCAAAGGTCCATGCAGAAAACATGGGTGTTATGGGAGGGGAAGTGCAAGAGGGAAGACAGGCAGCAGAGTTTTCCTGGGGAAGATGGGATCTTAGGTGAGACTTGGAGGCAGAGGTGGGGAAGGAAAGTTCTGGGCATTGGGAGAGCAGGGGAAAATGCCTGCAGCCTGGAGGAAGCCAGCTTACGGGGGTAATACAGGACTATTGGAGCTGGTGGAGTAGGGGAGTGATGCAGTCAGGTGTGTACTTTAGGAAAATCATTTTGGTGGCTGAATAGAGGATGGACTGAAGTAGGGGGAGACTTGAGGCAGACAGACCCTCTACCCCTCCCCCAGCAGCACCTGTGGCAATAATCCAGGGGGTGAGGTGATGAAGGCCTACGTCAAGGTGGAGGGACAACAGTGGAGTAAAGGAGAGAGTGTACTCAAGAGATGTTGCAGAGGTGAAATCACCAGGCCTTGGGGACAGCATAGATATGGGAGGTGAGAGAGGGAATGAGGAGTCCAGCTGACTCCTAGGTTGTGAGCTGAGGGGCTGTGAGGATGGTGATGCCCTCCACAGTAAGAGGAAAGGTATGTGTGTGTAGGGGGGAGGGTTAGGGGGGAAGATGACAAGTTCTGTTCTGGATATGTGGGATTTTAGGCATCTATAGGAATCCAGTTCAAGATGGGTAATAGGCAGTTGTAGAGGAAAGACTGAGGTCAACAGAGAGGTTAGGGCCAGATAAGTAAATCTGAGAATCACCAGCATAGAGGGAGAAGGGAAGAGGGCCCAGGACAGAGCCCTGAGGCCCCCACCCTGGTGGCAGGCATGACCTGGATGAAGATACTGAAAAGGAAAATGAGGACTAGCTGCCAGATAGGTAAGAGGAAAACGAGGAGGGGGGGGGACCCAAAAACCTAGAGAGAAGAGACTCTCAAGGAAGTGAGGGGATTGGACAGTTCAAGGCTGTGGAAAAGGAGGAGTGAGAAGAGGCCTTCACTTACTGCATGCCAGACATCATACTAAGTGCAGGGCTGCAGATACAAGCAAACTGAGAGACCGTCTGGCCTCAGGAAGAAGACAGAGATGGGGGTTAGGGAAGGAGTGCTGAAGGGAGTGGGTGCTCTGGGTAGAACCTGGCTACTGCATCTCCTCCCCATCAGACAGTTGGGGAAACTGAGGCACAAGAACCTGCCCAAGGTCACACAAGCACTGAGAGTCAGAAGTAGGACAGGAACTCAAAGGCTCTTCTGACAAGTGAGGGAGATAGAACTGGACAGATTCCAAGGGTGCTGGCCCAGAGCCCCTGCCTGGCTCCATTCCATCCCTCAGAGAGCCATCTTTGCTCATCATTCCCTGTGCAATGTTGCCACCCTGTGGCCATCGGCTGCATAGCACCCTCACTAACACCATGTCCTGGTCAACAATTCTTTTCATGGGATTGTCGAGGAGGGGAGAGTCCTGCTGCTGTGCCACACTGAGCCTCATATGCCACACTGAGACACGTGTGTCTCAGTGACCGCGTCAAACACAGAGCCAACAAGTCCAGGGCAGGGAGGAGACCCAGCTCATTGCTGGGCTTTGGGGAGGGGCAATGGGGTGGGGACTTACTATTCCCCTATGACTCTAGTTCACCAGAAATTGCTACTGTTCTATGTAACCTTTAGCTGTGCCCTCACTCTCTGCCTATGGCCGTGTATTCTTTCCTCTGGACATCTCGCGAATGGAGGTGGGATTGTCATATTCAGTTATGGTTTCAGTATATCCCTTTCACCAAAACCACCTCCCTTTCTGTCTTCCTGCAGGTTCCGGTCACCATCACTCATCCCATTGAGGGAAACTGACTGCTCTTCCTAGACCTGGTCCCTCTAAGGGAAAAAGGGGAGGGCTTGGGGGAGGAGCCCCTTCCAGGTGAACTGTGGCCCTGTAATCCCCCAGCAGAGGAGAAAAGAACTGTATCTGAGCCCTTCAGGAGACTGGATTAAAATATGGCTTCTCCACCCCCTTCAGATGCACCCTGAATTCTCTCTGGTTTTCTGAGATGTTTGAGTATCTCCCCAGCTGCTATGGAGACCATCACAGACAGCATCTGGAACTCCAGAGTGTGCACCCAAGTTGGCTCCCTTCTCAGAGAGGCTAGCTCCAAGTAGTCATGGGCCCCTCAGTAGGTCAAAGGTCAGGGTCTGTTTCTAAATATTCCTCTCATTCAGTGTCATTAGTAAACTGACTGGAAACAAAATGTATTTTAAAAATGAAAAACTGGGTATATGTATTCATTCATGTGTGATCATTGATCCCAAGGGTCCTTCCTGCCTTGGTGTGGACTGAGGACACTTTACATGGGAGACGTTGGGCCTCTAGGTCCCTGGCCACTCCCCACCTAGTCAAGAAATGTGGTAGAGGATTTATTCCTTCATTTGTTCTTTGTTGCTCTTAAGTTGTTTCAGTCATATTTGACGCCTCATGCCCTCATTTGGGTTTGCTTGGCCAAGATACTGGAGTGGTTTGCTATTTCCTTCGCCAGCTGGTTTGATAGATGAGGAAACTGAGGCAGAGTTCAGTTGACTTGCTCAGGACCACACAGCTAGTAATTATCTGAGGTCAGATTTGAACTCAAGAACATGAGTCTGGCTGATTATACCCAATGTGTCCGAGCAAGTATTCTTTTCATTCCTTGAAAATTTAGCCTTAAAGTTGGCTGCCAACCTGTCTACTGCAGCCCTCTAGGCGGGAACATTAGGGATGGGAAGCTGGGGTGGGAGGGGGGAAGGGGGTAAACCCTGAACCTGTGATTTCGTTGGCATTGGAAGCTTTCAGGTGAGGAAATTCCCTCTACCTGTATAGACGGATCATTTCTCTTAGGCAGGTAAGAGTCTTCCCCCGATGATGTCATCATGTGACTCACCTCAGGCTGCTTTCCCACTGTCTACAGACATAGCCGTGTCTTCCTCACCTTCAAAAGCCTCTCATTGCTCTCTTCCGCTCTTTGGAGCTAAATGCCTAGGAAACACCGTCTCCATTGGGTTCCTCATTGCCAGTCCCCTGGCCCTTTCTTAATTCTCATCTCATTTGACTTTCTGTGGCTTGGCCATGGTTTACCACCCTTGTATCTGTCCCTGCTGTTCTCTCCTGAATCTCCTCATCTCACCTCTGCTTCTCAGCTTCCTGTGCTGAATCTTCCCTTGGTTCTGCCTGTCCTTGTTTGTGACCCTCTCCCCAGCACCTCACCAAGGCTCTGTCCTCACCAGCTTTTCTCCTTCCTCTGTGCCATGACCCCATCAGCTACCAGATGTTCAATTCTCATCTCTACAATGACAGCAGTTCCATTTGTCAGCCCCACCCTCTTTCCTGACTTTCAGGCTCACATCTGCAGCTGCCTAACGCAAGTCTCCAACCTGAGACATTTTCAGCTCCTTAAGCTGTTTGGACTGTGCTCTTTCCCCTGACCTATTCCCTGGGGAGGGCACCCCTTTCTCCCAGCTCCCTGGCTCACAGCTTGGGGGTTCTTCTTACATCAATTCCCTTCCCTTCCCCCCATCTAAGCTGTGGCTAAACCCTGTCCATTGGACCTTCAAACATCTCTGGTATATGCCCCCTTCTCTCCTCTGACCCTGCCACTCCTGTGGGGTGTGTCCTACCTGGACTATGGCAATGGTGGATGGGGGGGGGGGGGTCTGCCTGCCCCCTAGATGCCAAATTGATCTTTCAAAAGCTCAGGTCTGACCCTGTCACCATTCTTCATTCAACTCCAGTGATTCCCTATGACCTTCAGGATAAAATATCAAATAAGAATAATGATAATTATTAACTTACTATGTTCTGGGCACTGCACTACGTGATTTACAAATATTGTCTCATTTGATGCTTATGACAACCCCCAGATGTACTGCTATTATTCTGTCCATTTTACAGATGAGGAAACTGAGGCAAACAGTGGTTAAGTGACTTGCCCAGGATCACACAGCTAGGAAGTTTGAATTCAGGTCTTCCTGAGTCCAGGCTCTACAGAAGGCTCTCTTTGGCTTTTAAAGTTCTTTCCTTGCCCCTTCCTACCCTTCCAGCCTTATTCCTATATTCTCCCCACCCCATATTCTCTGATGCAGGGACAATGGCCTCCTTGCTGTTCCTTGTACAACATGTCTCCTGACTCCTGACCTTTGTACTGGCTGTGCCTCATGCCTAGAATCCTCTCCCTCCTCATTTCCTCCTCCTGGCTTTTCAGACTCCTTAAAGTCCCAGGCAAAATCTTACCTTCTGCAAGATGTCTTTCTCATCCTCCTCAATACTGGTGTCTCTCTTCTGAGATGACTCCTAATTCACCCTGTATGCATCTTCTTTATCATACCTATCATATCTAACATGTTTCCATGTTAGAGCAGGGACTTGTTTTCATCTTTCTTTGTATCTCCAGAGCTTAGCACAGTGCCTAGCACATAGTAGGGACAGGACCAAGCATTTATCAAGTGCCTACTATGTGTTGGGCTCTATGCTAAGTGCCTTGTGCAAATTATCTCATTTTATTTCATTATATTTATTAAGTAGGCATTCCTAAATGCTGTTTGATGTACATTTTCCCTCAGAGGTTGTGATTTGCCCAGATCCCCATAGCCAGTCACGTTTCAGAGGCAGGACTTCATCCAAGCCTTCCTATGTCCCTGGCCAGCTCTCTATTCATTACGTCACATGTCTGGTCTTATATTAAAAAAAAATAACTTTCAAAATATAATCATAAGTAATTTGTTGAAGTAATTCAGTGGGAGAAGAGGTATGGGCTATGCGTGGACAGAGTAGATGCAGGCAATCTCAGAGGAAAAGCACTAGTAGGGACAGGGAAGGAAGAGGGAAGGGTTGAGCAGCCAAAGCTTCCTGCAAGTGGCATTTGTTGCTCAGCCTTTGTGTAAATGCTTTTTCTAAAAGCTGATGGAGACAACTGGCTGGATGTGGGTGGGGGGCAAATGGGTAGGGGCTCAGGAAGAACAGTACCAGAAGTTCCCCTCTTGGTTGTCCTTAGAACTTTGAGGATAAGTGTTCAAGTGTCCCTTTATCATTGTGTGGGTTCTTTTTTATGGATTTAAAGACATAATTCTAAAGAGGGGCCCACAGATGTCCTCAAGCTGCCAAAGAGGTCCATGACTCCAAGAATTCCCATCTTAGAAGACATACCAATTAGTACAACTTGCTTGGTGATCAACCCTCTGATTACTCTTATTAAAGGAAGTGGAAAATATTTCAAGGTTTTCTCTATGAGGGAGGGCATTTGTGCTAAAATCCATCAAGGCAGTTTCACAGCTCAAATGGAAGAATCTCTGGAGAGGACTCCCCTTGCCCAGCCCACCTGATTTTCCATTTGTGAATGTCATTGTGCTAGTTATGTTAAATCCTGGAGTCCTGCAGGGTCTCTGAAATAAGCTCCATCATCCCTCAAGGCAGAGTGGCCTAACCATTTGAGCAGTAGGGGAGACCAGGGTGGCAGGTAAGAGTGGATGCCGAATACCTGGTGTCCACACTGATGACAGTACCTGCCAAGTGCTATTACTGCCCGAAGAACGGAGTGTGAGGTGCATGAATCAGGAGTGAGGGACATCCGGGATACTTCATGGCACCTGTACAAGACCAGACCTAGTCTGGCGCTCTGGATAGACCCTCTAAGCAGGGTCTAGGGGAGGGAGACATGGAGAAGAGTGAATCACAAATGATAAAGAGGTCTGAGGTTCCTCTGGTTCAAGGCATCAGCCCATCTAGGGGCTGTGAGGATCACAGTTGGCCAGAGAGAGAGCTGGACTTTGAAGTGGGAAGTGTCCAAGGTCTCCTGATTCTCACATTGACCGACGTGTGATTTGGGCCAAGGGACAATTAAGGAGTTGGGTGTGATGGCCCGCAAGAACCTTTCTGGTTGTAAATCTCTGATCCATGTCCCTGAAGGTGAATCATGGAAATATGGATGACTGTTATTACTAAATGCTTCCCTCTCTTGAATGTTTATCTTCCCAAATATGTCAATGAGAAAGGCCAAATCATACCACAGTGAAGTCCCATACTTTAGCTGGAACTGCAGCTCAGTCTTCACCACCTTTCTGAAGCCAATACTCCACTTCCAACTTTCCTGCCTCAGTTTCTCCACTGTTCCCCCTCAGACTAGAGACTGCACAGTCCTGAATCTTTTCTTTCCTTGAGCTCCTGAGGATGCTCCACCATTCAACCCCTGCATTTGGAGACAGATCCTCCAGGCATGATGGGAGTGGGATGGGTGTGTTTTGGAAGAAGTGGATTGTCAGGGAAAATGAACAAAGGCCAGGTAGTCCTCTCATGTTAAACATTTAATAGTGCAATTGGTGGTTATATTCTGTACAGTCATTCAGAGCGAGTTATAAACCTTTTCCTTGTTCATTTACTTTCACGGTAATCATGAAAAGCTTTATTTACAATAAAGAATAAAAAACAACACAAACATGTTGAGTTGAGGTATAAAACCCAAAGACTGCATGACGTATAAATACCCAAGTCTATTTTAAATAATACTCTGTATCATGCGTTACCTGTGTTGCTCAATGGGACGGTATGTTCAACATACAATCTTCCATGGAAGAGGTTTGAGACGGAATCTACAAGGTCTAGGTATTCACAAGGACCCTGATGGCACATTGTGGCTGAATCTGATCTGCTCCCCTCTCACACACACACACATCCATGCACACACATAGTCTCTTCATCAAAAAGAGCTTCCGAAGTAACACTGACAATGGTAACTGAGGTTCACACGATCAGCCAAGGACAAGCCTTCCTAACCATGCTCACTTACAAGTAGTCCATGACTGATCAGGACAAAAGAGAGGGATCCAAGAACACAGAACTGGTGGGAATGGCTCCCACCATGACACTGGCCCCTGCAGGAAGAGGTCCTGGCCAAAAGAGCTCTTTAGAATCATGGTCAAAGCAAGGAAACCCAAGAGATCAAAGGACAGAGGATGGTGGTGCACCAAGGAAGGCCCAGCCAGGAAGGACTCCAGCATCTCATGGTGCCTTGGGTTTGCACAGACATTCTGGGAGACCTGGGGCTCCCCCTTCCTTCACCATTCTCTGCTCTGGACATTAATACAGAGTGGATTTGTGTCACAATGAGAAGCTTTTGCCTTTTGATAGAAATCATCTGGAAGTGGGACCCTCATTCTGATTTTAGCTTTGGCACCAGCACATTCTCCATCCTTAACCTAACTTCTGCTCTGTAAAAAACAAAATACCCCCTGGATTTGAATTTTCCTGCCTTAAAACCATCTGGGAGTGAGCTAGGACCTGCAGTGTGGGATCACCTACGGTGAGAGTAGATTCACTGAGATGCAGAGATGCGACCTAAGAATGGAGTTACACACAGGTGTGGATAAAATGGGGTTCACTCAGGCTGGACTCTCCCACACTGGCTCCCATAAAAGCAAAGGGAGGTCAAGGATTCCTGGGAGAAGTCTGCTGGCTTCCCCTGAGGCATGAGGGTTACTACTCATTGGCCCCTGGAGGGGTCAGAGATAATGCAATGGAAAGGTCTCACCCATTCCAGTGGCCTGCCAGCCTCATGGAGCCCACTCTCTGCATTTGTTCCACATTCAGTCATGGACACTTACTCATACACACATCTCTACACAAACTCACTTTTCATTGCTGGCATTGGAGAGAAATGCCCCCCACCCCCATCCAAACATGCCTACTGCTACGGCTCTGCCTGTCCTCCAGCTTGGAGCCAGTCAAGGGCAACAGCCCAGGAGAAGGAGTCTTTTCATCTTCTCCCCCAAGAGTCCTGCTTCTCAGAAGCAATCTCAACATGGTACAACAGATGTGCTTCCACAGGGCCATGTGTTCCAGTCAAGATCAGCTCTTTTGATGCATCTATTGAGGGATCACTGCCCAGCTTTGTGGTTTGATCCATCCTGTCCAGGGTTGGCCTATTTGTCTAGAAACAAAACCCTTGTTGGTCCTGAGTCAGATGCAGTCTTGGCCTGCGGGTGTGTTGTCACCTGGACTTCCCATCTTTGGGATCCAAACTTGAACGACTGAAAGAATCTCTGATCTTTACCACTTCGGCTACACACAAATGCCCAAATGCCTTAGTGTACCATTCTGGTAAATGGCCCCTAAAGTGGAAGGAGAAAGTTAGTCACCAGCTGAGTGGGATAATGCTGAAGAAAGGTGACAATGGTACTTCGGGAGAAGTCTGGATTCATTCCCAACACACAAAATATTAGGATATTTTTATAATTCTCATGATTCTAAACTGACTATGGGAGCCTAGTATATAGAAGACTCTTAACTGAGAATCACAGAATTTGAGAGCAGGAAGGGAGCTTGGCAATCTCTAGCTTGACCCATACAGGAAGGAATCCCCACAGTAACATCCCCGATAGCTGGTCACTCAGACTCTGCTTGGTGCCCTCCCCCGACAGCCTCTTCCACCAGGGATAGCTCCTGTGACCTCAAGCCCAAATTTGTCTCTGAAAACTGTCCTTGTTGCACCTGGTTCTATTCTGTTCTGGGGTCCAACAGGATGAGTGCTCTCTTCTTCAGATCCTTGAAGATGAGGTCACCTGAATCTTCTCCATTCTAAACACATGACACTTTTTGCAGTATTGCCCTATCTGGTCTCCCCATCTCCTCTTTAATCTGCCCTCTGCACAGCTGCCAAAGCATCACTCCTAACTTAGGCACAGGTCTGGCCAGGGCTCCATCTTTCCCTCTAGTCTCACAGAACTCTGGTGCTGAAAGCCCTGCACAGCCTGCCTCCAGACTGCCTCGTCAGGCACACATTACTCCTCACTGGAGCCCTTGGCTGCTCCCTGTTCCTCACCTAGGACAGGCTCTCTCCACCTCTGCCCTTGCATAGGCTGCCTCCATGCCTGGAATGCACTCTCTCCTCATAGCCACCCCTTAGAATCTTGAACTTCCTTCAAAGTTCAGCCCCCAAGGGTGGCCACCTCCTACAAGGGACCTTTCCTGATGACTCCCCTTGCACCCTGCAGTTCCTCTGTATAGAGTTACAAGAAAGCAAATTGATTCTAGGATATATGCTTCTTCTGTTGGTTCATTTTTGCCAAAGGCCCCAACCCCTAGTCCAGAGTCTATGTAGAGAAGGTGTTTGTTTACCAGTGCTTGTTGACTGACTATGTTATTGTCTACAGTTGCTTTCCCAGCTAGGCATCCCTCACTTGTCAAAGGTGCTGTCCACATCAGCCTCCCTGGATCTAGGTTTCCTCATCCAGACTGAGGGGGCTGGGCTCACAATCTCCCATCTCTAAATTTCTGAGTCTAGGATGACTTCTCTGGGTTTCAGTTTCTTCCTCTGTATAAAAATTCAGGTAATTGGCCCCAGTGATGTCTGAGGTTCCTTCTAGATATAAGTCTATGGTCTTGTGATTTCCTGGCCTTAGTTTCCCACTTTGTAAAATGAAGGGGATGACCTTGGTTACCTCTCAGGACCCTTTCAGCTCAAAGTTGTTGACCGTGTGACCTCCCTGGTCCCCAGCTGTGGTCTGGGGAAATCTACTATCTTCTTACAGAGATAATGCTTCTAGCAGTGTGGGCTGTCATCAGTGTGAATTAGCCCCCAGTCAGGGGAGGATGAGATCCTAGGAAGGCTTCCCACTGGTTTAGACAAGACAGCCTTGTGAGCACAGAAATCTTGCTCCCAAAATGCTGCTGCCCTGGGGATGCTGCTCAAGCCCTTGGAGGAAGCATAGGGAAAGGCAGGTGCTCAAGGGTTGATTGGAGAACATGAGTCTTCTGCCTTCACAATCCATGAGCCATCATCCTCAACAGAAGCCATTGGGGGGAGGTCAAGGCATGCTTCATCACGTCCCCTCCTAGCATCAAACCCAGATCTGGCCTGACCTCTGCCTCCCCCACCCTAAGGCCTGGGATATGGGTACGTACCTCAGGTCACTCCGGCACATGTAGGTGAGCTTGGATCTCCCAGCCCCACAGGGCTCCACCAGATATCGGGCCAAGAGCACATTGACCCTCACTCCGATCACAGGGGCCTCAGTGTGATCCACAGATGTGAGCAAGAGTATGCAGGCCCCTCGGGGTAAGTTGGTCCTCCATGTTCTGTGGAGATAGAGACTCAGCACCTCAGAACAGTGATTAAAACAGCCACTATCCCTGGCCATTTTCAGGGGCTGTAAAGCATTGCAGGCATTGGGGCATTTAGGGCCCCAGAGGCATCCCATTGCTTTTACAAATGTGGGAACTGAGGTTTACAGAGGTGGAGCGAGTGCTCATAGTCCTACAGGCAGGAGAGTCCCAGGCAGGATTTCTGACACCCAATTCATTGGTCTATGAACACAGCGCACTGTGACTCTGCCAACAATGAGAGTGCGGCACCCAGCTCCCTCCTGGTATTCAAAGAAAGGCCTTCAGAGACCCTTGGTGCCACCCATGGACCCGTGAACTGCTGTCATATACCTTGGCTTGGGGGACACTCATGGTCCCATACTCCTTGGGTCACCTTCCCTTGGCTCCTCACATATCTCATCAGCTGCCACCCCTGGGCACTTCTTTCTCCCCTGTCTCTCCCCACTGTCCCAGATGCCATCCTGAAGCAGGCCCCTACCCCTCACCCAGATGATCACTGGTGTCCCCTCCTGGCCCCCCTCCTGATCCCCAGTCCATGGAGGATGTGCCATGCTGCTGCCAAATGGATTGTCCCTAAAACACAGATCTGAAGCACTCAGTAAACTCTAGTGGTTCACTATCACCTCTAGAATCAATGTAAAATCCTTTGGCTTTTCAAGGAATTTTCTGGCACTCTCCCACTTTTTCAGGATCATTTTACGTCACTGCCCTCATCTACTCTGATCTGGTGACATTGTCCACCTTGATGTTCTGCATGCAACATACAATATTTCCCCACTAGAGACTCTGCCCTGGCTGTGCCCATCCTGGGGATGTGCCAGCACCTACTTGCCTTAGCCATGCTCATCCTGGGATGCCCATCCTCTTCAGCACCTGCCTGCCCTGGCTCTGCCCATCCCTGGGATGCCTTCCATCTTAAGAGCTGGCACCTGTCTGCCTTGGCTTCCTTCAAGTCTCACCTGCCACAGGGAGTCTTCCCTGCCCCTCCTCAAAGGCTCTGTCTTACTTTCCTATATAGTCTGTACAGGACAGAAATGAAGCCTGGACCTCTGGGATTCCTGGTATATGGAACTCCCAGGTTCTCCCTCCACCAAAGTACCTTCTCTGTACCTTACAGTCTTCTAGTATTTCCTAGGGCACTGAAAATCTAAGTTATCACATGCAGAGGAGGTGACAGAGGCAAAGCTTGAACCCAGGTATTCTTGTTCCCCTCTCCTGCACCAAACTGACTTTCAGGGAATGTGAGTTTACACTGCCTATACTTGTGTGGATGCTTTCTCCCCCAGCAAGTGACCTCCTGCCTCATTTTTGGCTTTTTATCCCCAGCACCCACATAGTGAATGTTTAATCAATGTGCATTGTTAAATTGAACTTTCCTGCCATGCCCTGAGATTTAACTCTGAACAGGAGAAGCCACTGCTGCTGCAGCCCTCCAGGGGGTGCCCTTACCTCAGCACAACATGGTCCCTGGAAGGATGGGGTGCCATACTACTCCGGACAAACTGGTAGATTTCTGTCTGGCTGTCCAGCACTTCAATCACTTTGGCATCCAAGAGGTCTGGATCCCAAATGTGCTGCTCCTTCAGAAGTCTGTTTAGAATGTCCTCGGCTTTAGCAGGGACTTCGATCGTTGACTTCCACAGTCGGAGCGGGGGCCCTTCACTCACCTAAACAAAACACATGCCCACTTGTCACTGCTGGGGACACTCACTCTAAGCCAACGGCAAATTTGAAAGGCAACAGAATATCAGTTCTGGAGGTAAGGCAGTGAGTGCACTCAGACCCTCAGATCCTCTTCCTCCATGAAGAAGTAGACTTGGGAAGCTGACTTTCATTAGTTTTCCCATAAGAGATAAGGAAAGAATCTGAGTTAAAGTAAAGTGTCTACAGAGAAAGGTTTCCATGAGGGAGTGACTAGAAACTATGGGCAGAAATTTAGTCCTGGAATGATCTCCATCATTAAGAATTAAGGTTGCCAGCTAGCTGGTATAAAGGAGCTAGAAAGATATGGCTAGATATGCAGTTAAAAAGACCTGAGTTTAAGTCCTACACCTTGGCCAGTAACTGGTTGTTCAACCCCAAGCTAATCTATCTATTATCTTCTCTCATCTTCAGTTTTTATAAAATGAGGATAAGCATGGTGCCCACCAGCATGACGACTCTGGGAATCAAATTGAAAGATCATCCAAGTGTATTATAACCTTGAGAAAGCCAGATTAACGTTGGCTATACCCAGTGACTGAAAAATACATCTTGATGTTCAAACAGAATAGAGGGGATTTCTAACTTTTCCAGTCAACATAATCTTTGACTTTGATATTAATTATCGAATCATAAGATTAGTTGAAAGGAACTTCAGAGTTCCTACTTTATAGGTGAGGTTTTCCTGTCTTGTTCATGGTTAATATGGGGAGAAAACAACAAGCCCAATACCTGAGCCTGTTCTCCTCCTTCTGATATTCTGGTATCCAGTCTAAGAATAAGATGGACTGATAGGAAGTTATGGTTGGAGATAAAGAAGTTTGGGATTCTTGATAATGGAAGTGAAACCCTTGGAGGGATAGTGAGATCAAAGGCATGGCCATCTCAATTGTGGCCCAGGTGGAGTGGAGAAGTGACCACAGGACAGACTGCCAGAGGCCAGGGAACATGAACATTACGTCAAAGTCCCCCAGGATGAGGGCAGGAATTGGGGGTGGAGAGACTGGGAAACCAATTCTGTGCTACTGAAGTCCTTCAGTCAGTCAATCAGTCAACAAGCATTGATTAAGCACATATACTATTTATATTAAGACAAAAAGGCTCCCTGCCCTCAAGGAGCTCACATTCCAATGCGGGAACATGTAATTAACTAGATGATACAAAATAAGTGCAGAGTAGACAAGTGGGGAAAACCATCAGCTATGGGAGGAGTTTCCAGCACAGGTTGGGATCTGAGCTGAGCCTGGAAGGAAGGAGGTGAAATAAGAGGCCCAGGGGGTCAAAAGATATGGGCAGCCTGGGGGGGACAGCCAGGCACACAGACAGAAGAGAGAGTTATGTTCCAGAAGGCCAGCAGAGCTAGAGAGAGAGAGAGGGAGAGAGAGGAAGGGAGAGAGGGGGAGGGGGAGGGGGAGTGTCTGTCTGTCTGTCTGTCTGGAGGCAGGTGGAGGGTGAGAAGAACAGGAAGAGGCCAGTCTATTTATGAAAGGCTTCAAATGACAAAGGAGAATTTCTATTTCATCCTGGAGGGTCTCAAGAGCCCCTGGAGATTGCTCAGGGTGGGGAGGGGAGGATCAAAATGCTCTAGAACTATCGATTAGGCAGCAGAGTGGAGGCTGGGCTGGAGCAAAGAGAAGGCAGGATAAAGAATGACAGACCAGTAGACACTGCCATGAGGAGACATCTGGAAGAAGCTGATACACTTGGCTAAAAAGAATCTCAAAGGAGAGGCTAGTGATTGATGAGGATGGGGGTGGGACAAAACCAAGTGCTATACTAGAGCAGGAGGAGAAGGTGGGAGTGGGGGGCATGGAAGAGGTGGGGACCCCTTCCAGCTGACCCCAGATGGAGCCACTGGAGTATGGCACTAGGTATCAGAGGCTGTCCAGGGATTGTCTGGGCTCTCCTTTGTAGAGAGTTTAAAACAAATGCAGATTTCAGACTCTCCACCAAAGCAAAAATCATCAAAGCAACTGAGTACTGGTTAAAGTACAGAGGGGATGATTAGCAAAACAGATTAGGCACACACCAGACAGAAGCAAACAAACCAAGAAGTCTAGGAGTGTTGGCTAAACTCAAAGACTCCAGCTAATGGGGGAAGGACGCACTATTTGACCCAAACCAACGGGCAAACTGGAGAGCAGTCTGGCAGAAATTACACACAGAACTGCAGCTTCTCACCCTGGATATCAGGAGAGCTCCTGATGATCCGCGCCTTAGACATAAAAAGTGACACCCCAAACAAGGAAGTAAGAACAAAGAAGGGACGAATTCATGACCAAATTATGGAGAACTTTGAATATATAAAATTCAAGATTTGTTTGTGCAAAATCGAACTTGGTTAAAAATTAGAAGGGAAATAGTTACCTGGGGGGAAAACCGTTGTAATTAGTTTCTTTGATCAAGACCTCATATCCAAGATACAAGAAACTGATTCAAATTTGTAAGATAAAGAGCCATTCAACCATAGAGAAATGATCAAAGAATGTGAATATGCAGTTTTCTAATTAAGAAATCCAAACTATCAACAACCTCACTAAAAAAAAATCTACAAGCAGACTTCAGAAAGACCTGGTAAGACTTCTATGAACTGACGCTGAGTGAAGTGAGCAGAACCAGAACACTATGCAGTGACAGCTACATTGTACAATGACTGACTTGGATTGACTTGGCTCCAAAGGACTCACACTGGAAAATGCCATCCACATGCAGGGAAAGAACTTGGGAGTCTGAACGCAGATGGAAGCAGACTATTCACTCTCCTTTTCTTTTGTGGCTTTGTCCTTTCTTTCTCGTGGTTCCTCCTATGCATTCTAACGTGGCTAATGTGAAAATATATTTAATATGAATGTATAAAAGAGCCTATATCAGGTTGCACACAGTCTTGGGGAGACAGAGAAAATTGAAAACTCAAAAACTTATGGAAGTGAATGTTGAAAACTAAAAATAAATTAATTAATAAAAATAATCCAATTAGAGAATGACAAACAAAAGGAACTGTGAGGTTCCAGCTCATACCCATCAATGGTCATTTCTCTTTTATCATTTTTTGCCAATTATTGGTGGGACCGTTGGGGGAGGGGAAATAGATCCATATATGTATGCATTGTTGGTGGAGCTATGACTCACTCCAAGCCATCCAATAAAGGGATTTCAAACTATGTTCTCTAAGATACTAAATTTTGCATACTGTTTGGGGCTGCTATACTGCTACTAGGTCTAGATGCCAAAGAGACCAAAGAAAGAGCCATAGGTACAAAAATATGTGTAGCAATTCTTTCCGCAAACTGGAAATGAAAGTGTCCTCCTATTGGGGATGGCTAAATAAATTATGGTATAGGGATGTAATAGAATATTACTGCACCATAACATTACAATATGAGTTGAGAGGAAACTGGACAGAGTTAGGAATTGCCAGAGTGAGAAGATGCAGAGCCAGGAGAAGGATGTATAGACAATGAGCTCAGGAACCTCCCCTGTGGATTATTTCCAGCTCACCCTGTTTACAGCTTGTCTGTACAGAGTTGTATCTTTGGTCTCCTCTGTTAGATTGGTAGCTCCTCCAGGGCAGGGACTGTGCCTTTCTGCCTTCATGTGTATCCCTAGCACCTGACCCAATGGCCAGCACATAGTAGGTGCTTAATACATGGTTACTGAATGACTGCCTGACATTGTAAAGAAAAGCCACTTGGAAAGATTTGAGAATTCTGATCTGTGTAATAATGTGTTCATTATAAGGCCAAAAGACTGGGGATGAACCATCCCCTCCACCTCCTGCCAGAGAAGGGGTGGACTTACAAGGTGGGAGACAAACATTTTTAGATCTGATGGTGGTGGGGGGGGGAAATTCTGTTTTTCTAGACTACGCATATTTGCTGTGTGGATTAAAAAAAAATGATTCCCTAGAGAAGCAGCAGTTAAGGAGAAACTAAGCTGTGGGACTTCCTTCCTCCCCCATGCAGTTGGGTACTCTCTGGCTGAACCCTCAAGGGCCAACCCCACTGGCAGAAGGAGAAGGTGTGAGCATCCGATGGTGTCAAAGTCCAATGCTTAGCATCTCCCTCAAACTGAAAAGGAAGGAGAGAGCTTCTCCATTTCCCAGAATCCTAAAATCTACAGGACCAAGGGCTGGGAGGGACCTCAGAGGCCATTTCATCCAGCTCCACCCATCCACTCACTCCACTTCACAGATGAGAAAATTGAGACCTTGGTGACTGGGGATCTGGATGACCCCCTCCCCACCCCAATCCAGCTGCTGGGCATCCCAGGGGTACCCAACAGGGAGCCAGCACAAATTACCTTCTTGTATGCCAGCTCAGCCTGCTCTGAGGTTGGGTGACTGACCCAGCCTTTGAACTTGTCCTTGACCTCCTTAAACAGGCTGTCCACACAGTCCTGGAGGAAGTGGTGATAGTCAGAGGTGTCCTGGCCACTCAGGCGGCCCAAGGCCTCCAGGCTGAGGGGGCGCAGCTCCTGCTCTGAGTATGAGTTCCGACAGCGGCTCATTTCCTCAGGGACCTAGGAGAGAGGAGACCCAGGCCCGAGCTTAGCCCCTCAGCGTCTCTACTCCTGACCTGGGGACCTTTCCTTGGCTTCTCACATCTGCATCAGCTGCTCTTTGAGAGTCCCTGGACTATGGGGGAAAGTACCTTGGCCTGGACTCAGGACACATATCCCTAACCCTCAGCTTTCTCATCTCTAAAATGGGTCTGGGAGCACCCCATGGGGAGAAAATAACTGATGTTCCAGGAAAGATCCACAGAGCCATAGAGGGAGGATGCCAGTTGACCATCCACAGCCTTTCTAGGGGGCCAACATCCAGCAGCCAGGGCTGCAGGTGTCAAGGAAGCCCTGTGCTCTGGGAGGAGACAGAAAAAAGAGCCAGCAAGACCTAGAGGCAAAACCTGAACCCACATCTGTCCCCTCACCTCCCAAGCCCTCAGACAGAGGAGGAGTCAGCCCATATGGGCGGAGGGAGTTCCCTTGACCAAGGCTGCACAATCTGGTCCCCACCCCCCTTCCTGTGCTCTCAGGGGCAGGGGGATTAGGTACAAATTGTCAACTCTTCTTGCCAACTCCCCCCTACCCCCCATCTGTCTTGTCCCTATAGGGCAGGAGCCTTGGATAGAATCTGTGCAGAATGGACTCTCCTTTCAGTGAAACTAAGGTGGGCTGCCCCCGCCTTTGAGCCATGCCTCCCCAACCCTGGGATGCCCTGGTCCACCTGGAAGAGCTTGTGGCATTCTGCGATCATGTGCGCCAGGCCTTGCGTGGCTGCCAGGTTTTCATTGAGATCCTTCTGGTCTGGTTTGCCCAGACTCTGCTTTCTCTGCATCACCCTGGGCCAAAGGAAGGAAAGGGGGGAAGGTGTGAGAGGAAGCCTTGCAGAGGAGGCCAGGGCGGCCAGACATGGCCTGGGGCACAGGGCAGGAGAGGGAAAGGGTGGTGGTGGTGGGAACCCCAGGCCACAGAAGCCTGACTAATTTTTCAGGTTTGGAGAGGGCATGACAAAGAAAACGCAGATGGCAGTGATCATTATCTAGCACTGACAGACACCGGAAGGTTGGACAAGTGCTTTACAAAGATATTCGCTCTGTTATCACAACAACCCTGCAAGTAAGGCTATAATTATCCCCCCACTGTAAAGTTGAGGGACAAGTGACTTGATCTGGATCACACAGTTAGGAAGTGTCTAAAGCTGGATTTGAACTCAAACCTTTCTGACTCCTGGTCCCCACTCTGTGCAGTATGACACCCCCAGGAGCCTTGGAGTGAGAGCCAGAGAGAGGTAGAGACACAGACACACACAAAGCAGGGGAGAGGGAGAGGAGAGAGGGAGAATGCGATAGAGAAGAGAACGAGAGAGAGACAGACAGAGACACACACACAAAGCAAGAGAGACACCCACAGAAACCGAGAGAAAGAGTATTTCAGTCGCAAGGGCTGCTTGCAAAACAGAATTAAGCCATAAACCCTAACCCTAATGCCTCTGACTCTACCCCTAAGCTGTTACAGATGAAGAAGTGGCCTGTGTGTCATCTGCCAGTCTGCCATATTGCACGTGGGTTACTTTGGCCTCAGATAATGGGGAGGAAGGGAGGAGGTGTCCCCTTCCCCAACCCCCTCAGCCCTTTATTCCTTCTGCAAGAAACACCAGTGCCCTTTCTGCTGGCCTGCCTGGCATGCCCCACAGCTTGGGGCAGCAATGCCCTTACCATATCTCTTCCTTGGCCTCCTCTGAGAGGCCTTGCCCGTCATCCATCCCAGAATGTCCCACAGACCTTCCTGGAGCCCAGAAGAGATGGGCTTATCCTACCTTCCAGGCTGCTCCCCCCTCCAGCTCCCCCAAGGCCCACAGTGCCTAAACTGGGGCTCCAGCATTCCCAGGAAGAGTCTTCTAGGTCAGCCATCTCATGTGACAGGTGAACAATCTGGGAGAGTCCAGAAGGGGAAAGCCACAGGCTCCAAGGCCCAGCTGACTTGTACCCTGGCCAAGGTGGAGCCCAGGCCTCCTCAGAGCTTCCCTGTTCTATTGGTTCTGCTTAGGTATCTCTTTTGCTTCCACAGACCCTTCATTTCTAGCTCCCACACCCCTGCCTTCCCTGCCTTAGTGAGCCATTACTTATCACAAAGAATAAAAAAGGGAAAACCAGCATTTCAGCAAAACTTGCCAGCCCACTGATTGTATCTGAGTATGAATGTATTCAACATTGCCTACCCAGAGTCCCCCACCTTTACCATGTAGAGAAAGATAGAACAAGAAAGTCCTGGATTTGAAGCGGGCTTCTGAAAGTACTGGGTAGGTGACCCTGGGCAAGTCCCTTAACCTCTCACTGCCCTTAGGCAACTCTCGGAGACTAGAAGGTGCTAGCCTGCTTTAGCAGAGGGAGTGTCCTCACCCGGGAGTTCCCTATTCACAGTCAAATGATGGGTCCACATTCCCCATGCATAGCTGGGGTCAATCTGGGTCCCCAGAATGTTCAGAAGTTTTTTTAGGTTGAGTGTTTAGTGTTTCAGCGGTTAGGAGAGTTTGTTTTCCTGGCTTCCAGTCACCAGACTGTACATGGCTTCCCAGGTGGCCCTGAATGCTTCTCATTAGCTGTTTCTTAGAGCACAGTGATGAATCTTCCAGCAATCATGCCCCAAAGCAGAATTAGCCATTTTCCCAGTGGACAGGAAGCAGCTTCTTTTCCAGTTTCCTGTGGCCACAAAAGGCACTGCCATGAATATTTTATTCTTTTGGTTTCTGGTCTTCTTGGGGCCCATTCTTAGCATAAGGCCACAGTCCCAAGGATCCCGGCTTCCCTTAAGGAATCCAAGTCCCCTGGCCCAGGTAAACTTGATTCTCCGGTCCCGAAAGAGCTGGTCAGTATGACTAACGAGTCCTAGTCAGCGATGTCTGAAAGATCACAGAAACTGGGAGAAGGAGCATAGATCTCTGTCATCTTCTCCTTCTTGCCCTTCTCAAAACTATAAGCCACTGAGTTTCACTTCAACTCCCGGGAAAATTCTAGTCTAGGCACTTAAAAGATGGTAGGTGAAGATTAAGAAAGGGAAGCCAGGATTCCAAAGATCCTGCCCAGCTTCATCAAGCACAGGCTATGCCAGGTGAACCCTATCTTTCTTTTTTGACAGGGTTAGTAAACAAGAGACATGAAGGGAACAGCGAATGCCTGGATTCTTTCCTTCAGTTTTAACCAAGCATCCCAGACTAGTCTTTTGGAGAAGATGGGGAAGGGTGGCCTAGAGGATAATGCAATTAAATGAATTCAGAACTGATTGGATGGCCACATGCTGAGTGGCCATGAATGGCTCAATAGCAAAGCGGCAGGAGGTCTTCAGGGGCATGTCCCTGGGCTGTTTGATGGCTTTCATCAATGCCTTGGATAGAGGATGACATGCTCATCAAATCTGAAGATGGCACCAATCAGGGAGGGGGGTAAGCATTCACTAAGCACTTACTATGTGCCAGGCTCTAGGCCCAATGCTTTACAACTGTTACCTCATTTGATCCTCACAGCAACCCTGGGAGGCAGATGCTATTGTCATCCCCAGTTTACAGTGAAGGAAACTGAGGAACATTGAGGTGAAGTGACTTCTCCAGCACCACACAGCCAGTTAAGTGTTGATGGCTGGGTCTGAACTCAGGTCTTCCTGACCCCTGGCCCAGCACTCAAAGAGGACAGCCTGTCCTAGAAGTCCTAGGGATTCTAGGTGCCTGTAAACTCAGTGAGTCAGCAAGGTGACATGAACGAATGACTTCAGAGAGCCCATGAGGACACCCCCATCCCAAGAGAGCAGGTGCAGACCTTGAGGGCAGGAGGAGACAAACACTTTGGCACGGGCCAGGGTGGGGGTCTGGCTCCTTTACCGACCCACAGTGGACACAAGCATTTTCTTTTTCTTTTCTTTCCTTCATTTTCCAATTCAGGGGGTGGGAAGCGTCAAAGGAAGAGGGAACAAAGGCTTGGTGTGTTTTCTGTATGCCTTGAGAGGCGTGGCTTCCAGGAATAAGGGTGCTGCTGCTGATGTCACTGGGAAGAGGGAAGGAGGGACGGGATGGGCTTTGTTTGGCTTCCTGGGAAACAAAGAGGGGAAGTTGCTTGAGGTTGATCTGCCCAGGATGGATGTCAGGAACAAGTTACTTCCTCTCCATCCCAGAGCAGGACAGGCTGCCCAAGGTGGGAGTAACTCCTTGTCCCTAGGTCCTTCAGCTAAGGCTAGATGACCAGTGTGACTGGGAGCCTTTCCTTTGTGGTGGAGGCCCCTCACCACCTGCTCTCCAGTTCTGTGATTTAAAAACCCATCAAGACTTAGACAACACATGGGGAGAGAGCCAAACAGAGGGCATAGAATGCCAGAAGAGGGGGCCCAATACCAATGCTTCAGCATCTGGTTTTCTTTCCTTATTTTACACATCTAGTCATTTGTTTTGGGATGGCTAAGGCAAGTCTAGCAATTGCTGCCATCCTCCCAGGACTGGCATTCCAGAGGCCTGAGGCCTCGCCTTCCATCCACAAGATTACAATCCTGCCGGAGACTACCAAAGAGTAGAGGCATCTGGGCTGGCGGAGCTACACGAAGTGTGCCAGTGAGAGGAGAGAGAGGGGGGCAGGGCAGGGCGCAGAACACACACCACATACCTCGGAGAAGAATTCTCCCGTTTGAGGGTGTTGAGGTGGAAGAGGGAAGGTGCTAAACACACGGCGAGGTTGGTGGGCGTCATCTGGTTCTCCTTGACAGCAGCGGTGACCTCGCTCAGGAAACAGAGCAGGGTCTGAAGGACCTCCCTGTTCTCATCTGGCAGAAGCATGATGGCAGCCTGGATGGCCTGGAGACGCTGGTCCTTGGGCACGTCTGCAATAGCAGCATGGAACCTCATCATCCCGTGCCAGCATCGCCTCTACCAGGCTGAGTCAGTCAAGCCCTCCACCCTCCTCTCCTTCATTCTCTTGAGCCCTGGGAAGGAGGTTGGCTGGGCTCCCTGCCCACCCTGCCCCATCCGGACCTCCCTGCACCACCTCATTCATGGAGCTCAGGCCCCACTCACACTGGTAGATCTGTAAGAATGTCTCTGACAGCTTGTTGGTCAACAGCGGCTCAGGGAGGTCTCGGAAGTATTGCTTCAGCATGTCCGCCACATCGTAAGCAGACTGGCCATCGTAGCTCACGTGCGTCATGGAACTCTCATTCATCTGGCGCAAGGCCTGGATCCTGGATTTGACTCCCGACTTTCTGAAGAGCCCAACCTGTGCCCAGGGAGGGAAAGAAGGGGAGCTGCATGAGGACATGCTCAGGGGAACATTCACCCTGCAGCCCTGCCCCAGACCCAGTGACTGGCACCAACCTGATCCAAACATTGGCTGTGCAGGTAGCCCATGGCCTGCTGAATGCTCTGAGGAAGTGGCTGCCCCGTCCGCTGCACGTTGATGGAGAGTGGGACTCCAAACACACTGCGGTCCTTGTAGTCTGGGACTTTAAGCCTTTTCATGAATTTAGGGACCGCCCTGGGTTGGGAAGTACAAGAGGAAGATGAGTTTATCATTCCCAGGACCCAAGTCTCTTTGGTGACTTAGAGGAAGTAGACACGCTAGGTAGGGAGTGAGTAGGGCAAGGGGAACCAGTCTTCCTTCTAATGTCCTAGAGCCTAGTCAAGTCCCAGCTTTATGACTCAGCAGCTAGGCGACCACGAGCCAATCGCTTCCTCTCAGAACCTCAGTTTGTCCATCTCTACAATGGAGATAAAACGCATACCACCCATGTACATTACATAGGGTGTTTGTGAGGGAAAACACTGAAAACCATGACGTGTGTAGACAAGTAAGTTATCATTAATGTTACCTGTGGCCTTGATCAAGTTCCTTCCCAGAAGGTGGGCCTCAGTTTCCTCCTCTTTAAATGACTGGGGACTAGATGAGTGCTAAGGTCCTTCCTAGCTTAATTCTACGACCTTTAGCTCTGATTCTACCATCACCATCATCCCACCACCGTAACAGTGATGACAGCAACAATCATGGCTGTCCCTGACCCAGGACTCGGGTTTGGAAGGCACTTCACACATGTCATCGCTCTTCATACGTTTTGGGGCGCGGCTGAGATGGGAATGTGCTTTACCAGACCATGCAGCACCACTGAAGCAATGATTTATTTAGCTTTAAATTTGCTCAAAGTGTAAGGGGTGGGAGAGAGATTAATTTTTTTAAATGCTTATTAGCTGAAAAAAAATAATTTCTCATCTTTAAAATTATCGATCACATCTTTGGATTTTCCCCACACTCTTGTGAGGCAGCAGAGTGGGGAAGATGCCAGGCGGAGTGACCCTAGAGTCCTCTCTCTCATGGCCCGAGAATGAGAAAGGAGGCCACAGGTTTGGTGCCCACCCTGGCCTCCCTGGACCCCTGAATTGGGAACTATGGAAAAATGGGTATGATCCATTTAAGGTCATCCAATAGACATATAAGTCTACCAATGAGCTTGTGGGAAAGGGAGGAAGAAGAAAGAGAAACAGTAAGACTAGGAGAAGGAAGAGAGGATCCCTCACCTCAACCCCAATAACTGGACACTTTCCTGATGCCACAGTCCAATGAGACCCATTAAAGTTGGCTTGTCAATGAGGGGAATGGCTGGCTTTCTTCTTTGGAAGAAAGGACTCGAAAGTATGTCATACTTGTAGGTTTCAGGGTGCACTACCAGTGACCCCATGAAAGCACCAGCAAGCCTTCATGTCCTGCCCAGCCCAGCTCTTTGGGCTCAATCAGGGGTGGGTTTCTGCAGAGTCTGGCTTATAGCATTGCTGATCCATGGCACACAACAACCACTTTGTAAGGGAGAGAGGCAGCCTGGCTTCAGGGGTGGAAGGCGGGAGCAGAAGGATGGTCTCCAGTGAGAATCTCAGGCGCAGGGAGGGCCTGCCCAGGACGTATTTCAGTTATTTGGAACAAACGCTCCTGTGTGCCCCAGGATCCCAACAACCAGCCCAGGCATGGAAAGAGACCTTTCTTAGATGCCTGATGATGTGCCCCAAGACCTGAGGCCAGAGGTGGCAAAGAGGTCCAGGGGAGCCCCACAAGGCAGAGACCCTCTGGCCAGGGTGCCACAGGACCAGCAGGCCCCTTCTGCTGCTACTTCACCGACATAGGACCATCTTCTCCCCACACCCAAATCTTTTAGGGGTGACTAAATCCTTAGGACAAGGGAAAGTGCCCCCATTGAGTCGGACCCCCCAGAGGCTCACATTGACAGCGATGGCCTAGGGCTGCACAATACTCTGACTTCCAGAGCCCATTGAGGCTACCCTGAATTTGTGTGCCAGGAAAAGAAGAAGCCTCCTGTAGAGCCTAGGTTCAAATCCTGGCTTTACCATACAGTGAGTTATGGCCTGTGCTGCTCATGCCACCTCTCCCCAAACCATTTTGTCACTGCTTTCTCATCTATAAAATGAGGAGGCTAAACAGAGGGTGCACAGGCCCTGTCCAATGCCAATGCCCAGGGCCCCTCTGCTCACAGCGGTGGCAGCCCTCATTTCTCTGCATGTCAGTTGAGCCATCTGAGGGGAGGGGCTGCTCCTTCCCTGGAGATCCTGTCTATGCTCTGGCCCCCAGACCAAGTCTTCTCTCCCCCCACCCACCTACACTCTCTCTCTCACACACATACACACACACACACACACACACACATTCTCTCACACATACACACTCACACATTCTCTCATACATACACTTACATACAATCTCTCTCTCTCTCTCTCTCTCTCACTCACACACGCATGCACGCATGTATGCACATGCATACACTCACTCTTACTAGCCCCACCAATGACCCCTTGGCTACACCCCCAATGGCCTCTTCTCAGCTGCCACCATTCCCTGGGCTTTCTGCAGCATTGGATGCAGCTGGCCACCCTGGGCTGATCATGATGCTCTCCCTTCCTCCTTGGCCACCATGACCTTTCTCCTGGTTTTCCTCTATGTGTCTGCCTGCTCCTTCTCTGCCTTCTTGGCTGCATCTTCATTCATTTCCCTCATGCTAAGTGTCAATCAGTCTTTCTTAAGGAGGGACCCTCTTTTTTCTCTCTTCCCACCATCTTGGTGATCTTCTCATCTCCTAGGGATCACTTCTACAAATGATTCTCAAATTCCCATTTGTAGCCCGTATCTCCCATTGCCTGCTGGGTGTCTCCACTGACACGACCCCCTAGGATTCTTAAACTCAACGTATCCACAACAGAACTCACTGTCTCCCCCCGAAATTGCACATCTCCTCTAAACACTGCTCTCTCCCTCCAGAGCACCACCATTTATCTTTCTACTCACCCCCATTTGTTTCCCACCCTAAAAGTCATCCTAACCCTTCACTCTCTCCTGCCCCATTCCATCCAATCAAGGGTGAAGTCTTTCCCCTCTGCCCCCTTCAGTCACCCTCCTCATCTGGATGATTGCTACAAATTCCACTTGGGACCCTGTTTCTCAAGTCCAGTCTTCATCAGATCCTTCCCTTGTTGAAGGCACTTTCGTGATTCCTGATGTCCCCTGAGCTAGAACCCCAACTTCTCCACCTTTTACACTATGATTCACTTTCTGTCTCCATCCTGAGTACACATGACTGCTCTCCCACATTCCCTGCTCTAATGTGACATTTCCTCTACCCCCACAGCTCCACAGGAGCTGTCCATCGTACTCCCTTCCTGAAGACGTCCCTCACCCCCCCCCCCCAGGTACCACTCCCCACTTTGTTTTACATTGAACCTATCCTTTGTATTTACTTATCTATGAACAATTTGTTATTCCCCAAGGGAAAATAAATCCCCTGAGGGCAGTCATGGCTTCCCTTTTGTAACCATGTACCTACTCCTGGCCCTGGTAGATGCCTGGTGACTGCTTACTGATCTCGTTGATTTCCCCATTAGGGGAATCCTCCCATTATTCTCTCCTGACTTCATCTAACTGGACCCATCCTGAAAGAGGATGTAAATAAGTGCCGTGGACCAGTGCTCCAGGCTTACAGCCACCTGGACTCCCCACTGTGGTCCCTGAGGGTCTCTGGACTCTGGCACTCACCAGCTAAAGCCATGCTTGTTGGATGGCGTGTATCTCTCCAGTAGGGCTGTCAGCTTGAGGAGTGAATACTTCTGCAGCAGGTTCATCTGGGCCACAGATTGGCAGCTGATCTGCGGCAATGCTGAGCTGGCACCAGGTCGCTGGGAGCTCTGCCAGCTCATCCTGGGCCTAGGAGGAAGCAGGGAGACCATTAACAATGGCTAGGTATTTAGAGCATTTTCCCTGTGATGTCTCACTGGTGCCACCCAGGGTCACACAATTAAGAAGTGTCCAAGGCAGGGTTTAACCATGTCTATTGGCTCCAAGTCCTAAACTCTACCTACCGTGTGGCTTAGCTTCCTGATCTGCATTTTTAACACCCCTGTTCTCCCTCTGCCACCTCCAAAGGGTGGTAAAGTCCTCTCCTTGTGGCTAAGCATGGAGGGACCCTGGGCTTCTCACCCCTCTGTCAGCATTCCTGAGCTCCATAGGCTCAGCCAATCTGGCCACCTGGGGGTTGTCTCTGAGGCCAGCAGAGAGAGGCAGAGCTCTATGTCCTCTTTGGGGAAATGCCTGGAGTTATGCTTCTCTGAGTTTAACCCCACAAGACTAAGGGACAGAGGGAAGGCTCAGTGGAGAGAGCATCTGGGTGATGAAGCCCATCCTAGGTGAGGTAAGGATTTACAGCCCCAGTGCCTTCCTGGGAATAGAATGGCAGGATCCAAGTTTGAGAGCTAAACAGGACCTTAAGGGCTATTGCAACCTTCTCCTCTATGACAGATGGGGAAACTGAGGCACAGGTGGTTCTGTCTCTTCTGTTCCTTATCCTCAGAAGGAAATAGTCACGTGCCTTTCCTCTCCCACTCATGCTTGCTTGGTGGGCACCCAGAGCCCTCCCTGCACAGGAGATGGCAGTCTTCTCACCTGTTGGAGCGGGTCAGCGATGCACCCACGCCAGAGTCCCGTCTTTCCTGGATGTCTGAGGGTTCTTCTGGCTCATTCAGAGAGTTGCCCATGCTGTCTAGGTCACTGGGTGAGGTGCGGTCATTGTCGGTCTCAAGATGGATCTGCTTGGGAGAAGAGGGGCAGGGGGAGACTGAGTCGAGCGCAGAGTCTGAGTCGCCCTCATCGGAGAACTTCTCTGACCACTGGTTGACAATCCTCTGCATCCCTTTGACGTGGTACAAGATGTCATCCAGCTCAGGGAAGATGTCCTCCTGCTCCAGGTCGGCAAGGTCTCCGGAGCTGGAGTACAGGCTGGAGCCAGGCACGTTGTCATAGACGCTGAGGCGGCTGCTCACAGAGCATGAGGAATTGCGCCGCCGTGGGCCCTTGGCACCCTCTCGGCTGGGGCCAGGGAAGTTGCCTGCCCTCCAGTTGGTGGCAGAGCCTTCACTGCCTGGGGGAGGGAAGCGGCCATTGGAGAGGGCCTTGGGGAAGGTGCCTGGCTTGTGGTCCTCGGGAATGTAGAATACTGCGTCCTCTGGGCAGCTATCACAGTTCCTGCGGTTCTGCTCGAGGACGTTGTCAAACACTGCCTGGTCGAAGGGATCGAAGCCTTCGAGGTACATGCCACCCCTCTTGTGGCAGGTGCTGAGGCTGCGGGTCCGGGTCACGGGGCTGGGCGTACTGACGGCACTGCCGCTCTCTGACTGGCTGCTGCTGCTGCTGCCGCTGCTGGTCTGGGTGGAGTTGGAAATGCTTCTCTTGTGGACACCAGGGACGCTGATGTGGCCACCACCCAGGCTGGAGATCTCCACACAGTGTAGGTGCCTCAACTTTTCCTGGGCCGCCCCCTCCTGCAGGACGGGGCCACTGATGACCAGGCCCAGCTTGGGAGAGGCCTTGGGCCGGCTGGTATGGGAACGCCGCAGTTTTAGACTCTCCATCCTCTTGAGCAGGCCCCTTGGCTTGGCCTTGACTGGCTGCCCCTGGGCTTTGGTACCATTGCCAGGCAGTTCTGTGGGGGATGGCAGGGGACCATCCTCCCGGGGACCTGAGGAGCAGACACTCACCACAGAATTTGCTCGGGGCATGCCAGGCTCAATTGGGAGGCTGCTGGCGCTGCTGAGGCTGCGGATGGAGGCCAGCTCCTGACCCTCGCTCAGGTCAGTCAGCAGGCTTTCTCGACTGGCAGTACTGGCAAAGACCTGGTTCCCTGGTGCCCCAGCAGCCAGGCTGGGCATAGGAGGGAAGACGTCAAACTCCTCCATCCTGGACCACCTCTTGCTGTCCCTCTGGAAAGTCCACTTGCCACTGATGGCACACGGCTCATCCTCATCCGAATCATCACTCTGGAAAGAAAGAGGAAGGGGTAAGTCACGTGCCATGGCTACTGACAAGACTTGTCATGAGACAGAGAGTAAGATGCAGGAAAGTGTGCATGAACAAAACCAAACAATTCTAGGGGACCAGTGTACCAAGTGGCACGAGATGGGTCAGCCACTAGGAGCCCAGAGCCGCTGCTGGTGGAGACCCTGGAGACAATATCCAGCAGGAGCCAGTGCTGGGGGGGAGGGGGCGATTGAGGGGGAATGGGAAAGAGGGGAGACAGACAGAGAGAGAGAAAGAGACAGAGAGACAGAGAGAGAAAAACAGAGACAGAGAGACAGACAGAGAGAGAGAAGGAGGAGGAGAGAGAGAGAGAGAGAGAGAGAGAAGGAGGGAGACAGAGACAGAGAAAGAGATACATGGGAGAGGGAGGGAGGGAGAGAGGAGAGGGAGAGAGATAGAGAGACAGAGACACACACACAATATGTACGGGGGGATGTCTCCTCTAGACCCTCTGAACCATGATTCCTTGACTCTGCCCCGAGGCTATCATGCCAAGCCCATTACAACTCTGAGGTTTAATGTTTTGGGGTTCCACCAGTGGGGGCTTTTTCCTCTCTTTCTTCAGTAGGAAGCCTGAGGAATGGGTGCAGGGGAAATGCCACCATGCTGCTGGGAAGCCCCCCCTTAGAGCAGTCCCCCAAGCCCAGCCATCCTAATATCCACACCATTCCTGAGTGGAGGCAGTCTGCATGTGGAGCTTGGGCCGGCTCGCTTGTCTAATCTCTAAGACTCAGAGGCACCAGCTCCCCTTCCCCAGCAGAGGAACAGAGGCTGACCCCTGGGGAACCTCCTGGTCCCCTTTTCTGTTGCCTCACACACTCTCAGAAGGAAGTGACCCAGGACAAGGCAGGAGATCCAGGATAATTCCTGAAAAATTTGCTCCCCAATGGAGTATGGCCTTGTACCAGAGGCTGCCTCTCCCTTCCCAAACTTGAGAAAATAACCCCCACGTCCAACCTGGGCCTCACAGATTTACTGCTGAGAGGAGCCATTGAGGCCAGCTGGTACAACCCAATCATTTTACAGGTGATGACAATGAGGGTTAGGGGTAGGAGGGGCCACTGGAGGCCACTGATTTAGTCCAGTGTCATTGGCTGACATATACAGAGAGTGAGACCTGGGGAGGCTCTTCTCAAGACAGTAAGTGGTCACACCAGGGTAGGACCCAGGTCCTCTACATCTAGCAGTCCAACAGCATTGGGGACCACTCTTGGCCTGGCTCCCTTGGTACACGTGGATGGAAGAATGTCAGGCTATTAATTTCTTTCCATTCAGAGCAGAGGGTATCCAGCCCCTTTGGGTGTCCCTTTGCCCTCGCTCTCCAAGGACCTTGGGACATCAGCCCAAGACACAGTGGCTGAACATGTGCACCCATGGGTCCATTGACATTCTTACCCGCTTCCTGTGGGGGCTGATTTCCAACTTCATTACTGCACACTTATTTAATGTGTTCAGGCGTCTGCAAAGACATAAGTGAGTTCAGCAAAGCAAGGCAGCTCCAGGTGGCCTCCCCACCCCTCCCCAGCCCCCAACCCTGTGCCTCATGCTCATCTGCACTCCTTGACAAGGAGGACACAGTCATCTCCAGTGAAAGGAGCATGGAACCCAGGCTCTACCCCTCTGCCTTTGGCACAGGGACTGCCGCAGTCACTATCCCAGCCCTGTACCTCTCTGTTGGCCAGTCAGCCCAGCCCCTGGGGTCTTGGAGTCCTTGAGGGCAGGGGCTGTCTAGGTTTTTGTTTGCATCCTCTGTGTTCAGCACAGCACTTGGGACCTGAAAAGTGCTCATCTGTGCTTTTTCATGCACTGACAAATGGCCACTAATAGCTCTATGGGTAAGACCCTCACTCACTATGACCTTCCACTGTCTATACCACAGTGGGACTGGTCTATAAGGTCCTATCTACTTCCCACTTTAGGAGCCGGGTGACCTTGGAACCAATCTGTTTTGGAGGGTTAATGTCCCACTAGCTTATGAGCAGAGAGCAGCTGGGAAACTGAGGCCAGTGGTGTGCCTCTCCCCTCCCTCAGTCTGTGCTCTAAAAGCCCACCCAAAAAGAGAGGAGGAATGGAAATGCACAGACAGCCCCTGGGAGAGAGCCACTGTGGGCCATCCCTCCCCCTCCCAGTGTGGGGGCCTTTCCAAAGCATGGGCACCTTCTAGGAGGGGAAGTGATACGCGGTCCAGGGCAAACAGAGCCACCTCCTCAAGATTCTTGTGTCATTTGGGGAAATGCCCATCTCTCTGTTAACTGCCTGACCAAAGACAGAAGGCCAGGACCCCAGGGCATTATAACCAGGACATTCACAGATGGGAGTCTGTGACTCCAAGCACTCAAAGCTTAACAGACTTCTTTTAAAGGATGCTTTCAGATTTCTCTGTTGCACAGAGACTCCAGGGTCCCTCGGGTCCCCCAGTTCATCCCTCTGGTGCCTGAAGCCAGCCAGCCAGACTTTGGGGGCCAATGCTAATTTTCTTGAAAACAAAATCCCCAAATAAAAGTCCATGGAATGGACTGGAGTAATGGGGGCTTTAATGAATCACCACAGATAACATCCTGGCTAAAATGGCACAGCACCCCGTTAATGACTCAGGCCTGCAGCCCACGTCCCTCTAATGGCTTCCAGATGACCCCCACTTGTGTGGGTCCTCAGTGAGCCTTGTTGCAGCTCTTCTGGGCAGCCCCCATCTGGGCCTCTCACTTTCTGCCAGCCAGCCTGATGTGGCCTGGTCATTATTTATAGGTTGGGGCTGTTAATGCGCACAAGAATACCTAGGTTAGGCTTCAGGCAGGTCATGGGCCTCCTTTGATGTTTCAGAACCCGACTGATAAGCCTTTCTGGCCCTGGGCAGATTAAAGGCTCCCTAGGTCAGCATCCTGTTTATAGAAGACAGCCCGTACAGCCGTGACAGATAAGCCAGAGGGTGCCCCATAAAGAATCTTCTTTAGAAAAAGAGACCGAGTGGGGGAGGAGTGTGTGTTGGGAAGGGGGAGAGAAGTAAACAAGAGAAAAGAGCCCAGAGCTCCTCATAGAGCCTGCTAACAGCCCTGGCCTCACTGAAATCATTATGGGGTGACCAGGGTGCCGGATGGCATTGCATTCAAGTTAAACTAGCTAGCAGGGAAACCCGATAACAGACAACCATGCTGGGCCTCATTTCATGGGCCGAGGCTAGAGTGAGCAGCGCCAGCTTCCTGCAGAGTTCTCTACCACCACTCAATCTAGAGTCAGAGCAGAATCTCTAGGCCTCAGAGATGCTCTAAAGAGCCACCCTCTGAGCTGATTTGTGCTAGTTAAGAACAGCTGAGAAGAGGAAGAATTGTGAAGTGCCCCACTCAACAGAGGGGTGAATAAACTGGGAAACCTAATTACCTGTAGGAGACTTGTCATTGTCTATAATGGCCAAAGACCGCAAGATGGAAAGCGTTTTGGCAGAAGTTAGGTTTAGACCAACAGCTTGTACCACATTTCACAATAAACTCAAAATTATGAAAATATTAAAGTCACCCCAATAAAAAAACAGACTCACAGCAGGGGCTCTTTGTTTACAGGCGAGGGGCTGATGACTTGGTGGACTTTACCTGCCTCTGCCTGCTCCTTTTTTTGGTAATAAGGGATAGTGTCCTGTGCAAGGCGGTGGAGGAGGGTCCCAGATGAGTGTGATGGAAGGGGCTTTATTCCAATACCCTCATTTTCCATGGGGAAAGCCCAGGCTATTTGAATGAAGGAAGGCTCCAAGGTTCTAGGAAAGGAAAGAGGCTTGAGGTCCCAGAAATGGGATGACTGGGCCACAGAAAGGAGACCAGCACTTTTGCTCAGTCCAGATAAAAAAGGATTTGGAAGAAATGTTTCTAAAGGCAGGACTTTCAATGGTCCCAGATGGTTCTGCTTTCTGCCAAAGCTCTGTTTCTGACATTTGACCCAATTAAAACAAAGCCCTACAATTTGGGGAATTTGTGCTAACTTCGCAGAAGCCCTAATTTTTTAAAAATAGGACGTATGTGATCTAGAGGGTGAGAAGGGCCACATCCATATGGAAGGGGAGCTGGTTTCAACATGAGAAGGACTACTGGCAACTGTCCAAGACCGTTGACTGTCAGAAAGATGCCAATCTATGTTAGTGAAGGGATTTCCTTACTATAAACTCCCGACCCCAACTGCCCACCAATAAAGGTTGCCAAGAGGCTACCTGGCACTGTGGTCTGAAGAGCTGGCCTTGACTCTTGGCTCCCACCCAAGCTCTGTGGTTCAAGCTGAGTCCCCTCTCAGTCCCTTCCTCCAAAGGGGGGACATCCAACTTGGCACTGATGATTTTCTAGGATGATGCTACAAAACCAGGTATTGATATTATGAAGACACAGGAGCTGCCTGGGTTACCTTGCTGTTGAAGCCAGGCTAGAACTCCACAATGACTATGAGCCCCAACCCTGGCACATTAGAGGCATTGCCAGAGTTCCAAGACTATCCTGTTTATAGATCAGAGCAGTTGAATCATTTGCCCAAGGTCATAGAAATGTTAAGGGACGGAGGAAGGACCCCCAAGCCTGACTCTCCCCAACTCCCCATGTGGCATGGTTGGCTTTAGCACATCCTCTAGTCCTTTTTCATGAGGACTAAATGGGTGCAGAGCAGATTTCTGTGGTCCTAAGGGCAGGGTCCCATATTTCTCCCTATTCAGATCTGTTGTTAGATCCAGCCCTTTATGACTGATCAGCCGTCAGTCAGTCAACAAGCATTTGTTGAGTGCTAAGATCCGAGGATACAGACAGATAGATAGTCTCTGCCCTTGAGGAGAGTTCACAGGCCAATGGGAACAAGAGAAATCTGACACCAGTAGATTAATGGTGCTAGAATTAGGGAGCATTGGGAAGGCCCTGGCTGGCCCTTACCCTAAGATGCCCCTATTAAGGCCCCACTTCTCAACCCACCCAATTTCAATGGGCAGTAAAAGCCCAGTGAAATACAATGGGAAGGTTAAGATGAAAGGGAAGTAAGGCCATTGTCCAAAGCATCTGGGCCAAACTGGAGGCTGAAGCACTTAGAACAAAGGCCACCCTGCCTCGGGCACCATGGCAGCTTCAGCATAGATCATGAGAAAACATGAGAGCAGCCAGCTCAGATCAGAGAAGAATGTGTGGGAAAGAGAAGGATGTGACTTTGAACACATAGCATTTAAGATGTCTGTGAGACATCCACTGGGACAGCTCCTGGAGGGAGAGCCTGCTGACCAGGTCAAAGACTCCAGAGAGGTCAAGGAGACTGAGGCCAAAGAAAGACCATTGGACTGGGCCAGGGAGAGATCAGTGGGGTTATATCACTGACCCTTGGGTCAGAGAAAAGGACTTGCCCAGGGTCACATAGCTAGAGTGGTTCCAGCAGGATATGAACACGAGTCTTCTTGACTTCTATCCACTACACCACATTGCCTCTGTTGCTGTGGGCTCTCCCCCATAGCATAACCTGCCTCTGTAATGATCAATGAGCTACCAGAAGAGGCCCCAGGACATATGGAATCTAAGAGTAAACATGATCCCCAAGACTTGCACAGTGGGCCTCAGAGCAGAGCTATGACCCTGGCAGCCCTTCTCCTCAGCCCCCATGCCATGACCTCCTTTGCTGTCTGTGCATATTTCCACTTAGAGGGTCAGGTCTTTGTCTCTGGGGCCAGCCTGGTCCTTATGACCTTGTTGGGTAGGAAGCCATCGGTCCTTTAACCTAATGACTGAGTCCTCCAGGGCCCTAGTACCTGACTCCTGGGGGGACTCGGGAAGCCTCATCCTGAGGGAGATCACGCCGGACATTCTCCCTAGATTAGGTGGGTGGAGAACCTGGTCCCAGCTGAAAAATTGATTGGGGTGGGGAGGATGGTGTATTTTCACTGCATCTCTACCCGTCCTTTCTGTTTTCCTTCCAAGTGTCCTCACTTTGAAGGCCATGAGACCCTAGACCTAAAGCTTCCTTCAGAGGCCATTGGGTCCAACTCCCTCATTTTACAGGTGAGGAAACTGAGGCCCAGGAGACAAAGGGCCTTTCCTGGGTCCAGAGGTGGGATGCCCCCTTGGACTCCAGAGAGAATCTTCCCACCATACCTCACCATGGAGACTGAGCCTGATCTAGTGACTGTTTCCAGAGAGCTTTCCTCCCTGCTCTGGGAACCCTCAGCGATGGAACATCAAGGTTCTTAAAGAGAGGTGTTCCCCTGCCCAGCCCAGCCCTACCCCAATTAATGGAACTAAGGAAACATTCTGTCCTTAGGTCTTTTCAGGTAAGAGGCCCCTTGCTTGAGTCACAGAATCAACCCAAGATTTAAAACAGGTGTGAGCACCTCCAAGTGACTCTACACATGTCCTTGGTTTCTGGTCCCTGGAAGTCCTCAGGCAGATGCTGGACTCAACAGCATGGGATCAACAAACAAGTTGCAGTGTGGCTCTGAGGGCAGCTGGAGAGCACCATGCCTGTGCAGGACAAGACAAGCTGTCCCCCTCCCCTCTCTCAGAAGAGGGAAGCCTCCCAAGGCTCCCACTTACCGGTACAAGGCCTCGATGGAGTCTCGGTCCAAGAAGTCATGCTCCCTCTTGACCAGCGTGATGTCAATGGGAAACAAGAGATCTGTGGAGAACAAGAGACAAGACTCTGTGAAAGCAGCAGCAGATGCCTTGAGGACCAGCCAGGCTGCAGACCAGTGAGGCCACTGTGTTAGTACCCTGCCAAGAGACTGTTCAGGTCAGATCTGGAGCCTTCTGGGAGCAGGTATTCCCCAGAGAGTGAGGAGGGGTCTAAGCCACACTGGAGAGCATGAGTCACTGTGTGTGTGTGTGTGTGTGTGTGTGTGTGTGTGTGTGTGTGTGTGTGTGTGTGTGTATGTGTTGTGTGTGTTTTGTGTGCGTGTGGGGGGGTGTGTGTATAAGCAAGAGAGAGAGAGAGAGAGAGAGAGAGAGAGGGAGGGAGGGAGGGAGGGAGGGAGGGAGGGAGGAGAGAGAGAGAGAGAGAGAGAGAGAGAGAGAGAGAGAGAGAGAGAGAGAGAGAGAGAATGCACAAATGGGTACCTTAATTCACTCAAGGAAAAAAAGTAGAGATCAAACGGCCAGCAGGGTTGGGAAGTGGGGGCCCAAAAACCTATTTTAAGTTCATGGGTTTTCCTGTAAAAAAGGGAGAGGAAAAGTCCCCGGGTGCAGGGGCAATCACAGCACCTCTGGAGGAATCTGAGGACCCAGATTCACCTCCCACCCTTGATGCAGACCACCCAAGCAACTCTGGACCAGTCATTTAAGCTCCCTGGGACCCAGTTCTCAGTTTCCCCATCTGTAAAATAATGGAGTTGGGGATCGCTAACCTCCAAGAGCCATTCCAGCAATAAGCAGAACAATGATGATGATGATGGTGCCAATCTGATGTAGCTGGCACTCACTAGGTACCCATCATAGCCTAAGCACTTCACAATCATTATCTCATTTGATTCTCAAAACATTCCTGGAAGGGAGGCACTATTGTTCCATTTAACAGATGAGGAAATTAAGGCAGGCAGAAATAAAGTGACTTGTCTAGGGCCACATGGCTAGTAAGTATCTGAGATTTGAACTTGGGTCTTTCCAATTCCAGGCCTGGTGCCACGTAGATGCCCCCAGGGCTAGGATCCTTGGCATGACACCTGGGAAGCTGCCAAGCACAAGACTCAATGAACGCTTTGCCAAGCCCAGTGTGAGTTGAGTGATTGGTGAAAGAGGAAGTAACAAGGAAAAAGGCAGAAGAGTCCAAGACAGTAGCTGGAAAAGAGACTGTCAGCCACCATGCCTCTGGCAGCCAATCTCATGACAGCTCTTCAAGCAAGAAGTCTCTGCATCCACAGACCTCCAAAGAACCCTGATTTTGTTCTCTCATCTCAAAGAGGGCAGGGCAGGAACCTTCCTTAGAGCAGCGCTGAGCTTGTGTCTTGGGGTCCCTGATGCTCATCCACCCTCCCCTGCCAAAGTAGGTTGGCACCTCCTGTTCTTAAGAGAAGAGCCTAGAGCACAGAAGTGAATGTCTCATCCAGGTCCCCACAGTCAAGATGTCAGAGCAAGGCCCAGAACCCAAGTCTTCCTGGCCCAGAGGCCAGTCCTCTATCGTCCAGGACAGGTGGCCTCTGGGATTCTTTTTGATGAGGAGAGAAATGATGATGCTTCACCACCCTGTGCCCCCTCACCTTCATACAGCTGGGCGTACTGAGGGAAGCCAGCTGCCCGCAGCCAGTCACAAGCTTCTTTGGCCTCGATTTCTGGAGGGGAACAAAGACAAGATGCCTGGTTAGCTCTGGAGGGCACACCCACCTGGAGTACTTAAAGAGAAAAAGAAGGAGCAATTGAGTCCTGCTAGGAGGGAGACTTTCTCAACTGTAACCATCAATACTGGGAAGAAGACCCAGAGGAGAGCGGGCCACTGGCCTGGCATGGCTGATCAAGGGCAGAAATCCAGCAATTGGCAAGCAGGTGCCAATGCACAGATAACTTCTCCCTAGGTCTAGGATTAAGGGGAGGAGAGATAAGGGATTGGGGACCAGGTTCAAAGGGCCTGGGAAGACTTCAGCCTATTTATTATGGAGTGAAGGGACAGAGACAATGACCATGGAGGTTCAAGCCTGGCATGACCATGGAGTAAGACCATATGTATAATTACAGCTCATCTGTATAATTACATATAGTTATGGGGGGGCATGAAGGGACCACCAGGCTGTGCTGTCCACCCTGCCTCTAGACCTGGCCACTTCCAGCACTGTCCTCTGTCTCACTGAGGTCATGTAGAGCCCCTGGGCCTTGCCTGGATGACTCCACATCAGTCCTACCACTGTTGTTTCTTTATGCGTTTTCCTTCCCAATGAGAGGACCGACGCTGGGAGAGCAAGGCTAGCTCCCTTGTTTCTGTGGGTGGCCTCAGCACCTAATTAGTACTTTCTGACAGTTTTCAGTTCATTTAATTCAATTTAAAGCCAGTTCCCCAATAAATGGACAGTGCCCAACCCCTATTTTTATAAAGGCCTGTGCTTGTAATGGGGGAATGAGGCACCCTCAAGGGGCCAGCAGAGCCCTTGCCCTGACTTGGCACCAGATGATTATTTCTATCAGACAGAAGCTTGGTTTTGATGGGAGATTGATTAGTTCCTTGTGCTCCCCAGACCTCATCTGAGGCTTGCTTGGCCCCAGGAGCCTCCGGATCCTACTGGACTCTGGAGGTGTGGGTGTGACCAGTGAGTACAGGAAGAGGGTCATGCCAGAGCTGTCTCCAAAGGACAAAAAATGCCTTTAGATTCTAAAAATACAATGGGGGCACAATAAAGCCTTTATTCCTGACTTTCCTCAAGCAAACAGCTTGCAAATGTGTTAAAGAGGAAACAGGAAATTTTTATTGGAAACAGCTTTATTTGTTGGTCCATTCCCCCAAGTGGCACTGCACAATTAGGTAAAGAACAGGGCACCCTTTTGTGCAAGCCCAGGGGCCACGGGAGCCATTTTTTAGCTGAGTGCCATGATAAAATGGTGCCAGGCTAGAAAGGCCTCTGCCCCTTCCCTATTCCCCAGACTCCAATCCAATCACCAGAAGCCAAACCCACTACCAGTACCCATCACCAGTCTGTTCAACTCATCCTCAGGTCTTGGCCAGCTCTGAAGGCCAACACAGAGCACCCTGAGAAAACCTGCTCCCACTATATCCACTCATTCACCCAATCCATCCATTCATTCAACAAGCACTTGATATATTCAAGGAACTAGGATAAACACTGAGGATAATACATTTAATCAGGCCAAAGAGTGCATCAGCCTCGGAGGGACCTCCCAAAGGTGGGTGTAGGCCAACCAAAGGTTCCAGATATCAAAGAAATCCCCCAGACCATCTAACAACTACAGCCAGGATCCTTGGGCTCATATGAGGAGCCAGCATGAGACATGAATGACTTGGAGGGTGGCCTCCTGATCAGGAGAACCCTCTGAGGACCCCCTCCAGACAGACAAAGGCAGGAGTGGGTGAAGAGAGGACAAGCCAAGGTCCTTTCAAGGTTCTTCTACACTTCCCAGGGCCCTGGCAGCCCTGGGAACCAAGGATACCCTCACCCCCTATGAGCTAGGCCCACCTTTCCTGTTCCTCCTCTCCAAACTAATGAAATTCCAGGTCACACTTGCTTCTGACCCACTGTTAGTAAAATCTGCTCAGCGCCACCTCTGGTGCTGCTTCTTGGAGGTCCCATTGCCAAGGCCACATCAAGAGAACCCAACCTGGCCCACAAGGGGGAAGGGTCCACCTCCCTCCTGGAACCCTGAGACAGACTCCCAGCGCCAATTCTATGACTTCTGAGTCCTAGGTTCGGCTCTAAGGAAACACAGAAAGACTATGGAGTAGAACCTTCCAGCTTACAGAGCAGGAAACAGACCCAGAGGGGTCCAAGATCCACAGACAGCTAGTAACTGAGCCAAGATCTCTCATTCTCCACCCAGGGATCTCTCCACACACATCTTCCCCTTCCTTGACCTTCCTAGAGGACATGGAGGGGTTTTAATCTACAAAGGACTCTGGCTTCCAAAGGGCACCAGGAGAGGACTGCCCATCTGCAGTGCCTCCTGTTCTTCCATTTCTCTGGGTGTCTATACTCTCCCTTCCCCTTAGGACCTTCATTCTCTCCACCCTCCAGAGGGAGCCTGAAGGCTCTGCCCTGGGACTGATGATTGGACCACTCACTTCTGCAGGGTCCATTCCATTTTACATATTAATCAATCAAGTGACATTGAGCAGAATTATCAGGAAACATTAGTGCCTCCACTGGGCTGAGGAAGATGCCCTGAGTGTACACCAAAACCATCCCCTTCTCTCCCTAAAGACCCAGAACTTAAGACTTCAGGAGAAAAAGGAACCTAGAGATAAGGAGTGTGGATTCTCCATTTTGTAAAAATTACTCTATGCCAATGTCTCCTCATCCCTGGATCCTGCCACTCCATTTGTCCAGGATTCTTGTGGTCATGTACCCATGGATCCACAGCCAGGCTGAATGAGACCAAAACAACTGAGCACCAACAGGCAAGAAATGTGGAAAAACTAAAATGAACAGAGGCCAAGCCAAGCTGGAAGACAGGGATTATGCTGATGGACATGGGAAGCCCCTCAAAGCAGCCAAGGTAGGACCTCAACAGTGGAGATGGAAGACCCCTTCATAAAGGAGTGAAAGGCTCCTTGGGAACCTTCCACTGCTTAAGTCTGGCTCAATGCTTTTCTTCTTTATTAAAAGGGAAGGTTCTCTGGCAAGAAGCAGCATTTATTAAGTACCTATGGTATGCCAATGCTAAACAGTACAGATAGTGTCTCCTTTGATCACAAAGGCAGCCTAGGAGGGTGGTTCTATTAGCCTCCCCCTTGTAGGAGGAATTGGGAGCCTTACTCCCAAAGTTACTGCACTGTGTATAGCCTTTGACTCAAAGATCTATGATGCTACTTGTTCTAGATAATGTTATTTCAATCATTAAAGGATGCTTGGTTTTGAAATTTGGGAAATCATTGCTAGAATATTTTTGTGACATGTTTGTTTTGCATTTAGGGTTAATTTAGCTGGGAGAGACCTTAGACATCATTGGTTCCTATGATCTCTTTTTATCTATGAGGAAACTGAGGCTCAGAGATCTGTGGAGAGACTGGTTAAAATCCGAGAGACAGCAAAGAGCAGAGTAAGGATTTGAACCATGGTCTCCTTTCTACTATGCCATGGATGCTGTGTTGATGTCTGTATCCCTTCATTAGATGGTAACCTTCAAGAAGACAGGGATCTCATGTTATCTAAACTTTATGTCTTCCCCTAGTGCCTAGCCTAGTGTTCTGTACATAGTAGATGTACAATATGTAAATGTTGTAATGAATGAAATAATGAATATCTGTTTAATAAGAAAAGTATGAACAAGAATAGCTCTTACTGGGGGCAGAGCCAAGATGGCAGAGTAGAAGGATGGACCTGTAAAAGCTCTCCCCCACAACCCATAAAATAGCTGTAAAAAATGACTCTAAACAAATTCTAGACCAGTAGAAGCCACAAAACAACAGAGGGAAAGAGATTTCCAGCCCAAGACAACCTGAAAGGCTGATAGGAAAGGTCTATCACACCGGGCACAGAGCAGAATGCAGTCCAATGTGGGCCATGCAGCAGGGACAGGATCAGAGCAGTCCTCGGAGGGCAGAATCCCCGGCAGCTGCAGTTCTCAGATTGCTCAACCAATAAATGCCAAAGACAGCTTCAAAAATCAGTGAGAAAGCTCTTTCACCTGGGTGAGAAGGGAACATGATCTGGCCCTGGCAGCCCCAGGGCAGCAATGGTTGCTGAGGCACAGTATCCATTTTTGGAGCCCTTAGTCTGAAGACCCTGGGGGAATTGAGCCACTGATCTGAATCTCAGCCCTGAGTGGAGATCCTGGGGTGAGGAAGCATGCTGATGCAGTGGACCTGGTGGAGGTTCTGGACAGGGAATTTTACTCTCAGATCCTGGGCAGAAAAGCTTGTGGTAGCTCTCAGACCATAGCACAGGCCAGGAGAGGAATAAACTCCTCTCCCTTGATTGTGCCACCTTGGAGGAACTGAGAACTTATAGGTCCCTAGAGTATACCCTCCACTTGACAAAAGACTCAAAAGTCAACTAACTGGCTGAGAAAATATCCAAAAAAGGGAGAAAAAAAATAAGACTATAGAAGGTCACTTTCTCAGTGAACAGATATTTTCTTCCATCCTTTCAGATGAGGAAGAACAAAGCAAACCACTAGAGGATAACATAAAAGTCAAGGTTTCTGCATCCAAAACCTTCAAAATAAATATGCAATGGTCTCAGGCCATGGAAAAGCTCAAAAGGAATTTTGAAAATCAAGTAAGAGAGGTGGAGAAAAAATTGGGAAGAGAAATGAGAGTGATGCAAGAAAATCATGAAAAGTGAGGCAACAGCTTGCTAAAGGAGACCCAAAGAAATGCTGAAGAAAATAACACCCTTAAAAATAGACTAACTCAAATGGCAGAAGAGGTCCAAAAATCCAATGAGGGGAAGAATGCTTTAAAAAGCAGAATTAGACAAATGGAAAAGGAAGTTCAAAAGCTCACTGAAGAAAATAGTTCTTTAAAAATCAGAATGAAGCAAATGGAAGCTAATGGCTTTATGAGAAACCAAGAAATTACAAATCAAAACCAAAAGAATGAAAAAATAGAAGATAATGTGAAATATCTCACTAGAAAAAAGACTGACATGGAAAACAGGTCCAGCAGAGACAATTTAAAAATTATGGGACTATGTGAAAGCCATGATCAAAAAAAGAGCCTAGACATCATCTTTCATGAAATTATCAAGGAAAACTGCCCTGAGATTCTAGAACCAGAGGACAAAATAAATATTGAAAGAATTCACCGATCACCTCCTAAAAGACATCTGAAAAGAAAAACTCCTAGGAATATTGTAGCCAAATTCCATAGTTCCCAGGTCAAGGAGAAAATATTGCAAACAGCTAGAAAGAAGCAATCCGAGTACTGTAGTAATACAATAAGGATAACACAAGATCTAGCATCTTCTACATTAAGGGATCTAAGGGCTTGGAATATGATATTCCAGAAGTCAAAGGAATTACGATTAAAACCAAGAATCACCTACCCAGCAAAACAGGACTTTTAAGCATTCTTGATGAAAAGATCAGAGCTCAATAGAAAATTTGACTTTCAAACACAAGAATCAAGAGAAGCATGAAAAGGTAAAAAGGAAAGAGAAATCATAAAGGACTTAGCAAAGTTGAACTGTTTACATTCCTACATGGAAAGAGCATATTTGTAACTCTTGAAACTTTTCTTAGTATTTGGGTATCAGGGACTATACACATACACACATAAATAATTGCTAAATAGTAATTGTTTCTCTTTTACCCTGGAACCCTGAGTATCTTCCCCTCCCAGTTAGATTTTTTTTTCTTATGATTTAAGGGGCCATCCCTTTAGCAACTACTTAAAGAAGCCTATTCCTTGAATGGGTGCATCTTACTCAAAGTGAGCATGTGATAACACCTTAGCCTGAAAGGCCAAAAGAATCTAGGTTCTCCCATTGCATCCTGGGCCATCTCCAGCTGACCTGATGAATAACAGGCCACTGAACCCAGATGGCTCAGGAGAAGAAAGTGAGGTTGGTGACCTTGAACAGCCCTCCTTCACTCAAATCAGTCAACTGCAAGTCATATCATCATCTCGATGTCATGGTCCTCTTCAAGAAGGAAGAAAGCACAACAGCCTTTAACTCAGTATTACTCTAGGATCAAAGGAAGAGGAAAAACATTCACATGTACAAAAATATTTCTAGCAGCTCCTTGTGATGATACAGACTTGAAACCTGAGGGGATGCCCATTAATTGGAGTGGGGGTGGTACACAGCTACCACTCTGTAAGAAATGACCAGGGAGATGGTTTCAGAAACACTTGGGAAGACTCCTCTGAACTGATGCAGAGCAAAGGGAGCAGAACCAGGAGAATGTTGTACACAGTAACAACATGGAAAGACTGGAGACCTCTGGTCAATACAATGTTGGCTCAAATAGAAATTGCTCCCTGAGGGCAGCTTATTTACTTCCAAAATCACTGATTTTTATCTATCTTGTGAAATAATTCCCAGTTACATTTTAATCTGCAGGTGGTGAAGCTTCCTCTCCATCTCAGGCTGCCAGGGATGCACTCAGGTGTGGGAATGATTTGTTTGACTAGGCACACTTGTCACAAAAGGTTTTGTTCTTTCAGTGGCAGGGTGAGAGAGAAAACAGATTTTTAATTGAAAAAAAAATGTAATGAGGGGCCTGGCCTCAGTGCTCTCTAAAGATCCTTCCAGCTCAAAGGGGAATAATGGGTCTTCAACCTGAAAGGACATTGAGAAGGGCTCCAAAGGCCCAGCCTAGAGAGGCATCATTTCTTAAACAGGGAAGCAGCATGGCCAGAGGACTCTGGGATTTTTTCTGCCAGGTTTTCCTATCCTTTCTGACCTGGCTGATTGGGATAGCATGAGGCTTTCTTGTCTCTTGGAGCCTGTGTGCAGGTGGGTGAGTTACTCCCAGGAAAGCAGTATGCTACTTTCCAGTAAAGAGACACCCTAGGGACACACAGAAAGAAGCAATCACAGGCAGTCCCTAGAGATGGCTGGGTCTAGGACAATCTGGATGTTAACTGAGCTAAGTAGAATGCTGAAAATATTCATGCAAGTGGGGAGAAGAGCAGCTTGGTCAGGGAGACCCCAGGGGCAGAAGACAGCCCAGAGCTCAGGGCAGTGACCTGGTAGAGGTCAGACCCACTCCAGCGGCAGACAAGAGCTGTCTTCTTTTGGTGCAACGATGAGCAGCTCCCCTGGTCACTTCCAGGGAAGGCAATCCAGAGTCCTGTCGGGATTCTGCAACCAAATCAGTCCCCCCCCACCCCAAAATGCTGAGAAGGCAGGCAGAGGCCAAATAGGGGGAGGTCCCAGCACAAAAGTCGGCATGTGTTCCTCCTAGGTTTCACAGCACGTAAATGATAAGCTCCAGCCTGCTTGGTGGAGGTAGCAGATGAGGAAGGGGGAAGAACCGTGGCCTCAATCCTTTACTTGTCACTTAAGGTAATGTGACCCCAGGCAAGCCACTCCTTTGGGTGTCAGTTTCCTTCTCTGTAAAATACAAGGGGCTATACTAGATGACACCAAAGGTTTCTTCCACCTCAGGGACCAGGAATCTGTAATCCTATGACATTATTTCCCATAGTCATTTGGGACAAAAAAGCCTCCTCCAATGAGGAAAGTATGCCTGAAGAATCCTGCTTCCCATTCTCTACTCATGAGATCTGGGTTTGAATCCAGACTCTAACATTCATAATGGCTTTTGTGGCTGTCAACAAGCAGCTAGATTTTTAGTGGAGAGTTGCAGAAGACCCAGATACAAATGCTGCTTTCAGATCCTTGCTAGATGTATAACGGTGGGTAAGTCCCTCCAAAACTGTGAGCCTCAGTTTTCTCATCTGTAAAATGGGCCCACCTCACATGGCAGTTGTGAGGAGTAAATTAAAGAAAATATCTGAAAAGTGCTTTGAAAACCTCAAAGTGCCAAAGAAATGTTAGCCATCATTAACCTCTCTCAGACTGGAGACCCTAAGGATGAGTTGGGAGAAAATCTCTGGTGAACCCTGAAAGGGGAAATCGCTCTGTCTGGCTTTTGAGGCCAGGACTCTCAGATCTCAGACATTTCTTGCCACACCGTAAGCCTACCTGTTGGAATGTCTGTCATTCCGTATAACATTCCCCTTCAAAAAATAAGCCTTTGTGGGGGCAGAAGTGAGTTCAAGGGAGCCTCTCTTCCCCCCACTCCTTTCTGCTACTTCCACTTGGGAGACAGCAAACAAGCCAAGGGGACCCCTTCCAGCTACTAGGGCTGGCACAGCTCAGGGGGGCCTCCATTGCAGTGAGGCTTTCATTTCAGGGGGCTGCCTGTTCTGAAAGGACAGTGTGAGGGCATAAATACAGCAGGCATGCTGTTTCCAGAGGCATCTTTGGGAAACAGGCATCTCTGGGCACCTGGACCTTCCTGACTCACAGTGGAGAGAATCAGGCCAGCTAGCTGGGGGCAAGGCTGCAGAGGGGACTCCCTCTCCCTGATCTCCAGTAACCTCAGCTTTCCTCCAATCAGCCCCTGCTGGTTGGCACTGAATGGCCAGGGTTTCCTGCCCATGGATAAACAAAGCCTGGCCACCTCAGCCTCTCCTCTTCCAGTGAATGACTTTGGACCAGTCCCAACGGTCTGCCTATGCCCTTGGCTTCCTCCTACTCTCCAGGACCCTTTGGTCAAGTTCTTCAATCTCCCCTTAGGTGATGCTAGGAAATGGGGATCACCACTACCCAAATGGAGTCCACAAGCATTTACCAAGTGCCCTCCTGCATGCCAGGCCCTGTGCTAAGTAAATGAGGATGCTTCAGGCTCAGGATTTAGCTTTACAGGCCAAAGGACACAGGACACTGATAGGAATCAGATGCAATTCCTGGCCCTTCCCTTCAACCCCAGGTCACATCCACCTTCCCCTCCAGGATTTCCATCTAGGACCCCAAGGCAGGCATCCAGCCCCCAACTTTGCAGATGGAGAAACTGAGGCCCAGAGAGGGACAGTGATGAGCCCAGGGTAGCACTGTCTTAGGCAATAAGCCTGGTGTTCTCTCCACTGGGGTGTATTTGCAATTTATTAGTCTGTCTTCATGTATACCTCACCAATCAAAAACAGGCTCCTTGAAAATGGGTACAATTTCATTTCTTTGTATCTTCCCCCCTCAGCACACTGCCTGGCATATGGTGGACACTTAAATGCATGAGAAGAAAGACAGGAGAAAGGATCCAGCCCTCTCAGATCCACAAGTTTTCCACCCCAAATGCTCAAAGACCCCAGGGCAGCCTCACAGATGGGTCACAGCTCCCAAGGAAGTGAGGTCCCTTCCTCTGTGGGATGCCTGCCTCCAGGACCCAGGAGGACAGGAAGTACAGGCTATGGGTGGGGAGAGTTCATGTCCAAGTCACATCCTCTGTTCAAGCCCAAGCGAGGAGGAATGGCCAGTGGATGCTGGTGGCCTCCAAAGGGAATGAAGGAATGAGCTGCATCCCCTCCACTGGGATGGGAATCCTTCCCCTGAGGCTCCCCTTGGGTATCTCCTTCCCCACACCCTAGGCTCAGCATCCTCATTGGTGGCCTGAGTGGTCCCCTCTGGCTACTGTTTGTGATACCATCACTCTTCACCCAGAGATTTCAGAGAGGAAGTATCAAAGGGTCAGCAGTGGGCCCAAGGGTTGGGACATAGGAGACTGTCTTAGACTTGGCCTCACCACCAAGTAAAGAAAGAGTGCAATCTGTCCGGTCTTCCCCAAGTAACCTGAAGGCCTGGGACAACAACTCCCTGAGGCCAAACCTGGATGGCTCTGATTTCTCCCCAGATAACCTCAACCTACAACCTTAACTCTATAGCCTGACTATCTTAGCAAATTCCTCAGAGGGGAAATGATGCTCAGCCAGCAAACAGGGCAGACAATGAGAGGCCTTCCTCTCCTGTGGAGCTGAGGGCAAAAGTCCAAGCCCCACCTTCTCTCCCTTCCCCCATGCTGGAGCCAACCCACCTGAGTGAAATCCTAGAAGCCAGACACCCTGACCAACCGGAGTGGACTGAACTGGGCATGATGCTTCCCAGGGCACCCCCTCCAACCACTCAGGGGACAGACCCAATGGAAGCATCCTAGACAGAGAGCCCCTGGTCAGCCACCTGTGCCGCCTATGCAAGATGGAGCACCTTCCACCAGTTAGTGGAGGCTGCTCACACTATTCATAATACTATTAAGTGTAAAATGAATTCATATTGTTAATGAAATACTTGAGTAAGAATAAATAGCTGGCTTTTGCGGAATGCTTAAATGTTTGCAAATCACTCTGTAGAAGAGATCTCATTTAATCTGAAGAATAAACCAGCAGATGGAGCCAATTAAGGGAACTGCCTGGGGTCAGACCATCAAAGGTCCAAGGCAGGTTGGGGCCTCACTCCCCGAAGAAGGGGTTGGGCACACTGGACAGAAAATCAGTCCTTGGAAGCCATGCTTCTCTCTGGACAGAAATGTCCAAAGTGCTCAGGATTCCTAGGGTGCAGGAAGGAAAGAATGAGGACTGGCAGATGTTGGACAGCAGCTTGGTTACCAGTGTTCCCACCAATGGGCCACAGGATCCCCCTTGGCCAAGCCAGCTCCAAGAAGCCCAGAGGTCATCACCACTACCTGTCTCCCTTGACAATTAAGGAAACTGAATTGAAGAGAAAGAAGTGACTCAGCTAGGGATGGGAGGTAACAAACATTTATATAGCGCCAACGAGAGCCAGCCGCTGGGAAGCATTAGACAATTAAATCATTTAGGAGGTAGTGCTCAAGGTGAACCCAGAGCCCAGCATGCAGCACAACCTCTCAGATTACCAACCCAGCGTTCCAGTTTTACAGAGAAGACCAAGGCCCAGAGGGACTAGGGACATTCTCAGGGACACCTCTCCCATTGTTCAAGGATCCACACTTTTGGAACATGTAAGCATCGCCAACATTCCAGTAAAAGTCAAAGTGACCTGATTGAGCCTAATAGTGTATATAAAAGAGACTGACCTTTGAGTCTGCTAGTCCCACCCATACAAAGAAGGAACCCCCACTAGAACATCCTGGATAAGTGGTCATCCAAACTCTGCTTGGAGATTTCCCAGGACAAGGAGCTCACTACCTCCCAGGCAGACCCTTCCACACAGACAACTGTTATGGTGAGCAAGTTCTTCCAGAAAACAAAGCCAATTCTTCACCCCGCCCCTCCCCCCACCAAGGAGAAGGAGTCCAGTGCCCCCTCCTGATGACAGCTGCTCACATTCAGTCAAACCCTGCAGCTTCTCTAAGATCCTCAGGCATACTAGAGGACTTCCTGCCCTTCCCTAGCCCAGTTCCCCTGTCTGGGACACTCCTCACAGTCCCTTGTACCATCCCAGGAAAGGACAATATGGAGAATCAGAGACAATACGAACTCCCAGGAAGGCCATGCCAACATCTGGGCTGGGTGACAACATGGGAGTGGAAAGAGTGCTGGGTTTGGAGTTCGAATGCTGCCAAGTGAGTTTCTCCCTCATGTTGGAGGACTCTGGATCCTCCCATATATTAGCACTCACACAACCCCACAGGACCCTGCTTCAATGCCATCCTAGCCCCTGCAATCCATCACACACACACACACACACACACACACACACACACACACACACACACACACACACACACACACACACACACACACACACACCCTGCATGTCTCCTCCCTGGCCTCCTCCATGCCTCCTACACTGAAATGGAGGTTAGGCGTCAGAGGTGCTCAGAAGACCTCCAGGAAGGAATCACCCCAGCCCCCAACACTCCCAGACTCCAAAAGTCCTGGCCTCCAAAAACATCAGTCCCCAACAGCCTCAGCCTCCAACAATCTCAGTCCCCAACAGTCCCAGGCTTCAACAGCCTCAGCCCCCAGCAACCCCAGCCTCCACAACTGTCACAGACAACTGCACCCCAGGAGGCAGAGGCAAGAAAAGATAGACACGGAAGACTTTCTCCTTTCCCACACCAGCTAGGAAGAGAATGGCGGGACCAAAGCGGCATCAGGAAAGAGAAAGAAAGCCTGAGGCAGGAAGGCAGGCGGGCAACCCAGGAGACAGCAAAGGTTTGACTGCTGCTTCCCCATCAGAGCCATTAAGGGCTCCCTGTGGTCAATGACTTTTTGGGTGGTTTTCGAGGTGACCCCCCAAAGGCCCGGGAATTCTCCTCCTCCTTCGACTTACCCCCTCGTCCCGGTCCCTATGCGCCCGATCTGGCCCAGCTGTTACTGCCCACCCCGCCCGTGGGCCTGTCAGCGTGTCCCAAGTGTTCCAAAGGTGCCCGGGTCTTAAGACGGAGGCTCTCACAGCACACACTTGGGGGAGCCCAAGGGCTTGCTGAAGCCCGGTTCCTTCCTCCCCGCGGTTTGGAGACCCCTCCTTAGTTTAGGAGAGAAGGGTGGGCGCTGAACTAACGGGAATAAATGGTGGGGTGGGGCGCAGTATGCAGAGCTGCCAGGGAGGACCTCAGATTTGGGCCCCAAAGAGCCCATTCTCCAGGCATCAGAGTCCTGGGGGCGCAGGCCGGGAGGACGGAGCTGCCCCGTCCGAGGCCCCCACGCCACAACACTTCCCACAGTGGGGAGGAAACCCAGGCTCCCAGACTTTGCGCTGGAAGGGAGCTTTTCAGCAATGGGGATCAGCCCCTTCCCCAGCCCTAGCTAACACACGGAAACAGGCTCACAGGCAAAGTCACTGGGTCTGGCCTTCACAGGAGGACGTGAAGGAAGGAAAGATGGAAGAAAAGGGAGGAAGGAGAAGGGGGAAAGGAAGGAAAGGCAAAGAGGGAAGAGGCTGGGGCCGAAGGAGGGAGGGGGAAGGGCGAGAAGCCACCCTGGAACACCTCCGTCACGTCGCGTCCGGTCGGGTCCGGTCCCACCACCCCTGCCCTCGGGGGGCCGGCGCCTACTAGATTAACAGGGCCCTCCTTCCGGCCGGGTAGTGAGCAGCCCTGGGGTAGCCGTCCGACAGCATCCAGTCCGAGCCAGAGTGGTCCGCTCCTTCCAGGGACCTCGCCCTACGCCCACCCCTACCCTTGACTCTAGGGGCAGCGTAGGGGCTGGAAGCTGAGGCACAGAGCTCGGTGGGGGAGGGAGAGAGGATCTGGCCTCGGGCTTCCCCGCCCCACCCAGCCAGCCCCTAGCCCAGTACCCCCAGGCTCTGCAGAGGCCCTCCCCACCCTCTTGATCTCCTTTGGCCCCCAGGGCACTGCTTACGCGTGACGATCATGGTGTCCAGAGGTGGCGGTGGCCTCTGCCTGCACATGGGGCGCCGCGGACGTGCGCGCCCCCTCGGAGCTCCTAACCCGGCTCAGCCCGGTCCGCTCCGCTCCTATCCTCTGAATGATCCCCTGGGCTCCAGTCCTCGGATCCCCAGTGGGAAATGGCAACCTCAGGCCCGCGGGGACTAGACACTCTCGGGGAACCCTTGGGCTGGGGAATAAGGAGCCATCCTGGCCGCTGATGCCATTGCTGCCCGTGAACTCCTCGAAGCGCTGAGCGCGGCGGCTGGAGATGCGCTGTGGAGCCCCAAGACCCTGATCCCCTCTAGACTGCTGGCTAATCTAAAGCAGCACGCAGATCTACTCAGACTACCAGCCTTCGCCCACTGGCGGCCAACACCCGCCCCTGGCCTCAGACTCTTCCCTGACCCGCCCCTGGCCTCGCCCCCCTGTAGGAGGACAGATTTCCCACCACCTCTGGTCCCGCCCCTTCCCAAAAGGTCTCTCAGCTGAGGCCCAGACTCTGTCCAAACATTTCTCTTCGCCCCTGGCCGCGCCCCCCAAGGGGGAGGACTCACTCGGCCCCCGCCTCCGGTGTCCGCCCCCTGTGTCCAAGTTTCCAGAAGCCGTATCCCCCACACACACCTTCTCCCCTCCAAAATACGACTCGAGTTGTCCAGCCCCAAGAGTAGCCCCCCTCCAGGGTCCAAGACGGAGGGTAGGACCTAGCAGACCTTGGCCTTCCCCGTCTGGCTCGACTGCTTCACGCCTGGGACTTTGGGAGCTGGAGGGAGAAGGGTACCAGCGAGATCATCGAGTTTGGCCCCAGTTTTTGAGAGATGGGGAAACTGAGGCAGCTCTTCGCCAGGGAAAAATTGGCCCAGTGCCTCCTAGTTGGCTCACACAGAGAACTAGAAAAACTGCCGCCTGAGTGCAGCCTGAAGAGGTAGACCTCAGGAGAGTTCTGGCCCTGGATTCCAATCCTGCCTCAGACCCTTCCCAGCCCTTTCTGGACCTCAACTGCCTTATCTGTAAATTGAGATGATGAACACTCCCACCTTCCAGAGCTGGGGTAAAGTGAGGCTCCGTCCACAAAAAAGGTCATAAAAACTAGGGGGTCCCCATACCCATCCACTCCCCAAGGTTGGTGCTTAATTGGTGGACACAGTTAAATTCAGGGCTGGCACAACCTCTAGGAGCTGCCTTTGCCTCCCTTTCTGGGACCTATGGCACTGCCCAAAATGCCTTATCCCTATTATACTGCAGGTCTCTGAGGGAAAGGCCAGTTTCCTTCTTTGGTCTGGAGTCCCCAGTACCTAGCATAGTTCATGGCACATAGGAGGTGCTTAATCAGTGTCTGCTGATTGATGAATTTCATTCTAACCACATGGCCTGCAGTTTACAAAACTGACTTTATTAGACTCAGATGTGAAACTTCTTCATTATCCTTAATAATTTTTTTTCCTGAAAGAGGGGGGAGGTAAGAGGGAAAGTGCGAACCTTACTCTCATTATATTTGGTTTAAGGAGGAAATAACATGAACTCTGAATTTAGTATGGAAACCTTTCTTACATTACAGGAAGGTAGGGGGGAAGGGGATAAGGGATTGATAAGGGAGGGCAAATAGGAGGAGGGGATAATCAGAAGCAAATACTTTTGAGGACGGACAAGGTCAAAAGAGAGAATAGAAGATATTGGGGCGTAGGATAAGATAAAGGGAAATATAGTTAGTCTTTCACATCATGGCTGTTGTGGAAGTGTTTTGCATGACTGCTTGCCTTCTCAGTGGGGATGGGTGGGGAGAGAAGAAGGGAGAAAATTTGGAACTCAGTTTTAAAAGCAAATGTTAGGAATGGTTTTTACATGTAACTGGAAAGTAAGACATACAGGCAATGGCAAATAGAAATCTATTTTGCCTTACAAAAAAATAGAAGGGAAGGGAATGAGATAAGGGAGGGGAGTAATAAAGGGTGGGCAGATTGGGGAAAGGGTAATCAGAATTCACAATGTCTTGGAGTGGGCAGAGGGGAGAGATGGGGAGAAAATTTGGAATTCAAAATCTTGTGGAAGTGAGTATCAAAAACTAAAAAAAAATTAATTAATTTTAAAAAATTCTTCCTGAATCACCTTGGTCTATCTAATATCTCAGCCTGCCTTTAAAGATCTCTTTGGGTCCTGACTCTATCCTCCAGGGTGTTGGCCTTTCCTCCCAGTGTGGTGTCAGATGCAGGCTGGGGAGGCATGCCTTTAGAATAACAATTAGAGCTAGTGTCAGTCTAGGAGTTTGGGGCTGGAAAAGCACTTTTGATCAAATTGTTAGAAAGAACCTGACTGGTGCACAGATCCATAATTTCTGACCCATTCCATGGGACGTCTCTGTGCAAGCTGAAGCCAAGCCATGGGCAAAGACTCTCTGACTACCATCCTTCCTACTCCATTCAGGTAGACTCTCACTTGTCCCTCTTGTCCTCAAGAAAAGCAGGAGATGGATTATCATGTGCCCTGATCTGCCATTCAGGGACTTCTGCAATCACAGAGGATAGCCCTCTTGCAGCCCAATCTAGTCTTGAAGCAGCCATGCTGGATGGCTGCTTTGTCCTAGTGTCTACTAATCCATCTTTGACAATGTAGTCCAGGTTTGGTCTAGGAATCCAAGTCAAAGTGATTGGCCTCATGAGCAGACTCTATTCCCATCCTGTGGTACCTTTCTCATTCTCCAGAACATCTCTACCTTCTTTCCCCATGGTCCCCTTCTCTCCACTCATTCAGTCCTAGCTCTTACCCTCCTCCTTTCTTCTCTAGACCACTGGAATGGTTGATCTTCCACATTTCAGCTCTCTCTCCAATCCATCATGCCCATAGATGTCAAAGAAAAGCCCAAGTGTAATCATATCACTTACTCCCTGGTCAAAAAGCTTCATTGGCACTCTCACTTCTGCAAGAAAACAGCTCTTCCTTTTCCAAAGCCCTTCTTAGTTTGAATGAGGCAAACTAATTTCATATTTGTTCCATTTGAAAACTCTTGGCTCAGACATAACCATCCCCCAGCCTTGTCATTCCACATCTCATCTTCATGTATCCCCCTCTCCCCAAACTGTCACCCAAAATGCATGCCTGTTTCAAACTGAGAAATCCTCTTAGCATCCTGCATGTCCCTCAGGTCCCCTCAACAAAGCCTCCCCACATCCTCCAGGTAATGCAGTATTGGGATTGACTCCTTCCTCAAACCCCTGCGCATATAGGCTTGCTCTCTGATGGACAGCTGCAATTTATGGCTAGGCTGGACGGTATGAAATTCTCCATTTGGAGTGTTATGATGAATTCTCCTCCTCCTTCTCCTCCTGCTCCTTATTTTTCTTCTTCTCCTCTTCATCTTTTTTCTTCTCCTTCTCCTTCTTCATCTTTTTCTTCTGCTTCTTATCCTCCTCCTCCTCCTTCTTCCTCTCTTCTTTCTTCTTCATCTTTTTTCTTCTCCTCCTTCTTCATCTCCTTTTTCATCTTCTTCTTCTCCTTCTTCATCATCTTCTACTTTTTCTTCTTCATCTTCTCCTTCTTCATCTCCTTCTCCTTCTGCATCTTCTCCTCCTTCTTCTTCATCTTCTTCTCCTTCTCCATCACCATCTTCTTCTCCTTCTCCTTCTTCATCATCTTCTACTTTTTCTTCTCCTCCTCCTCTTCCTCCTTCTCCTCCTCCTTCTTCATCTTCTTTTTCTTCTCCTCCTCCTCCTTCTTCATCTTATTCTTCTCCTTCTTCTTTATCATCTTCTTGTTCTCCTCCTGCTTCTCCTCCTCCTCCTCCTTCTCTTCCTCTTCCTCCTCTCTTCTCTTCCTCCTCCTCCTCTTCCTCCCCTTCTCCTTCTCTCTTCCTCCTCCTCCTTCACTAAAGTTGGAATACTATGGGGCTCTTTTCAGCAAGGGCTCCTCCTCTTGGCCCAGGATGTGCAGAAGGTTCTCCTCTCTGATTCCTCGGAGTCTTGGTTTTTTGGTTTGTCACCTCCAGTCAGGTGGCTGGAGAGGTCTGGTTGCTGCGTCCTGGTTCAGAGATGGCTTCTCTCTGTTTTGGAAAGCTACTTTACTTAGGACAGGACAAGTTCCCCACTTCTGTCTACATGAGGAGAGAGGGTGGGAACAGAGGTATGAGTACACTGTAGTCTGGGATGACTTTATTTTCTCCTGTGTCCTCTTCATAACAATTGAGCTAACCAAAAGTAAGACCCTTTCTGAGATGTGGAATGTTTCCTTGGCATCTGCAGGCCTTTCCCTTTGCATTTAATTGTGTCTATCCTTTGTCCCTCTCTACTTTCAGTTTTACTGAAGTACAAGTGGGGCACAGCACCCCCTTACAATGTCTATATTCATATCCATCTACCCATCCATCTGTCCATTCATTCATCTATCTATCCACCCATCCATCCTTCTATCCATCTATTGAAAACTTAAGGAAGCTGAAAATATTTGTCTAAAGTAGAACCTCCCTAGAGTTCATGATGAATACAATTTCCCTGGTTATTTTTTTTTTTTTAATCTAAAGAGCAATGGAGGAAAACTGAAGGAAAACAAATTTACTTGCAACATGTAAACATTCTATTTCATTTATGTCTAGTGTCCAAAGGGCAGAACAATTATGAAGACCTTCCTTAAGCACAGAGTGTTCAATCAAACCAAATATGGTTATATATATTTGCTGGGGTTGGAAGCTCAATTCCGTGTGGACAGTCTCGGGCGGGTAAAGGTGGGAACTTCTAAATCTTAGAGTTCTTACGAGGCCCCCCAGGAAAACAGCAGGGAATCGAGAAGGAGACCGAGCTAGCTCATGTATTTCCGCCTCTTCCCGTGAGATATGTGATGGGTGGAGCATCCCTGCTCTGGAGGCTGTCCCGGATTGGGCACACCTGTTGTTACCTAACAGGCTCGGTATTGACATGTAAACTACGCGACGGGAGAGCTTAAGTAGGGTCAGGAAAGCCTGAAAGTTCTCTTGGGCAGAGGGGCCACGTGTGAGGACAGAAGGCTCTGCTTTTCCTCTCTCCTCTCTCCCCTCCCCCTCTCTCCCCACTTACACTTCTACTTCTAATCTCTTATTGTAAGATCTTTGCCTCCTTGGGAGATCTTTCCCTCTCCCTCCTAAGGAAGAATCCCCTGCACTTGTAACCGAGACCCTGAAATAAAGCTCAACCCTTGTTCGACTCTGGAACGTCCTTTCTCTCATACGAGCATCCGGCTTGGCCAGCCGAAGACCTCGGGAGGTGAGGTAAGATAAGACTCAGGTAGCCCACAGGCCTCTACGCTTGGCAGTTGGCACCCGAACAGGGACGGGAGCGTAGATTCCTGGGTGCCTGGGAACACCCGGAAGGGGCTGTGAAAGAAGTGAGTCCCGAATCCTAGATTCGGAAGGAGAGAAAGAGTGAGAGTAGCTTCCCACACCCATGGGAAAAGGGCAGGGATGGGGAATCAATTGCCAGTAATAAAGCCAGAGGAACAGGAGGTCTGGGCTGAGATACTTTACAGGGAATGCTGATTAGTGATATAATTTTTCTCTTACATGTCTTTAATTAGACAATTTTTAAAACCGAGGGGAAAAAATCTGGCTGCAGGCACTTACTAGCTGTGTGCCTGTGGGCAAGTCACTTAAACTCTGTGAGTCTCAGATTCTTTGACCCTAAAGCAGAGATAATAAGAGCATTTTCCCAAGTGCTTGAAAGGATCAAATGAGATAGTATTTGTAAAGTGCTTAGCACCCACAGTGCCTGGAACTTTGTAAGTGTTAAATAAATGTGTGTGTATATGTTTCCTCTCCCCTTCCTTTTCCTCTCCCTCCCTCATCTGCACTCCACTCAGATGTAAATAATGGTCTAGTTTGCTCGCTTCCAGGTAAAGCAGCTGGGGCAGACTGTGGATCATCGAACTGAATGACCTGCCTTGGATAGGGGAGCTTTGATTGGCTCTCCCCTGGAGATGCTCTCCCCTGGAGATGCTCACTCAAGGTCCTCTACAGAATCTCTTCAGCTCACTTGCAAGCCAAGGAAAGCTGGTAAAGTTGGTTTGGGGTTTTTTGGTGTGAATTTTCATTTTTCTATCATCATCACACCAAGCACCCAACAGTTGGAAGCATGTGCACATGGGTCCCACCAGCACCCTTCTCCTGGGTTCACAGTGGTTGTCTCCAGAGCTTGGTTTCCTAATACTGGCCCCTATATCCTGCCATCTTTGGGCATCTCCTTCCAGGGCATGTTGCCATGACAAGAACAGCTCACACTGGGCCTCGCCCCCAAGGAGAGGGAGCTTACTCCATTCTTTTATTTGATCCTCACCACTACTTTGTGAGGCAGGTGTTATGGATTATAATTATTGTGCTTTGATAAATGAGGAAAATGAAGCTGAGAGAAGGCCCCCAATGGGCCACTGGACTGCAGGGCTAAGGGACAGCCTCATCGCCTTTATCTCTTGCCTAGAGTAATGTATATTTCTAATGAGGAATTTTTGTTCTTTAGGGGAGGAAGCAGACTATGACTCTTTCTCTCCTTCATGTCCAGTCAGGACTCTTAACAGTAAACAGTAAGTAGATATCCAGTGAAGACAAGATTTAGTCAGAGCCAGTTCTGAGCTTAGGGATCTCCCTAAGGAAACCAAAGGTTACCCTAGCACTGGAGGATGGAGGTGGGGAAACATGATCATGGAACTTTTATCCAGTGGAACATGATGAAATTAGTGGGGGAAATAATTGTATTTACAAGCTCCAAAGAGGATATGAGAAAGAATAGGAAGTTTAAAAAAGGAAACAACGATTAGCCAATTAGGGGAAAGTAATTAATCTTAAAAAAGATCCCTAGTCATTCTGGAAATAGCCACTGGAGATGAAGCTGCACCAGCCAAAGGCTCGCTTCCTTTCCAGCCCTCAGGGTTGAGCTTCATTCCCTGAAGGGGTGTGATGGCTCCATCCTAGAAGTCTATCCCAACACACACACATATACACACACACACACACACACACACTCACACACACATAGACACATACACACACACACACACTGCCCCCATTCCTCTCCTTGGCCAGTCATCCTGCTTGGCTTTTCTTCTTCACATCTCTTTGTGAATGGTTCCTTATGTGCCCCTCACTCCCAATGGACATCGACCCATGGAGCCCCCAGCAAGCTCTGCACCCAGGAAGCATTAATGATATTTGTTCAATGAATGCTGAAGTAAAGTCATCCCAGAGACCTCCTAGAACCATGAGTATTTAACTGAGGATTTCTTGTCTTGGGGAAGAGGACTCTTTGTATTCTATTAATGTTCCCAGTCCTTACCATGTGACCCAGTGACTCATAGGAACAAACTTATAACCAACTCTAGTGGTCAGAAGGGGGTCTTTGGGAAGGGATCATAGTGTCACAGGTCGAAGAGATCATGAAGGTCATTAAATCCAAACTTCTTATTTTAAAAGACCCATCTTCCTTCTTTTGAGCTGGCATGTGATCCTGGCAAGTGAAGGGTCTTGGCCTTGGGATGGGAAACTTCACTGGGAAACACCCTCCTGGGACTGAGAACTTTAGCACTCAAAGCTGTTTGGAAAAATTATCCCTCCCTCCCTCCATCCATCCATCCATCCATCCATCCATCCATCCATCCATCTATCTGTCTATCTATCTGTATATTTATACACACATATACTTATATATATATATATATATGTATGTATGTATGTATGTATGTATGTCATTTTCTTGGTTGCTCATTTTCTCTCAGTAAAATTTGCCTGTGAGTTATGCAATGTGTGTTTCCCTGCCTTTGCACACCTGTCCCTCAGGTCTGAATGTGATCCCTCCCCATCCCCTCGAATGTCTCCAGTGTGGGCCCTCTTCCCCTGTGCCCCCTCCCCCAGCTCTAGGGGAAGGTGCTAACCTCCAGGCCTTGCATAGATTTTTGTGTATTGGGCTATTGAACTTAAGCTCTGTTAGGGCAGGACCTGGAATCTAGCACAGTACCTAACACAAAGAGGCGTTGAATTAATACTTGTTGACTGGTCCATTTGCTAAGGAGATTTTTAGGGTAGCCTCCTAGAGGAATTTCCCAGAATGTGGGATGGTGGTAGTGACAGAATAAGACCTGAAGCCAGGGAAGAGTGAGCCCCACAAGACCCCCTTTTCTACCCTTTCAAAGGGGCCCACCCTCTTCTGGCTACTTCACAGCCCCTTGGCAGAAGAGGAATCCCAAAGGCAGTCATACCCAGGAGGCTGTCACATTCTTGTGGATGGTTACAGAACCGTGTACCAAGTGGGCACACAGCAGCCAGGGGTCAGGGCAATTGGGGGACAGCGTGAACATTGGGGAATCAAGGAAAGGGAAGGGAGGGACAGGAACCAAAGGGAAATTTGGCTTCACTGTAAGAACCTTAGGGAACAGCTGAGTCACCACTGCAGAGGTCATGGCCTTGGGCACACAGGCTAACAAATTTCTGAGGCTGTTTCTCAAGGGGAATCAAGTCTGTCTCCTTGGCCATAGCAAAGATATGTGCAGCAGAAAACAGGTTTCCCCTTCCATGGTGAGCCGGAGGTCATGTGAACAAACAACATCTAGGGTCGGCTGTCTAGCAGAGGTGGGGGAGGGGGTCTCCAGCTGGGCACCTTTGATGGCAGTAGGCTTTGTGGTACCCCTGTTGTCCTTTGTGACCAAAGAGGGTGACACCTGCCTAATACCCCAATGTTCACGCTATTCAGTGACCTGACTGAAAAATGTCATTGAACGAAGGGTTCCCAGGCACCCTTTCCTTCCCTCCCTATAGCCAGACACCATTTGCCACCATTTGTAATAGGGCTGGCTAGAGCCTTTTGGCTAAGGGGTAGAGCCCTAAGGGAGGGAGGAGATAAGAGACAGGAAAGAAGTATGAGGAGAATGTGGGGGGAGGTAGATTGTGGAGAAGGTCAGAGATGTAGGGTGGGAGAGATTTATTTGAGCTAGAGCTAGGTAAGAAATAGAAGCAGGAGGCCGGGTGTCACATTGAAGAGGAAATTGGATGTGGCCCACAATGTGCTAAAGGGGCCCAGGTGCAAAGATGATAAGAAAGAGAAGACTCAGGGTGGGGGTGGGGTGCAGAATCCCAAAGGCAGATGTCAGAGAAGCTGCAGCAGCTGTTGCGGGATGGAGGCGTCCACAAGGGTGACTGCCTATAAGAACAGGGACCAAAGGGGAGAGGGGGCCTTTTCTCAGGCCTTCAGAACCTGGAAATGTGTCTAATTCTGCTCAAGCTCAGCTGGGAGTCCAAGGGACCCTTCCTCGTAATCAGAGACAAGGAAGCCCTCTTTAAAAAACACTACCTGACACACACATACATATGCACATATGCGAGCACGCACACCCACACACACACACACACACAGGCTCCTAGGTAAACAAAAAAAAAACCTATACAGAGACAATCAGTCAACAAGATGCCATTATTAGGCATCAGTCCTGGGCACCTTGGGATGCAAAGACACAGATGAAGCAAGATGACCCACAGGAACCCCTGGAACCAGAAGAAGAGCATGCCAAACACACAGGGTTCCCTTAGCACTAATTGGGGAACAGATGCCCCTGCATCTAGTAAAGAATGAGAGGTACAAAAAAGGGCCCTCAAGGCCAGGCATCCCTCAGACCTGGTCAGTGATTGGTGTGCCACTTGGCCACTGAAGGGTTAATAGGGTTCCACATTTAATTATATGTTCCAGAGTTTATTAAATCACTTCCTTTTTTGAGATCATGTCCTGCTGTCCCAAGAATGTTTCTCAGAATTGTCAAATTGTCCTCTTTCTTTTTTTGGGTGGGGGACACTTGGGGTTAGGTGACTTGCCCAAGGTCACACAGCTAGCAATTGTCTGAGGCTGCATTTGAATTCAGGTCCTCCTGAATCCAGGACTGGTGCTCTATCTACTGTACCTCTCCACCCCCTTCAAAGTGTATATTACGTGCACAAAGGGGATGAGAGTTTGTGTGATTTTAGTCTCATATTTGAATAGTGGAGGAAGGAGAAAGAAAAGACATACTTAAAAATGACCTGAGAAAAGAGCATTGAGGTTTGTGGTTCTGTTTGCCACTTACTGTAATTCCGCATTAGACCATTATTTAAAAACATAATTTTGCGTTTTGTGCCACATTAACTTGAAAGGTCGTCATCAAAAACTCCAGGACTTTTTCAAAAAAGTAAAAACAAACAAACAAACTTCCCCTTCCTTCCACTGAGGAAGAGGATTTTTTTTATTTGGGTGAAAACTCACATACAAACCCCATGAAACACAGAAATCACAAAGCAGAGGGGCCAATACCACCTCTAGTGACCAGCACCAGTGAGGATATCAGGCTAGTGATGAGTGAATGCCTTTGCCCTGTTCATACCAGAAGGCTTCCAGGCACAGATTTCCAAAGAAAACATTTATGATCATAGATAAGCACTAGAAGAGACTCTATAAGCTCTGCAGCCCAAGCCTGATTTTATGGGGTGGCTAGGTGGTGCAGTAGATAGAGCACTGGGCTTGGAATCAGGAAGACTCATCTTCATGAGTTCAAAGCCTGCCTCAGATATTTATAATCAACAAAACCCCAATCAGGGATGGGGAACCTGTGGTGTTGAGGTCACATGTGGCCCTCTAGGTCCTCAACTGTGCCCCTATTCAGTTGAAGGGTTCATAATTACATTCACATGAAGATCTCATAGGAGACATTCAAGGCCTCTCCAGAGAGCTGAAAGTTAAAGTGGGTGAGGAAGCCGGAGGTTGGCAGAGAACTGAAGGAAGTCTGCATCTGAACAGGTTGGATGGCGCTTCCTGTTTCAGATGTCACTGTCCCCAAATTCAGGATTTTCTCCCTGAGTGTGGGGACAGAGTGATACTCTGTACTGTCTCAGTGGCCCAGTTATTCCAGGATCCCAGAGGCAGTATCTCTCCTGCCAACCTCATTCATTGGTACTTTAGCTGGCTTGAATGCCAGGGAGTATATGCCCTATCCACTTTCACCTCATCCAACTAGAACTCAGTAAGGCTTTCAGAGCCTTACATATACATGACTGACTTCAAGTTACAGGAATCTAATGAAAAACACATTAAGTGGCTCCTCCCTCTCAGGGCATCTTTTACTAATGGAACCAAAGTGGATTTTGTACCTGATAACTACAAAATCCTTCAACCTGCACCGCCCCCCAAGAAAGGTGGAAGCTTGAATCCATAGGTCACACATAAACAATGGATGAAGTTGATACCAATGCAAATGACTTATTCTTTCCTAGGTAACATCAAGTTAACAAGGAGAAAGATACTGTGACATATATTAAGAGACCCATTGACATCCTGACATCAAAGGCAAAGGGAAGAACACACAGAAAATAATTAACAGATTGGTTTTATGCAAATCTTGTCGGATACATCTGACTGTAAGACCAACCATGCCAGGTGCAGAGGGTGCCCTCATGAAGCCCTCATACAACACTAATGAAGCCCAGGTCCATCACCTGGGACAGGTAGAGAAGGACAGATGCTTCTTGGCCAAAAAGGAGGAGAGGAGGGCAGAGTTCATGATTAATAGGTAAAAACAAAATCCTGCAGAAATACACTTTTACAGTAACAAAGTAACAAAACTTGACTGATGGGTACACACCATCAGGTTTGTCAAATGTAACTGAAAGCACTTCACCCACAGATGGAATCAATGAAATGGCAATGATCCAAGAAAGGGATCTGAAGGCCATTCACGGGCAATAGCGGCATGAGTTCAGCTGCTAATTAGCTGACAGAAAAGCAGTTAACACATATGTTTAAATCAGGAGGTTTGTTTGTGCAAAATGGAAGGGTTTATGATGGGAACTCAGGAGCAGGTCCTTTCCACCAGGAATGATGGAAGGGTTATCTTTAAGAAGCCTAGACTGAGTGATCGATGACGATTATGCAAGGAAGTGGTAGGAACTGTCCAACTGGGAACTGCAGACTATAAAAATTTAGCACCTACTGAATACCTAGTTAGGCATGGCCAGCTGCTGTCTTTCATGGACTGACAACCAATCTGCATAGAACTACTACAGATCTCAACATGTCTTAGAGGAGTCAAACAGATTATGTTGGAATTGGACCATTATCAGAACTACAAGGCTTCTGCAATCTCATCTACATAACACTGTCCCATAAAAAAAAAATTAATACGATGTTTATAATACATGCTGCCAGGCCAAATATTCCTAACCTCCAAGCTACGTGGAATGATAAGCTTTCAAAATTTAGAGACTTGATCAAGGGGTCAAAATCATGGGGGAAAGATGAGGCATGCAGTATCTCTGTTGTCTCATATGCTGAACTTGTCCTGAGAACGCTTTCAGTGGACTCCAAAAAATGTGCTGACATCATAATGTTTTAGTAGGTGACCATCAAGTTAGCCTTGACAACATTCCACCTCCAGCTTGGAGGCTCAAGTAGGCAAGTTAGCTACAGCCCCTGACCGTCTTGAATTGGTGCATAGTGTCTCCCTACCATGGATGGAGTCACCAAAACAACTGAGTCTGAGTGCTCTATCACACTCTGCTTTCCCTATGGCCAGTAAACTCCAGTGATCCTCCTGGGTTACTTAACGGCTGACTCTCTGACAGTAAATGATTCCCAACCTCCACCTCCTGTTCTTTGATGTCCACTTTCCTCCACTCCTCTCCTTCTATGTCCCAACCCCTTTCACCATCTCCTCTTCCCCTCTACCTGAACTGTAGCCAGAATTGTTTCCATTCTGGATCTCACTATTATCCACACATTTGCTCTTACTCCACAGCCTGTGGGCTTGAACCAGCTTGCGGGCTGACTTGAATATCAGCGTGAGAGTGGATGTCTCAGAAATTGGCAAATGCTACAAACCAGGGCCTGATTCATTATTTTTTTGAATGTCTCGACTTAAGGAAAGGATAGAGAAAATGTTACAAATGCAGATTAAACTTCCCAATGTCATATATGCCTTGCTACACCGCCCTTCCACCCCCACCCCATCCCCAAAGCTGACTTAAAAATTTAGCAGCAACTCCTGATACTATGATCAAACGTGGAAACGTTCCAAACACTTGGCTTGTCACATCATTTCCTTTTGCCTTTCTTCTCCCTCTACTTGGGGTGGCGGGAGCAGGTATAGGGAAGCCCCCAAAAGAAAGAAAAGAAAATCATTGAAACATGTTTTTGAGAGGCACCAAAGGGAACCTGAGAAGCCAGACCCCTGGAGCTAGGAAAGTAGTGGTGAGTATGTGACCTAGCTTCAAAGAAAAGCAAGCTTTGTGTCCAAGAGGATCCTGGTCTAGCCCTCCTTGAGCCGCTTCTATGTCCACATGAAAGCATTCTTTAGGGGGGGTTTGTTAAGTTTAGAATTGTTTAAACTAAAGAGAAAAAATGTTCCATGATAATAGCAGGATTGGGATGGGTCCCAGGACCATTCCTCTCTGGATTCCATTGAACGAGAGAAGCAAGAGATTGTTAGAAAAGCTCCTGAAACATCAGTGTATTTCACCATGCTTCAGTCTTTCTCTGCATCATGAGAAGCCTTTGGGGCATGTGTGCTCTCAGCAGCTGATGGCAGGATACCTGTGACCCCATGGTCACTGGGTCAGAGATCTCTCCTTCCTCTTGTGTGGGGCTTGGCCCAGCCAGGTTTACAACATGGGCCCATAGCATGAATGAGCACCAGGAAGCGATTACTGTAGGCATGTGGAAATACTGGCTGATGGTGATGGGCCAACCCCAAGAAGATGCTTCTCCCACATTTTTTCCTCCTGGAATCTGGGCCAGGCTAACTCACACCCTGAAAGCTCCTTCTGATCCTAGCTTCTAGGCCTCCTTGAGGGTGGAAGTCAGGGTTATTTCCCACTTTGCTTGAAGTGGATTTTTAAACACTCACATTTGGAAACAAAGCTGCTGGGACTTCTTCCTAGTCTCTGGACGTTTCCTCCCATCCTCCAACAGCCAACAGTGACTTTTCTGTGGAAGGATGCTCTTGACCTTGCTGAAGGCATGCCAATCTTGGGCCAATCTTGGGTCTGGTCAGTCAATGATCAGAGGCGAGGAGTATCTTGAGCTCCTGGTCCCGGTGGATTGGTGGGCAGTGGTGGTGGAGCCCAACACTCTTTCAGGTTATGTTGGGCTTGAATCCAAATGACAAGGTACCCTTCTTTTTTTTCCAATTTTTTTAGCATTTTTATTTAAAGGTTTGAGTTCGAAATTCTATTCCTCTCCTCCCGAAGACGGTAAGCAATCAGATATAGGTTATCCACATGCATTATGTACATTTCTAGATTAGTCATTTTGCATAAGAAGGCTCAAATTAAAGAGAAAAAATGAAAGGAATTGAAAAATAGTATGTTTCAGTCTCTTCAAGCGATATTGGTTCTTTCTCTGGAGGAGGACAGTTTGCCTCATCATGAGTCCGTTGGGACTGTCTTGGATCACTGTACTGCTGAGAATAACTAAGTTATTCATCGTTCTTCACAGAACAGTGTCACTGTTACTGTATACAATGGTTCTTTGCTAGGCCAGGTCAAACACGTCGTGCCTCTGGGTGGACTCTTCACTGGAGTTAGCTACTGTGGCTATGGTTCTGATAGCTGACATGTTCTTAGCTGACTCTTTTGGACTGCCTTGACTGGATACTGATATCCTGTTACTGAGATTCATTCACTTAAGACCAGGGAAGTCCAACTGCCAGAGACTGAAGAAATAGAAGACCATGTGTTCCTGTCCACATGGCAACTGGGTGGGGAGAGAGGATAATGTTAGCCAGTGGCAGCCCCAGCTTCTTTCATCACCCAGAGGCCATCAACATTTCTTTATCCTAACTCAAAAGTTGCAAGGAAGATGAAATATGCTTCAGCCTAACTATGAGTTCACTTTGCTCCAGATAGGAGCCATTTAAAGTTTTTTTGGAGCTACACAAAATCAGAGTACATATATGTGTCCTCTGAAGTGGGAGGTACTTCACTATAAATCTCTGGGAGCAAGCTCACTAAGCTTCCACATGGAAACTGTGCATGCTCTAAGCACTGCCCCCTAATTGGCCAGCATCTCCCCCATTACATAGGCATAGACATCTAAGAGGTGGGAGCAGGGAGGCTGCTCCAGGCAGGGGGCACCACCCTGCCAGTTCAGTGGCATGAAGGTGGGAAACACAGAGTTACATAGGAGGAGTGCCAAGAAGGGTGGCCTTCCTGTTAAGAGCTCCTGAAGGGGAACAAATGCAGAATAAGGTTGAAAAGATAGCTGGAGCCAGGTTGTAAAGGGCTTTCAGCTCAATCCTGGAGATAAGAAGGAACCACCGAAATGGGGGTGGGGGATGGACAGACTGACCTTTAGGAAGGTCCAGGAGAGTATGAGAAGGTGCTTAGCTGACCTTCAGGGCTTGTTTCTGAATAGGAAGATGAGAAGAAGTTCAGCAAAACTGCCAGGCAGAGGGCTGAGTTAAGAGGCAGGAGACCTGGGTTTGAATCCTGCCTGGAATATATTCTCACTGCTCTGGGAGATCTCACTCCACCACCATGATTATCTGTCTCACAGGGTCAGGCTCAACTCTTGGGAAAGTTTCCTGGGTACGGTACATAGCAGTCATTCCACTGAGGACAGGGAGTGCCCATGGGATGTTGTGACTTCAGGGTCCTGCCAGCTCAGTCATTAGTTACTGAAATGAACAACTGGGTGGAAAGGGTGGTGCGGGGTCACCTGGGCACTATATTCAGACTTGGAAGTCCAAGACCCTGGGTTCAAGACACTGGGCAAGACTCTGGGTTCATTGCCAAGGTGGGGGAGAGAAGGGGGACTTGACAGGCCCTTCAATCTAGGATCTCTGATGTCAGGGACTCTAGAGTAATCTATCTCAGCACACACATTTTCCCCACAAATAAAATGTGGTGTCCCAGAGAGGTGATGTGGAGGTTTATGATCTCACAGAGCTCAAAGCCACTCCTCCTCCTTATTTGCTATCAGAGTCCCTCTAACAATGACCATGCTGCCCACTGTACTTTGGAGAGGGCTTCAAGACTGACCAAGGGTCTTTCTTCCAGCAGCCCAGGGCCTGAATGGCCATCTCATCATCCAAAGAGGAAGCTAGAGTAACTCTGAGAGTCTCCCAACTGTCCTGGAGCCAGTGAAGGGGCTCTAGCACCCACTCTGCTCTGTCCTGCACTAGGCACTTGGCCACCTTCTCAAAGACTTTAGCGCCAGGAAGTGGCTAAGAAGGATGGAATTCTGGCTCAGTCTCCCCAGGACACTGTGTCCTATGGCCATGAGACTCAGGGAGGATGAAGAAAAGGTGAAGGAGACCTAGAGATAGAGCTGAGATCTGGGCCCAGCTATTGTGTCCGTGAGGGCTCTGGATCACAAACTGTTCATCACAACTATGACCCTGGGCAAGTCATTTCATTTCCATGAGACTCATTTTCCTCATCTGTAACATGGGGGTGATATAAGAGCACCTACCTCCAGGGCTGTTGTGGGGAACAAATGATCTGATGTATGTTCAGGGCTTTATGAACCATAACAAGCTGTCTAATGTTAATTATGGTTAAAATTAGTAGTAATAACAAATTGTAGTTCATGGAGTTGTTGACTAAGAAATCAACTGATAAACCTTAATTAAGCACCTCCTACGTGCCAGGCACTACACTAAGCCCTGGAGGTACAAACAGATGATCCACTATTCTGCTCTGACCATCTCCGGCAGGTCAGCTTTAGTGACCTACCCTCTCCACCATTTTCTGGCCCATTAACATGGTTACAGACATCACTCTCCTCAGTGCTGCCTATCAGACACTGTGCGGTGACTCCCATATGCCCCCTCCAATGCCATGCCAGTGCTCCCTGGGCTGGCGCCTCCTTCCCTTTTTCTTACAGCAGGTTCCTCACAGGTCTCCTCACTGAGCCATCCTCCTTCACATGCTTCTGAAGTTGTTTTTCTAAGTCATAAAGGTGGCCTCTTTTTAAAGTATCCAATGCAAACTGGCCCTCAGTTTCCCACTGTAGCATCCTCACCATCTGGAGGAATGATTTTCCGTCATTCCCTTTCTTGCGAGAGAAGGCATATTAGGGAGGCCAGAGGACGACCTCTGAGTCAGCAGACTTGGGAACCATCCCTGTTCAGATGCATGCTGGGTGGGACTCTAGTCAGCACCAAGACTGAAAGGTGTCACAGAGAAGGGGCCGACCTCCACTGATGATGGGAGCCTGCTCGCTGCCATCAAAACCCAGGCCTAGTCCTGTCCTTTTCTCCTGCACTCACCCCCGATCAGATCCTTCAACATCTCGCTTTCCATGGATAGCAGGACAGGTTCAAGGAGACGAATTTGGGGCTAATGCCTGGTGATATTCCAGAAAGAGCAGGGGCCTTGGGGCCAGGAGACCTGGATTCAAATCAGTGCAACCCTTTCTGAGTCTTCCTCATCTGTGAAATGGGATGACACCTGCCCCACCAGCCTGTCTACTCTGTACATGTCGATGTACATACAGATACTTGTATATGTGCATACATACACACACATCCCTAGGTGTGTTTGTACGTACTTCTCTGTACCTTCATGCAGCAGGGAGGGAGAAAGTACTTTTTTACCTAGGATCTGTTCTAGGAAAAGGAATGATCCTCACAGTCTCAGTTTAAGATGATGCTCTAATGACCAAACATGGTGGAAGTGGTATCTTTCTCAATCCTTCTATGTCACTTTCAAACAAATTCACTGCCTGGCTGTCTATTCATCCATCCATCTTGCCCTCCCTCCATCCATCCATCCATTATGGATCTTCCCTCAAGGCTGGAAGGCATGACTGTTGGCTACCTTAACTCCTTGGAGGCAGCGTGGCTCAATGTAAAGCTCAGATTTTGGGGTGTGAGGATATTACCTCACATCTCACCTCTCATTCTTAGCACTTTCCTTGCCTGACTCTGAGTTTCCTTAACTACAAAATGTGATATTGTGGCCCCTGAAGTCCTGTCTGGATTCAGACTGATGACCCTTCCTGGGACTCAGTTTCCTTTTCTGGAAAATGAAAGGGGCCAGACTGAAGGTCCCTGAGGTCTCTTCTAGCTCAAGAGCCAGGAGCCAATGCTCCTGTGACCCTGGAGTTCCCTGGCCCAACATGACAGGAGGCCTGATGGCTGGGAGGCCCGCCTTGCCAGGAGCCATCCGGTCCGCTGACTAGCCTGTGCTTGAGCAGGAAGCTCACTCCTCTTCAGTGTTCCCAGCTCCCACTAGGGAAGGCTGCCTTTGGAACATGGCCCCTCCTCCTGTGGATGGCTAGGGGCAGCCAGGAGGTCAGGAATGTGGCTGGAAGGTCACTTATCCCTCTGAGCCACATTTCTACACAGAGAGGGCTTGTGTTGGCTTCCAGCCAGCTTATTGTCCTAAAGGAAAGCTCTGTGGGGTATTTTTAATCACTTCTACTCCTAGCAGGGGCCTGTGGCTATTTTAGTCATTCCTGTTAGGGAAAAACCAGGCAGGACCAGGAGATGGATTCTGGGGTGCCCCACTGGTGGCCAGGACATCGCAGCCAAGCCGGAAAGTGCAGGCAAAGGACAGGGAAGGAAGGAAAGAAAAGATGAAGGAAGAGGAGGATAGCAGGGCTTTTGTCCTTTGTTTCAGGATGGAAGAAATAAGGCCTTCCCAGGCCTGAGAACGCCCATCAGACAGTCCACCCCCTGGCCCTCTCCAATGGACAATAGGTCTTTTCATATGGTTGGTGGTATTGGAAGCTCAGCTTCCACTGCAGGCTCATTGGTGGCGCTACTCTGGGGACATCGTTGGAGCCCCTTGGCTCAAGAGCAGAACCCCAGCTGGAGTCAGGCAGCAAGTCCAGGAGTGTAGCTTGGGCCCTCTGCGATGGGCCACATCCCTTAGCATGGGGAGGGGAAAGCTTCTCACTTATGGTTATGAGTTCAGGAGAAAGTTCCCAATGTCTGGGTCTCAGAAAGGTTCAGAGACGATGGATGCCAGAACAGCTGGAGCTGCTGCACTCCACCTGGAGATCCGAAGGAACTGGCTTGTCATCCACTGATTTGTCCATCAGGTTCTTTATCCCAGAGAAATACCTGCTCTGAGTAGATACTCTCCTGCTCAAATATCCCTAATGGCCTTTGTTCTAATGCCATCTTGCCTTGAATTCTAGCCCCTGTCCATTAAAAGTGAAGCATTTAGAGTATTAGTAATAAACCCGAGCACAATAATATGTCAATAATTTACCATTGAATAATTTCAATGATTTAACATTGATGTGTAGTAAGAAAATTACTTAATTCTCTTTCATTACAGTGTAACTACAACTGCTCATTCATGTAGCATTTTAAGGTTGGCAGCGTGCTTCAGAGCTATTATCTCATATGATCCTTATGACAACCCTGGGAGTAGCTACTATTATTATGCCTGTTTCCCAAATGAGAAAACTGAGCCAGAGAGAGGTCAAAGGACTTGTCTGGGGTCACACAGTGGAGGATTGGAACTCAGGTCCTCCCTGACCCCAAGTCCAGCATGATTATCTAGACCACCTAGCTGCCTGGTGGGAAGTGAGAACAGTACTTCTCCTTGGCATCTCTGTGTTTCCCTAAAGCCATTTCCTGAAGATCAGCCCTGGGAGGTGTAGTCCAATCCAGAAGGGCCCCTTTCAGCCTGTCCAAGGATGTGGTTGGAGGTGAAGCTAGGACGAAGCAGAGACCTGCTCAAGCAGATGAGAAAGAACCAGGCATGGCTCCTTGTTCCCCCTAAGGCAAGTCCTTTTGTCCATGGCCAGGGAATGGGCCCACTGCAGCCAGAAGAGCTGGGTGGTCCTGAGTAACAACAAGGCTGCCAGGACAGTTTCCTGTCCTAGGCTGAACCATGGGCCCATCAAGACCCTGAAGTCTTTCTTCATGTTTCCAGCCTCAGGTCCCTCCAGAGTGTCTGGGACTCAGGCTAATGACTCAGACTAATCAGATGGAAGGGCATGGCAATGAATGTCATTTTCCCAGGGCTCCTGAGCCCAGACCAACCTTGCATCTTCTGAGAGATGGGAGTAGTAGGCATGCAACCTGGCTGGCATTTTATGTGCTTGTGAACTCCTTCCCTTGGCCTTTGGCACTAGACATTTCTTTATTAATCCTATGCTAGCATGAAACACTGCCCACTACAACTCTCAAACTATTTTGTTTTCCCAGGGCATAAGCTCATTATTTTTTTTGAGGAATGTGGCACCCTTGGGCAGATGGAGATTGGGGCAAGGGTACTGAGTGCCACACAATTCCTAACACATGTGGGGAGACTTCCTGACTCATGATCTGGAATCCTGGTGCAGTGTATCCATGCCTGCCACTTCCCAGGCTGCTTGGATCAGCTAGATTAGAGCTAGAACCAGGAAGGACCTTAGCAGGAAGACAGATGAGGAAAAGCAGGCTCAGAAAGCTGACCTGACTTGCCTAAGGTTACCCAGATCAGAAACATTGCTGTCCATTCCAGTTTTCTTTGCCTTTTATCAAGTGTTACAGATGCTAGGTAATTTCATTAAAGCTATGAGAAATTTTTCTCTCATTATCCCTTTCATGTGATCAGCACTAGCACATCCCCTGCCCCCCAATCTCCCTGGTGCCTAATACAGGGCTGTGGACACAGTGAATGCATAATAAATGTTTGTTGAATGAATGGACTAATATATGAATGAGTGGGTGAGTGAATGAATGAGGAATGGATGAATGAAATAGGAACCAGATGAATGAGTAATTCAGTGAATGAATGGATAATCTCCTAGGGTCCATGGTTCTCTGGACTAATTCCCAATCTTCCACCTTCAGTAAATATTCCTGAGAGATTGCTTCAATAAAGGAGGAGTTTCTGGTGGGTGTGGCCAAGCTCTTTAGACATGGAAGCCTCTGAAAAGATTACTTTATCTAGATCCTTTCATCCCGGAGCACCTCTGGAGTCTTCTGGGAGAAGGTGGATGGGAAGCACTTTGGTCAACAAGTAGCCTCAATCTTTCAGAAGAGAAAAGCAAGCCAACAAGACTGCCCAGGTGTTTGCTTCTACCTGGGGAACAGCAATGTGGCCGGATGTGCCTTAGAAATGCAAAGAGATTGCATGGATCTAGACACAGGAAAATTTAGGTCAGCCCAATACAATGCAGTGGATTTCTCTCTCTGTAAGCTCACTGTGTATAACCTTCAGATTCAATTCTGATTTTAATGCACAAGATAATATCTGGCCTCCTTTCTTGTGGCCATGACAACCCTCCCCCCAACCTTCTGATGGAATAACCACGTTGGATTATACTGGATATCATTGGGCTATGAGAAAAGGCATGTTGTGTTGGTTCAGTCCTGTCCAAATCTCAATGACCCCATTGGGGGTTTTCTTGGCAAAGATACTGGAGTGCTTTGTATTTCCTTCTCCAGCTCATTTGACAGATGAAGAAACTGAGCCAAACAGGGTGAAGTGACTCACCCAGGGTCACACAGCAAGTAAGCATTGGAGGACAGATTTGAACTCATGAAGATGAGTCTTCTTGATTCCAAGCCTAGGGCTCTTTTCACTGCGTCATCTAAGGATAGAGATGTGGAAAAGAAGCAGAAATCTGGCCTGGCAGAGTAGTGATGAGACCCTTCAATTATTCAGACATCCGTTAGAGCCCTCACTGGGCCCAGAGCAGAGCAGCCAGTGATTTTAGACTTGCCTTTGGGATCATTTCATCCTTCAACATTTGGAAGAAAGGTTAAGGGGGATGGTCAGCCCAAACCTGACTGACTGGCAGCAGAAATAGAAATTATGGGAGCTCTTCTGAGCAGTGGCCACTCCATGTTAGAAGCCAGGATCAAGAGGAAAGGGAAAGTGGACAGGGTCTGAAATTCCCCAAGTCTGGGGAAATCGACTTCAAGGGGTTCAGGGAAAGGCAGGTAGGTGCTAACTGGGAACGGAGGTCTTGTGGGAGAATTCAGCCTAATCAGGGCGGGAAATCTCCAGGCACTGAATTAGGCCACCAAGAAGCTGTCACTGAGCTACCTGGCCTTCTTGCCTCCAAGAGGCAAGTGTTCATCACTTGTTCCTTCCCCTTGATCAGACCCAGGCTGGTAGAACTGAAAGCCTCTAGGCATCAACAAATGGGGTCACAAGAAGTATGGCAGATAGTGCTGCACCTCACATCAAATCCTGCCTCTAGTCCTAATATTTACTCTGATATCTAAGGTGAAGTGGCAATCAGCAGCAGGGGAGGGAATGTCCAGTTTGGGAGTTCTCCACTCAGCAGAAAAGACGGTCTGGAAAGTCTCCATAAACAAGTCAAAAGGGGTGGGGTATATCATGAGACAGGAAATGGATCTTCCCAGATTATGAGATGCTAGGGGCCACGGGCTGGGGGGGTGGGGTTCTTCTATTCTCACTCCCCTAGTCTGCTTGGCACAGCAGCCTCTTTCTTGGCTAATAAGTTTGCCAAGCCCTTTGTGAGATGGGTCTCCTCATTTGATTTGCTCATAGTTGGCCAACTGAGTTGAGCCATGTGCTTGTGTGCCACAGAGATATTTCAGACAAATCCATTTAGCCACCACTCCCCCAAGACTGTCCAAAGGGCTCTGTGCAGTAGGCCATTCCAAAGTATTCATTGACCAACCTAGTGCCTGGCCTTCTCTCCTGTGCTGTGGTGCCCATGATCTAGCCCACTGCCAGAGCCTCCCGGTGACTTCACCCACAGTCTGTCACCACCCCTTAGCTGTCACAGTGAGCAGTTGACCCTATCACCCTGCACCCCCTTCACTATACTTTGGCATTGCTCCTGTTACCCCTAGGATCTAGGGTAAACTCCTCTGGTGTGCTCTAAGGCCCTTCCTCACCCAGACCCCTCTGTCCTTCCCAGCCCTCCTCTCTTCTCCCAACCTCCCCCAGTCCATCCTCTATGGTCCCATGATACTGATCTCCTTGGTTGCATCTCATCCAGCACCTTCCAGCTCTGGGGCATTTTCACTGGTCATGCCACACCCTGGTTCTCCCTTGGGTCCTCCCACTGGCCTGCCCTGAGGCCCTTTAGGCCCTAGCTAAAATCCTACCTGCTTACTAGCAGCCTTCCCTGCTTTGCCTCCCAACGAGAAGGTCTCCATAGAATCTGTCTACACCTCATGGTTGTCTGCACAGGGTCTCCCTGTTACACGAGGCCCTGCCTTTCCTTTTATTGGCATCCCCAGCACTTAGCACAGAGCTCAGCACATAGTAGGTACTTAATGCTTATTGATTTGAATTGAATTGGAAACAGGAAAATATGGGGGACAGGGAACTAGGAACAGACTGGTATAAAAATCAGGCCACTGAGACACAGAATAAGGAGCTGCCTGCCTCTGCCCATTCCTTCTGTGTAGGCTGAGCAGCTGCCCAGAACTGGAGCCCCTGTTGCCCCTCAATACAGTAGATATCTGCCTACCTAGGCAAGTGTAGACTGATCCATCTCTAGGATGGAAGAGGAGGAGGAAGAAGAAGAGAAGAGGACATTGCCAGGGGTCAGGGCAAGCCCAGGACTTTTAGCAGTTGGTGTGAGAGTGGTAGGGGTGAATGGCAGGAGACAATCAAATGCCCAAGAACACAAGATATGGCAAAGGGAAGGAAGGATAAAGTGTGATCCAGAAGGGGAAGAAGGCTTTGAAGAAAATCTCTGGTACCATGTGATTTGCCCAAGTCTAAAAAAGAAGGGTTTTTATCACCAGCAGTTCGATCAATCTGCACTGACGCACTGACTGCATCCCCCTTGCCCTTGGGGGCTCCAGAGCGACAGAGCAACACAGGGACAGGGACTGCCCTTCATTCATATTTTTCTCAGGGATTTTTAGATTGCAGGTTAATGGCAGTGCTTGGATAGATGAATAGGGACCTATTCATGGCACTGGATTTAGAGACATTCCAAATACTAAATGCCTCTGTCTGTCTGTCTCTGTCTGTCTCTCTTTATCTCCCTCCTTCTTCCACCTTCCCTCTCTGTCTCGGTCTCTCTTCTCTCTGTCTCTCCTCTCTGTGTGTGTCTCTCTCCCCCCTCCTCTCTGTCTGTCTGTCTGTCTCTCTGTCTGTTTGTCTCTTTCTCTCTCTCTCCCTCCCTCCTCCTCTCTCCTCTCTGTCTCTCCTCTCTCTTTCTCTCCATCTTTCTTTCTCCCCCTTCCCCCCTCTCCCTCTCTGTCTCTCTCTTCTCTTTACTTTGTCTTTCTCTGTCTTCTTTGTCTCTGTCTCTCCTTTCTAATGAGAAGATTTGGTGAAATTTAAATGAAATATGTTAGACACGCTCCAGAAATTTTAAGGCACGTTTTCTGCATATTTCAAAGACTGAGTATGTGGAAATATTTCAGCATTAAACCTTTAAGAAACATTAAGCATTTGCTTCTGCTGCTCAGATCAGCAAAGAACCACTTTTTCATCGCCTACTCTCCCTCCTAGTAGGAAGACAAGCGATAACGCAAGTGTTCATCCTTAATTGGTTTTTAAAACTCCCGCCCCGGGAGCGGACTTTGTAGAGATTGGCTAAGGTTTTTCAAATGAAATTATTGTCAACGTTATTCTTTTGTGTTGGGGAAACACAGCTTTAGTTTGGCATCTAAAGGAGGAATTTCACTGATATAATTCACCATCTCTTCCCCCCCATTAAAGAAGCAGATTCCTTGGGTGGTGTGACCTCAATTGCTTGTTTATAAAATTCTTTATTTGAGGAGGACAGGGCCCTTTTCAAAGTTTGGGGAATTCCAGGAACTTTGGGATGCCAAAAATCCTTCTGAGCTATGTAAACAAAGTTACCATCAGCATTTATAGTTTACATATATGTCTTAAAGTATTTGGAATGTATTACACATATATTTCGTTCAAGTTCTTCCCCAAGTTCTTGGGAAAAATGAGATTATGTGTACACATGCATATATGTGTACCTACATGCATGTACACACACGCACACACACACCTGCCTCTAGAGAATCTCAGAACTGGAAAGACTTTCAGAGGTCACCGAGGCCAACTAGTGCCTGAGCACGACTCCCTCTCTGTAGTGTTTCTGAGAAGTGGTTGTCCAGCCTTTCTTTGGAAAGGAATTGGCAAAGAGGGAGACTTCCTGACTCACAATCCAACATTTTCTACCTTTGGACACCTTTAATCATCAGGAACCTTCCCCTGGTGTGGAGCCTGACTCTGGGGTAGGGGTGGGGGAAGGTGCAGATCACAGAGTAGGCAGAGCCAGAGAGTCCAGAGCCTAATGTGCATATTCTATTAAAGTAAACTTGATTAGTGGCAGGTCAGGAAATAATGCTCTGTTGTCTCTAATTAGCAGAATGGAAAATTGCTTTGGGCTTTGATTTAGAAATTTAGAATAACTCTTGCATTAGAAACTCCCTGCTGGCATGAAGGCCTGGACACACACTGGGCTCTACTTATTTCTCTAGTGTATCTCTCAACTGAGGCATCTTTTGGGGAGTCAACACCTGGCGTTGTGAAAAGATAGCCATTGACTCCCCTTACAAGCACCTAGACTCCTATGGTTCAAAACAAAAGCCAGTGTTATTTACTTTTTGAATGGTCACTAAAAGAGATCCAGTTGCCCTTTCCTGAAAGACCTACACCCATCCAGTTACTTGCTGCCTTGGTTAGGAGTTGGCTAAAGGAGCAAGCATTACTTCTATATATTGATGTGCCCCTCTGAGATTCCTTTGTCTGAGCTGTGTTGCTCATTCCCAACAGGCATCTCCAGGAGCTACTGCTGCACACTGTTCTCTTCTCTCTACTTCTGGCAACCCCCATCAGCTCCCACCATATTGGAGAGCTCACCTCTGGAGCATCTCCACAGTTTTGCCATCATCTAGTAGAAGGTGTGCACCATCTTCTCCAGGGTACTAGCCTTCACCCTCAGATCTTCCCAAGGCATGCTGATGGGAAACTCTTCAATCTATTGATCTTGGAAAAGTATGTTTGCTGGGTGTATCTGGGTTTGAGTCTTATCCTCTTACAAAATGTTATTCTCTATGAGGACATTTGTCTGGTCATGAGATTGGCAGGGCTCTTAAGGAATGATTATGGTTGCTGAACTTGAACTGGAGGTACCTTCAAGGACCTTAGCCCTTTGTGATACTAGATCTCCAATCCTGCTGGTTGCCAGGGGCTGTGTAGGCAACAGTCTACTGGAAGTGAGGTAAGTCTACCGTTGTTTCTCCCAGACACAAATCAGGGTCAGGAGTGTGAAAACCTCAGATCAGGAGGGTAGAAATCAGACTTCATCCAACATAAGATCACTTCAGGTTCACTTAAAGTTTGCTGATCACCAGCCTGAGTGTCCCCTGAGATCCTTGAAGATCCCTTGATTTAGTACCCAGAGAAACAGCATCAAAAGTACAGAAAATATAAACTTTGATCAAATAAATCACACTAAAATCCTTTAGAAGTAAAATGATGTAGAGAGAGAATTGAGAGGACTTGGTAACTGCCTGGATATGGGGAATGAAGGAGAGGGAAGCACCAAGAATGACTGAGTTTGTAAGTCTCAGACCAGAACAATGTTGGTACCCTCTTCAGAAACAGAGAAGTGTGCAGGAGGAGTGGGTTTGGGGGTGGAAGAAGAAAGTTCTTCCTTTTGAACATGTTGAATGTAAGATGGTGCTGTTAGATGCCTGGAGAGGACTGACTGGATTCTGGAGAGAAGTCTGGGTTGGATTTGGGGTCTTCCACATAAAGGTGATTGGATCTGTATTGGAAAGAGAAGAGGTCTCCTAAAGATAACAGCAGTCTGGCTGGTTGTCTTCTGGGTGTCCAGGCAAACTGTCCTTCTCCCCTCTGTGTGTTTTGACAGTTTCTCACACCCCGCCTTATTCCATCTTTTATTGCCCTGGGATATGATTGAATCTTTCCTTGTCCTGAGCTAGACTGTACAGTCTCTTAGAGCAGCAGCCTCAGTCTCCACCTCCCTTTATCCCTCTGATGGGAGGATGGGGCTGTGAACTCCAAACCTCAATGGGAGGAGGAGCTTAGCTCAGAACAGGGTGTTTCTCAACTGACTGCAGAAGCTTTCTGCCACTTCCCTGCCATGGTGGGTAATGCCCCCCTTGACTCTTCAGCTTCCTTTTGGAGGTTCTCTTGCCCCCAAATGTTCTGTGAGGGCAGGGTCTGTCTTTTTTGGTACCCCCCTATGCTTAGCACAGTGCCTGGCAAATAGTAGGAACTTAATAAATGGAAATTGACTATTAAGTATGGACTGTCTGCTTTCTCTCTTTAGGGCTGGATCCTTTGCTGTCTTCTCTGGCTTTCTTCAGATGAGCAGGTTTGCAACAAGAACACTACTATGAGTCCCACTAAGGTTCTTAGCACTGTGTATGACACATAGAACTGTTCTTGCAGTATTGGGATGAGGAACCATCACCCTCATCATACTTAGGAGGGGAAATGGCTTTGCCAGGGTCAGGCAGGGTCATCCTAGAGTGGGGTCTTGAAGCCAGGTCTCCAGCAGCACTCTCTCCACTAGAAGGGGAGTGCTTAAGAGCAAAGCTGATGCCAGATGGTCTGGACCATCACTGTGCTAGGATCTAGGCAGGGTCAATCATAGTCTAGCTCCCAACCTGAGTGGGAACTCTTCCCCAAAGTGATCAGGCTACTCCATGCATCCCCTGTCCTTTGTCCACCCTTGTGCTAACTGCCTCCTGGGACACAGAGCACTCTGATGCCTGCCCCCAAATGGTTTCCAGGGAATAGGGATAGTAACTGGACATGTACTGGTGTGGGAAATGCCCAGGTAAGGAAACTCCCTCAACTAATGCAGGTTGGCATTTTCTCAGCAACTTAGGCCATCTTGGAGAGCTTCTTAGAGGGACAAAGTGGTTCATCCAGGGTAACCCAGACAAGATGTGTCACAGGGGCCACTTAAGGCTCTAGCCACTGCTTAGCACTGCCTTACCTACCATGCCTGGGATGGGTTCCTCCAAGCAGCATCCAGAATGGACCTCTGTGGCCTGGCCCTTGGATGACCTCCTGGAATGCTTGCCAAAGGTTACACATCTAGTAAGTTTCTGAGGCCACTCCAGTCCCACTCCCATGCCTAACCACCAAGGAGCATCAAAGGTTGCCCAGAACACTTGGACACAATCCTCGTCATTAGGAAGGTTGTCCTGGAAAGCTGAGATTGGCCTCTTTGCAGCTTCCCCTGGGACTCCTTAATTTGCCCTCTGGAGCCAAGCAGAAGCAGCTTGACCCCCCCTACCCCTTAACAGCCCTTCAGACACTTGGAGGGAGACCAGCCTGTGCCTGAGCCTTGCCTTCTCCAGTCTGAACATCCTAGTTGCCTTAGGCCATCCTCAAAGGACAGACTCAAGGTCTTTCCCTCTTCTGTTTGCCTTCCTCAGGACACTCTCCATTTTTCAGGCTCCTTCCTGAACTGACCAGAAAACACAGCATGAGGTCTGACAAGGGCAGAGATCAGCAAACCATAAGCTACTTATTCCTGAAAGCTTAGCCCCTCTTAATGCAGCTCACTGAACTCCCTTGGTGTTTTGGGGTGCCACACCCCACCAGCCACACATATTGAGAAGGCAGTGAACTAAACCTCTCCGATATTTTTTCAGAGCACCTGCTGTCTCTGCGAATCTATCCTGACATACACTTAGGAAGCCACATTTTTTTTTTTTTTACGGAAGTACAAGATCTACATTTATGCCAACTTAGGAGGACCCCATCCTGCTAAGGTTCAGCCCCATGCTCGACCCTGGTAAGACTGGATTCTGATTCTTTCATCTACTGTATTAGCCATCAATTGAAACTCAGGATTGTCTCCAAATCTGGTATGTGAGCGCACTTATGTCTTTTTTCAAGTCATGATAAAAACAGCGCAGAAGAAAGACAAATACATGGCCTGGGACACTCACCTGGAGGCCTCCTGCCATTTTCACACTCAACCATTAACAGTTCCCTCCCATCTATGTTGTCATCCAATCCACATCTCTTCCCCTTCCCCTCCATCTAATGGGACATACTCCTCTAAGGTTTTGTTAATATCAATAGTCATATGAAAAAATGCTCCAAATATCTACTGGTTGAATGAGAGATGATCAAAGTGATTCTGAACTCATGCCCAGTAGCTCAGCAAGGAGCTAAACCAAAAGTCAGAGGAAGACGATGTTGAAGGAGTTTGAAAAAACTTCAAGACATTGCTAATGTGGTGTAAATGGCTTGTAACCCTTCTGAAAAGCCATTTGGAACGATGCCCAAATTGTGAAGAAATGTACTATACCCTCTGACTCAACCATGCAATTATCTGGCTCATACCATAAAGAGAAGCAAAGGGTCCATGTGTAAGTCACAGTAGTGGGGGGGGGGGGGGGAGGGGTAAAAACTATAGACTGAAGGGAATGCCCTCCTAGTGGAAAATAGCAGAGCAAATTATGTCATATGCACAGAAGGGCATCCGCTTTTGCTGTCAGAAATGATAAGGGGGCTCGATTCAGAGAAGTGTGGTTTTAAAAAGCTCTAACTGCCCAGCTGTCTTTTCCCTTCCCTTTCTCCTCTGGGTAACACTCTTCCACATGCCATCATTCTGGCATGGGTCAAGTCTCCAAGGGTCCCCTCATCACTCCACTTTGCCCCTTCTTGCTCTCCCCTTCCCACACCCTGCATCTGCTTCCTTTCAACATGCCCCCCTTCTCCCTAACAACCTGGAATATGGAGAGGCATTCTCTGGGTCCCTACACTTTCTCCTCTAGGAAGGAATGCTTGATCTACCCTTGAAACACTGATAACATTTGGCAATGGAATTCCAGTGGAAGTAAGTGACCCAATATTCCCTACTCTCCATCATGGTTGTGATTTCCAGCCTTGTTCCAAGAAACGATTGGGGGTGGGTAGTGTTTACACTTCGACTTAAAAGGAACTTAAGAGAGCTTTAGGTATATTAGGAAAAAAAAAAATTGAAGAGGACATAAATGAACTCCTTAAGGAAAAATGAAAACTCTGGGCCAGGTGGATTGACATGTGACTTCTATCAAGCATTTAAAGAACAATTAATTTCTATATTGCATAAACCATTTGAAAAAATAGGTAGAAGAGTCCTACCAAATTCATTCTATGACACAAATGTCACTTTCATGCTGAGACCAAGGAAAGCAAAACTGAAGAAAGAAAATGTCCCCAATGAATATTGATGCAACAATTTGAAATGAAATACTAGCAAGGAGATTACAGCAATGTATCACAAAGATCATCCATTATGATGAGACTGGCTGTTATAACAGGATGGAAAACTCTAAGCATAATTGATCATATCAGTAACAAAAATAATAAAAATCATATGCTTGTACTAGTACATACAGAAAAAGATTTTGACAAAATACAATAGCCATTCACTAGAAAATATAGGGGAAAATGGGGCTTTCCTTAAAACGATAAGTCATATTTGTCAAAGACCAAGAGAAAACATCTATAATGAGGATAAACTAGAAGCCTTCCAGTAAGATCAAGCAAAGAAGTCCACTGTCACTATTACTGGTCAATATTATTAGAGGTACTAGCCATAGCTAAGTCAAGGAAAAGAAAAAAAGAAACTTGGACAACAAGGAAGTCTGACTCTCCCTCTTTTTCAGATGATAGGATGATATACTTACAGAACCTCAGACTCAGCTAAAAAGTAGTCAGTGAAAACTGGCAGATTTGAAGGATAGAAAAGAAGCCCATTCCATTGAAAGTAATCACAGACAGAAGAAAGTACTTGAGAGTCTACCTGCCAAGACACACACAGGAAGTCTATGAACACAATTACAAAACACTCTTCACAGAAATAAAGACAAATCTAAATAATTAGAGAAATGTTCATTGTTCAGAGGTAGGCTGAGCCAATATAAAAAAATGGCAATACAGTACTACCTAAACTAATTTACCAATCAGTGCCACATCAATCAAACTACAAAAGAATTATTTTATAAAACTTGAAAAAATAATAAAATTCATCTGGAGGAGCAAAAAATTAAGATTATCAAAGCAATCAAAGAAAAAAAAGTAAAGGAAGCTGTACCGAATCTCAAACCATATTACAAAGCAGTAATCATCAAAAGAATTTCATTGGCTGCTGGGTAGTCGAGTAGATAGAGTACTGGTCTTTGAGTCAGGGAGATTCATGTCCATGAGTTAAAATCCAGCCTTAGACACTTACTAGCTGTGTGACCCTGGGCAAGTCACACCAACTTGTTTGCCTCAATTTTCTCATCTGTAAAATGAATTGGAGAAGGAAATGACAGACCACTCCAGTGTCTCTGCTAAGAAAACCTTAAATGGGGTCATGAAGAGTCAGACACAACTGAAATGACTGCAGAACAATAAATTTCTTGCCTTCTCTGTGGGTGAAGGAGAGGATGGAGGGAGGGAGAGAATTTGGAACTCAAAAATAAAATTTTAAAAATGGGAAAGAAATGACTGTGTCCAATTATATCATATTACCTGACTCTCGGTCAGATGTCAGATTCCTTCTTTGGTCTCCTCAACAGCTACCCAGCCCCACCCCCCTTCCTTTAGCTCTCAGTCTCCTGTCTGCCCCCACCCACCAACCCACCCACTCTACCACAAGTTCCCATTTGCCTTCTCTCCTGGTTTCTCCTTATCTTCCTTAGGCCATTCTTTTCCTGTTCACCTCCCTAATTCTCCTTTATCTTCCTTGACCCTTTGAACATCTAACCCCCTCTCCACAGTTGTTAAAGTGATCCTTCTCAAACACAGGCCAGACTGTGTCATCCCTCTATTCCATAAAGTCATACTGCCCCAGGATCACATCTAAAGCCCTCTGTTTTGGACATCATCCTTCCATGTGCTGTTTTCTTGCAAGCCTTCTGGCACTCTCTGATGCAGTGACATTGGCCACCTGGCTGTTCCTGACTCCAGAATTCTGTCTGACCGTCCCATGCTTACAATATTCTCCCTTCCTATCTCCCATCTCCTGGCTTCCCTGACTTGCTAAATCCCAGCTAAAATCTCACTGCAAGGAGCCTTTCCCAGTCCATGATTCTGCTGCCTTCCCTCTCCTGATTCCCTCCCCCATTTATCACTTCTGTGGGTATCCTGTATATATGTGTGTGTATACATATGTCTCTGATCACATAGAGATATACAAGAAGGTGTAAAACCCTGCTATCTGTCTCTGTCACAGCTCTCTGCATGCTGTTTCCCTCATTAAATGGGAAGTTCTTTGAAGGCAAGGACAGTCTCTTTGCACACCTGGTGCTTAGCATAGTGCCTGGCCCATAGAAACTTGCTGTAAAAATTTCCTCCACTTTCCTGCTTCCTTTCTAGTTTTGGCTGCATTAGTTTTGTATGTGAAAAACCTTTTTAACATCATGTAATCAAAATTATCTGTTACATATCCCATGATCCCATGATCCTCCCTATTCCTTATTTGGTCATAAATTCTTCCCTTATTCATAGATCTGATTCCTCCCCTCCCCTCCCCTCCCCTCCCCTCCCCTCCTCTCCCCTCTCCTCTCCTCTTCCCAGGCTTCCTGGCTTAAGAGTGATAATCAGTAGTACCTGTTGCTGAGGGAGGGAGGGATGTCTTTTTTTTTTCCTGTGCTTCATTAAAGGGATCATCCCCTGGCTACTTCTTAAGGAAACCTATTCACTGAATGGGTGCTACCTCACCCTAAGTGACTTCCTGAATAGATCTTGACCTAAAGGAGCCAATGTCTCCCATTGCATCCTGGGTCATATCCAGTCATCCTGATGAATATATCTGGTCACTGGATCCAGATGGCTCAGGAGGAGAAAGTGAGGCTGGTGACCTGCACAGCCCTCACTCACTCAAAACAAAGTCAAGTGCAAGTCATGTCATTATTTCTCTGATGGCATGGTCTTCAGCAACGAAGGATAAACACAACAACACCAACAATAGCCTGGCATGTAGGAGGTGCTTCATCAGTGTTTATTTGTTGATACTCATTGGACACCTGAGGAAACTGAGACTTGGTGAGATTGAGTCACTGTTAGTTAAGGAAAGTCAGAGCTGGGACACAGACTCTGGCTTTGTCTGACTTCAGGTTCAGGCTGCTTCTCACCCATCCACACTATATGTGCCTACATGACTTTGATGTTCCTGGCTCACCTCCTCTGTGCACTGCCCAGCCTGAGCCTCCAGCCTGACACATGGGATCATCTTCATAGCCTTGGCTTCTGTTCTCCTGGGCTTTGAATCATCTCAGTCCCCCCCTTGTCTTCTGGGGCCCAGGGTCCAGGCCATATGGTTTATGTTTGAAGGCACAAATACTAGCTGATATCACCAGTGTTCTGGCACTAACAGGAGAGTCCCAAGAGTCATTAAGAAACATTCTAAAGGGGATAGGGTCAGTAGAGATCCCTGGGGCACTCCTTTGGAGACCTCCTGCCACAGTAACACTGGAATCCAGACAGTTCTGAATTCATCTGCTGTCTAATCCACATCTTTCTTTCTTCCCCAACAGAACAGAAAAAGCAATTTTCTCAGAAGCTCTTTATACCCCAGCACTTGCCTCCCCTAGCATCTGTCCATAAAGGCTGGTTTGTCTCTGATTGCCCTGCCCTGGATGAGGCTCCTGGTAGTCTCTGCTTCCCTTTCTCCACATCCCCAGTCATCGCATTCAGGATCCTGCCAGAGGGGGTCTTGCCAGCCTCTGGTGTGCAGGCTCCATTCTCTTCCCTTTTTTGAACCCCAGAGCATTTGTCCCTCTCCAATCTGGGGGCTCTCTCATTTTCTAGGATCTTTCAGATGTCATTGAGCAGCTCAACCATCACAGCTGTCATTTCTTTTTGAACCCCAAGGATATCTGTCATTCATCTGTGCCAGAGGACTTGAGTTGATCAAGGTCAACTCCAATCTCTCTTGACTCATCTTGGCCATCAGTTCCCAGTGAGCCACTGAAGGTATGACCTCATTCTTCCTCCAGGCAGCATGACTAGATCTCCCAAGACACTCTAGGGGGAAACTCTAAACCATTGATCTTGGACAATTTTCTTTGCTGGGTGTCTCTGGGTCTGGAGTCTTATTCTCTCACTAAATGTTATTCTCCATGAAGACAATGACCTAGTCTTATCTGAATTGCTGGGTAATGGGATTGGCTGGGTTCTTTAAATCAATGCCTCAAGACATAGTCATGTGAAAAAGAAAGAGAGAGGCAGGAGGAGGAGAAGAAAAAGAAGGAGGAGAAGAAGGAGAAGGAAAAGAAGGAGGAGAAGAAGGAGAAAGAGAAGAAGGAGGAGGAGGAGAAAAAAGGAGGAGGAGGAGAAGAAGAAGAAGATGCTATGTTGTCTCCCAGGTGTGGCATTTCCTCCTCCTTTCCTTTTATGTGAGCAATGATTACCTGTAGCATAAAGTAAGCAGGTGACCCTTTGTTACCAGACTTGGATTTTTGTCTTCATGCTTTTTGTTTTCTTCCCTTTTCTCCTCTCACATTTCTTGTGTTAGCATCAACTCACCCCTCTGCTCTTGGTCAGTAGAAATGCAATGGACAAAGTTTGGGGAATCCATCTCCTTTATTCAAAAGTGAATTTGTCAGACCAAGGAAGGGTGGCCAGATCTCTTCTGGTGAATGCTGGTGCTGGATGTCATCTGAGTGCCCAAATGACTGGCAATATTTGCTATTAAATTACTTGAGAACATTATCCGTGGTCCTGCTGGCAGGTGATATATAGCAGAGGCAGGGATGCTCCGCCATAATTCAAGGAGAAGAAATTCCCACTCCCTTCTGGCAGACATGTAAAATTAAAAGCTATTTGTTACCAGCACGACAGCTGGGTTTCTCCAAATAAAAGGGAAATAAATTTGAGTCCAGAAGTTGTGTTTAAAATTCTTGTAAATCTCTATGAAATCTTTGCAGGGAAAATAATCCCATGAACAATAAATGTCAGCATTCCTGACCGATGGAGACAAGGGGCTCGGTTCAGGAACACTCTGGGAGCCCCAAACAGTGAAGCCACAGAGCCAGTGACAGGCCCACCATCAGCACACCCTTGACACAGGCGCGGTCCTGGCCCCCACAGTGGTGGAAGCAGGAAACGGAGAGAGATTCAAGAGAGGAGGCTACTCTCACATTTTGTATGAGCCTCAGCCTCAGCAGGAGCCCTCCAGCCATTTCATCAGCTCATAGGCCTCAGAGCAGGGTTCTGGGGACTGGAGGACCCTGCCCTCCACTTCTACTCTGCCCTGTTGCCTTCTGCCTGGGCATCCTGGAATGGGCATGCCCCTGTCAGCCCCATGGTTGCAATGATGACTGGAACCCTGTCCACACAGGATAGAACTCCAGGCTGTCTGGTCCTCCAGTCCAGTATCTTTCCACCTCATCCATAGAACCATGGCCTTCTTAAGAGCTGCAGGAGGCCCTCTTGATGCAAGAAGTCATTTTTTGTGAGTGATTTTGGAAAAGTTGGGAATATTGGAAGTGGTTTGTAGGCATTCCTCTGGTATCCCCAGACCTCTCATGAATGAAGGATAGACTTGCTTTGATAGCACTTCTTTCTACCCCCAGGTGCAGGAGAGACCCTAGGGGTGACACCCAGGGACCATCTCTGGTGACCAATCTCTGGGGGTGCTCTCTGCCCAGCCTGTCCTCTCAGCAACCCCAGGAGCCTCCAGGCAGGAGATACAAGCTCTCAGGGTATTCACTCCCTGCTAGCTCTTGGCCAGATTTTGAACAAGCTGGGCTCGGTCCCAATCCATGTCCAAACACCCCAGGAATGTCAGCTGGGGCTGGACAGAGTAGGTCTGCTGCATCTACCTCCTTGCTCATGTCCACAATTTCCTGTAGAAACTCTAAGCACATGATGACATAAACCAAATCTGGGTCATCCTCATCCAGTCCCTGGATTGGCCACAGAGGGTTGGAGTCCTGGTACTGTGCAAGGTGCCTTCAAGGGCTCAATCCTAGGGGATCTGCTCCCCAGACCAGAAGGACACTGGGCACTTGCCCTTCACTGTCTCCACAGTGCAGATGTAGGGATCCAAGAGGGACCTCTGGGGCTATCTAGCTCCCCTCCTCATCTTAAAGATGACAGAACTGAGGCTTAAGGTAAAACTGTGGTTTGCCTTTACCCATGGTAAACCCTATAGGCAGATAGTTGTCAGAGGAGATGTCTGAACTCAGGACCTTGGAGGTAGAAAGGAAAGATTCATTGGTTGACTCTAGTTTTTCAGGGGCCTGGGTAGTCCCTGACTCTGACCCCTTTTGTCTTTCTGAGCACTGGTCTGATGGATATCAATTTCTGCCAAAATAATCCGGAATTCTTACTGAGATTGCATCCAGTGGGTCAATGCTCATCCACAGCTGAGGGTGAGTAGAGGGAGGGGATAGACATACAAGATGCTGGTGAGGCAGGAAGGCCAGACTGGGGCCCAAAGACTAGTTAGGTTAAAGTGGAGGGGGGAGGAGTTTATCCCTACCTTAGTCAGGCCCTCCCCTGAGTACACAGCATCCCCCCTGCCCCTACTCTTACCTCCTAGGCCCTCACTGGGAGGCCTTGGCAGAAGGTTGGTTTTTGAGGTGCTCAGGAACCCTTGCTTTCCCAGTGAATGTAATGAAGAAAAAATGTGACACATCCAGTGATCCCCAGTGAGCAGACTTGGCAGTGTGGTATAATGGTTAGAGAACTGGGCTGAGGGGTTCTGCAGAGAAGGCCTCCTCTCTTCCTCAGAAGAACCCTGTCCTGTTCTGCTGGAGACAAACCTTTCGCAGAATCCCCTTTGTTTAGGGAGTGCGGCACTTGGGCAGGGGCTCCTGCTTGGCCCCCAGACAAACTCCCAGCGTGGCCTCTCCCACAGCATTCCCTGGGCTCCTCCTTCCTCTTATCTCTTCCAAGCATGGAAGTTGTCTCTGCTTTTTAGAGTATCATGTTTCTATAAAGGAATTAGGGTCTCTGGCTCATGAGGTTTGAAGGCAGCCTCCTGGGATCCCTCAGCCCCCCAGGGGTCCAGAGCACAGGCCAGGAAGGCCAGGCCTGTGCCCCTCCCCTTGGACAAGGGAGCCTGTGAAACCTGGGAGGAATATCAGCCATCCTCCAGGCCAGATGCAGCAGGAGCTGAGCATCCTGGCTGGGGGCCGTGGTCCAGAAAAGAAAGAGTACGACAGGGAGGATGGATGTTTCAGCAGAATTCCACCCCTGCCCCTGTTCTGGCCTCGGCCCCCATCCCCAAACCCACCAGCGCCCTTCTTCATAGGAGTGTACAGGTACATGTGCATGCACACGCATCACACTGTGTATGTGCACACACATGTAAACACCACACTCTGTACATGCATACAGTGCACATATATGTATTCATCACAATGTATACACACATGCACGTATCACATGGTACAGTACATGCATGCACACACATCACAGTGTGTACATGAATGCACATAAGCATGCCTGTATACATCATGTATATGTGCACACATATGCACACACATACATCACAATGGGCAGGTACACATACATGCAAGTACCACGTGTATGTATGCACTTATCACAATGTACATGTACATGCATGTACACATCACATGTGCATGACACACATGCACACACATGTACATATCGCAACTCATGACATGCCTCCCAGAGTTGATCCTGCTATCCCTTTACCTTCAGATCATCCCATGTGGAGGTATGTACGTGTGCCTCCTGATTTCCACCCAGGTTAAGGTTCTCAGCCCTTTTTGGAGATAATACTGGAAATGGCACAGCACAGTGGACTGAATTCTAATGGTCAGAAAGACCTGAGTTCAATTCCTGCCTCAGGTAATTTTTCTCAGTCTCAGTTTCCTCATATGTAAAATGGGAATACTAACACGACCTTCTCCCCAGGATTATTGTCAGGATCAAACGAGGTAATAATTGTGAAGAACTGAGCACAGCGCTCAACACACAGTGTTAGAGAATTTGTATACATTAAGCTTATTCCTAAAGCCATGTCTGACTCTGCCCCCTCCTGCTCAAGACAATCTAAAGGCTCCCTATTACCTCAAGGATACAGCGCACACTTCAGCCCTTCCCAGTCAGGCTCCATCCTCCTGTTCCAGAATGTTGGACAGCATTCCCCTTCACATGCTCTATGGTCCAGCCTAACTGGCTCACTTACTGCTCCCCATCCACAATGTGCCATCTCCGCTCTCTCTGCCTTTGCCCAGGTTGTCCCCTCTGCCTGAAATACCCTCCCCCCCTTCTTTTCCTTACAGAATTCCTAGCTTCTGGCCTCCACATTTCTGGGATGAGGCCTCTAGCACTGCTTCCTGGGCAGAGGTCATAGCTGGCAAGAATAATGGCCAGCCTTTGTCCAGGGCATGAAGTGCTTGACTTATGTGGTCTCAGCTCATCCACAGAACCCTCCTGTGAGAGGTAGATGCATTCATGAGCCCCATTTTACAGGGGAGGCAAGTGAGTCCTGGAGAGGTTAAATGATTTGTCCAGGCCCTACAAGGACCATCTACTTCACCAGTCAGCTCTGATGGGGCCCTGCCCAGAGGGAGCTGCAGAAGCACAGCCAAATATAGTGCAGAATGTGCAGCTTCCTGAACCATGATGTGATTCCCTATAGCCTACACCATTGCAACATGCCACTCTTACATCCCCTGACCAGGCATTAACTACCACTGCATGTTGTGCCTGTGCTCTGTACACCAGCACCAAACATAGGCCCTTGTGCACATGCTAGCTCTGCACTATACCCTGACTGGTTGAGCATCGAGCAGCCCTAGTGCCCCTGGTATGGCCCCTGATACTTGGGGCACTTCTAACCTCAGTGTCCCTCAGGTCTACTGACTAAGCAACCCAGCTTGGTGCCAGACCCAGAGATCCAACACCAAAGCCCAAACAATGCCTGCCCTCTGGGAACTTATATTTTTACCAGAGGAATGCAGGGCACGCCCAGGAGAGTGAAGACAAAATAAGTAAGGAGGCTTGGGGGAGGCGAACTGGAGAAAGGATCTTCAGAGGTGGGGATGGGAAGGGAGCAGTCACGTCCTGGGGACAGTCTAGGCAGGCATCTTGCTGTAGGAAAGGTGTGGTAACACCGAGGTGTAGTGTGGGCCAGAGAAGTGGGGAGGGGTCAGAAAGTAGAAACGATGACGATGATGGAGATTCAGCCTGGCATGATGGGCTGGAACCCAGGGTAAAGAACAGAGCCTCAAGGCCGTATGAAGCCCCGGAAGCACAGAGAAGGGCCATGACCCAGGAGCATGGAACATGGATGTGAAGGGAGAAGAGCTCAGAAGGTCTGACACTTGTGAGAGACTCAGGCCAAGACTGAGGGGCTGGGCAGCAGTGGAAATGCTACACCTCTGTCCTGGAGGAGGAAGGCTGAGACAAGGCCAAGGGATTGAGGCAAGAGGTAGGGATGGAAGCTGGGGCTAAAGCCAGATCTTGGGGTTGACTGATGGCTTGGTGAGAAAGTGGAGGAGTCTGGAGCAGCCTCGCCCACCTCTGCCTCTGGCTTCACTGGCTTCTTCTCATCCCAGCAAAGGCACAACCTTCTCCTGCAGGAAGCCCCTCCCTGTCCTCCTCAAGGCCACTGCTTCCTCCCATTCATTTCCTTTTTATCCTGACTCTGTCTCCCCTCTCACCCTGGGAATTCCTGGAAAGCAGGACACATTCAAGGGACCTTCGTTTGTCTTGTATCAGAACCACGGCCGGCACACAGTAGGTGCTTAGTAAATGCAAGATGACTGATGGTGGGTATGAACAGTGAGTCGCTTCTGAGAAAATAGAAGCAACTTTGAAGGAAGTTTGGCTGGGAAAGGAAGAAGAGATCCAAGAAAACAACAAGGGTGAGTCCAGGCATGTTCCTTCATCTGTCTGTCTGTGTCTGTCTGTCTGATGGGAGATATCTGGGCACATTTACAGGCAGCAGGGAAGGATCCAGTAGTCAGAGAAGGAAAGCTACAGAGAGAAAAATCGAGGTGAGCCAACTCCCTGAGAAGATGGCAGGCACATTTTCATTCATTCATTCGTTCATCCATTCATTCATTCATCCATTCATCCATCCATCCATCCATTCATTCATTCATCCATTCATCCATCCATCCATCCATTCATTCATTCATTCATTCATTCATTCATTCATTCATTCATTCATCCATTCTACCAGGGACACAGCACAAGTGTGTTGGTGCTGGCAAAGAGAGGAAACCCTTCCTTTATCCTCAGACACTGGAACAAAGGCAGAGGCAGTGGGGGGCTGATGATGAGGTTCTCTGAGGGGTAGAATCAGGAGAAGGGGGGGCTAGTAATGAACAGTCTTACTTTTTCCAGAGATGCAGGAAGGGGGCTCATTGATTGAGACGGAGAGGAGATAGGGTGAGGGAGACTGGAGGCAAGGGGAAGGCTTCGAATGCTCCCTGTGGGGAGTGGGATGGAGCCCCCCAAGGAGAACTCAAAGCATGTGTGTGCAGGTGTGGGAGCCCAGGTAAGATTGGATTGCATGAATGTGTAGGAGGCACAGGGCGTACAGACATAGGACTTCTTCCAGTGGTACTTGGCAGCTCCAGAGGAGCAATGGAGGAGATCAAGGATGGCTTTTAAGCCCAGAGGTAGCAGAGAAGTCATAGAGTTCAAACTCCTAATTTTAGTGATGAGGAAGATTCGATCCAGGGAAATGAAGGTCACTTCAGTAATGACAGAGGCAAGATTAGGAACCCAGGACCTCTGACTCTAAAGCCCATGCTTTCTGGTATCTATGATGAGCAAATCAGGGCTTGGATTTAGAAAAGGATGAAAGATGATAAGACAACAGACAATTTGAGAGATTCAAGGCAGAAGCCAAGGTGATATTCAGGGGATGGGATCTGGAAGGAGGAAAGGAAGTTGAGGTGAGGATGGAAAATAGGTTCAGGAAGGGTGAGACAAGGTGACAAGGGTAAGGACAAAGGTGATGCGATGGGCAGAACACATGAGGACCTGTGTGCGAATCTTGCCTCAAACACTTACTGGCTATGTGACCTTGGATGAATCATTTCAACGTGCTGGACCTCAATTTCTATACCTGTAAAATGAGGAAAGTTGGACTCAGTGACCTCTAAGGTCCCTTCCAGATTTAGGTGGGGAAAGATGATGATTAGCAGCAGGAATTTCAGAGAAATGGAGATGGGAAATGAGGTCGAGGGCACTGCCAACCCTCTGTTGGGTGAAGGCTAGGCTATGAATATGCAGACCCTGGGACCTGAGCTCATAGGAGGACAGGGGAAAGGCTTTGCGAACCCTGAACATCCCTTGCTATGGTCCCTCCATTGCTGATGGTCATAGGGCTCATGAGAGTGTGCAATGCCAACCTTAACTCTCCAGGGTCAGCTTATCTCATCTTCCCAATAAGCTGGTGCCATGTACTGGAAGTATTATGGGTCTGTCAGGCATTTCCCCTCTCTCAGCCTCATTTTACAAGTGAGGAAACTGAGGAGTAGCAGTGTTAAGGGACATGGCCAGTAGCCTAAAGGCAAGAAGCACCCTCATTTAAGTCTGGATGTTCTGAACTCCGTCCATTACTGCCCACTCACGAGTTTCGGTCAGTGTCCCTTTTACTCAACCTCCCTTCAAGTGGAAAGCCTTCCTTTACATAGCACTTTAAAGTTTGAAAAGAGCTTCTCAAGATGGTCTCATTTCCTCCTCGCAATGCTGGAAGGCAGGGGTGTTGTGACCCCCATTATAAGCTTGAGGAAAATCAGGTGAAGAGCTCACATGGGGTCAGTGCCTCTGCCCCCACCCACCTGACTGACTCCAAGGTCAAGGCTTGGATAGCTGAGCTGGGTGTGGTGCTCAAATGCCAAGAATCAGATCCCCACCAGTCTCTTCCCCACCCCGCTATATCTCTTCATCAGAATCGGGGCCTCCTGGTCTTGTTTGGAGTTTTAAACATCTTCCCCAAACAGGAACCCCTGGTGATAAGGAGTAAGAATGATTTAGGAAGGAGTAAATTGGCCAATTCTGAATCTGAGGAAGCTCCCAAAACATAAGCCAATGGGGCCATCTCTTCCAAGGCAGGGGTGAAGGGAAGGGACAGTAGGGTGCAGTGGTGGGGCTGCTCAGTGGTGTGCCCTGAGACCAGGAGTCTGTGTGCCTGTCTATTCCTCCCTAGCTATGTAACTCTGGTCAAGCCTTGTCATCTTTCCTAGCCCGCTTCCTCCTCTGTGAAGCAGAGGTCAAGATACTACCCACTGTAATTAACAAGTCAGCAAGTATTGATTAATTGCCTAATGTGTGCCAGCCACTAGACTAAGTGATGAGGATACAAAGCAAGGTAAAAGGCAGCACCTGCACCCAGGAAGCTCACAGTCTAACTTTGCAGGGTTTAACATGACAGAAATTCCAGGTGACTTTATTATGTCAATGGGAACAATTACTGTGAAGGCTTCATGGAGGGCTGTCAAGATGGAAACCACAAGCAGAGAAACAAGATGGCAGACAGGAGGCTGTTTCTGGGCACCTCTGGCCTGGAACAATCATTGAGAGTGATGAAGCAGCGATTAGGGTTGGGGATTCCCTACTCAATCCTCCTCCTGGGGGTGGACTCAGATTCAGCAGGCTTGTGGGGACATCACCAGGTGGAGGACATAGCCTGGGAAGCTATGTTTGGGAGCCACAGACAGAATTCCATTATGCTAGATCAGGGACCAGGCAAGCCCCAGATCTACTGAGGACTTTGGTCGGCCTAAGCTTCCACCCTGGACACTTCCTGGCCCCCTGGGTTCAATAGCTCTAGGCATTGTTGTCCTAGAAATGGTCCTTTGGAATGTTTGAATGATCCTTCCCTTCCTCTCTCCAAAGAAAAGTGGGAAACCAAACCCCAGCTCTTTGAGGCACTTAGCTGCCTAGGCACAGCTGACTCAAGGAGAAGTTTGGGGATTATCTCCAAAAACTCCAGCTATTTAAAGTCACGGTGAACTTGAAATCGAGTCCGGGTCCAAACCCCACCTCCTTTTCCTCCTCCCTGTAGGTCCCTGGTGTGAGTGGAGATTTGGGAGAGTTGAGCCAACTGAGAGACAGAGGCAGAGAGAAAGAAGGGGAAAGGAGGAGAGGGGAGGAGGAAATAGGAGGGCCATGAGCCACCATATCCCCAACATTAACAAACCAAAAAATCAGGCAGCTGTCAAATATGCCCAGTCTGCTCAATGATGGCAGTAGAATGGTGCTTGGCAAGAGGTCATGATTCTCAGCAGGGGTTTTTAACCCCTTGCTCTTTCTCCTGGCCCCTGGGGGTGGTCAGTCTGGACCCCTATGGATCCCTTCTCAGAATCACATTTTTAAATGTGTAAAATAAAGCACAGGATTATCATGGAAACCAAGTGTATTGAAATAATTATCAGAACATCTACACAAAAATGTTCCTAGACACAAGGTTAAGAATCCCTGCAAGAGATGGGAGACACCATCCCTGCACCAAAGTGAGCTAAGGCACAGATGAGGAGTGGCCCACTACCCTTTGAATCTCCCTAAGACAAGAGAAGAACACTGAGATGATATGAATATAGAAAAGGGCAAGGCTCTCTTCAATAGGAGAGCCTAGAATAGAGAACCATCATTTATTTCCTCTGGAACCCAGATAGCCAGTCCATCCCTAGCCTCTCACGGGACGCCCAAACTCCACAGAGTCTCTTCTATGACAAGGAGGTGACACTCCCCGTCCATGGACACCACGTAGTACACAGACTCCTCACTCCATGACTTCTCCATGTGGGGACCTTCTTCTTAGGAATGAATTTTCAAAGGTTCTGTTTCTTTTTTCTCCTTTCCCAACCCCCAAGCCTTTCTCTGGGGCTGTTGTGACTTGTATTTTAATTAATTTGAAAGAACTACTTGAGTGCTCCTTTGTGACTGGGATTTTTAATAACAATTTGTTTTAGTGCCAATTTAGTGACAAATTTAGTGACAGTTTGATCTTTTGTTGATGCTGGATGGGGGGGAAACATCTCATTCACTTTTCTTGTACTTTTATACCTCAGCTATTTAATTTTAAAGAGCTTTCTGTTTATTGACTGATTTTTTCCCTTTGATATTGGAAATCTTATCTTAATGTTTCTCATGTCATATATGTCTTTCTCTCTCCCTCCTTCCCCGTCTCTGTCTCTCTGTCTTTCTGTCTCTGTCTCACCATCTTTAATGGAATTTTCTCCTCCTCACTCTGGGAATTTATTTTTATCTATTTTTTCCCCTCTATTGTAAGTAGTTTCTTTTGAATGGATTTTTCATTTTGTTCTCATCTCGGTGGTGCTTGACTTCTAAAAAATATACTTTTTATTGTTTCTCTAGGAAAGCTGGAGAATGGGGCATAGGGATGTCCTCCAGAGATCACAGTCATCCCTCACCCCCCCTTCCACTCTTAGGATCGAGGGAGGAAAGAACCCTTCTCTTGAGCTAATATTTGTACAATGTGTTTAGCCCGGTGCCTGGCTCATAGCAGTTCTATGGGCGTTCATTCTCTTCCCTACTCCTTACTCCACAGCTCTCAAACTCACATGCTAATGACGTCCAACCTGACCCTGGACAGTCTGATGAGGGAGCCATTTTGGCCCTGCTGGAGGCCCCTGTCTCGATGGCCATATTTGCCAGGAGGGTCTCTATGGAAAGTGCTCCAGGAACTCAAGTCTTTAAAGCATTCATTCTTATTGACATTTTTTCTTTTGCTGCCTCAGTGTACCTTCTTCTCCCTTTTGCTATCAGCCATCTTTAATGATGCTGAATCAAAAAAGTAAATGGGGACAAACTACTTCACATTCTGGCCAAAGTGAGATGTGAAAAGGCGGCATTCCACAGTTTATCTCAATTTCCCTCAGAATATAGCAGTGTACAAAGTAAAACTCTCAGTCTCTTCAGGGCACCCTCACACCATCCGATTGCTTTCCGTTCCTATCTCCACTGTCTATCCTAGTCTCCCAGCTCAGCTCGCCTGCTTTGCATACACACAACCACACTTCTCTGTCCTCAGCATCAAGGCTGTTTCTAGCAGAGTGGTTAACATTCCATTGCATTCACCTTCAATAGTTGATCTCCGATCCATGGGCATCAACCTTGTTTCCTGTTGTTTGCTGGTATATACAGGGCTGGGGCATCTTTTTGTGGTTGACACTCATCAGCTGTCCCCAGTCCTCATAGGCACACAGATACCTTCTTTCTCTCTGCTACCTTCACCCACACTCCTCCCTTAGCCATCTTTCTGGAGAGTCCATCCCCTGATTTCTTGGAGTTTCAGGCCTGGGGTTTTCCTCTCCTCAGGGCTGGTGTCTGGAGCTGAGCCTGGTTTACATTGTCTGCTTGAAACCAGTTTCAATGACAGAAAGCCCAGATAGCTGGGATGCTTTGACTGAAAACGTGGTCATTGATCAGGTCTGTGTTTCATTCATCTTCTATGTCCCCCAGGCAAGTCAAAGTCAGGCAGACAGACTGTCTGACTCCAGACAGTTAGACTGATGTACAGACAGGGCCAGATTGTGGAGGGAGTGCATCCCTTGCTAGCCTCCAGTCCTCTTGGGCAGTGAGGCCCCAGAGCTTCATCAGCTGATCAGACTCTGAGGAGCTCAGAGAACAGCAGTATCTGGATGCCCAGTCAACACCAGCAACACCCCTTCTAGAGAAAACCGGAGTGAATGGCATTTCTAGGGAGTTTACAGTTAAAAAAGAGATACTTTGCATTCAGTAGGGCAAGGTCTCATTTCAAACCCCACACCAGCTTCCATAGCCTCTCTTCTGGAGACACAGACTCTGTCACTGTTTTTTTAAAGGTCTCTGTCATCTTCAATCTAACTGTCCTTCCTCCCAGGGGATCCAGGGGAGAAAGAGAAGGTTCTAAGTCCATCAGGTGGTGGAGAGCTTTTCCTGCTCTTTGTAAGGTCAGCTGAGAAGAGACTGTTTTCCTGTTATGGCTTAAAAGAGACACTGAGAAAAGAGAGAAACAGAACACTTTCCCTGAGACGACTGAGTTTAACATGGATACTGTAAATAAATAAGGTCTTTGAGGAAAGCATTGAATCAGCATGCCCAGTGAGTGTTCCAGAGGTGAGAAGTCAAAAGGAACAGGTGTGTTCAGAAGAGACTTCAGCTGGTTCTTTCTCATGGCAAAAATATTGCACAATGTTTGTTTCTTCTGTTATTTGTTACCTTGTTAATGCAGTTTAAGCCAGGAACTTAAACGCTTAAGTGTGAGATACTATATATGTGTACACGTATATGTACATATATGTGTGTATTTATACATATATACACACATACACATTTATTTATATATCATAAATATATATTTTTATGCATGTGGGTATGCGTACATACAAATGTTTATATTTGTATGGAAAAAGTGATTTATATGTTGAGATGGAGACAGAGGCAGAGAGAGGGACAGGGAGGGCAATTAATTATACAAAACGGGATTTTTCCAGTTTATTAAACCAGCAGTATTGGTTGAGCTGGGGTGAGAGCTCTGAACTAATTAATCCATTAATGAGAGAGGCTGCCATCTGGGTAATGCAGGACCTATCTGAACACACTGCTGGATTACCTTAGAAGCTGGGATGATGAGGATGAAGATGGTGAAAGCCCAGGTAGGAACCTGAGGGGGGACCCACCCAGGCAACACCAAGGCATGTCAGTGACTCAAGGTCATGCTTATGTGGAGATGAGGGGGCTCCCGAGGTCGCCTGGGGAGGGTTGAAGCCAAGACTCCCTCCAATGCTCACCCTCCATCCACTACAGTTCCTGCTGCTGTTTGCTACAGGAGGGGATGAGATCAGACCCACAGGAATGACTTCAGTTGGCTGCTGGGAGAAGGCAGTTGTATCTCCGTCTTTAACATCTTTGGTGGGAGGGGTATGGGAAAAGATTGTCAGCCTACAATAGGGGCCAGCTGGGCTCAGGGCTGTTTAATTTGGAGGTAAAAACAAAACTCAAACATTTCAAGGCAGTTGGGAGAATAACTCAAGTATCCCTAAAGAAAACAAATCATTTTAGTGTTTTCTGGGTGGGGGACCTGAATTTGAACTTCCCTCTCTAACCCCTTGGGATTTAAGCTCATCCACAAAACCTGAGGCTTACCCATTGGCATCATTTTATCGGGACAGGGAGACATTGCTGGTCTGCTTTTGTAATGGTGAGGACTCCATGGGAGGGGACACATTGGAGGCCATCCAGATGACCCTCTCATTTTGTAAATGAAATGGAAACCCAAACAGAAGAATAAATGAAAATTGCTCATTAAGAGCTTACTCTGTCTCTAGAAACTGCCTGCTATATTAGGTACAGTGCCAGACTTGAAGTCCAGAAGGTCTGAGTTCAAATCCTATCTCCGACACAAAATGACTTTGTGACCCTGGACAAATCAGCCCACCTCTCTGAGATGCAGGGAATTCTTTTATCTTGGAAGCTGTAGAGAAGGGGCCCACAGATTAGAAGATGGACTTTCTTTATCTGGCAGTTCCCTGTATCTAAGAAAGCCCAGGTGGGATGCCTATCCCTCTCCTGGGTGCCAAACACTGTGCTGATCTCTGGAGGGTAAAGCTAAGATGGGAGAAAACCCCTGCACTCAGGGAAAGTATACTCATAGGGAGCTGGTTGTACTGGCTGGTGAAAATGTAACTGCTATGGGGGCTCCTTTCCAGGAACCTGGGGAGCTTTGGTGATAGAGGAGGGTCTTCAGAGGACCAACTGGAGAGATGAGGCTGGGCCCATTTGAGGGGGAGGCCCCAGCTTAAGGCATGTATTAGACAGCAGGACTAAAGCAGGACTGCTGGAGTTGGCAGGGTTAACTCCTTGGACAGAGGAAGAGCCTTTATCCCTGCTCACACAGCTGGTTGCTGTCAGAGTGGGGGCTGGGAGTCACAAGGAGAATGGTCTGATCGTTGACATTCCTGGAACTCTGATTCAGGCAGAGCAGCCCAGGGAGGGGAGTACTCCAAGTACAAAGGGAGATGTTAGGGAGATCCAGGAAGGCTCCAGAAATGGCCTGCTTTCCCAATGGGCAAGAAGACTTAGACTGTTGTATCAGAAGGCCCAGACCACACCAATGCATATAGAAGATTTCCCTGGGCATTGGAAGCAGGACTGTCCATGCTGGTTTTTTGGGAGCTTAGGGGAGCCCAGGGGTTGTTTGGTCACTCTCTCTGTGCCTCTCATCCTGCTTAGGAAGCCCCGGAGCAGCCAGGTTGGTAATGACACAGTTCCTAGAGGCAAATGTGCGTGGGGCCATCCAAGTTGGCCCTGCCCTCCTCACCCACAAGAGTTTCTGCCAATTAAAGGAGAGAGAGTGTGTTCAGAGAGTTGCTACAGTGACCATGTGGGCCAGGACCTTCCATTGGAGCTTAGATCTGGAGTTCAGATGTGGGAGATTACCAATGTTTTCATGAACTTCTAAGCAAAAAAGACTGTTTTCTTTGGAAATTCCAACTTCTTAATAGATCAGTGTTACAAGAAAGATTAGCGTTTGGCCTTGGCCCAGGGTGACCACATTTCTCTCGTTACCAAGCGAAGGTTCAGTTCTGTTACAGGAAGTGCTGCTTATGGGAAGATTGACTCCAAGCAGGAGGCCCAGAGAGAAAGATATCCTTGTTCATTTGCTATTTTCAATGAAAATGGGCCTGTGGGATTTGTTTATCCTATGTCAGAGAGGGAATTATGCAGGCCATGGGGACTAGAGGAAAGGGAGGATCCTGGGTGTCTTGTCCGTTGCCGATAACTCTGGGACTTCCATGGAGTGGAGATAGAGGAGAACCATGGCTCTGGACAAGTGCCCCACTGAACTTTAGAAATGTGAAATTCGATCAGACTCATGCCCCAGGAAAGCCAGGGTCAATGTATAGCCTGGCTATTCACTCAAAAAGCTTCCTCAAAATCTTCTCCCCTAATAATCCAGTAATTTACCAGATCATAAACTCCTTGGGGCCAGCAATAATACCTGATACAGCCTTATCCCCCAGTGTCTGGCACAGCAGGCTTGTACATGGAAGATATTTAAGAAATGCTGACTAAATTAAATTGAATTGAGTTATGGCTTTATCATCCATTAATTGATCTATAGCTTTCTTATATCTCTGTAGTTCAAACTATGGAAATCCATCAACCAACTGACTTTATGGACATCTCATGATCAGTTTCATAAATATATTGTGCATTTCCTTTTATTTGTCCTAAAGCTGCCTCATTTACTCTTAGCTCAGGGATCCCTTAGTTTCTGTATTTAGCGATTTGAACCCATGTTCTACCCATTGATAGAAACAACATCTCTTCTTTGCCATTCAAAGCCAGCTTGTCCCCAGTATTGTTGATTGTTTCCTCTGGACCTTCTCTAACCCCATTTTGTCTTCTTTGAGGTAACCAGAATGCATTTGATCTAGAATAGGAAAGCATCATCCATATCGATTACCTGACCAGGTAGTCTCTAGCATGTTGCTACATGGACATCATTTCTGCTCTCCCTCTTGTCCTTATCCAGAAGTTTTCCAAGGACCCTTACACTCTAGCTCCCAGCCCATGAATTTTTATGCAGTTTTATGCCTACTTTATGTTAAAAGTGACTTCACTTCCTTTCACCTACTTCCTCAATACTCCAAATCAAAACTCACATCTTTCAAAGAAACACACCCTTCTCTTGTGCCATAGAACGAGTCAATAGATGAACTGCTTATCCCATCAGGATTTCTTATGTTGTGTAAATAACTCAGTAGATGAGAAAATGGCTAATATTGTTTCCATGCTCAGGGATACAAGGTACCCACCTAGGAAAGTCCCGTCCTGTTTCCCACTAGAGGCTGTTAGTGGGTGGTACATAAACAAGGGAGAGCCTGGACTTCTGGACCAGTGTTTCTAAATCATCCTGTGTCAGTGGTTGAGTTTTAGAGGAAGAGCCACAGAACCAGGGGAGGCCTTATCCGGTCTCTGGGTGCAGTCGGTTCTCTACATGATTTTCCCTGTGTGTCTCTGGCCAGCTCTTGGTCCCCTGTATTGTCTCTCTAGGAATGTCATTGGTGGTGACTTGTGCTGAGCTGCTTGAGGACTTTCTTGTTATCTCTGGGCTCCTGAGATGAGAGGTCCCTCCCTGACCACCACTCTCATTGTGTGTTTTCCTCCATTAGAAGTAAATTCTTTGAATGCCAGGACTGGTTTTGCTTTTGTATTTTCATCCCTAATGCTAACACAATGCCTGGCACAGAGAGAGTGCTTTCTACATGGATTTTCATTCATTCATAAAATTTGTTTCTTCATCCATTCATCTTCCACAACATAAGTAACACTGTACTCACCTTGGAGAATTATTTTCTTGAATGTCTTTATATTTTTGGGGGGGAGGGGGTCAGCCAGGGCAGACACTAGTCCAAGTTACTTCTTAGCAGATGCTTCTTTCCACCCAGTTAAGTAGGCTTAGGTACCCCAGTCATTCTAAATGGGCCAGGTATTAGACCAGGCTTCAGGGCTGTAGCATCTCCAGGATTGCTGTAGTTCTCCATGTCATGCATATGCTCTAGGTTAGCCTGTGGCTGCCGAAGGCATATGTCTTCATCCAGTGCTCAGGCCTCTGAAGGACTCAGGCAGTATGTGCTCAGAGTGTTGGCCTCTCTCCTAATCAGTGAGCCATGCATGGACTTCAGAAGACCAGTCCTCAGGTCTCTCTTGGACTCCCACTCAGAGAGCTTTCCTCTCTTACACAGTCCTTCTTTGCCTAAATAAGAGGTGGAAGTAGCCTGTTCCCCACAGAACAGTGGAACAATCCAAGGGGCCTCTCTGAGCTCCAGTGCAAAAATGAGCACAGCTGGCTTGAGATCGCTCAAGAACTTCCTTTCCACAGACTTTCTGCTCTTCTCTGTGCTGGCACAAACTGAGCCCAGAGTCATCAGCTTTGGGTCAAGGCCATTTGCAGATGCAATAAGTCCAGAGAGTGACATGGAAGTCAGCTTGGAGATGCCCTGGACATGAATCCCGTAAGTTCTGCAGGAACTGCTCCCATGAGCTAGCCGCCTCTGGCCAATCGCTGCAGGTGTTACTGAGGTGTGAGATCACCCTCCCTTCAGGCTGTGTGTGCAGCCTGGGAGCTTGGGAAAAGGGAAGGATGGGGAAGGCCAGTCACAAAGCAGGCAAGGTATGGGCAGCCAAGCTAACCAGGTCTTGTTGGTTACTGGAGGGGAATGTGAAGAAACATTTCTTAAACACCTGGCACTATTCTAAGCATTTTACAAACATGATCTCCTTTGATCCTCACAGCAACAATGGGAGGGAGGGAGGGAGGGAGGTACTACTATTACTCCTATTTTATAGTTGAGGAAACTTAGGCAGACAGAGAAGTGACTTGCCCAGGGTCACACAGTAAGTGTCAGAGGCCAGGTCTGAACTCAGGGCTTCCTGCCTCCAGGCCCACCTGCCTGGGTGGAGGCCACATGTAGTGTTTGTTACAGGAATGTCACAGAGGTGGCATGACTCAGAGACACAGAGGCCAGAACTATTGGGCAGGCTGAGCTCAAAGTGTGTGCTGCTCCCCTTGGCAGCAGGACTCACATCCTAACAACAATCCCACACAGCCCAGCTGGACTCATTGGCCAAGGGGCAGATGGGTTGTTGCTCCAACATCAGTACCCAAGTAGCTCAAAGGGTTGGCTTGTGAAAGGTGGCCTTGGAGTAACTGACCATCACCAGCCTCTGGGATGCCTCAGTTTCTTCTGCCGACAGGTTAGGGTTAGGGTTGGAAGCAATGGAGGTTGGAAGCAATCTCGGAGGTCTCTTTTCTAAAACTGACAGAGCACTGGTGTGTTTCACGGTTAGGGAAAAATCTCCCAATGGTCAGATTTTAAATTCCACTTATTATGCTTCTTTATACTCCATTGTCTCTGCTCCTGCCTGTGTCTATCTACCCCAGCTCTCAGATCCATGGTGGCATGATGGACAGATCAGTGAGCCTGGAGTCAGGAGGACCCCCTTGGGGTCCAGCCTCATTTACTTATTAGCTGCATGACCCCAGGCTTTACCTCAGTTTCCTTATCTGCAAAAATGGGGGGTAATAGCATCGATCTCACTACAGGACTGTTGTGAAGCTCAAATAAGATGATCTATGTCAAACATTTGTAGTCCTTAAAGCTCATTATAAATGTAAACTCTTATTATTATGGATAGGGATGAGACCTGTCATATCACTGATAGGAAAGTCTATGGGGGTGAAATTCCCTCTGCCAACGCAAGATGGAAGGTTCTCTGCATTTTCTAGGCTTAGAGAGTTGGCTAGAATGGTGGTATCACACTCCAGTGGAAACCACACAATTACCCCTAAAATCCTGTGAGTACATATCGACTTAGAAAACCACACAGTAGCATTACTTCGATTCTAAGTTCTAAGTGGTAAGTGGTATGTGATGGAATATTATTGTGCTGTAAGAAATGAGGATGGGGATGGTTTCAGAAAAACTTGGGAATATTTACATGAACGGATGCACAAGGAAGTGAGAAGCATCATGCATAGTAACAATACATAATAACAACAATGTAACAAAATCAACTGCGAAAGACTCAGCTACTGCGGTTGATACAGTAATCCAAGACAAATCCAAAGGAGCCACGATGAATAAAACCATCTACCTCCAAAGAAAACTGACGGACTCAGCGTGCAGACTGAAGCGTGCTTCCCCCACCCCAACCCTTTTCTTAGTTTTTCTTGTTTTTGTTTTGTTTTGGGACAACATGGAAATATGTTTTGCATGACTTCACATGTGTAACGGGCATCCTACTGCTCGCCTTTTCAATGAGTGGGGGAGGGGAGGGAGGGAGAGAATTTGCAACTCAAAATAAAAGGAATGTTAAGCAAAATCACTTATGTTCTGTGGCTTTAAATTCATTTTGTTGACTGTTTCCCAGTTACATTCGAATTTGTTTTGGTCTGGACTCCAGTGCTGGGCTGTGCGTTTGGAACCTCTGTTTTAAACCGTGGGGGTGTTTTTGGTGCTGGCTGTTGTCTGACATCATATCTATCCTACCAGTTTATATCAGGCAATGAGATAGATATGTAAATAGATATCGATACAGATAGACATACAGATACAGACACGATCAGCTCTTTAAGAACAGGGCCAGTTTCCACAACTGTCTTTCTATTCCCTCCCCGCCCCACCCCCTCCTCATGCCTAGTATGAAGCCTGACATAAATATGGTAGAAACTTAATAAGTCTTTGTTGATTGATTGATTAGAAGTTGAGACAGATAGGCAGCACAGTAGAATCAGGAAGCACAGAGTTCAAATCCTGCTTCAGATACTTACTAGCTGGATGACCCTGGACAAGTCACTTAGCCTCTCTGAGCCTCAGTTTCCTTATCTGTAAAATGGGAGTAATAACAGCATCTACTTCAAGGGTTTTTGTGAAGATCAAATGAAGAGAGATGTAAAGAGCTTTGAAAACTTTAAAGTGATATATGTATAGATATATAATACATAACATAAATATACATCCACACATACATACATACATATGTATTTCACTAAGCAGATACAAGGTTGCTTTAAATTTGGCAAATGTTCCAGTTGCATCTTCATCTAAGTCAGTGATAAAAATGTTAAAAAGTCAGTCCAGGACCAAGCAGAGATCACCAGTACAATTAGGGTAGCTAGGTGGTATAACAGATAGAGTACTGGGCCTATAGTCAGGAAGACTCATCTCCCTTAGTTCAAATCTGACCCTAGACATTTACTAGTTGTGTCACCCTGGACAAGTCATGTGTGCCTCAGTTTCCTCATCAGTAAATGAGCTGGAGAAGGAAATGGCAAACTCTTACAGTCTCTTTGTCAAGAAAACCCCAAAGTGTGGTCACAGAGTTGTACACAACTGAAAAAGACTTGAACAAACAAAACCTCCCTCCAGGTTGAAAGAGACATTAGGTACAACTCTTCGGCTCTGATTATTCAGCTGGATCTTAATTCACCAAACCATTCTGTTGTTTATACCACATTCTCCATCTTGTCCATATGAGAATGACGACAACAACGGTAATGACGATGGTAATTATCAAGTCCCTCCAATGTGATAATGAAGGCTGATGATGACGACAATGGTGATGATGAAGAAGAAGAAGAAGATGATGATGATGAAGAAGATGATGATGATGACTATGGTTGGGGTAACTTGGACAAGATCCTCTGGCTCACAAGGGTCAAGCATGCAGCCTGAACTGGTTGCCAACCAAATTAAAATGTAGCTGGGAAACACTTAATAAAATAAATCAAAGCTCAGTAGGCTGTAGGGAACATTAATTGCCGTTTTCTAAATCAGTAGGTATCTGAAGGGACCCTGAGGATCCAGTGCCCCATTTTGGTGTGAGTTTGCCACCTGCACTCTGCATTATTCCTTTTTGTTCCATCCATACCATAGAATCATAGAGCCCCATCTGGGAGGAGCCTTGGAGATCACCTAATCCAACACCCCTCCCAATTTTCAGCGGGTGGAGAACTGAAGACCAAGAAGGTTAATTGCCTTGTCTAAGGCTGCATGGGCAATAAGTGTCCAAGGCAGTATTTGAATGCCCATCCTCTGATCTGAAGTCAGAGCTTTCTCTGCTGTCTCAATAGCCTGATTTTTTGCTGCTTCAGGAAGGGCAGCCCCTACAGGAAGTCATGTCCAACTCAATAAAAAAGGATCATCAGGATCACTGAGGCCTCATAGTGACTTAGTTTTAAAATGTAATATTATCTCTTTTTGATTGTATTTTCATTAATTTTGTAATTGTTTCCTGATTACATTTTAATCTGGCTCCTCTGAGCCCGAGGGTGAGATGCCTCCTTCATCCAGAACAATGAGAGGGGTCAGTGACTTGCCCAGGGTCACACAGTCTCAGAGACTGGACTTGCAGGAGAGTCTTGTTGTCTTCCAGGCAGCCTCTCCTGCCCACCCTAGCCCCCTGCCTTATAATCAGCAGTATTAGTCTTATACATTCCCTCCAGGCTTTCAAGTCAGACTCTAGCACCTTCTTCTCCAGGAGACCCTGGGGGTTGCCATGGCCTCTCCTGCCTGAGGAAAGTCTCTTTATTCTTCTGCTTCTCTCATAGGAGCTGATGACATTTGTGTGGTCTCTCTGTCAGACCGTGAACCCCTTAAGGACAGGGGCATTTCCTCGCTCCCTTTGTACTGACTCCCCCACAGTTGATGCCTAATCAGTATTTAGTAGTTTGTTGGTGTGCAACTGTCCATGCCATTGTTACCTTTTGTCACTGCCTGAGTGGACATGGACCTTCACAAAGACCCTATTTGCACTCATTTCTTCCTTGGGGGCCAGACTCCATGTTGAACCCTAGGCCTGATGGGAAGCAGAGACCCTGAAAGCCTACCTGGATGCCACAAGAGGTACAGCCACTTTCCCCAGGGGCATCTTGCCTCTTTCACTCCCCAGTGGGCTCTTCAATGGTAGGGTGGACAGAGACAACTCTGTCTCAATCAGTAGGTATCTGCAGGGACCCTGAGGATCCAGTGCCCCATTTTGTTGTGAGTTTGCCACCTGCACTCTGTATTATTCCTTTTTGTTCCATCCATACCATAGAATCATAGAGCCCCATCTGGGAGGGGCCTTGGAGATCACCTAATCCAACCCCTCTTCCAATTTTCAGGGACAAGGGGATCTGAGGACCAAGAAGATGAATATCCTTTCTAGACTCAGAGCCAAATGAACCTTCTGGAGACACAAAGCTACAGCTGCTTAATTTGTCAGAATAGAGAGCTGTGAGCTGGGAATGGTTGAATACCACCCACCTATCATGTCCCTCACTGGTGCTACCCTGGGCAAGCCTCTATTATTGAGACTCTCAATAGTAGATAAAGTAGAGACTCACTTTGGCAAAGAGAGTCTGCTCACCTGGGAGTTCCCTTCTCAATATAGTCACTGTCCTCTACCATGTCAGATGACAAATATGGAAAAAGTATGAAAAAGCATGAATGATACCCTGTGAAGAGAGGCAGCCTGTCAGGGTGAGAAAACCATGGGATTTGGAGTCAGAGGACCTGGGTCAAAGGTCATCCCTACTTGACAACACATGGGCTGATTGTCTCAGTTCTAGGGTCAGAGTCTCCCCAGCTTTAAAATGAAGTTGACTGTTTCTCAAGATAGCTGATAAAGCACAGAATCGGCATTTATTCTATCACCATCTGAGAAAGGTGAGGGACTCAGGGTATAGAATGCAACATACATCTTTGGACACAGTCAACATGGGATTTGGTTTGGCTTGTCTTTGTTTATTAGTTACAAGGGATGAGGACAAAAGTGTTGGGAAGGAGAGAAGAGGCAAATATTTGTTACTTGCCAAAAATGAATTAAAAAATGAAGGGACTGGATTGCAGGTCCTAGCCAGCTGTGACTCTATGAGCCTTTGAGAAAGTAGAGACATGAGCCCATTCACTGGGACTAGATCTGATTGTTACATACTGACCAGGGAAGGTCACCCACAGAACAGAGATGGGAAAAGAGAGGGGACCGAGCACAGTCACAACACTGCAGCTGGGCATGTCTTTGTTCTGGACCCCATTCCTCATTTGCTTTATTTTGTTGCTTGTGTTTGTTTGGGCCATTATTCTCAATTGTTTTTGAGGGGTCGGGGGCGGAGCCAAGATGGCGGAGTAGAAAGACGCACATATACATAGCTCCGAACCCACAACCCATAGAAGGGCTACAGGGAAGTAATTCACAGCGAATTCTGCACCCAGAGGCCACGGAATATTGGAGCGAGGGAGATTTCTGTTCCGGAGGGACCTGCAAACCTCTCGCGGGGGTCCTTCGTGCTGCGGACTGGGCACCGGGACTGGGAGCTGAGTGCAGCCCTGCTGCAGCCGCAGCACCGAGAGGAAAAGATCCAAGCGGGCTTCAGGGATGGGATCTCCAGTGGCCGCACAAGTCCCTCCACCCACAGGTGACGGGGGTCTGTGAGAGAGTCTCTTTGGGGGGTTGAGAGGGGAGTGGGGTGCCCCCATAATTCAGGCCCCCCAGGGAGGTAGAAGCTGAGAGGCGGCTGCAGACCAGGGCTCCCCAAGCGGGCGGGAGCCTGGATCCATTGTGGAAGGTCTGTGCATAAACCCCCTGAGGGAACTGAGCCTGAGAGGTGGCCCTGCCCCGACCTCAGCACCTGAATGTAATCTCACACTGAATAGCAGCCCTGCCCCTGCCAAAAGCCCTAAGGCTGGAAGCAGCATTTGAATCTCAGACCCCAAACTCTGGCTGGGAGGATCAGGAGGCGAGGTGGGTGTGAGGAGAATATTCAGAGGTCAAGTCACTGGCTGGGAAAATGCCCAGAAAAGGGAAAAGAAATAAGACTATAGAAGGCTACTTTCTTGGAGAACAGGCATTTCCTCCCTTCCTTTCTGATGAGGAAGAACAATGCTTATCATCAGGCAAAGACACAGAAATCAAGGCTTCTGTGTCCCAGCCCACCCAATGGGCTCAGGCCATGGAAGAGCTCAAAAAGAATTTTGAAAATCAAATTAGAGAGGTGGAGGAAAAGCTGGGAAGAGAAATGAGAGACATGAAGTCAAAGCATGAACAGCAGATCAGCTCCCTGCTAAAGGAGACCCAAAAAAATGTTGAAGAAATTAACACCTTGAAAACTAGCCTAACTCAATTGGCAAAAGAGGTTCAAAAAGCCAATGAGGAGAAGAATGCTTTCAAAAGCAGAATTAGCCAAATGGAAAAGGAGATTCAAAAGCTCACTGAAGAAAATAGTTCTTTCAAAATTAGAATGGCACAGATGGAGGCTAATGACTTTTTTCAAAACCAAGAAATCACAGAACAAAGACAGAAGAATGGAAAAATGGAAGATAATGTGAAATATCTCATTGGAAAAACAACTGACCTGGAAAATAGATCCAGGAGAGACAATTTAAAAATTATGGGACTACCTGAAAGCCATGATGAGAAAAAGAGCCTAGACATCATCTTTCATGAAATTATCAAGGAAAACTGCCCTGAGATTCTAGAACCAGAGGGCAAAATAAATATTCAAGGAATCCACAGAATACCACCTGAAAGAGATCCAAAAAGAGAAACTCCTAGGAACATTGTGGTCAAATTCCAGAGTTCCCAGGTCAAGGAGAAAATATTGCAAGCAGCTAGAAAGAAACAATTCAAGTATTGTGGAAATACAATCAGGATAACACAAGATCTAGCAGCCTCTACATTAAGGGATCGAAGGGCATGGAATAGGATATTCCAGAAGTCAAAGGAACTAGGACTAAAACCAAGAATCACCTACCCATCAAAACTGAGTATAATACTTCAGGGGAAAAATTGGTCTTTCAATGAAATAGAGGATTTTCAAGTATTCTTGATGAAAAGACCAGAGCTGAAAAGAAAATTTGACTTCCAAACACAAGAATGAAGAGAACCACGAAAAGGTGAACAGCAAAGAGAAGTCGTAAGGGACTTACTAAAGCTGAACTGTTTACATTCCTACATGGAAAGACAGTATTTGTAACTCTTGAAACATTTCAGTATCTGGGTACTGGGTGGGAGTACACACACACACATGCACACACGCCCACATACATAGAGACAGAGTGCACAGAGTGAATTGAAGAGGATGGGATCATATCTTAAAAAAAAATGAAATCAAGCAGTGAGAGAGAAATATATTGGGAGGAGAAAGGGAGAAATTGAATGGAGCAGATTATCTCTCATAAAAGAGGCAAGCAAAAGACTCATTAGTGGAGGGATAATGAGGGGAGGTGAGAGAAAAACATGAAGTCTACTCTCATCACATTCCACTAAAGGAAAGAATAAAATGCACACTCATTTTGGTAGGAAAACCTATCTCACAATACAGGAAAGTGGGGGATAAGGGGACGAGCAGGGTGGGGGGGGATGATAGAAGGGAGGGCATGGGGAGGAGAGGCAATTCGAGGTCGACACGCATAGGGAGGGATAGGATCAAAAGAGAATAGAAGTAATGGGGGACAGGATAGGATGGAGGGAAATATAGTTAGTCCTATACAACACAACTATTATGGAAGTCATTTGCAAAACTACACAGATTTGGCCTATATTGAATTGCTTGCCTTCCAAAGGGAAGGGGTGGAGAGGGAGGGAGGTAAAGAAGTTGGAACTCAAAGTGTTAGGATCAACTGTCGAGTAATGTTCTTGCCACTAGGAAATAAGAAATACAGGTAAAGGGGTATAGAAAGCTATCTGGCCCTACAGGACAAAAGAGAAGACGGAGACAAGGGCAGAGAGGGATGATAGAAGAGAGAGCAGATTGGTCATAGGGGTAATTAGAATGCTTGGTGTTTGGGGGGGGAGGGGAGAAAAGGGGAGAAAATTTGTAACCCAAAATTTTGTGAAAATGAATGTTAAAAGTTAAATAAATAAATTTAATTTAAAAAAAAAAGAATTCTTTTTGAGGGATGCCCTCAGCAGCTTGCCCTCCTAGTCTCCCCATTTCGGGGGGGGGGGGGGGAGGCATCGCCAAACCTTAAGCTTGTGGCTGGTGTTTATAAGGCAATTGAAAGAAGACTGTTTCTCTGAGACAGATTGGGGGAGTCGAATGATGAAGTGGTCTCATCACCTTGCTCAGCTACAAAATTCAGTGATCATAATTTCATGGAAGGAGGGGGAATGCAAGTCCTTTGAAGAAGCAGAGGGGAGGACAAGGAGGGAATTTAGAGAATTGCTAAGGGGAGAGAGGGCAGAGTGGGAGGCGTGACGATGGCGCCACATCCAAGGTGAGACTATCAAACTGGTGGGCAATGAGAGAGAACCCACCAGCACTGGGCATTTCTTAGGAAAACTACTTCGTGGGTGGCCAAGGGAGACTGACTCTTTCTCAGAGTGGGGGATGGGCACTTGGATCTAGGCTTATATTATAATGAGATCCACACATGATCTGGCCTGGGCTTTCTAGAAAACTGCAGCTCAGGGGAAGGAATTCAGGGCACTCAGGGAAAATGCAAAAGAATCTAGGCCTCTGCTAGCACCTGCCAATTCTGCATCTCTGGAAACTGTGCAAGGACCTCTCCTCCCCAAAGAGGTTGGAAGCATCCATGCCCGAGCCTCCCTTTTACACAGGAGGCCACTGAGGCTCAGAGAAGAGGAACATACATCATGGATTTCACAGATAAGGTCTAGACATCACCAATATTCTAAAGCACTGAAAACCAGCATTTTTTGGGTGCCACCCAAAACAGTCCTGACAAAATAAAATACCCAACCTGCAATTTCCCAGCTCGTAGGACCATAGGTTTAAAAGTGGAAGTTTCCCTAGAGGCCATGAAACCCAAAACAACTGAGCACACCTACAGAAGGCTCAGGATAAAATCTTCTCTCTTCCTGCATAGTGACTGAAGCAAGAAGCACTGTGAGCCTCTGGGTGGGGGGTACAATCACAGTTGTGAATACAACCTTTCCCCTGCTGGCTGCCTTGTCTCCCCATCCACCACCATGTGTCTGGGAAAGCATGACTTGTTTCTGTTGCATTTCCTTCTTTCCTGATCTCAAGTGAATGAGTCCTGAACAGATCAGGCTTGTGAGCTTTGAAAGGCCAGAAGAGCAATGGAACATCTCCTCCAGAAATGGAGCTCCAGTGAGCTCCTGAGGAGTGGCCTACTCAGCCCTGCCCAGCAGTGACTCAGCCTGGCAGCAGAAACACTGCTGAAAGTAGCTTAATGATTGGACCCCAGGGAAGCCACACCCAGAAGTGAAACTACTACTGGGAGGCCACTTTCCCCAGGGACTAAGGAGGTAGAATCAGTTGGTTAGCCAAGTAGCATTTATTAAGCACCTACTGTGTGCCAGGCACTGTGCTAAAGACTGGCAATGCACAGAAAGGCACAAGACAGTCCCTGCCCTCAAGGAGAGCACAGGCTCTAGGACAGTGCGCTCCCAGATTTGGGGGGTGGGGTTGGGGAAGGCTTTTGTACTTTGGTTCTTGCCATACCTTTTCAGAGATATAGATGTTATGATCATAGTCAATAATTAATAAATATTTGTTAAATAAATGCCTGCTATGTGCCAGGCACACTGTGCTATGTGTTGGTCATGGAAGAGACTAGAAGAGATACTAAGTGGCAATTGATTTTGGAAGGAATGTACCAGTTGGGGGTTCATGAGCAACAGTTCTACAACCCCCCAAACCTCAGGGTCACCCTGGATATGTTGGGGATCTAACCTGAACTTGCTTTTCTAGACTAGGGTTAGTTTGGGGGCCCTTCACTACATTAAGGTCTATGTGCCATAGGACCTCTTTTCCTATGGATGAGAGGGAGCAAAGGTAAATCAACTGGTAGTTAACTCTTCCTTGATGGCCACCATACCAAGCCAACCACCACCTGCTGCCCATGGGCCCCTCAGGGAGCCCACCAGGAGGGGGATGGAATGGAAGTATTCTGGCCGCATCCCAAGGTCTCCTCCAGCTAGTGTCCTATCTCCTGACCCTGATCCTAACTTTGGTATTTGACCCAGGAGATGCAGCTGAAGGAGCATATAGTCAAACTTCCTAACAAGACTGTGTCCCTCCCCCTCCAACCCCAAGAGAAGATTCTCCCATGGGCATTTATAGACAATCCCTGGAAGGTACCAAGCTGGGCCTCCTTGAGGAAATCCATCCAACCTGGCAATGGCTCTGGCCAAATCAACTCCAGGTCCCAGTCAGAGGGGACTCAGTGACTCAGAAATTGCCTCCTGGTCACAAAGAAGAATCTTCTACAAACACAGCCCAATCACTGTCCCCCATGAGCCAACCTTTAGATGTCAGCCATTCTTCAGGGAATGATTGAGACAAAGCCATCCACAACCCTGTTGTGTGCTGGCTGGGCCAGGGTAGCCCCCAGGGCTGGGGCATGTTGGCTCTGGAGGTTCGTTGGCAATAAAGAACTCCCTCTACCAACGTAGACTGACATTTCCACTACCACTTAGTCTGAGAGAGCTTGTTCCTAAAGCACTGAGGAAAGTTCAATGACTTGACTAGGGTCACCCAGCCAGCATGACTCAGAAGTGGGACTTGAATTTGGTTCTTCCTGATGCCCCCGGGCAAGATCTCTATCCATTATAGGGGCACGATTTGCTAATCAGTAAAAATGAGAACATCTTTCTCCTCAAAAGTTAGAGTTTCCATTCTCCTGTCAGTGCCCCCTCCTCTCAGAGGCACTGGGGCTAGCAGCAGTGCCAACTGGGGAAAGAGCACCCCTCCCATTCTTTCAGGATCCTTCCAATGCCTGCCCCTGGCAAGGCCCAATGAGGAGCTGTCAGAGGAAATGCCAGCCATATTTCCCTGTTCTGCCCTCCTTAGCCAGCTGGTACCCAGCTTGGTAGGCAGGGAATGCACCAGCACCAGCTGGAGGGCCCAGAAGGGAGATGCCCTCCCTAGGCGAGGTCACACCAAGCCACACCAGCAATGCCCAGGAGCTGAGTCACATCCTCAGAAAAGGGGACCACCCCAAGGATCTGGTCTATAGAAAACTTCAATACCATTGACTAAAGCAAGGACTGAGAGAGCCATACCTCTTGTTCAAGGTTAAAAATCTCCCCCCCCCAATCCCCTCTAAAAATACCCAACCTTTGCCCAGCACCCAACAGCAGGGGCAGCTGCCAGGGTGAGGCAGAGCTGAGGAGACCAGGAGGCCCCCAGGGCAATGCCAGCTAGCACTGCTCAACTGCTCCTTTCTCTTGTCTCTCTCCAGCCTGCTTCCCCTCTGCCCCTCACCTGCCAGCCGTCTCTCTCTTGAGTTTTTCCAGATAGCATCCAGGGCTCTGGCGGTGGAATCTCGAATATGGTCACTAAAGGATCTCCTCAGAGGGGCCTTCTGAGGTCGTTCCATTCTGCGGGGCAAAGTGTTGCCCACCCACAGCATCTCTGTCCCTTGGCTGTACATCTTCCTCCTAGAGAAGGGTAGATGGATGGATGGAACCGCCTCTTGTGCCTAGTCTAGAGAGGGATGGAGAAAGGGAAGGGGATGGAGGGGGGAAGGAAGAAAGGAGGAAAAGGGAGAGAGAGAGAAAGAAAGACAGAGAGACAGAGACAGAGATGGGGGAGGAGAAGCAGATTGGCAGGTTAGGGAATGGGGGTGGGAGAGGGAGCCCCTTCAGGAATCTGGCACTGCGGTTTCTACTGCGGCGGCGGCGGCCTCGGCGGCAGACAGGGACTGCAGGATCCCTCCTGGAAGACTGCCAGGCTCCACAGCATCTGGAGCACCTTCCAGATGAGCTGGCTCAGCTCTCTGCTTCCCCGCCTCACTGCAGCACACCAGTGCGCAGGGATCTCGAGCAGCAGCTAACCTTACTTGTGCCCCTGCTTCCTCCTTGGCTCTGGGACTGTGCAGCAGCATCTTTCTGGACCGGGGAGGGTGAGCCAGGAGCCAGGGTACCTTGCTGTGCAGAGAACACTGGCTCTGCGGTCACGAGATGATTTCAAATCATGCCTACTACTCACTATTTGTAGAGCTTTTGGGTAAATCTCTTTCTTTTTCCAGGCTGCCTTAATTTCCCCATCTGTGCAACAAGAGAAGAGAGAGGTGGACTAGATGGTCCCCTTCAGTTCTCAAAGATGGAGGGAGAGCTGGGAAATGAGAATGGTCTATTCCTCTAAGGGTGGCAGACTATCCCTGGCTTGAGGATGAAGCTATTTTAGGGCTGAGCCTGTCTCCATCCAAGTAGCTGACCTCTTATGTCTTACGTCCTTATTTTCAAAAAAAGTCTTAAAAAGAGGAAATTAAAGCAAAGAACTTCCCAAAGCAGCTAACAATCAAACTGTGGGTAATTGTGTAGCCCTAAAGCTAAGATTCCAGGACACTCACCCACCCCATCGAAAAAGACAGCCGCCCTCCTCCCACCCCCATCTCCTCAACCTGGAAATGACTCTAGCTGCATATGAAAAGCTCAGTAAGGTGGTTAAATGGAAGAGGCATCACCAGTCTTATCCCCTGAGCTTGCCTTGCCTCCATGATTTTATCCCCATTTCCTCATCTACATAGGGGAGCAGAAGAAGTTTAAGGTTTAAAACCCAGGGATTGCTAAAGTCCAGGGCTCCTCTTTGTTGGTTTTTGGGTTAATAATAGCTGGCTAATAAACAGAGGGGCATTTAGGAGGCATGTAAAATGTCCATGATAAGCTGGCCAGAGGCTTGAGCCCTTAGATCATGAGGAGGAACCCCCCCACCCCAAAGTCTTGACTATGTCAGGAGGCACTATCTTGCTGAGAGTTACTGATTTTTGCTCTGGAGGGCTCCACTGACTGAGAATCTTTTACTGCTGGGGAGATGAGAGGTGCTCATAGTCTCTAGTGGAACGAGATGGGAAATATCCAAGAGGAGGCTTTTTGCCAGTTCCTAGGTTAGGGTCCCCTTAGAAGGACCACTGACTGTTTTATATAACTCCTCTCCCCAGAGAGTCATCTCAAAAATAAAAATTAAAAAGGGGAAAAAATATTCTAGTAAATTAACCAACACATCCCAAAATGTGATCTTAAATGTAATGTTCTTTATCCTTAACCTTGAATCTCTGGGGAGTTGCTCATCTCATCAGTCAGTAAACCAGCATTCACTAAGCTTTGTTTGGTGGTGCTGTTCTTTCATTTACTTTGTTGTAATCACTGTGGATGTTTCATGGCTCTGCTTTGCATCAGTTCATACAAGTCTTTTTATGATTCTCTGGACTCGATTTGAGTCATCATTTCTAACTAGATGATGACATTTCATTACACTGATCTATGTCCCAGATCTTGTTTAGCCTGTCCCCAAATGATGGGTATTTACTTTGGGCTGATCTAAATATCTTGATGAATGTGGGCCCCTTGTATTTATTATTGACCTACTTGTAGTAGATGTTCAGCTATGGGACTCTGAGTCAAAGCATATGGACAAGTTAGTTGTTTTCTTAGAATAATTCCAATACTGTTTTCCAGAGTGGTTGAGCCAATTTGCAGCTCCACCAACAATGCATTTATATGCCTGTCTTTCTACAACCCCTCAAATATGAACTATTCCCATCTTTTCCATTTGCTGGATGTGCAGTAAAACCTCATACTTGCTTTGATATTCATGTCTCTTATCATTTGTGATTTGGAAGAATGTTTCATATGGTTATTAATAGTTTGCAACTCTCCTTTTGGGAAACTTTGTTCATAACTTTTGAGTACTTAGCATGTAGGGAATGGCCCATGTGATCTTCTTCATTTCTGGTAGTTGACTGCTTATCTTGGGTCTAAGAACCTAGGAGATATTTGATACAAAGACTTGCCCCCAGTCAATTGCTTCTATTCTCATTCTGGTCATGTTAATTTTGTTCATGCAAAAGCTCTTTAAATTAGTCTAATCAAAGTGATAGATTTTGGCTTTTGTGTTGCCCTCTACCCTATCCTTATTTGAGAGTTCACCCTCTAGCCACAGATGCAAAAGATGTCTTCTTTGGTTCCTTTTTAACTTAAAAAAATAATTTATGTTTGTGGTATGATACACATCTACTGATTGCATAAGATTTGTTCTACAAATGGATTCTACCAAATTTCCTCCCAGTTTTCCCATGAATTTTTCTCAAAGAGGGAGTTTTTCCCTAACCAATAGGGGTTCTTGGCTTCACAAAGCTCTGGGTTATTGACTCTGGGTACTGACTGTTCCTTGTCTAGTCTATTACATAAATCACCTTTCCTAATTTATTTGCAGCCAGTACCAAATTGTTTTTGATGATTACCACTTCATAATATAGTTTTAGGTCTGGAAATATTATTCCCCATTCATTCCTACTTTTAAAAAAATACTGCTTTCCTTGAAATTTTGTAATTTCTAACTGCTGCAAGTGATCTTTGTTATTTGTTATCATTTTATTACTCTCTAATAACAGCTGGCATTAATGAAGCACTTGCTATTTCTCTTTAAGTCATTTCAGTCATGTCCAACTCTTTGTGAATTCATTTAGGCCTCTTCTTTGGCACAGATACTGAATGATTTGCCATTTCCTTCTCCTGCTTATTTTCCAGATGAAGAAACTGAAGCTAATCGGGTTAAATGACTTGCCCAGGGTCATACAGCTAGTAAGTATCTGAGGCCAGATTTGAACTCATCTTCCTGACTTCAGGACCGTACCACTTAGCTGCTCCCGGAAAAGTTATCTAACTTAAACCTCACAATGCTACTAGGTAGGTGCTACTTTTATCCTCATTTCGCAGGTGAGGAAACAGGCTGAGAAAGGTTAAATGCCTTTAAAGGTTAAGTAGTTTAAGCCCAGGGTTAGGCAACTAGTAAACGGATGAGTCAGTTTGAATTTAAGTGTCTTACTGACCCAATTGTTAAAATTTTAGCATGAGAATTTACACCTCAAAAATCCGTGACCTCTACAAACCTTGAATTACTGTTTTGTTGATTGTCTAGACAGAAGAAAGTGATGAAGAAGAAAATGTTAATACAGCCAATTAAGTTTAGTGTGCTGTGGGCACTCCCTCCCTCTCCCATCCCAGTTAACCTGCATTGACCAACATGTGACGGGCACATTTAGGGTTAGGACTGTGCTTTTACGCAAACTTCCTCCACTTGAACCCAGCCCAGTGCTCGGCCAACAGAACTTCTCCCAGCATTTGTTAAGAACTTAATTGGTAGCAAGAGCTTCATAAATGTGTATGGATGGTTGAATTTGGGGAAAGAGGATACTTGCTTTGGAAAGGAGAAATGGGCGAGGTGGCGGACAAAGATAAGAAGTGAAGCCCACCCAGAGCTCTGAGTCTGTATGTCTTTCAGCAAAGAAAAGGGAAAGGGACAGGACGCAGGGGGATTCGGGGTGGGGGGGTAGTGGGGGGATTGGCCACTGCGGAGGCTCAGCTGCAGCGGGATTTGAGGGCTCCCTCACAGTCCCCCAAGGTTGCTGCTCAGACCCGGACCAGGGAGCAGTGGACCACTGAGCCCGACACAGCGCCGCCATCCAGGAAGATCGAGGAGGGAGGATCCCGAGCCCTGTGAGAAGCCCAAGTTCTGCCCTGCTCCTGGGCTTGGGGACGGAAACCCTTGGAAAGCAGGGAAGTTCAATTTCAGGATTTATTCCAGAAATAAAAGACCTTGAAAAGCCCCGGCAGAGAAGGAGAAAAACAAATCCACCCAGTGGAGGGATTTACGCACAAATTCCACAGCCTGAGTTCTTCACCTCTGGCATAGAGAGTGTGTTGCATCATGGGTCCTCTGGAATCCTGGCGGTCAGGGCGTTTGATCAGAGTTCTTCCAGCTCACAGGCTCGATCATTTTTTATGATGCTGCTCTCTCGGTTCTGCTGATTTCATTCTCCATCAGTTGATGAAAGTCCTCAGAGCTGTTCATGTCAGTAATACTGGCATCATGGTAGAAATTGTCCTTGTGAACCTGCTCCCTTCACTCCACAGCAGAATGCCAGAAGAAGCCTTCCCAGCTTTTGTTTTGTTTTGTTTTGTTTTCAAAATCACTGCTTCCCTCATTTCTTTCAGCACACTATGTAACGTGTTAGGAAAATATGCTTTTGTTCCCCGCCCCCCCTCCCTTCCCAATGGCTTGATGGGTGGTAAGGAGAGAAAATATATCTCTGTTCATTTGGAAAAAGTGAGCTTGGTGTGCGTGTGCGTGTGTGTGTGTGTGTGTGTGTGTGTACACTACACTTGTGGGATACATGCACTTCCAGAGGTCACTCTGTTTTTAGTTTTACCTGCTTTACTTTGTTTCAAGGGACTGGGAGTCATCAGAAAATGTTACTAAGTCAAGTCCAAAAAAAGATCATTACTCATCTACTACATGCTTGACACTGTGGTAATGTAAAGACAAAATACATCCATACAGAACATACAAAAAAACACATATAAAGCATAGAAATTATATATGCATATGTGTATATGCATGTACACACACATAACCAAAAAGAAAAAAAAAGCTTAGTGAAAAGACAAAGGTGTGCGTGTGTGTGCGCATGCTTGCCCAAGAGCATGTATACATACACGCACATAAGCCGCAATTTCCTCTCTAGCCCTGCATCCATCATCCACCTTCCTCTCCCTCCCTGGGTCTTAGTTTCTTCTCAGAAAGATCTCTTAGTTGATTCACACAGGACCAAATCCAAGCTCCACTCCTATGCTGGGTCTCTGCTTTTCCAAGCCAGGACTCCACATCTCTGTAGAGAGGACCTGGGGGACCAGGAGCCTGGGGTCTCCTGGTCCGTGGCCAGGGAAGAGAAGAAGACAGAGAGCAATGTCTTTAGCCTACACTCTCCCCCCTCACCCCATGACTGAGTAGATTCAATTAGTCTAAAGGACTTTTCCTTTGAAATGTACAAGACCCCAACCAGGTGGAATCTGTGGGTCATTCACACTTTAGTGGGAATTGGCTTGAGTGGGTCTGATTTTCTCCTAGCACTCCATTGGGCCAGCTGTCTCTAAGGCTGAGGCATTTGGTTGGGGGTGGGACAGCAGGAGGAGCATCATCCAGGAGGTTCACCTTTGACTGTGGGAAGATGTAGACAGTCCTGGTGGGGAGCCCAAAGGAGGGCACATTGGTGGATCAGAAAGTGAGGTAAAGAAGAGCTATAGAGGCCATAACAAAATCCCTCTACCAGGGCACCTGGGCTCAAGAGCCTAGGGGTAGGTAGGCTATCCCTGTGACCCCCACTCCCCCACCTGCATTGGGCCTGGCCAGGTTTTCTAGCTCCAAAGAGGGACTTGGGCCTGAGTCTAGTGACAGACTCCCTACTCTCTGAGGATGTCACTAACTAGGGGAGAAGGTGAGTGAGTATTGGGAGAGGCTGTGATCTGTGCTGGGCACTGAGGGTATAGCATCAAGGCCATTTCTCTATCCAAGAGGAATTGAAGGCTACCTCTTTTACCTTCTGCTATTTCTTGACTGGACCTTTGAGATGTCACAGATGGTAAAGGCCAAAGCTCCTTTTTCTTCTCTGCATCCCTGTGTGAGCAGGCCTACTGGTGCACAAGACAGAGTTTTCTGGTTCACAGTTTGGAGAAGACTCTGTCTCCAAAGTCAGTGAGATTACTTAGGATTCCAACTAACAAAAACAATAGTAATATGATCTGTCTGTCTATATCTGTCTGTCCATCCAGTCATTCATCCATCTATCCATCCATCCATCATCTAGCTATTCAAGTAACTTTCCTTCTTCAGGGGCCCTCAGTCTGGGCTGTCTCTGTTTCCCTTGGTGTGTCACATGCTTAGACTCCTGGATAAAGCCTAACTCAGCCCCCCACCCCACCTTTATCCCTTCCAGACTGCCTTCTACTGAGGCTCCATGCATTCTGCCAGTGCGCAACTGGTTCTATGCTGTTTCCCAGTTACAATGTGAGCCCCCTGGTGGCACGGCAGACCCTGCTCTTAGCACATTGCCCTGCATGTAATAAAGAAGTGTTTCATAAATGCTTGTTGACTAACTGGCTGATGGGCACTGGAGTGGAAAGGGAGTCTGCTCTGAATGAGAAGGCCTGGATTCACATCCTGCCCCTTGTGGAGCAGGCTGCCTTTCTGGAGCTCCCTTTTTTCCCATCTAATCCTCAGTAACATTACCAGAACCTTTATTGCCCAATGGTCAGTTGGGTGGATACAGGTCATGGAAACAGCAAAAAGCCCCAGAAAGGACCAGTGGTCTTTGATCTGGAAGGGATCTCAGGTGCTCTAGGTCCCCCAGACTATCTAAGACTCAGACGAACAGTGGCTTGCCCAAGGTCAGACAGCTAGAGAGGGGCAGAATGGGGGTTAGAACTCAGCTCCTCTGCCTCTTGGGGGAAACTGTCATCAACTATGCTTCTAGCCTGGAAGCCTAATGGCCATTTATAACAGTGTCTGCAGGTTGTGGGTTTGCAAGAAGTGATTTAACAATGAACTGTTAGAGCACATGCAATTGGGACAACCTGGGCTCATCTCCGGGAGGACAAGATTACTTCTTTAAGGGTTTGAAATTGGGGGTGTACACCTTGGGCAGAGTGAATTGGGAAGGGTGTTGGTTGGCTCATTTTTCCTTCTGTCCAAGTCTGAGTCAGCACTGACCTTGTAGAGGTCTGGGGTCAAAGCTACTTAGACGAATCATGCCTTCCTCAGTCCAGGGGCTCACACACACTGAGGGGCAGCTGTTGTGGCCTGGGCTGGAGTGCACCAGACAACATCAAGGCCAACAAGGCATGATATCCAGCTTGGTCAATATGATGCAAGTCCCCACTTGACATCATGGTAGAGGTGATGATGTGGATGCCATTTCTTCACTTGCTTAGGCATTCTCTGGTTGGAAGCAGGGGCAGCTTGTCACTTCTGATGTTTTAGCCCCTCAAAAATGTGAGGATGATTTGAAGTCAGATGACTGAGCAAGGGTTGTTGGAGTTCTGGATGTCAGCAGCAGGAAGCAGCATTGGGTCAAGAATGCACAGACAGGCCTTCTCTTAGGGAGGAGGCATCTATGGGGTTCTGCTGGCTCATTCCCTGCTCAGCTTGGATAAAGGAAGCCTGGAGCTTCATTCCTCAGAGCTTTTTTTAGCCTAACTAAGCATGCTTTAAAGGAGCAGAAATTTCCTGTCTGGTCTCATGGCTGAAAACTGCGTGGTCTGAGGCCTACATGAAGATTCAGAGCAGAAGGACTTGGATTTCCAGTGGAAATTGAGCTGGAAATGCTCTGGGCCAGGCCTGGGTGGGCAGTTATTGGGAGAAATGGTTCATATTGGGTGTACCCCCAGAATGGCTGACCTAGCTCTCTGCTTCTCAGCCCTCTGGGGTGACCTGCTCTGCTGATGGACATTTTATCCATAGAACAGACTCTAGAACTCAAATGGGAAACAGCCAAGGTCAAGGGAAAGGCTCAAAATCACAAACTAATCAATGCTTTGTGATCTTCAGAGTGCCATAGAAATACAATCTGGTAATTATCAAGATCAAGTGAGTAGTTAAGAGTCCTGAAGGGAGCCTGGAGACTTGATGGTAGGATTGTCCTGTTGGACAAGTATTGCCAACTCTGAGCATCAGAAACTAGCTGCTGGGTGTAGTGGATAGGCTACTGGACATAAGTCAGGAGGGCTTCCTCTGGGCTAGCCACGTAACCTTGTGGAGCTTCAGTTTTCTCATCTGCAAAATGGTGGGGGGTGGGGGGCTGGACCTGACAGACAGTCCCTTCTGGGGCTCCATCTTGTTGACAACTGGCAGTCCCTGGGTGTGACCAGAGCAAAGTTGAGGGGCCTCTGGAAGGCCTAACTGGTGAGAATCCTCACCTGCCTCCAGGACTGCTTCTGTGGGTCTGCAGGGTAGGGGAAGAGGCCAAATCCAGCTCACTGAGTCCAGAAGATGCTCCAGGCTGGCAGCAGGGACATTGCCTTAGAAAGGTGGTGGTGCCCACAGGATCAGGTCACCCTGTGAGGGTGACACTACAGACATGGAGCCAGGGCTGGCATCCTAGCAAGTCACAGAGAAAGGCTGTGCATGGAGGTGGAGGAGAGGCACCCACACTGCCTAAGGAAAGCACAGATACTGAAGGAAGAGGGACTTCTTGTGTCCTGTCATCCTGTAGATACTATGGATGCAGACAGATGTTTTCTATTGACAAAAGCCCAGAGAGTCTCAACACTGCCCACTCTGGCATTTGGCATCAGCCATTCCAGGGGATGTGACAGGACTTATGGCCTCCCTTTCAGAGAAGAATTGGCTTGAACCAGTACCGTTTATCAAAAAGATAAAAACATTCAGTGGCAGGAGGATGCCTGAAGTTGGCGGGCACTTGACTCCCTAGTCACTCTCTCAGACCCTTTGAGGGGCAGTGAACATATATGCTCAGGTTGGCCAATGCTGTGATGGCCTGACACGCGCATTTCTCCCCACCCCTCAGAGACCCACCTTCTCACCTCCCAGCTGCAAACCTGAGAACACAAGCCCCACGTTGTATTGCAGACGTTCCTGGCAGGCCAACACTAACTGGCTTTTCAGAAAAGCCAACTCGTGGTCCTTAGGAATTCCTGGATATGGAACATTTAATGTTATTTCCTCCCAGTAACCAAACCAACCCTCAATGGGTGAGTTTACACTAGTTTTCAGGAGAACAGAGTGGTTGGTTGTGTGAAGACATACCCTAAATTCCATCCTCATAAAAACACAAAACAAAACAAAAACCAGGCGAGCCAGAGAGCTTTCAACCAAGGGCAAAGTGAAGCCAGGGAACTTTGACAACCCACTGTCTTAAAAATGGAATCCACTTTCTGAGGGGGAAAAGGGAACCAAGTATGTGGAATGTGGGCTCAGGTCCAGCAGAGCTGTGGAAGGGTTCCAGGTCTTACACATGCCTGTAGGACACTGTGTGTGTGTGTGTGTGTGTGTGTGTGTGTGTATGTGTGTGTGTGTGTGTGTATTTAGGGCTGAATTTGAACTAGAGGAGAGAGTTTAAATATTGTGAGAAGCCTCTCACATTCAGCGGAAGGAAAGTGTTGCTTCTGAATTTTATAAAATGCCTTTTCCCGTTTTTATTCTCACCTGCATTTCTGAATTTACATTGCCTTTTCCCTATCCAATTAGCTTTTCCTTGTAATAGAGATGGTTTTTAAGTTCAGGACAATCAGCTAATGCATTGTACCAGGTATTCCCAGTCTTGTCACCAGCATCTCCCAGGAGGGAGGGATCTCCGCATTTCCTCTTCTCTTGGGTGGAGGGGGGAGTAGAAAGGGAGGAATTTAGTAACCATCCCCTGGGCTTCTACTATGGGGGGATGTGTATGTACCAATCATTGAAAACACAGAGAAAGGTAAAAGGCAAGCCCTGCCCTCTCATTCTAATGGGAGAGGCAACATGCAAAGAGCTATGAACATCCTAGAGGGAGACAGGATCAAGTGATGGGAGTCTCCAACAGAAGGCACTAGCATTATGGGAATCAGGAGATGCTTCCAGTAGAGGAGGGGTTTTGACGGAAACCAGGAAGCAGAAATGAGGATGGAGATCATCCCAGGCACTGGATGGAGCATCATGGGTGACAAGACCAGTGTGACTAGATCTCAGCGTGGGAATGGGAGAGAAAGATGTAAGAACACCAAAATGTAGGAAAGGACCACGTTATGAAGGGCTTTCAAAGCCAATGATTTCCAGATCATGCTAGAGCTAAAAAGGTTAGACTTCTGGACTTAATTGCAAGGAGTGGGAGTGGGGAACATGGTCAAACCTGAGCTGAAAGTGGATTCATTGGACAGATGAATGCAGGGAGGAGTGGAGTAGGGGCAGGGGCAGAGAAGAGAGGGCAGAGAGGTCTGAGGGAGGGATGACTGAGACTGGGAGGATGGAGATGAAACCTTGAGGATGATACGTAGGTCATGAGCCTGGAGCCTGGGGGAATAATGGCACCTTGGACAATAACTGGGATGCTAGGAAGAAGGGAGGGTTAGGAGGAAAGTCCATGAGACAATTATCTACGTAGAGTACTGGGATGAAGGGGAAGGTTTCAGACAAACATGGGAAGACCTATGTGAACTGATGCAAAGGAAGTGAGCAGAACCAGGAGATCATTATCCACAGCAACAGCAATGTTGTCCTGATGATCAGCTGTGAAAGACATGGTTACTCTGAACGACACAATGATCCAAGACAATTCCAAAGGACTCATGGTGAAAAACACTATTCTCTCCCGGAGAGTCAAACTGATCAGCCTTTGCATGCCAAGTGAACTATATTTCTTCACTTTTTTGGCAGCATGGCCCATATGGAAATATGTTTTGCGTGATTTCACATGTTTAGTTAATACATTGCTTGCTTTCTCAGTGGGGGAGGGAAGGATGAGAGAGAGGGAGAAAATTTAGAATTCCGTTAAACAAGAATGCTAAAAATAAATAAATAAATAAATAAATGATATATTTAAAAAAATGCTTATTGACTGACTCACTAGAGCCTTGTTCTATTCTGGAGTTGCCTCAAGGACATTTTCTAGGTAAATTCTTTCCTGATGTCCCTGGTATCCAGTGCCCTGCCTCCAAGAGCATCTTTCATTGATTTTGAACTGACTGGTTTTTCGTTCTTTTCATTGGAGGACAAGTATTCATATGTTCTCCCAAAGTCCATCTTGGAGCAAATCCCAAACATTCTCCTTGTGTAGAACCACAGAACCTTAGAGGTGAATGGGTCTCTGCATGCTCTTCATCCCATCTAAAGGAATCCCCAATAAGGCATCCTTGAAAAACAGAGACTAGAAGAGCCACAAGGACAGAGCCCCTCCATCCCCTCCACACCCCCCGGCCCAGGCAACCTGGGCCATTTGTTCACTGATTCCTCCCATGGCTTATCTTCAGGGGCCAAGCAGAATTCTCTCCTCCACAGGACATTTTGTCCATGAACTTGAAGACAGCCTCTCTCCTCTCCTCTTTTTTTTTACTTTACTAAACATACTCATTTCCTACAACTTTCAATCCAGATACAGCGTGACTGAGGGTCCTCACTCTTCTGATTATCCTTCACTGGGTTCTCACCAGCTTCTCTGTGTCCTTCCTGGAGTGTGCTTAGCTCGTGACTCTCAGCATGGTTTGAGCAAGGCACAAGACAGAGGATCATCACCTCCTCAGTCTTGGGCACTGCACCTCTCAGTGCATTCCAAGAGCATTTTATTTTTAAAGTTGTGCTGTGTGGCCTTGGGCAAATAACTTAACCCCAATTGCCTTGCCTTCTCCCCTCCAAAAAAAAAAAAAAAAAGAAAAAATGTTGTGGTGTTTCATATGGAACTTCCAGTCTAACAAATTCCCCCTCCCCCATGTTTTTCTTTTCTTTTTCCACATCTTTCATCATGGAGCCTGCTCTTTCCAATCCTGAAGTTGTAAAAATAACAATGGCTGATGTTTGCATCATTCCTTGAGGTTCATAACCAGCTCCTGATACTGGCTATCTTTTGTGACCCCACTTTGACCCTGCTAGGGTGAAGCTTGGTGCCACATGTGTGGTTATTTGTGCAATGCACTGCTAGAAAGGTTAGGTCAAGCTGTGTCAAACTGACTCTGATATACACTTCTATCCATATGTACATCCATACATCATCTATCCATCTATCTATCCATCTATCTATCTATCTATCTATCTATCTATCTAATCCTCAAAACAAATAAAATAGAGGTAAGATAAAAATTTTTATTTCAAAGTAAATTTTTGATAAAATGTTTGCATTACTTGCAAACAGGGCATGTTAGTCTGGTTCTTCTACTGTTAATGATCCACAAATACATCTTTCTATTTATTTCAGGTAAGTGTCGTCTCATGGAGTTCATCTGTATGAATATAATGAGACAGGGCCTAGATGAGAGAGTGCATGGACCCATCCTATGTCATGGAAGGGCCAGTTAGAATGTCTGAGAAAAGCCCCTTGCATATGAAAGTATCTTTCATATCTTCAGGGTGTGGTTATTAATTGGTGTAACCCAAATTCAACCTATGCTTGAGGTCATTTGGTGTACTGCCATGGAAGGAGATGTGACTCCTGATTGGTAGAGTGTACACTGAGCACAACACCATGTTCCTGTCCTAAGGGGTTTGATTGTATACAGACTTTGAAGCCACACAAGGAGACTATTTCCTGGGAGGGTGTGGAGAGACAGACATTTTGGAAAGACAGACAAGCACTGTAAATTGGCCTCATCATGTCCCAGGACTTGCTTGAAATTCTAGAGAGTTCTGAGACTATAACTCTTCTAGATGAGAACATTCTTGTTTTCCTGGTTTGAGCTGTGTTCTTTTGTTAAGTTGTTTTTCAGTCATGTCTGACCCTCTGTGATCTCATTGGGGGTTTTCTTGGTAGAGAAATTGGAGTAGTTTTCCATTTCCTTCTCTAGCTCATTTTACAGATGAGGAAACTGAGGCAAACAGGGCTAAGTGACGTGCCTGGAGTCACAGAGCTAATGAGTGTCTGAGGTCAGATTTGAACTCAGCCTCCCTTACTTCAGGCCCAACACTCTAACCATTGCACCCCCTAGCTGACCTGAGCTGTGTTCTTGTCTCCCATGGAAAGAACTCATTCATTCTTGTGATTTTTTTTTTTTTAGCATACTCTAATATGTAGAATTCCAGTTTCTTGTTTACTGTTTTGTCTGGGTAAAGGAATTTATTCACTATTTTTTTCTTTTAAATATTTTTTCCAATTAACTGTAAAACTATTTTTTAATATTTGTTTCTTAAAAATTCTGAGTTCCTGATTCTTTCTCCCTCCCTCCACCATTGAAAAGGCAAGTAATTTTATACAGGTTACACATGTGTAGTCATGCAAAATGTGTTTCCATATTAGTCATGCCATGAAAGAAAACACACACACATACACACACATATAAAGTAAAACCAAACAAACGTATGCTATGATCTGCATTCAGACTCCATCAGGTTTTTCTCTGGAGGTAGAGCACATTTTGCATCATGAGTCCTTTGGACTTGTCTTGGCTCATTGTATTACTGAGAATAACTAAGTCACTCACAACTGTTGCTGTTACTGTGTACAATGTTCTACTGGTTCTGCTCATTTCACTTTGTATCAGTTGATAGAAGTCCAGATCTTTCTGATGACATCCTACTAGTCATTTCTTATGGCACAATAGTCTCCATCACAATAACACACCACAACCTGTTCAGTCATTCCCCAATTTATGGGTATCATTCTTGATTTCTAATTCTTTGCCACCATAAAAAGAGTTGCTATAAATATTTTTAAAGAAATAGGTCCTTTTCCTTTTCCTTTGCTCTCTTTGAGATGCCAACCTAGTTGTTGTATTGCTAGGTCAAAGAATATGCACAGTGTTATAGCCCTTTGGGTATAGTTCCAAATTGTCCTCCAGAGCGGTTGGATCAGTTCACAACTCCATCAACCACACATTAAGGTTCCAATTTTCCTACATCACCTCCAGCATTTTCCTTTTCTGTCATATTAGTCCATCTGATAGGTATGAGGTAGTACCTCAGAGTTGTTTTAATTTGCATTTCTTTAGTCAATAGTGATTTCAAACATTTTATATGACTATATGTAGTTTTGATTTCTTTACCCAAAAACTGTCTGTTCATATCCTCTGACCATTTATGAATCTGAGAATGATTTGAATTCTTATAAATTTGATTCACATCTCTGTATATTTGTTTACTCACTATTTTTAATGGTAACCCTAACCCTTTTGTAAACAGAATATAAACCCTCCCCATTAAAAGTCATCAGGAAAGTGACTTTTGTTCTGCACAAATTGTACTCACAAACCATAAAGACATCTGAGGGGCACCTGCTAAATATCATTTCAGCATTCTACCCCTCTTGGGGATTGGAGGAAAAGGTGCCCAGACTGGGTGATGCTGCTGACTTTGCCTGCCCCTGCCCTGCACGCAGGCTCTCGGAGGACTGGTCTTCCTTCTGCTCTGCTCTGATGACGGCTCAGAATTCAGCTCGAATCTTTCAATGCCACCCATGAGCCATGTGTTTCTAAGTGCGTATATTTAGACACTCCTCCCCCCGCCTTGCCACACACAATAATCTTACTTGTGGGCACATAATATCACATTGGCAGCTCTGTTATTCCCTAAGGTTATCTTCATGAGCTAAACTCATTACATGAACTACAGTCAATGGGTCAAAATAGAAATTTCCAGATAATTTTTAGTACCACTGATGTCACTCTCTGTGCTTGTTACAGATAAAAGCTACAGTGGTGGTTAGGACAAGTAGCAACAGTCCATGCTTCTTCTAAGGGCCTTGATCAAAAGGATGTGTCCCTCTTGGTTAAAACATGGTTGTCTGGGAAGGGAGAAGCAGGAGCCTGTGATGTCTGTCCAACCCAACCAGGGCCAGGAAGCAATTCCTATGGGCTAAGCACTGAGTGGGTGCTAGGGACCAAAAGCAGCACCTGTTCTGGGGAGCTTCTGCTCTGCTGACTTGCTCCTCATCCCACAGGCCTTTCTAAAGTGAGATTCTTACTATGTAAGTCTTACAGGACCTTTGAAGCAGCCAAGTAGGCAGAGTTCTGGCATTGTGGATCGGGAGGGTCTGGGCTTAACCTTGCCTTAAACACTTACTAGCCATGTAATTCTGGGAGAATCAGCTCATCTCTGTGCCATACTTTCCTCATCTGTAAATTGAGGGGGTTGGATTCAATGGCCCTGACCTCAGTCAGTTATTCTGGCAAAGCTGGGGTGATAGCGGTAGTGGTGTCAGGGTCTCTGGAGCAAGGGACACCCCAGTCCTTGGTCCGCTTTATAGAGACTCCTGACCCACAGGGAACATTCAGCTCCCCACAAAATAGAGGGAGAACATCCACTCTTGTGTGAGTGATAGTCACAGTGTGTGGCACAAAGTCCTCCAGGGGCACAGCATGACTGAGTGTTATCATATACTTTACTAGAAGAGCTGTGCAGAACTAGTGATCCCATTCAATAAGGGGCCATTTCCTGTTGAACTTTCTAATGTTTTCCTTCAATATACAGAATGGAAGAAAAGGGACCAGACACAAAAATGAGAGGAAATAACAAATAGACACCCCCAACATCCAAGTGCAATATGTCTTACAAATTCAAAGTGCTAATTAGAGATCAGTGAGGTAGGAGGAAAGCCCCCTCCCCAGGAAAGCTCTATGGAAGAAGAGACTCCTTCCTCAGTTCCAAAGACAGCTGAGGTTCCTGGTGTCCCCTTTGATGATGGGTTGAAGCCTTCAGTGTGACCCTGACTCTGAGTCACCCCAAACAGAGTCACAACTCTCCCATGACCTCACCAGTAGTAGCTGAGGTCATGGCCTGCAGTGGCCTGGGGCAGATCACAAAGAAGGAGGAAGCCATGACCCCAAGATGCAAGTTGAGGCTGCCTCCATCTTGAGGTCATGTGGACTTCCACTTCCACAAGATCAAGAGCACCACACGGAGATCTGCACTTCTCCATTTTCTCCTTCAAAGACTCTAAAAGAAATGTCAGGTGTTGGTCCAGCAGCAGCTACCCTACTTAGCAATGTAACTATGGCCAGAATGACTGGCCAGTAAGCAGTATCCCTGCTGGGTCTGTTGGGGTGAGATCATTCCTGCTGCCCTTACAGACAGATTCCTCTTCTCATGATTCTAAGCCTGGGTGAGGGCAGATGCTGATCATTCCCTGATTCCTTTGGAATCTTCTCATGAGGGGAATAGATCCATCCTAGCTGTCCTTTCTTCTTGGGACTTCTGCCCTTCCCTTTACCACCCTTTAATCTTGTGTGATACAAAATGTGTCATTGGTTCCTAACCTTTGTGTGTTGTTGGGTGGGCAACAGAAATTGGGAGCTCAAGCAAGAATGACATGGTAGATTCATCCAGTGCCCATTATGGAGAGGGGCAGGAAGTAGGGGAGGAAACAGATGAAAAATAGATCCAATCCCCTGTAGCTGTCTGCAACAATTTTCTAAGCCAGGCTAACATGACAAGAAGCAGGAAAAGAAGAAAGGAAAGACATTTATAATGTGAAACCAAAACTTCCTAGCTTACTGTTAAGCCAGAAGTCCAGGCTGCAGAGGGGAGGAAAAGGGATACATCTCATGTGCTTTTCTTGGGTTTTTGCGTTTTCCCCCAATTCAGTACCACATGTGGGGTTACCCTACCTCATAGGGAACCACCTTCTTCCACATAGGTTATATGTTACCCTACCATAGTAAATATTGTTTTTGGTGCTTGCCCTTCATTCTGAAAGAAGACCAGATCAGAGGCTGATATCTTGACTTGCAAGTGAATTGGATTTAAGTGAGGCAGGGAGATTTTATACACATACATACATGCATACACACATATGTATATATACACTTAAAGGAAGTGATAGATGTCACAACCAATTGCACTAATAAAGGACAACCAGATAGTCAAATACTTTTACTAAATTAGAAAAGTCCTTCTTTGACCTGGCTGACATTGAATGTAATTGTTCTGATTGGCTGAGGAAGTTTGGTCACTCCCTATAGGCTGTCTATAAAATAGAAGAACAATTCAGAACTTCAGAAGATTTAAGAGTCTGTCAGAGGAGAGATTACAGGAAACTGGCAGTAAAGAAGAGAGTCTGGGGGATGCCCAGAGTCGAGGCAGAAAGGACTACCATCCAGTGAAATGAAAAACAGTATGTAGGACTGAGATGGGGGAGAGAAGGGGATACTGAAGAGGGACATAGACCCTATGGACATCTCAGAGCAGAAGACTCAAGCTGATACCACCAGTTATATCCACCTCCTCAAGGACTATTTCAAAAAAAAGTCTGTTCCTCTCCCCAATTCCTCAAATATTAGTAACCCCAATTTTGTATCAACCACAAAGAGGCCAAGGATTAACTAGAGAGTGATACAAGTGTAAATTAAAGCAGAGAGTTAAGCCTCTCCCTAAATAGCAGAAATTTTCCTAACTGAGGGGCCAAAACTATAGTAATTGTATTCCTAACTTTTTATTAGAGGTAGCTAGGTAGCACAGTAGATAGAGTGGTGGACCTGAAGTTAGAAAGACCTGAGTTCAAATCTAGCCTCAGCTACATACTAGTTGTGTAACCCTGAACAAATCACCTAACTCTGTTTGCCTCAGTTTTCTCATCTGTAAAATGAGCTAGAGAAGGAAATGGCCCATCATTCTAGAATTTCTGCCAAGCAAAGCCCAAATAAGGTCACAAAGAGTGAGGCAGTACTGAACATCAATGAAACTTTTATCTAAAATGAGCAAAAAAGAGAAGCACCAAGTGGATATAAAGTTAGTCCTCTAGGCTCAACACAAGCGAATGACTATAACAGGGTGTTACATAGCTATTACAAAGGGAAAGTGAACACATGTTGGTGTCCGTGACACAGAAAGAGTTGGTGTGCTCATCAACAGGGAATGCCAGAGCAGTCTAGAACCCGTGCTTTACCCATCACTCAGTCATCAAACTGCAGAGTCGGGAGAGGCCAAGGAAAGCAACCAAGTCAACCTTCATCTGAAGCATTAATCTCAACTATGAAATCCCTGACCAATACACTTTTCTGCACTTTTCTCATAAGGACCATTAGTGACAGAGACTTCAACATTTTTTGAAGCAGCTGATTCCATGATGGTACAACTTGGATGTGAGGAAGTTTGCAGTTCACCCCTCTATTCTTGGTACTATCCTCTGAAGCCTTGAAGACAGCTCTCCTCTTGTCCCTGAATTCTTTCTTTACACTCAACATCCCCAGTTTCTTCAAATGATCCCCATAAGGTATAGTTTCAAAACATCTCACCTTTCCTGCATTCATTTCATCCTAGGAACCTCTATTTTTCTCAAGGTGGCTCTCAGAGATCCAGAAGGAGCTCTAACTGAGAATCAAACCTGGTGAGGTCCCTAGATAGGATCTGCCCCTCTAAGTACTCTAGATGTGACTGACCAATTCAGAGAGTGACGGGATGGTGTCCACCTCACTTGACTGAACACTCTGCTTGTCTTAGTTGTGCAGTTTAAGATTGTGAGAGCTTCTTGGACTGCCAGAGAAAAAGTTCATACCATAGCTAGTAGTAATCACCAATTTTCAAAGACAATGAACAAACTGTTCCTCACAGAATTTTCAGCTTCCAAATAAATATTTCACATTGCTCTACATATACAAGCCAACCATTCCTGTGTATGCACCAACATAGTATTCAGAGATTCCTCCATATTCATTCACTTTCCCAGAAAAATAGAACTAAAAGAAAAGAAATTAAATTCCATTTGACCTGAACTCAGGTGATCTGAAAATGTTAGACATCTCCTAGAATGCCCCCATTAAAGATGGGAAAATCAGTTACCGTAGAGAGATAAATAGCCACCAAGTGGTCACTTACCAGCTTTCCCCTTCTCTGAAGCACTGGGCATGGCCTGAAAGACAACAATTAAAATCATGTTATTGGGGGAAGGAAGAACGAAATCTAATACAAGTCAAGACTATCAGTAAAGGAAGACCCGGGGGAGACCACACCTTGGCCGTCCATCACAATCAAGTCCATCACAAGGGTCACAGGACCACTTCCGATTTCTAGAGCCTGGTAAGTTTTGCCAACCCTTTTCCTCAGGATCACTCTGTATTACAGGTGGGCCACATATTCCAGTATTATTTCCATTTTCCAGATGAGAAAGGTTATTAAGATATCATTGACATCATAATTTCCTGAACCCTCACCCCCCCACCTCCAGCCCATTGTTAGGGAATCCTGGGTTCTTACTCTCCTTCTGGTTAACCTTTCCAGCATGAGAGCACTCTGCCTTCTGTTCTCTGAGTCTTTCCTGGGAAGTCCTGTTCCCATTGACTTCTGGCTGCCTTGAGAGGGGCTCGCCACTATCACCCACACAACAGTTCCCTTTCTCCCCATCCAGCCCTGTTTCTCTGACACTTAATGCCCCCGGAATACCATTTTACCTTATGCCAGATTTTCATAGTACTGGCCAAGAAAAGGAGGTATGGTGTGGTGGTACCCACCTACTTCATGAACTACAAGTAAATGGGATTTCCTGAGTATGTAGGTAACAAGGTCATTTAGTATTCATTATTCAACCAATGTCTACATTTTTTATGTGCCTGTCCTGGGTCAGGCCCCAGACTGGGTCCTGGGGATACTGAGGCACAGATGGAGGAGTCCCTACCCTCATTCTTCTAGAGAAATAAAGAAATAAAAGATAAAGACAAGGCAACAAGATAGTCCCAAGTAGAAGACAGAGACAGAGACACACAGAGAAACAGACACAGACAGAGATAGGGACAGAGAGAGACACAGAGAGAAATCAGGAAAGAAGCTGGGGATTCTTAGAGTAGATGGTAAGGAGAGAAGACAGACTAGATACAGATCTAGACAAAGGCACAGAGAAAGGAGATGGGAAGAAGTACCAGTCCCAGCCAGTATGCTGATGGAGGCTGATACCCTTCTCTGCTACTTATGCAGAATTCTTTCCCCCTTTGTTCCTCTCAGGGAGCAGTCTAATTTTCCTCTCTGACCATTTTGTCCTTCCGTCATATTGCCAATGAATGGGATAAACAATTTGTTTGGAAAGAGGTCACCCCAACCAATCAAGCCATGGAAAGAGAGTGGGCCAAGGAGTCAGTAGACCAGGGTTCAAGTTCTGGCTTTGCAACGAAATGGCCTTGCCTATGTCCCTGTTCCCTTTTGATGCTCAATTTCTTCATGTTAAAATGAAAGGGTGTGACTAAGTGACCTCTGAGGTCCCTTCCAAGTCTGAGATTTTGTGATTGTCAGTCTTTTCTGTGGCTGAAAAGGTGCCCTCAGTGGCCCAGTACAAAAGGAGGTGAAAAGTTATACCAAGTTTACACAAGGTGATGAACAGAAATTTCTCAGACAGTTGTGTTGAATCCATTTTTGGGAAATGGAGATTTGGAGATCTAAGTCCAGGAGATCTCTCAGATGCCATAGGATCACAGGGTCATAGATTTTGAGCTAGAAGGGAATGGAGAGGCCATTGAAAGCCACCCCTCCCAGAGAGGTGAACTTCCTTGCCCAGCATTACCCAAGTAACGTCTAAGGCAGGGCCTGACCCTAGGTCTTTGTCATGTCATGTTCAGGGCTCTTTCCACCATACCATCCAGCTATAGACCAAAGCATGCAGTCTTACATTTTCCTTTCTTTTAACAGAGGAACAAATTAGGGTCCAAAGCAAGGAAGAGACTGGCCCAAGGAAACAGAAGTAGCCAGTGACAGAGCCTGGGTTGTCACTCAAGTTCTCTGGCTCTCATTCCCAGCCCACCACTGCCTCTCACAGTCCATTCCATATGGTGTTTTCACCCAGCTCAGTCAGGAAATGTTGCCCATATCAGTGCTCCCATATCAAGAGGAGTTTTGAATTCATCAGTGTCCCTGGCTAATGGTTTCCATCTGCTGCAATTGAACTGTGTCTTCAGGAAGTGAGTCAACATTTTTGGCAACGATGCAATTAATGGGATTTCCCTGCTGGCCACATGGGTCTGCCCAACTGTGCCAGGACACTTCCCTCTTCAAGATGAAACAAAGGAACCTCCATGAAACTTCCAAATGACAGTCACAAATGTAAGAAGAAATTCAAACACAAACATTGAAGGTTTCTGCAGTTCTACACTCTTCACTTTTGGGCTTAGAACCTAGGACAGCCAGCTCACTGGCTTTGCCTACACCTCCTCAATGCCACCATTCTGCAGAGAAAGTGGTGGCTGAGTCACCAGGACCAAATGAGAGGGGTGAATCTACCTACCAGGTCACCAATAGCAACTGCAGGAACTTACCTACAAAATACTTTTTTGCAGAGAGAATGATAGATTGACGTAACTGGGAAGGTATTAAGTAATTATAGTCAGGCCATGATAGTATAATAAAAGTGACTATATTATGAATAATAATCTACTTATTGAGTGCCAAATCAACCAAACTACTAAGAAATTGCTTTGCAAAGCTAGAATAAATAACAGTAAAATACATCTTGAGAAAGAAAAGATGAATAGTCTCAGGGGAGTACACTGAAAAAATGTGGAAGGTGCCTGAATAGTACTAGATTCCAAACTACAGTATTAAACTATTTGGTGCTCTCTCTCTCTCTCTCTCTCTCTCTCTCTCTCTCTCTCTCTCTCTCTCTCTCTCTCTCTCTCTCTCTCTCCCTCCCTCCCTCCCTCCTTTTTCTACATCAATATCTGTCTATATATATATTATATATATATACATACACACACACACCTATATCTGCATCTATATCTAGTACAAGTATCTATTTCTTAATAACATCCATCTACCATCTACTTATCGTCTATACGCTTATTAGTGGAGCAGATTTTGCACAGAATATTCAGGAATAATAGAACATAGTTTTCATAGAAACAAGAAAGCCAAACAGTAGGGGTAAGGATCAATATATGGCAAAAATTATGGAAAAACTAAAAAGTAACATGACAAAATTAGGTTTATGCTATGAGCTCATATCATGTGCCACAATGAGCACCACATGGATAAATGCCCTAAATATAAAATTCTTCCAAAATATTTTACAGATAATGGAAAAACATTTCCAGATCTATATATAACAGGCCATGTGGGGGCCATCCCCACAGTAAAGGCCATAGAAGGAAAGGCAAATGCACCAATATTCCTAAAGACTGGTGTCCAAAACCACATCATGGCAGAAGTAACTCGAGGAAGCTGTGGGAGACTTGTGGGAAGGGTTTGGAAAGTTACATTAACATCTAGCTGGTATCTACAATAGAAAATCTGAATTCCATGTGATCTAAGTAAAGGCACCCAACATGGAAGATGCAGAACAGATCTTGGAAAATGGAAGAGTAAGATTCCATCCAGAGAAAGTAAAAGGTTATGGCAATGCAAAAAAGTCAATGTCATACAAGGAACACAATTTTTAAAAATCAGCATTAATCAAAACCTTTAGTATGCAGGCTTAAGAAACAAAGGTTTCAGAGATGAGAGAGAATGGATGGACAAGACAGATGTGGACAATTCCTGGCCATCTCTATGACTGCTGGCAGGCCATGGGAACAAGAGACCAAGATGGATTCAACACCTTGTTCTCCATTAAGAGAATGAATGACCCTGGGGGGTGGTGTTGACTGATCCACAGCTTCTCAGAAAAACTGGGAAGTGGCTGGAACAGGCACGAGTGTGGAAAGTGAAGGACTAGCCAAGGACTGGACCAGCTTTGACACAAGCCAGATACTTGCTACCTTTCTTTACACAAAGTATCGCTTGTATGCTACTTAACAGGAGAGATACTTTCATTCTTTTTATTTGTATCCTCAGTGTGTACACAGAGTTTGATACATAGTAGGAACTTGATAAACATTATCTGATTGAATGAAAGCATTTCTCCTCTTAAGTAGCACACCAGCGGTACTTTGTGTAAAGAAAGGTAGCAAGTATCTGGCTTGCGAGAACACTACTGACCCTTCTGAATAAAGACCAATTGCATCTTTATGAATGTTTTAAAGACCACTGACTGTAAAGAAATTCATAAACTCTTACAAGAAAATGATATATTGGCTGAAGATCAAAAAGGATTGGCCAGAAAGACACCTCATACCTGGCTGTGGCCTTTCCACTCACATGGATCTGACCAGAATCTTGACTCTTCTGGATGCGGGTCGCGACCCCCACCCCCAGGGCCTGGTTGGTTGTCTTTGTAACATGGGAAACCACAGAGGACACACAGGTACTGAATGAATCTCCTCAGGTCATGGGACAGGGCTCTAGGACCCAAAGCAGAAAGAATGAACCATGATGACCCTAGTGAGAGAATGACCATTCATGGGTGATGCACCAGCAAAAATGTAGGGAACGGGGCATATCAGCTACAGAACTCACCCCTGAAGCTCAGAGACTCCGGGCACTTCCAGGCCAGCCTCCCCTGCTTTAGAGGAGAAGGGACTGAAGTAGCCCAGAAAAGCAAAACCAAAACCAAAAAGATGAAGCTAAGAAGTAAATGAGCCATGCTTTTCCTACTACATTATTAGGGCAGTGAGGGGGTGAAGTGAACAGACTGCTGGACTTAGAGTGAGGAAAGCCTGAATTCAAATCCTGCTTCAGGCACTTTTTCTCTTTCAGTCTCAGTTTCTGCACTTGTACAGAAGGAGATAATAATGGCACCAACCTTGACAGGTTGTGATGAGGATTAAATGAAATGCCATGTAAAGTACTTAGTTAATCTTAAAGTGCTGTGGAAGTGCTGGCTAGAGCATGACATGGACCCCAATTCCAGTTATATGCTAAAACAGATCATTGGATGCTCTTGGCTGATTCCCATTGGGAACTCAGGAGCTTTTAAGGGTTAGATGGACAAGTTGCCCCTGCTGGGATGAGAGAGGGGAGAAGCTTGGCTGGACGCAGAGAGCTATGTGCAGTTTCAGCTCTGAGATACTTCGGGTTCAGGTGGAAATCTGAGACATCAAAGACATTTAGGGACAGGGTTCTGTTTCTCAAGCACTGGCCATGTACTCTGTAAGAAAGTGGCTGGAACTGGGGATCAGGGAGCATCTGAGACAGCAACTCCTTTCTGTTGCCCTATGGGCAGCTCAGGGGTGCCATAGTATACAGAGCACTGGGTCTGAAGTCAGGAAGACTCATGTTCCTGAGTTCAAATCTGGCCTTAGATACTTATTAGCTGTGTGATCCTGGGCAAGTCACTTCACCCCTATCTGCCTCAATTTCATTATCTGTAAAATGGGGGTAATAATAGCCCTACTTTCCAGGGGTCTCATGAGGATCAAATGAGATAGTAATTGTAAAGCACTTAGCACAGGATCTACCACACTGGTCACTATAGAGATGCTTCTTTTCCCATTCCCTTCCCAAGTATACTGTATGTCCCAGTAAATTTCAAGTGGAGAGACTCTCCAGGCAGACATGACTTAGAAACCAAACATCCTCATCTGTTGCCATCATCATACACTGCATCTGCCCTCCCCATTGTGGTCCTACAGCCTTCATTAATTATTCTTTCCTTCCCTCTCCACACCTTAGCTAGATGTCTCCCAGGTGCTCTGAAGGTCTCTCCTGTGGACCCCAAGCATCCCACTGATAGTCCAAGGATGTCCCCTAGGTGTCCCTCAGGTGTTGGAAGCATATCCCACAACTCAGATTGGAGACATGTGGCTATGCTCAAACAGAGGGAAGGCATGATGGTGGCTTCCTTCTTTGGAGGAGAAAACAAATGTCTTTTCTTCATTGGGAGAATAGGGAATGGGAGAACTGAGATGACCTGGCCTATTAATGTTGAAGAGCCAAATTTACATTTCATAGAAGGAATCAAAAGGTGAGAAGGGACATCAGGCTCCCAGAAGCCAGAACCATTCCTCTTAATTTTTTTCCAATTCAGCTGGAATTTGGTTTGTACGTAGCTGTTGGCACTGTTGTCTCCTCCACTAATTATATCATGAGCTCTTTGAAAGCAAGAGCTGTCTTTTGCCTTCTTTGTATCTCCAGGGCTTAACAAAATGCTTGGTGCATAGTGGGGGCTTTACAAAGGCTTGTGAACTGACTGTCCTCCAGCTCAACCCATTGGGATTCCCCACTCTAAAACACCAGACAGCTAATTGCCCATGATTTATTTGAAGCCCCTGAGAGAGAGGACCTCCCAGCTGTACAGAAGCCCCCCTCCCCCATCTGCTTTCCCTGACACCAAGCTCAAGAGGCGGAAGACCAGTGAACTCCAAGGACCAGATGGAAGAATTTGTCCTTCAGTGGCAGTGTGTGCAGCACTCTGCCTCCATTCAGCCTTTCCAGGCCTCCTTCCCTTCAGGCTGGATTCCATCTGCCATTAGAGACAGATGACTGAGTGACAATTTTCCCTGCTGTGATCAAAGATGTTTTTCTGCTTCCCTGACACAGTAAGAGCTCTGCTGCCTGGAACAAGCCAAGTTTGGGAGTATCCCTCCTTGGTCCTTGAGCTAGCTAGCATTGCTCCTGTAGGGGCCTAAGCAGAGCTCAGTAACTTGGGACTTGCAGTTTCCCCAATGTCATCTGTGGAGTGATTGTTTAGCTTAAAGAGCTGTTTATAGCAACCAACACAGTAACCAGAACAGAGCTGAGAGAGACCAAGGGTCATGGGAAGCATGGGAAGGCCCCCAGGCTTGGAAGTAGGGTCCCATGGACAGAGTTAGGATCTTGGGTTTCCTATTTTTCCAGTCCTATGGAATGGTTATGATGCTCCTCCCCCTGCCTCATCTCCCTAAGCTCTTCCCCCTCCTCCTGACCTCTCCTCCTCAGCTCTGCCCCCTCATTCTAGGGAAAAGCTGACAGTAGAGACCAGAGACTTCTGGTGAATAGAAGTTCCCCTTCCCCCTGTCTCCAGTAATGAGAGATGGGTTGTGCTCTCCCAAAGGGCCTCTTGGCCTCTAAGCTATCCTCCCTTGTTCATAGAAGTTGGCTCAAAAGTCTCCTCTGTTTATTTGTGGAAGGTCATGACCTGCCAGGGGTTACCCTTGTAAGACCAACTATCTCATTCAGGAAACGGTCCTTGTCCTTCTATTTAAAAACAATGAGATAAACTCCAGAAATTCCCTGTCACAGCCAAGATCAAATATAAAGTCCTAGGTTTGACTCTTAGTGTCCTTCCCTGCCAGGCCCTGCCTAGGTCCTGCCTTCTCAACTCTTCCTCTCCCTGACTTTGTCTGAGATTCACTGCCCCTAGCCGACTGCCCCTTCCTCATTCATGACCCCTCCCCCAGGTCTCTAGGCCTGGAGGGGCTCCTCATCCTCTCACCCTTACCTCTTCCTGCCTTCACCTTCCACATCTCAGAGAGAATCTTTCTAGCCTGCCTGCCTACTCACCTCCCTTGATGCCAGTGCCTTCCCCTAGGAAGGTTTACCCACCAGGCAAGCTTGCTTGGGCACAATTAATTCATGGGATAATAGCTATAAAGTACTTTGCAGCTTAAAGTACCTCACAAATGCTATCTAGTGACAAATATGGTCACCACCATAAGCCTGGGAGCTCCTTGAGAGCAAGAGTGAGCTTGACCTTTCTTTGAATGACAACTGCTTAGCACAGAGCCTGGCATCTAGTAGGTGACTGATAAATGCTCTATATTAGCCAAAGTGTGATGTCTTTGTACATATTCTTCCCTTTCTGGGGATGGTCCAATAGAGGCTAGGGCTGACTGCTGTCACCCAGAGCCAAAGTTTTAGGCACAGGGAGAACCTGTATGGGAGGTGGTAGAAGCAGGACATTTAGGAATGGCATAGTCAAAACTCAGAGCTTCTAGATTTAGGAAGAAATATTGTCAGCAGTCATAAAGAAAGAGTTCAAGTTCTAAGGAGCTAATGTTAGGATTGCACAAGAGTATGCCAAAATAGCACTGAAGGAGAAGTAAACTTGGATCATGATATTCCACCCACCCTCTAAAAAACTGGTTTACAACCAAGAATAACTAAAGTACTCAAACTGAGTGTAATAGCATAAGGGGGAGGTGGACCTTTAATAGAGTAAAGGACTTGCAGATCTTCCTGATGAAAAGAGCACACAAACATGTGCATACATATGCTGGGTGGAGGAATGCATTAACTTTAATGGATGAGCAAGGAGAAATGTAAGTAGTATTTATTGTAGAGGGAGGGTAGAGTTGGGGAGGAAGCAATTACAGCAAATTTACTTCAACTTGCAAAGGTATACTCATCATGAAGGGGTAATTAATAGGAGAGAAATAAAGTGATGGTGCCAGTGATTGAGTTCTGAGTTTGGAGAAGGGAGGAAGGGCAGAGACTGAGGAACTGACTACCTCAGTGGTGGAGTACTAGTGTCAATACTGTTCCATTTCTTTCCCCAGCTTCTTTTCAAATTGGTGGTGGTGCAGGAGGCAAAGATAAGAAAAGTCTTAAGATGAAATCAAAGAGAAAAAAGCAAAATTAGCAGTAATAACCATGAATGGAAATGGGATGAAATAATCTATCAAACTGAGGAAGGTGGTAGAATGAATTAAACAAGAAAATCTAACAACATATTGTTCACAAGAAACACTTAAATTTAAAAATTCACAAGAGTTGAAATGAAGAGGTGGAGCAGAATTTATTTATTATGTGTCAGAAGAATTCAGAAAAGCAGGAGTGGTGATCAAAGTCACAGAGAAGGAAAAGTAAAAAATAGACTGGTAAAAGTAAGAAATTATGTTTAAAAACAAAGAAAAGGAAACGATATTGGTACAGGATAGATAGAAAGATAGGTAGACAGTAACATTGAATGTCATAACATCTAAGTGTTTAAGGAAAGAGTTCATTGAATTACAGGGAGAAATAGCAAAATTATAACAGTTGAACATCTCAGTGAACCCCTTTCAGATATAGAAAAATCTAGAAAAAAGAAAAAAAGAGGTAAGGACTTCAGTTGAATGTTATAAAAATTAGATATGAAAGACCTCTAGAAATCAAAAGGAGTATAAATATTTTTCCACTTGGCATAGCACTTTTTCAAAAAAAAAATACCAGAACCTCACAAAATACAAAAAGCACAAATATTAAGCATATATTTTGCTGACAGAAATGTAATGCACATCATAATCAATAAAGAGCCACTTGAAATAATTCAAACTTAAATGGAAACTAAAAAATAAAATTCTAAAGAATATGTGGATTAAAGGACAAAACAGAAAAATAATAAGCAATCTCATTAATTAAAAAAAATAATGAGCCTTTTAAAAACCTTTGGGAATTTACTCAGAATAGTCACAGGGGATTATTTGGCCCTCATCTGAACACTTTCATCAACAAAAGAGAGGAAGAAAAGATCAATGACCTGGCCATGCAAGTTGAAAAAATTGAAAAGAAAAAAGCTATCTAAAATCAAAAATGGAAATTCTGAAAATAAAAGTAATAATAAAACTAATATATTGAATTTAGAAATAGAGTCTTGAGTTGTTTTATGTGGAAATCTAATGTGGAAAAGTGCAGTGGACAGATCTTTGTACCTAACTTGCTTTTAGAAAAAGAGAAAAAAAATCCAAATTACCCTCCTCAAAAATGGAAGAGAATTTAAAACAAATGACAAAACCTATTTAAAAAGAAAACTATATTGTTCAATTAGAAGCCAACAAAACTGATCAATTAAGTGGATGAATATCTAAAAAATATAAAAATTACTCAGATTAAGAGAAAAAATAAATAAAGCAATATCAAAAAAGAAATTGGTTATACCTCAAATGAAGTTACAAAGACGAACACCTCAGTTTCAGGTGGGATTTCCAAAGAATTCTTTCACAATTTCAAATGACAACTAACTTAATTTTTTTTGGTAAATATAGAGAAAGAAAGTGACCTATTAAATTCCTTCAAAGAGGTAAATGACTCCCTGATGCCTAAGCAAACCAAAAGTAAATCAAAGCAAGAGAAGTACAGGTCAACTGTCTAATAAATGTTGATGACCCAAAATGGAAGGAAGCACTAACAAAAAGGTTTCATCAACATATCCCACGGATTATGTACTAGGATCAGGTTGGAATGATGGCATGAATTCAGAGCTGGTTCAATATTAGGAAAACTATAAATGTCATAGACCATATTGACACATTTTCAAAAAAAAATCTTTCAATAGATATGTAAAAAACCTTTTTTTTTTTTTTTTTGACAAAACATAGTAACCTTCCATATGGGAAAAAGAAACCCACTCAAAGAAGAAGAATAAGGGAATGTTTTCTTAATAGCATAAGCAATAATTGTTTAAAACCAAGAGCTGGTATTATCCATGATGGGGAAATGATAGCAGCCTTTCCAATAAGATCAAGTAAAGGCAGAGAAGGAAAGAAATATCACTTATTGCAGAGGACATGATGGTTTACTTAGAGAGCCTTAGAATTTCAAATAAAATTAATTGAAATAATTAATATCTTTAATAAGGAAGGAGGATGTAAGATCTGCCTTCTTTATATTACCAACAAAGCCAGCGGAGTTAGGAAAACAAATTAAATTGAAATAATTACAGAACATTTGACATATTTGGGAGTCCACTTACTAAATTATATAAATATGACTACAAAATACTCTTTCAGGAAATAAAGAAAGATGGATAATTGAAGAAACAAGTTCTTCAAGGTTGGCTTTGACAGTACAATAGAACATGGCAATATTATTAAAGTTAATTTTAAAAAATCAATGCCATATCATTTAAACTATCAAAGAGTTAGTTATTTAAAGAACTCAAATATAGATGTGTGTATGTGTGTGTGTGTGTGCGTGTGTGTGTGTGTGTGTGTGTTTAATTCATTTCGAGAAACAAAAGGTTAAAAATCTCAAGGTAAAGATGAAAACAAAAAAAGAAAAAAAAGGCATGAAGGGTGCCTGGCTTTCTCTTGAGTTCATGTGTGTATGACTGTCCTGCTGGCATTCACCCTTCATTCTTGCCATGTGACCAGTCCCTCTTTTCTTCCTATCACAGAATTGTTTTTCGACATCTATTATCAATGTTCATAGGTTCTCTTTGATTCCATATTGCATTTAGGGTTAGGGTTAGGATTCTATCACCCACCAAGAATTCTCTATTACTCTTCATGTGAATTGGGAGTCATTTGTGTATCTTCCATATAACAACATTACTGGAATATTACTATTTTTAAAAGAGGCCTTTGATTTAAAGGAAAGTCTGGAGTTTTTATAGATATCTTTAATCTGCTTGGTCTTTCTTATGTGAATGGACAGGCCTGACTCCTTTGAGTGACAACAGATCTCTTCTAGGAGGCAGTGTCCAGGAACACAATATACTCAACACAATTCCATCATCAGCGATGAGTATCTAAAGGACCTCACCATCTACAGGGCATCCCTCTTTGACTTAGGCTCTGACTTGGTTTTTCTTCTTCTTTGTGGCTAATAACCTTGGTAAACAAATATCTCTGTTTATGCATCACCTGATACTTATTATCGGAGCTCCATTGAATAGGGTTATTCATATTATTCAATCTTCCAAGGGACACTGAACTATTTTGGTACATGGATTCTAGACTCATTGGTGTAAGAGTCAATTTGAGGTGGTGCTTCCTTTACAAATCATAGTAAATGATAAACACAATGAGATCTTCTGTTGTCTACATCCTTCAGATAATAGTGAAGTGGTTGAGATGTGGCTGGTGTTGAGAGTCACTTGTGGTGATCCTTTATGGTGCCCATATTTCATGTATAGATGACTCTTATAAAGACTGTACATAGATAGGAGAGTAGGTATATAAGCTGGTAGTTCAGAGAACTTTTTCAGTATTAAAAGGTGTTAGAATTTTCCTTTGGTGTCTTCTGTTCCTTCAGAACCTTATACCTGCTCTCAGAGTTTTCTTATCAAGTACAGATATCCTCTGTGTAGACTTAGTCCATTCCAGTGGTCTTTCTATTCTCTTTGGTATCATTTGTACCTCCTTCATAAGCATATCTGGGTATACTAAGTCCTTCTGGAGTGGCTCCATCATCCTTAATGGAGAAAATAGTTTGTCATAATGATTTTTGCAGATCTTTTCCATCTTTCTTCTGTCTGTTGCTCACCTATTCTCATCCTTAAATACTCCAGGGATGACTTTGTTTATTTAGACACAAAGTTTAGTGTTTTACCTTCCCTTGCTTTTCTCTCTTTTATGGCATGATCCTGCTGATATCCATTCATCTTCCTTCTTTGTAATATTTTGCAAACAATTTTATAGTCTTGCTTGGTGTTGTATGTGTCAGCCATCTCTCTCTGTCTGGCAAATGCATCAGAAGTTAGTCAACTTTTGTCCTTTGTGGGCTCCATTATTCTCTTTGCTGTGTCATTTAATTAACTGTGTTTAACCCTTTGGATAAAATTGTTATAGCTGATATTGATGTCATCTTTTTGCTATCCATTTCCCAACTTTGCTTTTCAATTGTTTGCTTAAGTCAGTCAGGATTAAGTTGTTCTAATTATATGCCATATCTTTTTCTTAAAATTATTTTTTTTAAAAAAAGCAAGCTTTGATGCTATGTTTGAAAATAACTGATCATGTGATCCTGGGAAAGTCACTTACCTTCTTTCTTCATCTGTAAAAATTGGAGAACCCAATAGGCCCTATCTCACAGAGATATTGTGATGGCAAATGAAATAATATTTGTAAAGTGCTTTATAAAACTTAAACTTCTATGTAAAAGCTATTATTATTATTATCCACAAGCCTTTATGATCCTATTTGGTGCTCATCATGGATAGTGCTGGTCATGAATTTCTCAAAGAAGGTATTTACCATATTGAGGTGGGAGTCTTCTGTGTAATCTCCAAGTCTTTGGCCTCTCTCACTCCCTCTTCGACGCATTCCCAATTTCTCCCCATTCCCATTTCCCCACCTTTGCACTGAAGTTACCAAGCATCAGAGTGTCTGTGGATCTGATTTGGAGAGACAAATCAAATTCAATGAATTTCTCTGCATCTTCATTCTTAGTCAGTGATGGTGTGTGAGCTGTGGTTATTTCCATGGGGTCATTTTGGAGATATTTGTCATTAGTACTGCCGTACATGATGACCAAACATACCCAGGAATAACGTTGATTGTTTCATTTTACTGTGTCATAAAACCTAGTCCCCCACCTCTTTACCTTGCCCCTCCCCTTAGGAGCTCTCTCCAGTTGGCTACAACAATCTTCTTTCTCCAGGTTCCATTGGAAGGGGGATATCAGATCTGGCATGGTTCAGCTCTCCCAGCACTATGGTCATCCCTGTGTTACTGGATGCTTACCTCACATTTAAAGTAGTGACAGTCAAACTGAAGTTTATTGGGGGTCTGAAAATGGAGGGATTCAGAGCTCCCCCTGCCCATTGCCTACAGAAGACCCACAGGTCTGAGGGCCCCTTTAAATTTTCTTCTTGTTATAGCCAAACAAATTCATTCTGATGTGGCCAGGCTTCTGGAACGCTGTCTCTCTTCACTTAGCTTGGCTCATCCTAGGAAAGCAGAGTCCACCTGATCCCGGGGCATAACTCAAAGCCTTCTCAGCATGGCAGAAATGGCCAGTGCAATCTCCTCTGCTGGCCCAGCCTTCAGGAACCCAGGGCAATCTACCTCCACACCAACATGAGACATCCCAGAACTTGGAGGAGTCTCTTCACCTGGAGCATAATCCCATTCTTTTCAGGTTCTGGAGTAAGTTTATTGTAACCAACAATATGGCCCTCTTGCTCACGTGTCCCTAAATCCATTTTCTTCTTTAAAAATAATTTTTATTGGCACCTTTTTTCATCACCTACATTTTCCAATCACTCTCTCTTCCTACCCAGGAAGCCATGCCTTATAATAAATATATTTTTTAAAGAGGAAATATATCCTTCAGTAAATCTCACCAACACACAAAATGAGTCTAACATTATCTGTGGTGTCTCCCACCCACAGACCCGCAGTCTTTGTCAAAGGAGGGAGGGAGGGGCCTTATCCAACCTCTCTAGAGCCCAACTTCTATAGTCATGATACAGCCAGAATATTCTCTGTCCATGTCCTCTAGAACACCTCCACGACAGCCTGGGTCCTGGGAAGGCTCAGGGGTAAGGCTTTGGGGCTAACATGCAAAACAGAAAGACCTTTTTCTTTCAGTTCTTACAGACAACCTGTGAAGTGGTTCAGCACATGTCTGTGCTTGGGTGTGGCTGGTGGCTTGGAAAGAATGCCTCCTGTCCTTGTGATTGAGGCTGGAAGCTCAGCTTTGCCAACTTTCTCCATTTGGATTTGGGCAGAACCTTCCCCAACCTGGGCCTCAGTCTCCTTATATGTATAATCAGCTAATTGGGCTCCAGGAAAGCTATGGCCCCTTCCCTCACTAGCTCCCTATCCTAAACTGCAGGTATAATAAAAAACAAATAGGGTTGTGAAGAAACCTCTAGGACAATAGTCACTTCTCATACCCATATGTCATGTGGATATAAAGTGCTTCACAAATGTTCTGTCCTTCAGTCCTCACAATATTCCTGGGGGATAGGTACGATTATTATCCCATTTTACAGATGAGGGAACCGAACCTGAGAAAGGCTAATGAATATGTAATGAACATAATGAATAATGAAATGGATCAGTCACCCAGGTCACACAGTCAGTTGCCTTGAACTCACACTTAAGCAGCTAATGACTCAGGAGATAGAGCCCTGGGCCTAAAGTCAGGAAGACCTGAGTTCAAATCCAGCCTCAGACACTTCCTAGCTGTGTGACCCTGGGCAAGTCATTTAACCTCTGATTGTCTGACAAAATGAACCCTTTGGAGAAGGAAATGATAAAGCACTCCAACATTTTCCAAGAAAACCCCAAATGGGTCACAAAGAGCCTGAAAGGACTGAAAAACAGCAAACACAATGCATTTCTCATTCTGCCCACTTGGCTGCCCAGGTACCATGGAAGACATTTGCCATAGTCTGGCTCCTCTCCACCATCAGCATCTCTAGGTGCCAGAGACTGGACTTCGACCTGAGGCCTCTTCATGGAACTAGAAATACAAACCCACCCTCCTCTTCTTTCTTTTGTGTCTCAAGTCAAGATCAGAAAACTTCTTTGGAGTTTAGGATCCAGGGTTCCTGGGCTCTGGCTGCTTTCTGGATAGTAGAAGGAACGTGTGTGTAAGCAAGAGGCTCCCTGTGTGTCCCAGAGGCCTCCAGGGCCCAGGGCTCTCCTTGCCTTCTGGGCATCCTTCCTGATAGGGGGAGCAGAAGGAGCATGAATGGCAGTCTGGTCATGGGCAGAGAGTCCTGGATTCAAAATCAGAAGACCCAGGGCCCATCCTAGCTCCATCATGTCCAAGCTACATCCAAGCCAGAAGACCATGGTCCCATCACTTAACCTCTGTGAAACTCAGCTTCCTCCATCGTAAAATGAGACATTTGTCTGGGACGACCTCTGAGGCTCTAGACTCATGTCCTCTGATAGCTAACAGAAGTTTCTTCCTCTCTCTCCCTTTGGATGCTCAACTCTGTCTTTGTATGGCTGGCTCCTGGCCTCTGCATCCTCTGGACCCTTTGGCCCCTCTGCATTGCCCTGGGAGGAGAGCTACTGGATCTTCTCTATCTTGGTGTATATTTGTTTTGGAGAGGCTTCAAAGGGAGCAGGGTTCCTGGGATCATGGTAGATAGGCATCTATATAATGGTGGTGCAGTCACTGCCACCACCTGGCTTCTGAATCCAGAAAGCCCACTGGTTTTCCTTTGCATCAATAGACCCCATCTCTCAGGTTGGGCTTTCCAGAGTTATGATGCCATATAGGCTGGCCATGCTCCAGCTTGGCACCACACGGTCCTGGCCCCAAGGTGAGAATGCTATAGCAGAGCCAGACCCCTAGAGAGAAAGCCTAAGCTGCAAGGTGTCCACCACCCCAAGCCAGCTTCCCTTCTCCACTAGGGTATGTGGTTTGGCTGGCCATATTAGCTAGGCTGGGCCATTGTTCCCCTCAGCACTATCCTAGAGGAGCAAGACCTTCCTTAGGCAGTAAGTCTTAGGCACCTGGGCCGATCCCTAGGATGAACCTGGAATCTGGCTCAGGAAAGTCCTGGTTGCTGATCTCCAGGCAAGCTGGTGGCCTTATCAGAAAGCCCCAAGAAGGGCTGTCCTGATAGCTCCAATCAGCCAGGACTTTAACCACTACCCTTCCCCAGGACAGTGTAGACCTTAGGGACCCCACTGAGTCCCTATTTCTCTTCTGCTTTTGGTCCTCGGTGCTTCCCCCCAAGGTCTGGCTTATCAGATCCTCCTCCAGACTCAAGGTTGGTGTTATGGGTCATACATTCCCCAATAGGCAGATGAGAGATGTGTGGGGAGTCCTCCCAAGTGCACTGATGGCCTCTGCATCCTGGCCCCTTGCCTCCACATCCAGCCCCCTGCCCCAGCTGCTGGCCTTCTGTGATAAACACTTTTCTTAGACTCTACCATAAGATCTTAGGATCATAGAGCTGGAAGAGTCATCTCTTGGAAACCTCTCATTTTACAGAAAAGGAAACTGAGCCCCACAGTAGTTAAATGACTTTCTCCAGTGCATATCAGTAGTAAGGGTCAATGAGGTATTAAGGGAAGATAAGCATCTGTGGTGGAAGGGCTGCTCACCCACTTGAGTGTCCACCATTCACTGAACTCTGACCCATGGCTCCAAGAAGCAAGACCATGTACAACAGCCACACCCTGGTACCATTGTCTTGGCAGACAGGTTAAACCAGACTAAGGGGACCTGATGGGCCTCCAACTGAGTTAGCGTCCATACCAAGTGAGGGGAAACTTCTCCCATAGAATGGCAGGATAATAGTTGCCTGTTCCAATGGCCATGAAGGCAGCTAAAGCTGAACTTGGTCAGACATGGAAAAGGCCAAGGTCATCCACTCCATTTCGAGTCATCCCTAGTCATCCAGACTTCTGTCCTGACACAGAACTTTGATGACCCTGGAAGAGGGAGTGAGGCTGAGGACATTGTGCAGATCTGTCTCACTTCAATCCTTTCATGTGCCAGTCAAAACATGACCTCATGATGTCATTGGTCTGTGAAGTGAAGGATGGACAATAGCCAGGAGTGAGGATGGCGCTGAACCTGGGCCTCTGATTCTAAATGAAGTATTTGGTTCTCACAACAATGGCATGGGTTCTTATCCTCATTCTGTGGGGAAACTGAGGCCCAGAGAGAGCAATGATCTTACCCAAGGTCATATAGTGACAGCCAGTTAACAAGAATATATTAAACACATACTAGGTACCAAGCACTGTGCTGAGTGTTGCAGATACAAAGAAAAGTTGCAATATTATTCCTGCCCTCAAGAAGCTGCCAGTCCAGTGGGAGGGATCACTATGTGCAGACTAACTGTGGGGCACATAGGAAGTTGTGGGTGGAGCTGAAGATCTACCAGAGTTAGGGGGCCTGGCAGGAAGGTTTCCAGCAGAAAGTGGGAACCTAAAGGAAGCCAGGGAGGTCAGTAGTCAGAGTGGAGGAGCGAGAGGTTCTGGACCTGGGGAAAAGCCTGGGGGATGCCTGGAGCTGAAGGATAGAGGGTCTCAAAGGTCAGGACAGTTAGGATACCAGTGATACTGCATCAGAGAGGAGACTGGAAGGTTAGGAGGGGGCTGGTGGGGAGTCAGTGAAAGTTATTGAGTGGGGGAGTAACATGACGAAACCTGCCAACCTGCCCGTTAGTGGCTGGCTAGAGGATGGGTCAGAATGCAGGGGCGACCTGAGGCAGGTAGCTCCCCAGCAGGCATTGCGATAGTCCAGCAGGGAGGTGGCCGGGCGGTGGCAGAGACAGAGGAGAGAAGGGGCGTGTTTCACTCTCAAGGCTTTTAGTCTGACTTTAGCCCCTTTCACTAAGTCAAAAGGAGAAAAGTCAGGGCAAATCCAAGAGAATGGGCCAATAGTGAAGTCAGCTCCCCTTGGTGGTTCTTTTTGAGCAGCTGCATGTTTGTTGCATGACCATACAAGGCACCTCTGGCTCAGAAAGATGTGGGGCTGAGATCCAGGTCCCCCGGCTTGTGGATCATGCTTGACTCCCTTAGGATGCCTCCAGAGATCTGTGCACTAGAATATTCTTGGAGGAGATTCAGCCTGTGGGGGCACTAGCCAGGGCCTTGCCTGCTTATCTCTGCCATTTCTCAGTCTCAGGAGGTGACTTTAGGGTTCCTCTGTCCTGCAGCATCAGCAGCAGCGCCTGAACTGAACCCAGAGCCAGCTCACCCTACAAGGCTGTCTGGGAGACCCTGAGGCCAGTCCTTAGACACAGATCAGGTCAAGGGTCCTGAGAGTCAGGAGAATATCTCCCTAAGGTGAGTCCTGGCTCCTTACAGCATTAAATCACACTGATGAGCATGGCAGGAAGAACTTGAGTTTATTTGATTTGCAAATACCAAACAAATATCTCTTTTGCTCCTCACTGCAATCCCGATCAGCAGGTCATAATTTCCATTTGACAGATGAGATCATTGAGGCAGACTTTGCCACTGGGGCCCTCCTTGGGCAGCTGCTTCCCCCATGAGAAGCTAGCTCCCTGAAAGCAGAACCTGAGGGCTTTGCTGGGCATCTCAGCAGGCCTAGAACCAATGGTTTTTCATTCATCCATTTGCTCTGAGGCCCATGAGATCATCTCCTGCATCTATGTTTTCCAGTCAGAGCCCCTGGGGTCCAAAAGTGCTGCCCTACTAAACTCACATTCCAGTCCCCCCAAGTAGAAGCATTTCCCAAGGCAGCTAAAAGCAGTCAGAAGACAAAGTAAGAGAAAGGTTCCTTTCTCCATCCTTGGAGCCTCTGCCTCTGCTTAACACCTGGTTTTCTGCTCACCCAACGGGCCTACAACAAAACCCCAGAATACTTGGGCTGGGGCTGAAGTGAGCCCCATGTGCCCCAGGCCTGCCCCTACAACATCCAGGCAGGTGCTGTGGAAAGGGGGCAGTTATTTTAGGCCCCTCACTGTCCACTAGCTTCTGGTCCACAGCAAGGATGAAAGACTGGAGAGGTGGTTTCAGGGTCAGAAAGACTTGGGTTCAGGTGCCACACACTGACTGGGCTACCCCTCACCCTCCCTGTGCTCTGGTCAATGCTCACAGGCTGACCTGCATTAGAGGAGGGCATTTCCTCATCTAGGAGTTCTCTACGCTAAAAGAACCACAGGTGTGATCCCTTCACAGGATCCTGGATTGAGAGTTCACTGGAACCTCAGAAGCCATCTGCCTCCCTTGTCATTTTAGAGATGAGGAACCTCATGGAGCCCAAAGTGGAGTGACTTGTCTAAGGTCACAGCCAGCAGATGCTAGTTTTGTTTTCCTGATTCCAGCATCCAACCCTGAAACTTAAGGCTTAACAAAAACCCAAACCAACATCAAAAACAGAACCGGTCTGCTGGCACCAAGAAACAACCAGGGTGAAAGAAGAAGCAATAACACCCAGATCTATACAGGGTCTCAACCCACTCGCTGCCACTCTCCAGACTGCTCTCCTTGGCTCTTCTGTCCCCAGGAGCAGCTGAGGACCCAAAGACATGGCTCCTCCTGACCTTAGGAGGGTTTCTGGTCACCAGTCAGATGGTGTCCGAGACTCTCCTCCTGATACCTTCAGTCTAATCACAGATGGAACTCAGGAGAATGGGACCTTTGAGGTCACAGATGGGCAACTCAGCTCATACAGGGCAGGGGACTCACTCAAAGTCACTTGGTGGGTTTGTGGCAGCAGGGGCCTCCTGGGCTAGCATTCTGTTTTTACTGTGTCACTCATTCCATCCATCCATTTATTCATTCACAACACTTGGTGAGTGTCTCTGAGGGACAAAACCCTCTGTGAGAAGCCCAAGAAGGGATATTCATATCAGTCTTCAGTCTGGGTCTTTTGACTGACAAACAATGGCTCTTTGTACAGGGTACAGCAGGAAATGAAGGTGATGGCAAAACAGGGATAAGCGCTGGACCTGAGATTGTCAGAAGGAATTCCCAGAAGAGGAGAGTCCTTTTCCTAGAGCAGGCTACCATACTCTCTGGAAATTAAAGGTCCTGTGACCTGCTGAGGGTCGCTCAGCCCCTATGGGCAGAGTCCTGGCATCTGTGTGGACTGGTTCCAGACTCTCTATGATCTCTATGATCCTTTTCTGTGAGATGTGTTGGGAAACAAGATACAAATATACATATGAAAATGTTCAGAGAGAAGGTATTAGAATGAAGAGGGGTTGGGACTTCAAGGCAAAGGCAGTGGGGGAGGTCTGTAGGTGGAGATGAGGAGGGAGAGCACCCCAGGTATGGGTGATGGAAAGAATGCCTGGAGCCAAGAAATGGAGGCCCTGGTCAGTGGGCTGTCCAGGCCTGGAATATACAAAACAGGAAGAAGACCTGTAAGCAAGTGTGCAAAGACCAGCGTGTGCAAAGGTCTGAGTGTGCAAAGATCATCAAAGTCAGTGTACAAAAGAGTACAAAGCCAGCCCAGGACAGCTTCCCCCCAAGGGCCTCCTGTAGGCTACTAGGCCTTGGGCCAATCCACCCCAAAGCACTAGCTGATCATGGGCTCACATCCAGGTTGTCTCAAAAGGGACTTATTCTCCCCCGCCATGGTTCCCAAGGACTTGCACCATGTTCCTCATTTGGTTAAATACATTCAGAATAGCCTGCAATGCCTAGCGATGCCCAGACTCTTCTGGTCTTGGAAACCCTCACGTCCAAGCTTGCTTCCCAGTGAACCCACTGATAACCTAGAGAGATTAAAGATGACAAGAGAGTAGCCAGAGCAACTGGTCTGTGACCCCTGACTCACCCATCCTGGCTCTCAGCCACTGGCCCTAAGCTTGTGGTTTAGCAAGGATTAGGCAACTTTGGCCAAAGGTTCAGGGAGGCAGGCCAATTCTCCTGACATGAATCATCAGCCCAGATATTTTCATCTGGAGGATTCCTTTCCCCTGGGAAATGCACCATGGGGAGTTCCTCTGATAGCAGTTATCTTACCTCGGAAACAGGGTGAGATGGTGGACAGTGCTGGAGTCAAGGTCAGGAGGACCTGGATAGGTAGGCTGGTGGCATATATTTCTTAAGAGCTGACTGTGCACCAAGCACCATACTGAGCACAAGGCAAATGTAAAGGGGGTGGAGGGAGAGGTGATGTCTGCAAAGTCAGAATCCCAGTTGGGAAGGGAGTGCAGATTGGTTTTCCTCCAAAATGGCAGCCTGGGATCAACTTGCCAGTGGGAGAAGGGGTGTAGAGGATGGATGATCCAGGGTGAGAGAGATTCTAAGAGGAGATTGCAGCAGAGGAGTGGTGAGGAAATGTGGGAAGACAGCATAGTTGGGAGAGAATGGGTCCATAGCCTGTGTTCATCCATCCATCCATCCATCCATCCATCCATCCATCCATCCATCCATCCATCCATCCATCCATCTATCCATCCACTCGCTGGGCTGTGCAATGAGGAAGCTGGTGTGGATGACTCTGTGGTCTCTTTCAGCTCTAGGTGGGGGATGCGGAGTTCGTTCCCTTCCCCATAAGCAGCTGGGCGTGTTACGTGTACTCTGTGAAGGGCCAGATCATGGTGGGTGGGAGACACCCCATGTTCCTTAAGCTGGCAGGAGCTCATACTGCTGTCCTTGCTCCTGGATAGAGTAGCGGGTAAATGGGCTTCCAACTGGGCCTGCCACCGAATGCTCGCCTCCGCCCAGGTGACCCACCAAACCCAGTTTCTCCGAAAGAGAGGGCAGTTACTAGAAAATTCTAAGCATCCTGTCTGGTCATGTCTTTTCAGCCTGAGGTTTTTGCTTTCCTATCACGGTCAGCATCCGGATCCTCACCATCCTTGTTCCTGAGGACACCATGCCATGACTCTCAAGGAAGGTTTGTACACACACCTGCTCTTCATCCTGCCCTGGGGGCCCTAGTCATGGAAACTCTGGACCAGGCAAGGATTAGGGCAGTCTGGGAGTACATCTTGAGCCCTCAGAATCCCTGGCCTCCAAACTAGGCTTTTCTTACTGTTGGGTTTCCAAGAGAATTAATAGGAGATGCAGAAGTGCAGAACAGGATGGTCAGCTGCCATCTATGTTGAGATACTGACATACCTCATTGCACATTAATGTCTGAGTGAGATGCCAGCAAGCCCCTCAGACCTGGAGTCCTGATCCTTGGTCAACGGACTAATCCACTCAATACTTTCTCAAATGTGGTGCTATTACTGTTCAGGGGTCAGTGTGGTGCTCTGGAGTCAAAGGGCATGGGTTCAAATCCCTCCTGCAGTAAATCACTTAGGGGTAGGCAGTTAGGGGAACCATTGCTAGAAGGGGTAAAGAAGAAATGAGTTCAAATCCTGCCTTAGAGATGTCTTAGCTGGGTGACCCTGGGCAAGTCACTAGACCTTTCTGAGTCTCCTTAGCTGGGCTCCTGAAGCCTTATTTGTGGGTATCCTGGGATCCTGAGGCAGAAGGTCTGAGCAAGCCCTTGGGTCCTTCTCAGAATCATGGCTTTGAGGGCATAAAGTAAAACACATCGCATTCCCCTGGAAACCCATGGCATGGCTCTACCATTGCTGAGTGCTGGTTTCTTACAAAGTCAGCGGGCCCAGACTGCCACTGCTGCCATTAGTCACTTTTCCCTGTGAAAGCTTGCAAAGCACTTTCTGCTCAACAGCCCCAGGAGGGAGACACTAATGGCATTTCTCCCCCATTTCATAAATGAGGAAACCCCCAGGCGGGAATAAGAATTGCTTTCTGAAGGGTTTAGATCTGAGCTACTAACGAGAATAAGGAAGAGCCAGCGTTTCTATAGCATTTCACCCCAGCTGTTTTGGCTGATCCTCCCCCACACGGCTGGGAGTTAGCTGCTATTATCACTCCCATTTTACTGATGATAAACTGAGGCTCTGAGAGGTACAGTGACTTTTCCAGGGGCACAGAGCTAACATATATCTAAGGAGGGATTGGAACTTTGCCATTCCTGGTTCAAATCCAATGCTCCATGAACTGAGTCAATTCAGGCTCTTCTTACTGGCTCATCATACTTCCTCATTGGCCTTGGCAGGCAGACTCCTTCTGTCCCTCCCTGTGGGGGATTCAGGTGACCCAACTCCCATCGGAACACAGAAGAAGGAAGGCTCAACTTGCCTTCGGGAACTCTGAGGGGATTAGCTTTGAGGCCACTGAAGCAGTCCAGGTGAGAGGTGATGATGTTCTGACCAGGGTGGTAGCTGGGTCTGAGAAGAGAAGGGTGTGTTTGAGAGAGGGCATGAAAGTTCAAACCCTGGATGTAGGTGCCCTGAGCAGGAAGGAATAGGGATGTTGGGAGGACAGGATGGTGAAGCAGAGGTCAGTTTTGAAGATGTCGAGTTAGAAATGCCTGCGGTACATAAAGTTGGAGCTATCCAAAAGGGCAGCTGGTGATGGAGGGCTGGTGCTCAATGGAGAGCCTAGGGCAGGATAGATAGAAAGCCTTCGCATCATCTGCATTGAGATGATCAATGAACCTGTGGGAATGGATGAGGTTACTTAATAAGGTTATATAGAGAAGAAAGAGCATTGGGGCCACTCTGAGTTAGGCACCAAGATGAGAATGATGGATGAGCAAAGGTGACTGAGGAGGAGTGGATTAGGAGGAGAGGAGATGGGAGAGAGAGACAGAGAGGAGAGACAGAGAGACAGAGATGGAGAGGGAGTCATGGAAACAGAGAGAATTCAGGAAGAGAGGGTTATGAACAGCACCACAAACCCCAGCAAGGTCAAGAAGCATCAGAACTGAGAGACATCGGGTTGGGCCAGACAGAAATCACTCAGAAATCTGGACACAGCAGTGTCAGTTGAGTGAGGAAGGCATGTAGTAGAAGTTTAGGGTAAAGTGGAAGGAGAAGAGGTGACGCACTCAGTGCTAACAGCTTTTTCTAACAGCTTGATTATGAAAAGGGTCAAAATTGAGGTGAATGACTTGGAAGACAGCCCAGGCAAGTCTCCTTTGGGATGGGTATGTCCTTCCCCTTCCTTCCCTCCAAGATCCCTTTGTTTACCTTCTACTACTCTAACAACTGGCACAGATCATCCCACTGGTCACAAACACACAGCTCATCTCTTGATTTTTCCTTATTCTGTGTTCCTCCTGTGCCCCTGGGGTGTCCCTGAGTGATGCTACCATGATGGCACCACACCCTCATTCCACTGTCTTGTGGCTCATTCTATACCTGGAGGCGGTCAGTAGCTAGAAGAACAATGTGTATCCAGAAGGGACGAGGCCCAGTCACGTGTACATGTGCTCAGGGAAACACTAAGCAGGTAGGAAGCCTCAGAAGGTCACTCAAACATGCCCAAATCTGTTAAGATATGGGACGACAAGGTTGGTTTTGTAATATCTTGTTTTTATCTCTCAGCATGGGTTGGAGATTATCAAAATTCTTTCAATGTGATCAATCTCCATTGAATTTCAATTCATCTGACTTAGGAAACAACATATGCCACCCCATGCATGAGGGTAACACAGAGCTGGACCCAGGATGGGACGGTCAGAGCTTTGCTCTCAGATGCCAGGACCTGGAAGACATCAGCAGCACTTATACCTCTTTAGCTGTGAAGGAACCATACTTATAAGCCAAGTAATGAGCTAGCATCACAAACTGCTTGATGGATATAACGTCCTCCTCCTGGATCTTCCACCCCAGGGGAGTTCCCCTCGCAGTAGAGCTTTGTTTCCTGCATCCAGTGCTCTTGTCTTAGATTTTCAGTCTCTTCATCTCCCCCCTTCTCACTCCCCTCCCCCCCCAACTGAGCAGAGGGTGTCAGTTCAGAGTCGCTCCCATGTGAATGTCTTAGGGAGATTCAGCTCACCTGGCCAGATAAAGGAGCAGGCACTGAGGTCCTTTCCCAAGCTGACCTGCAAAGCCTGCAGATTCTGCTGCAGAGAATGAAGCTCCATGGGCTGGCCGCATGCGCAAATGTCAAATGTCAAATGTAGGGTTGCCTAAAGGTTCTTTCATGGTGCGCTCACACAAGGCAAGTGCTTATATGAAGGTCACAAGAAGCAGTACAGGTACACTCTCAAGGTCTTTCTGAAGAACTCTAGAATTGATTGGGGGACATGGGAGATGCTAGCACAGGACAGCTCAGGGCAGCACACCCTCAGCAGGGAAGGTGATGTGCTCCATAAGCAAAGCAGGATTGCAGGAGCTTCTCTACAAAATTAGGGCTGGATCTGAGGGTCTGACATTCGTTTCCACCTGCAGTCCTAAAAGTCCATGAAAGGGCAAGATGAGGGGAGAAGAAATTGGGCAGAAGTGTGAGAATGAGGAGAAGTAAGAAGGCAAAGGGGAGAAGAGAAGCTTATGATCCAGGAGAACCCCAGTATGTGCCCGTAGCTCCTGAACTGAGGCTTGAGTCAGGAGACTCTATCCCAAGAAAAGCAGATGAGGATTTCCATTTCACTTGGTGACAAGGACCCATGCTGCTCTTTGGATCTGCAAAGTGATGAGGCTTGGCAAGTGTTTAAGAGGGGAAGGTTGAGATGTTGGGATGTTGGAGTTGGAAAGCGATCTTAGTCCAGCCTCCTTAGTCAGCAGAAGAGGGACTTGCCCAGGGTGGGTAGATATGGCATTGAGGCAGGATTTGAACTCAGGCTTGATGTCCCAATCTCCAGGACCCTTCAGATCCCCTACATGGGGACAAGGGCTTTCATTGTCACAATTTCTCTGGGTTTGAAGCCAGGGCTTCCCAAAGGCTAGGCCATGGCCTCCATATGTGTAAGGTCTGGGTCCTGTTTCCTTGGCCTGCTTGGAGATCTTAGGGTCCCTCTTTCTTTACCTTCAAGCCTTTTCTTAGGTCTAGTCACTTCAGGGCACCTGTGAGAGTTTCTTCCTTGAACGCTTATATTCCATTTCTCTTCCCATTACTGGGAAGCCCAGTTGGGCATTCTGGAGCCAGTCAGATGTGCTTGTAGAAGTGGATTTGATCCAGGCTGGGGTGACCTGACTCCCCGGGAGCCTGCAACAGGCGTTCTCTAACAGTGCTGTGGAACACAGTCCCCCCCACCCCCCCAGGCCAATAGATTTCTCAATTCTTGTGGATTGCAAAATGGGCCTTCCTGGGGTCTCAGTGACATTTGGAAACAAAAGCAGATTTCAGCACGCAGCGGAACTATGTCGTGGACTTCAGTTGGACCAGTGGAAACTGCCCACAAAGGGATGTGGGGATGGTCTGTCATGCCAAGACCCCCATTAGACTGAGGCTAGGGGGAAGGGGGAGGCTGATTTTTTCTTACAGAAAGATTTCTATTATGGTCCTGGCTCTGGCGCTTGGTACCCACCCCAGTCCTTAGTGCTCACATCTCTGAAATGAAGGTGAGAATATGAACGTTCCTTACCTCATAGGATCATGGTGAGCCAAATGCCTTGGGAGCCTTCCAGGGCTCTATAAATAGGAATTAGATTTAGACTTCCATCTCCATTAGCTAAAATTCAGGTTTATAGATGGTCTGAAACAGTGACTCAGTCCCCGCTGCCTTCTCTTTGATCTTTAGGTCCCATCCCTGAAGGGAAAAGGGCACTACACAGGGCTCAGAATCAGTGGTAGAACCTTTGTTACATGGGTCTCCCATGTAGCCCCAAGCTCTCCACCCAGTGGCCAGGCTGGTTGAGATGAACCTCCCTGGGCTTGGACAGCTTCTCAGGGAATAGACCAAGTCCATCTCCAGGGCTGTCCTACAAGCCTTGCCAATCTCTCTGGCCCTGGCATTGCTGATTCTGAATCAGAAGAGGCTTTCAAAAGCCAGGGCATCCTCCATGAGATGGTGAAGCATCATTGTGGGACCTCGAGGATTTCAACATTAATTTAAGCTTTGACAATTACAATGTGAGATTCTTGGCTGGTGGTCAGGGAGTTGACCCATTAGTAAAGGAATTGAGAGGGACAGGACTGAACCTGTGATTTCATTGGTATAGGAGACTCCCAGGTGAGGGAACTCCCTCTAACAATGCAGGTTAGCACCTTTTCTGAAAAGTAGCATCTTAGAGAGTTGACTGGGTGACTGAGGTGAAGTACTTTGTCCCAGGTCACAGAATCAGGCTGCGGCATCAGTGGGGCCTGAAACCAAGTCCTCCTAGCTTCAAGGCCCATCTCTGTCCTCTAGGCCATATCAATATTGGCAGTTTTTGTTATCCATGAAACCAGAAGACAGAGGGAAATTGTATCTGAATGGAATTGTGGTTCATAGGTTCTTTTTAGAGGGCCTCCCCATGCCCTCTGCAAGTGAAAAGGATGATGGATCTGGTTTTGTCTGGGGTTTATCCTTCCAGTGAGGATCTTGGCCATCACAACTCAGTTACCATGAGGAGCGGAAGCAAAATGACTTCTCCAAAGATAACTGTGCCTATTGCACTGATGTCTGTGGTAGAGAAAATCTGTGAGGAATGGGATAGCATCCTTCTAACTAAGTTTCCCTGCATATCAGGTGATCTCAAGCCAAACATAGGTATGGGGGGAGGGTGGCAGTGAGAGAGAGGGTGAGAGAGAGAGGAGAAAGAGAGATCCAGGGGTAGGGAGCTTAGAAAAGGTGGCTCAGTGTCAAAAACCAAGAAGGACCAAAGGCTTAGTGATGCCCCACAAGCCTCATGCCTGTGCATCATGGATACTGCCTTCCTAAAGAGGTCCTATGCATGGTGAGCACCAAGGGATAAGAGATGGACAGATGGCATCGTGTGAGATATTCAAATCATCCTAATGGCCAGCATTTTGATAGTGCTTTGAGTCTTGTGGAGTGTTGTTGACCCTTATGACAACCCTGGAAGGTAGGTGATGTTATGATTCCCATTTTACAGATGAGGAAACTGAGGCATAGAACTGAAATGATTTTCTTAGAATCACACAGCTAGCCATTGTTTGAGGCTGGATTAGAACTCAGATCTTATTGTGTCTGAGTCCAAGGCTTGATCCTTGGATCACTATTGAAATCTGAGGCATCTTGGGAGGACCCCCTAGAGAAGATGTTGAGGATAGTAGTTGCACAGATGTACATAAGATCTGGGTGGTAATCTGCACCAGTGGTGGGAATCCCTACTGAGGAGATCATAGCTGCTCTAAGTCATTGAAATCCACCTTTTGTCAGGGATTTGGCATCTATCCCAGTGCCTGGAACAGTTTTGTGGGCCTGGGAGATGCTTAACTAATGCTTATTGAATGAATCGCTTCATTCTTTTCTTTAAAAATGTACCCTGCATTTTGTAAAACTCCCATGGTGCCCAGTGGGCTTCCCTTCCCAGGTCTCATTCTGAGCATTCCTGGCCCCTCTGTGACATTTAATGGGGTTGACTTCCCTTTCATCTGAAATCCCTTTTCCAGCCTGGGTTTTAGTGACCCAGCTCTATCTTGCTTCTGCTACTCCACTGAATTGGGAGATCTTTGACAGCAGTGCCTTTTTACCTTTCTTTGTATCCCCGGCACTTAGCACAATGCCTGACACACAGCAGGGGATCTATGCTTATAGATGGACTGACTATCAGACCAACCATTCATTTCTTATCTCCTTTACTGAATCATCATTCATTTTACAGCCCCTACTTATGCATGTGCCCCCAGACTCTGCTCAGGGTGCTTCTTTCTTCTCTGAGGAGGAGGCAACATGTAAATCACTAGGAACATATGTGGTGCATACAGAGGTGATGGAGGGTAGCTTTATTGGGGAAGGCATATGAGTTGAGAGGCCCCAGAAAGCCCTCCTATAGAATGAGCTGTCAGACATGGAGGCCAAACAAAGCAGAGACACTGAGACAGAGAAGGAGCTTCATTAGGGACAACTGGAAGGTGGTCTAGGCTGGTTGGAACATGATGGAATGGTATAAGCACACTGGGAAGAGATGAAGGGTCAGGTTTCAGAACTGTAGTAGTCAACTGGGGGAATTTGTATTCAGTTCAGGAGCCAACAGGGGCCATTGTAGACTACTGAGTGTGGGGAGGGCAAGTGACTGCAACAAGAGCAAACCTGTGTTTTAGGAAAATTCTTTTTGGCACTAGAAGAATTGGGCTAGGGAGACCTTTGCAGTAGGGCAACCAAGCACCAGGGTCTTCCAATAGCCCAGGCAGCAGGTGATGAGAGCTTCCACTAAGGAGGTGAGATGACTGAGTGAGAGGAGAGGCTGTAGAGATTGGCCAGAGGATATCTGGCATGGACTGGAGCTCAGAGAGCATGAGGAATGCAGCACTGCATCACGGTTGATTGGGAAGATGGTAGTGGCATCCTTGACAGTCACAGGAGAAGGCTGGTATCTTCTTTTTTTGAGTCAGAGAATTATAGCTCAGTGGTGGCTCTGGTGCAGTGGAGATGCTTCTAGGACCTCCATTCTGAAATATCCAAATGTTCAGTGTTTGGTGGTGTGGACTTGGAGCTTGACAGAGACCAGGGTTAGAGAAGCAGATCTTAGAGGCATTGCATAAGGAGCCCATGACAGCCTATGAAGTTGCCAAATGAGGGGGTGGGGTAGAAGATAAAAGAGAGAGAAGAGGGCCTGGGAGAGAAGTTAAACATGTCATGAATGACAGCCTAGGAAAGCAAACGAAGAAGGAATGCTCATAGAGGTATGAGGAGAACCAGAAGCATGGTTCCAAAAACCCAGGGAGGAGAGGGTATCCAGGAGAAGAGATATAGGACCATAGTTAGCAGGGATGGAAGATTATGAAGATTCTTTTTTTTAGGTCAGAGGAGACATGGGCATGTTTCCAGGCAGTGGGAAATGAGCCAGTAGAGAGGAAGAAATTGAAAATAAGTAAGAGGGGATGACAGAGGGGTCAGTCTGTTGGAGAAGACAGAATAGAATGGGATCACTTGAGCAGGTAGAAGGGCTGACCTTGGTAAGGAGCAAAGGCACCTTCTCATGTGAGACAGGGGTGGAGGAGGAGAGAGGGGCAGAAGGCGTCTGAGTAATAGTAGATGAGGAAGAGAGAAGAGGAAGATCATGATTGGTCTCCATTTTTTCCCTGTAAAATATAAGGGGAGGTTCTCAGTTGAGAGAGTAGGGGGAGGAGGAGTCATGGGAGGTTTGAGGAGGGATAGGAAGGTTTGGAAGAGCTGCTACAGAGAGTGGGAATGTGAATTAATAAGGGAGGTATGGTAGAATTGCCTAGCAGCAGTGAAGGCTCAGTTGAGGTTTTGTGATATAAATATTCAGTGGCCTCAGTCAGAATGGTTGTGTGGTTTTCTCTACTTTTGTAGTATGTGTGTAGGAACAAAGGCAATGAATGGGGAGAATGATCTAAGACTGAGACTTGGATGGACACAATTGGTGATGTAATATAGGACCCAGGGATTCAAGAGAAGAGGACAGTGTGAAGTTGAATTGGTTCACCAAGGCACAAAGAGGAGGAGTGGTAAAAAAGAGAGAGTGGCTAATACAGAGGAGATGGTCTGGGAGAGGATTGAGCAGTCAAGGGTTAGAGGTCATGGTGTGGACAAAAAGTAGGTTTTATAAGGGAAAGAAGAGGGAGAAATGAAAAACCAATAGATTATGGTCAGATAAGGGGATTTCAGCATTCTTGAATATGGAAGTGGTGCATTTGTGGGTGATGGAAAGATCAAGGATATGACTGTCTTTGTGTGTGGCTGAGGTGGGATTGAGGAGCATATCATGGGAGGTGAGTAGGTTGAGGAATTGAGTGGCTAAGGGATTCAAAGGAGAATCAATATGCATGCTGAAGCTTCCATGTTTGAGGGCAAAATTAAGGAGGAAAGATAAATTGTCATGTACCAAACTCATTGAGGTGGGAAGGGGAGTGACTTGTCGAGAGGTGATGAAGACCTAGCAGAGGACAAATGGGAGGGATGCTGAGGACATAAACTTGGCAACAGATAGCTCTATGGAGTAAGGGTTAATGAGGAGGGGAAGAGGATTCTGAGATTGAGAGCTTGGTAACACCATGCTGCCCTTGAGTAGAACCAATATGTTAGGAAGAGGGGATGGATGGTGGAACGATGATGAGTTTTGTTTCAGACGTGAGAAGTCTGAGATGCCTAGAGGAAATCTGTCCAAATGTCCAACAGGTGGGTGATCATACTGGATCTTAGTGAAAGATTTGGGAATCTTCTTCAGAGGGATAAGCATTCAAACCAAGGTAGCTTAATATGAGAGAGAGAGAGAGAGAGAGAGAGAGAGAGAGAGAGAGAGAGAGAGAGAGAGAGAGAGAGAGAGAGAGAGAGAAAGAGAGAGAGAATGAGTGAGAACCCATCCAACAAGAGAACCAGCAGAGGGTGGTGTCAGGATAAGGCAGAGAGGTGAGAATTCAGAAGGGAGGGGTGTATACCAGTTTGAAACAGAGGTGGAGCCTCACCTCTGGCATGACCGGCACTCACACACATACCTGGGTGGGACTGACCAGCCAGGACACATGCCAGACTCGTGACGCTGGGCTCTGGACTCTCCCCAGTGAAATCCACAACCCCTTCATTGTAGACCATGGCAGCAGCAATGGAGAGATTGTGTTTTCTTTCTGGGTTTCCAGACATGTCTCATTTCCAGCCTCATATTTAATAGCATATAACTGCCCAAAGTGGAGAGCTTGGAATGTATGGCATGTCTCACTGAGTGAGTATTTTAGTTATAAGAAAAAAAACAACTCACTTTCTAATGGAAAATATTAAACTCCCTTCTCTTTCTTTACATGTAAACACACACCCACGTTTGTTCCACAGTCACTGTCTACATTATGATACATCTACATTAGCTACAATATGGATGAATATGGAGAAGAGTGAGCCTCTGCCATGGGAAGCATGAGAAACTCAGTCATACATGGGCCCCTCTTCCCTACTATTAGTCTGTAAGTCTCTCTCTCTCTCTCTTTTTTTAAAAACCAGTTGCCGTTCTCTTCCATCTGCCCCAAGGAGAGCAGTTGATGAAACCATCAGAAGCTAAACTTTGAGGTTGGGACAGAGAGAGAGCCTGGTGTAGCCTACAGGTGAACAGTGGTCATTCTGATGAACTCCAGATGACCAGTAAAAGGCAAACTCTCTTCAAATCAATGTGAATTCTGGAAAATCCAGAGATTCATAGATTACTGGAACAGGAAGTGCCCTTGGTAATTAACTAGTCCAACAATGCTCCAGATAAGTAAACTGAGGACCAGAGAAAGGCATTCACCCATCCATGGTCACATAGCCTGCAAATGGTAATATCAGAACTAACACCTCGCATAGGGTTTTCCCCTCCGAATGCACTAGGCTGCTTCCCTGGACCTGATGAGAGGATAGGCAATGAAACACTTACAACATCATCTCACATTGAGAAGAGAGAGCATGTTTGGACGCTGAAATTTGCCTCGCTCAGTCTCTCCTCCCCCTTCTCTATTTTCTGAGCTCCCTTTGGGACCTTCGAGTCACACCATCAAATCCTGGACCGAGGCAGATTGTCCCTTAGTGTACTCTATTTATCTTCAACCCCCTGCACAGCATGGTATTCCACTGACTCTCCTGCTAGACATTCTTTGTGTTCCCTGCTTATTCCAGACACATCTATTTCTGAGCCTGCAGCCAGTTTAGGGGTCCTTCTGTCCAATGAGGAAGGGAAAGCTGATCGTCAGAAGTCCCCTTCACCTCTGATCTTCAATCCTTTTGGCTCGCTGTCTTCCTCACTTCTTTCCCTTCCCTCCTCTTCCTTCCCTTATTTCTTCTGTCTCTATAGGATGTCTCTTTGTCCCCTCCTTCTGTGGTAATTCCTTATTCTTAAGTCACTGGGAAAACTATGAACTAGGAACCAGTATTTTACCCTGGAGGCAGTTGGAACCAAGGAAGCTTCTCATGGGGGCTGCTTGAGAATGAAACAATGACATCCCCTTTCACTGACTGATGTACAGATAATAACAAGATCAGGAACTTTATTTTGACTTCATCTTTTAGTTCTAATTATGTTCCAAGTTGTTAATAAGCTGTGCAGAAGAAATGACCACATCTCACTGAGAGAGGTCTCCTGTTGGCTGTACTGAGGACAGATGCCACTCTTACAAGCCAGTCAACACATCTCATGATGTCCAAACACTCCCTGGTAAAACCTGGATGGCAACGAATGGTTCCTTCCTTCCCCTTTATCACCATCCCATCCACCAAGAAATACCAACAGCAGCACTCTAATCCCTCCTTTGGAAAGGCAGCCCAGTCCAGTGGAGAAAGTACTAGATGTGGAGTTAGGAAGACCTGGGTTCTAATCCCACCAATGATTTTAACCAACTCTGGACCATAGACAAGCCTCCATGGGTAAGACTGAGCCTTAGTTTACCTTGGTAAATACCTCACAAGGTAAGATAATTCGAGTCCAATGGTTTCCAAATTTTTTAGTGCTATATAAATTTCAATGATCAGTATTATCCCCCGTTTCATTATAGTATAGAAAAAACAACACTTCCCTTGTTGCCTACATTTTTACTCATCACTCAGTTTGTTTTGAATTCATTCTCTATTACCTGAACTTGCTTGATTTACAATGGTGTGAGAAGGGCTGCCACATCAGTCTTTTTAAACAACTCCCTTTTATATTCTCATTAAAAACTCTTTCTCTCTGTGATTTCAGAGTTTTGTTCTTGAGCTTTTCCATCTCCTCTTGAACTGTGTTCCTCTAAAGAATTTTAGACCATGGAATTCCACCTGTACTTTCCTTGAGCTCTTTTTCAAATTTGCTTTCAATGTTGGTATGAGTTTTTTCTTTCCTATCACAATCTTTTCTCCTTAACTTGCTGAGATTCCTCTGGACTCTTAAATAACCAGGTTTTCATTAATTAATAAAGAACAACAACAAATAAGGAGAAAGAAAATATGGGTAATGACTAAAGGAATTCCAAACAGAATAGGTTTTCAGATAAAGAAAAGGAAAGGACAAGGTAGCCAGCAAGGCATGAGGGTGGGGGTATGGAGAAACCCTTTAACAGAAGGGCAGATAATGTGGATGAAAGGATCCTGAAGAGAAGTCATTTAAGGGAGAAAATAACAAAGTACTGTCAATGACAATCAAGAAAAGAAGCTGTATATGCCCTAAGATCAGTCTAATTGGGCCATGATTACTTTTAAGTCAGTGAAAGAGAGTCTGGCATCACTAAAGTGGTATCAGTAATGAGATGTCCAGAGACACTAAGAGCAGAGCAGGACAGATAGGTGATCAAACTCTGGGAAATTTGAGTAAAGGAGAAAATTCAATGGGGAATAAAATTCTCAGCCTCTCTGGTCAATCAGAAAAAGAGACAGAAATGAAATAAAAAATTAGATCAATGGATTATTTGGGGAAAAAAAAGACTGACAATTTTAAAACTAGGAGATAGAGCTTAGATTACCCAAAATGTGAAAAAAGAAAGAATTCAAATGCCATTTTACAGGGAAATTTGCAAGAAAAATTCCCATAACCAATAGGATGTAAAGAACAAACTGCAGATTGGTGGGATTCACAGGGCACTCTCAGAGAGGAATGTCAGGTTCAAATCACCCAGGCTTGTGGCTGTCAAACTCCAGATTCTTCATTTACAAAGAGAGCATCTTGGAAGTAGTTTGGAGAGTGGTGATGGGGCACTCTTTGCTGTCAGGAAAAGGACCTGGATATGAATCCCAGGAAGTTATGACCTGTGTGACATTAGACACATCACTTTACCCGTCAGGGCTCTGGGCAGCCTTCCAGGTGATTCCTGGAAAGATCACATTAGTCTCAACAGCTGGGTGGTAAAGGGGATGGCATGCTGGACTAGGAATCAGGAGGACTTGGAGGTGAATTCTGATTCAGACATCTGTTAACTAAGTAACGCTAGGCAAATAAACATTGTCAATAAACATTGATTAAGCACCTACTATGTGCCAGGCACTAGGAATACAAACAAAGGCAAAAGTCAGTCTCTTCTCTGGAGATCATTCTCTCAGTCTCAGTTTCCCCATCCATAAAATAGGGTTAACAATAGCATCTCCCTTACAAGGTTGCTTTGAAGATTACTTGGGGTAATATATAAAATACTTTGTAAACTTTAATATGCCATACAATTTTAGCAATTATTATCATAATTATTCAAAATCTGGGGACAACATGAAATCGAGGTCACAAGTAATGATCACTACTTGAAACCAGGTTAGCAAATATCCATGACCTGAAATTTTCTTGAGAGTGGGGTAAAGTACTTGGTGGGTAGGGTTGGGATGAGAGGGAGCAGCTAATCATGAATATTATCCAGGAAAAGCCCAAATCTGGAGGAGCAATAATAATTTGTGATGTTCTCAGGACATGGGGCACATGAACTGGGGAAGGGGAACCCCTGGAAATGTCAAACTGGGCAAGCACCATCAAGTGAACCATAGAATCAACAGTTCTCTTTAAGGGGCCAATGGGCAGGGAGAAGAAGCATGACAACGAGAAGAATGCCCGGATGGTTGCACACTGGACCATCCATGGCCAACAAAAGCCCTAGAGCAAATTGACAAATGCCAAGCCAAAAGCACATTGTGGTAACAGGTAAAAGACATACATGGGAATGAGACCAGGTGGGGAAAAGGCATAAAGAATAGAACAATATTTAGGTATAACAAAATAATAAATCAATATGTAGTAATAACATAAATAATTATCTATATTACATATTGTCCATCACATAACATGCTAGGATAATTATATATAAATCATAAATAAATCACGGGCATAACGGTATAAATAATACCCCTCCCCCAAAATCCATGTACTTCATAATGGTCCAGACGAAGTAGAGGGAGGACTGAGATGAATTCTTCCATAGTGGGCATTAAACATATTGCTTAGATGGGGTGACAGGTGAGGAGAGAGGCTGTTGAAAAATAAAGAGAGGGGACTTCGAGCTAAGACAGATCCTGGGAGAGGATCTGACTACTCAGCTCCTTCACATCGATTCCAGCAAACCCTCAAATTTACACCAGAGCAAATAATAATCAAGAAATATGAGAAACCATTGTGACTTATTTCACACAGAACAGCCTTCCCCCCCACACACTTATACACATATGCATGAACAGTTTCGTGTAGAAGTCCACTGAACTCAGCAGAAGTTTAAGTGATGCTAGAGAATAGAGAAGGTAAAATGCACGATCATTGCTGGTGTTCGGTTGTTTTCAGTCATATCTGACTCTCCATGGCCCCATTTGGAGTTTTCCTACAAGGATACTACAGTGCCTTGCCATTTCCTTCTCCAGCTCATTTTAACAGATGAGAAACTAAGGCAACCAGGGTTAAGTGACTCACCCAGGATCACACAGCTAGGAAGTGTCTGAGGCTGAATTTAAACTTAGATCCTCCTGACTCCTGGGCCAGTGCTCTATCCATGTAGCTACCCTCAGAGACAATGGCTATAAAGAATTCAGAGAAACATGGGAAGACTTATATGAAGCTAAGGGAAGAAAGTCAGACCCAAAGAATGATCTTTTTCTGGGATATAGGTGTGTATTAAAGATTAACATGGTAGCAATGAATTCTTGTCATGACCCTAGAAAAGATAGGAGGCAGGAGGCAGAATAATTTGCATGTTCTTGGGCTAAGTCCAAGAGGCCCACCTTTTGAGTGGGGAAAATGAAGTGTATCTTTTTTTCTATGAAGTAATTGATGAACTTGGGTTTTGTGGGTTTCAGGACATACTTATTTTTTTATTTACTTTTCTCAAACTCTTCTTTGTATAATTCATTTCTACGGAGCCAAAATTTCTAAAAGGATTATTTTTTCTTTAAAAATACTCAGTTTAACTAGAAAATTGATTTCAGGATAGTAGGTATAGGCTTTCATTTGGGTAGGTCACCTCCCTGGTATCCATTGACAGTGTCATCATTTCTCCATCTAAGTTATTAAAGACAGAGCTTCTTATAGCCTGGCGTTCCTGATTCTGGATTGGGGGGTTTGCCCATTGACCTGTGGATCTTTGCAATGGAGCATGTCCAGACTTACACTCTGAGAAGGAACAGATACCAACCATTGTGACTGCAAAATGTCCTCTGACTACGGGACAAAAATCTAGATGACTTTCGTCTTTTCACCTTCCTTGCCTGTGACCTCAGCCTGTGGGTGCTCGATTGGAAACCTTAGCTGAAACTCAACCTGAGGTTGACAAGACTCTTCTCCTGTAGAGAAAGCAGGGTGCTGTCCCCCTTTCTGTCAAGGATGCATATCACCCAACCCCACCTGGGTGAGTCAAGCCTCATGAAAACTCTTCAGGGGCACTCTTGGGATCCCGAGGCTCTTCTAGGCATTTTGAGGGCATTGCCAGGGTAGGCAATCAACCTTAGGGAGTTGATAATGATATATCCTTTAAAGGCAAGGTGGAAGAGAACAATTACAAATTCCTTTGTAACTCACCCATACCTTGGGTTTGGTTGTAGAGCTGACTGTGAGGGAGACAGAGGCTGGACCAGCCCCCAAGGCAACTGCCTCCAGGTTGGGAGGTGAATCCACTTGGTCCTGATTTATTGACCTGCCATTATCTCCACTCTCCTCTCTTGACTCCTGATCCTGTGAAATATCAGGCAACCAACAGTCAATAAGCATTTATGAAGAAGATACCATGGCCAGACACTGCTCTAAGCCTTGGGGATGCAAATATTGACAAGACACTCTTCCTAAGTGGCCACAACATGTTTAGGAAGGACAGAGCTCTGCAGAGGTAGCCTCCCCCAACCCACCTGCACACTCCTTCTCCCACCCAAACATGCATGTACACACATGCACATATGTGTATGCACACACATCTTGACCCACTGGTTCTTTACTGATGGATGAAATTCCATTATCAGCAACATGCTTTCGGAGTAGGTGCCCTGGGAAGGGACTTTAAGAAGGGACTCAAGTGTAGAGTCCCTATTGGGACACACCCACAGTCCTGACTTCCTCTTTGAGTATAGACTCGAGCAAAGTCTGCTGGTCAACAAAGAGCCATGACCCTGAGAATTTGTTTGCTGGGTCAGAGGCTTCTGGCACAAGAGCAAGGCCATTGGCTTGCTGGTTCTTGGCAGTATGGGTGGAGACTCTTGGGAAGAGTTTTCTCTTAGGTTTGGGGTCAGGATGATATTTATCACTTTGCAAACCTTAAAGTCATATATTAAAGTCCCCAGCTACCCAATGACAGCTGGCCAAGTCAAGAAGGGGAGATGATTGTATTTTGTACACTCTGAGTGCAGGTGGGAGGTGGAAAGGAATAATGACTTTTAACTTGTCCTACAAAGTAACTGGGGTTAGTTTTATGTAAAAGAGGGGCAGCTGGGACCAACTTGGTCAGATCTGTTATTGAGCAGGGTGTGACCTCATCTGGTGTCCCTGTCTCAATGTTGGGGCTTTGGAAGGATGAATGATCCTTTATGGTCTACAGCCTGAGCTTCTCTCTGTCATGCACTTATGCACTCAACATGTACTTGGGCAATTAGTCCATTCCTCCAACCCACCCCCCACCCCAAATAAACCTTCCAATCCTATTCTCCTAGCTGAGGCAGCTCTGCCTTTGAGCTCATGTAGGATGATTCAGGTGAATTCATAATGACTAATAAGAGTGGCACTGGAGAGATGTTCCCTGCATCAGGAGCCATGGGGAAAGATGGGCTTCAGAGGTCTGTGCAAAGGAAAGCAGAGAGACTAAGCAGACTCACAGAAACGGGCCTCTGGTGGGGATGGTGCACCTGGGGGCTGGATGGAGAGGGACTGGTGCTGAGGGCATCCTCAATGTCTCGGTCCAGCTGGTCCAGTTTCATGATGAGCAGGGCCATGGAGTCAAGCCGCCCTCGCCCTCGATCTTCTCTCATCTCCTGAGGAACAGAAAAATGTCATTTATTTATTTATTTGTGGTTTTCAACATCCACTTTTATAAGATTTTGAGTTCTAAATTCGCTCCTTCCCCAAGACAGCATGCTATCTGATACAGACTATACATCACATCAAACCTATTTCCACATTAGTCATATTGTGAAAGAAGAATCAAAACAAAAGGAGAAAACCTCTGAGATCACCATCCCTGCTTTGCTCCAACTATGGGTCTTGTACAAACCCAGCTGTTTGCATGCTACTCCACCCCCACCCCCAGCCTGTGAGCTGTTTGGGTGCAGGGATTGAGTTTTTGCCTTTCTTTGAATTCTGAGAAATTAGCACAGTGCCTAGCATGGAGGAGACATTTTGCAGTCACAATGGTTGGTATCTGTTCCTCCATGCTAGGAGAGAAAATATTATCTTTTCATCTGCATTCAGACTCTAAAGTTTTTTCTCTGGAGGTAGGCGGGCTTTTCCATGAGTCTTTTGGAGTTGTCTTGGATCCTTGCATTGTTGAGAAGAGCCAAGGTTATCACGGTTGGTGCCTGTTACTGTTATGCACTGTCCTCCTGGTCTGCTCAGAATCATGTCATGGAAGTCTTCCCACAGCTCAGAATTGTTTTTTTCTCAATCTGAGAGACCATTTCCTGGGAGGGGAGAATGGACTCTGGCCTTCTCTGTCATGGGATGAATGTCCAATCCTTTGTTTGGTTTCCTGATGGACCCCCTCCTATCTCTTACATTTAGCTCCCTGACAGGGACTCCTGGAGCCAGGGCCAATGGCCTCCTCTTCTCTCATCTCCAGGCATTCTCTCAGGCTTCTCCTGTCCCCCTGGCCTCTGCTGTGACTTCTCTGGCTTTTTTTTGTCACAACTAAAGTCCTGCCTGCCATGGGAAACCTTTCTCAATGCCCACCATTGCTGACTTCTTCCATCTGGATTACCTGCAGTTTGTCCAGTCTATACATTGTGTACATGTTATCTATCCCATTAGACTGAGTGGCCCTTGAGGGTAGGGGCTGCCTTTTGCCTCTTCATATTGCAGCAGTCCACACTTCCATGACTAGCACAGAGGTCAGTGACTCCCACATCCACTTGGCTCCCTGAGCTAATGTCATGGACATTACCTCTTGTGCCTCAGCTCATGGGGGCATTCTTAGAGCCCTGCCTCAAGTACCTGGAACTGAAAGCTAGGGTCTGGATTCCAGGTTCAGCTCAGCTTCCACCATGATCTATCTAATGCATTTAGAAGAAAAGGGTCTTTTCCAGGAGAAACCACCAAAGATGAACTAGGGATGTTTATCCTGTGGAAAAGGTGGAGGGATATGAGGGGAACCAATGAATCTGTAATATCCTGGACAAGTCTGGGCTTTGGGAGACAGCCACTGAGGTCACTACCATGTCAGGGCTGTGATGGGGATGAGGTGCAGTCTGGTGGGTTCTGCAGTTTCAGAGGGCCCTCTGTGTATGCAGTGCCAGGGGGCCCTCTGTGTGCGTGTTTCTGTGTGCCCGGATTTGAAGCACAGGAAGGAAGATTGTTTAAGGAAACAATCTTGACCTAGTTTAAGGAAAAAACACTCTGACAATGAAAGGTCTTTGAAAGGGCGATGGTCTGTTTCAGGAGATGAGGAGGAGTAGTCCCCTCACTGGAAGTTTAGAACCCGAGTCTGGAAAGATGCTCATTGCAGATGTCTGAGGGGGGTTACTGGTCAGGGGGTGGTGGAACTAGAGGCTGCTGAGGCCCCTTCTGCCTCTTCCCAGGGACTCAGCCAATGTGCCAAGGATAGCTTGATGTCAGGATATTCGTGGGAGGTATTCACTGACAGAGGGAGAAAATATGGGCTTGGATGGAAATCCAGAGCTGATGATTCCATAAATAATGATGTAGACGGACAGACCCGATAAATTTGAGAACACGTCAAGTGATGCAGATGAAAGGAAGGATAACTAAAGATCCGACCTGGTCCCAGCCACCATGAATCATAGCAATCCTGACCAAGGCAAGAGCTACAGAAATTTAGCTTTTAAGTTGACTACTGCCTTCCCTCTGAGATCACCATCCCTGCTTTGCTCCAACTATGGGTCTTGTACAAACCCAGCTGTTTGCATGCTACTCCACCCCCACCCCCAGCCTGTGAGCTGTTTGGGTGCAGGGATTGAGTTTTTGCCTTTCTTTGAATTCTGAGAAATTAGCACAGTGCCTAGCATGGAGGAGACATTTAATAAATGTTTGTTATCTGATTGACAGTCTAGAATATTGGTCCAAATAGTACATGATTTAAGCTGAGTGATAAATCTAACATCTTGTAATTAGATTTCAAAAACCCAACTTCTTAGTGCAAGATGGTGGAAGTGTGTGGAATGAGAATAACTCATCTGAAAAGGATCTTCGAAGTTAATAGGTCACAAGCTCAAAACTAACGTGCCCAGGAGAAACTAGAAAACAGTATGAACCTCCCTTAAGAGGTTATTCAAACCTAAGGTAGTCAGACCACACCAGGAGTAGTGGGTTCAATTCTTGAGCTAGCTTTCAGAAAGCATGGATGAACTACAGAGTGTCCACAGGAGGGTCAGTACTGTTGATGGGAAGGCTCCTGAGGTGGGCAACAACAGGGAACATCTGCCTCTCCCTCAGGGTCTGTGTTAACTAAGTTGTCCAATTGGCCCTGTGGTTGGTTGGCACTAGGAATGGACGATTTCAGCCCCTGATCCATGGGAATATCAGCAGCATTTATTAAGTACCTACTGTGTGCCAGGTATTTGTATATACTTATGTGTGCCACATAAGCATTGAAAATACCAAGGAAGATAAAAGACCATCCCTGCCCTCAAGAAGTTCACTGTGTAGAGGGGGGAAAGAACATGAAAACAACTCTTCACAAACACAACAAGATCAACAGGTGATACTTTCAGAAGAAGGAGTTAACCCTGAGGGGATCGGGAAAGGCTTCTTGAAAAGTAGTAGATTTAGCTGGTACTTGAAGGAGGCCCGGCCAGTCAAGAGGCAGAGATGAGGAAGGAGAGAGCACTAGGCATGGGGGAGAGTCAGAGAAAGATGTCTGTAAGTGGGAAGTAGACTTTTGGACCCCAACTGGAACAAGGTCGTTTTCTCCTCTATGACTCAATGATTAGGCATCATGCTTGTTTGCCAAGACCTGTTTGAATCTGGACTTGGCATCCCATGTCTGAGCTCTGCTTCTAGCTGGTGGCATCAGGAGATTTAGCAAAGCCATGCTGATGTACACCCATACCCTTGTCACTGATAAACACATTTCATGGCGCAGGGCTGAGGAGACATTGGAAGAGCATTTTCCCTTCTCCATCTAGCTGGAATCTCCTGTCCTTCAAGACCAGCCAAGATCATCAGGAAGAGGCAGCCATCCCATGGGCCTCTTCTCTCCTTACACTTGGATGCTTGTATCAGGGCCCAAGGTTCTGAACTCACTAAGGAAAGGGGAGACTGCCTGACCTTCTTCTCACTGTTCTGGGTCATCCACCCACTCACAAATATCTTGTTTTATCCTTCTCATTCCAAAGAGCTTTCTCCTTGAAAGAAAAACCAAGTGGACTAAGTGCTGAGTAGCACAACTTTTTCAAATTGCCACTTTCATCGTCCTCCTCACCTCCCCAAGGCTGTCCTGACCATGATTTTCTTTTAGTCTCCTCTTGGTCCAAAAGAACTAGAGAAAACACACACAGATATACACACATAACATGTGTGTATGCATATGTGCATAAGCTAGAAATGCACTACATGTATATATGTGCAATACATATACACATAGCTATGTAATGTCACATATACAAGGTACATATACACAATGTATCATCAAGAATGTGTACACAACACGGAAAAAAACAACCTATCATATATATATATATGTATATATAATATATACACGTACAGTACATACAGATGCAGATTTACAACAGAGACACAATGCATATAGACATATATATGCATGTACACACACATAAAACACATGTATGTCTGCATGTTCATACACAAATACAACTACGTACACGTGTGTAAATATGCACCGAATACAGTAAGATACGTATATGTTGGGTAGTCAGGTGGTACAATGGTAAGAGTGCTGGGCTTGGAATCAGGAAGACTCATCTTCTTGAGTTCAAATTCAGCCTCAGACACTGACTAGCTGCGTGACCCTGGGTAAGTCACTTAGCTCTGTTTGCCTCGGTTTCTTCATCTGTCAAATGAGCTAAGGAAGGAAATGGCAAATCGTTCCAACATTTTTGCAAGAAATTGCAAATAGAGTGTCAGTCAGACGTGAATGAAAAATAAATGCATACATGTACAACACACACATATGTTTGCACACATATGTTTGCACACATTTGCCGTTGCTGTTCAGTTGTTCAATCATGTTCACGATTGTTCACGAAGAGCGTTTTCTTGGCAAATATACTGTTGTGGTTTGTCATTTCCTTCTCTGGCAGTTTGAGGAAAACAGGGATTAAGTGACTGACCCAGGATTACACAGCTAGTAAGTGTCTGAGGCTGGATTTGAACTCAGGTCTTCCTGACTCCAGGTCTAACACTCTATCTACTGAACCACCTAGCTGCCTCTGTAAACACACACACACACACACACACACACACACACACACACATACGCACACATACACACACACCCCACATGGGCTGGCTTCCCTTCTTAATGTTAGACTACTGGATGTGACCCATCCTTTCTCTGCCCTCTTTGAGACTGAACCTGTCAAATTCAAGGTTACTAGCAAACCCCAGTCTCTAGAGGCATTGGCTACTCAAGTGTTGGTCCTTCCCCCTCAATCCAGCAAGACCTTTTCTACTAGTTGGTGTCAGGTCTGAGATGACAGCTTCGTTTGTGATGAAGAACATTAACCCTAACCCTAGCCCTCCAATTCAGAGACTTGGCAGGAACTGGATTTTCCTTGGCCAGAGGGCAGACCCCAGCAGCTGTCTGTCTGGTTGGAGTCTGTCATCACTAGAAGCTCCTGCTTCCAGGCTGGGCTGGCCATCTGCTTCCCAGGCCCTTGATCTGGCTATGGCAGGGGTTCTTTACCTGAGCCACATGAACTTGTTTTTAAGATACCTGGATAACTGGCTTCCTTTTTAATCCTATGTACCTTTTTTAATGCAGTCTAAAAACAGAATTTTGAGAAGAAACTAATGATCTTCACCAGACTATCTAAGAGTTCAGGACATGCAAAAAAGGTGAAGAGCCCCTGGTCTAGGTGGCCCTGCAGCAGTATCACTCTCACTCCTGCCTCCCTCAGGTGGTCTTTTTCATGTCTCCTCCTACAGGTGTCTGGACTCCCTGACGTGAATATGATTCCTTAATGTAAATCTGTCCTTCCCCTTTCCCCTTCTCTTTATCTAATTTCATTCTTCATTGATTAGAAATGAATACTGATTTTGACTGAAGTGATTTTCTGAGCATGGACTCCCTGATATTAAGTCTCAGGGATCCCTTTGGATTCACCTCCTGGACAATAGAGACTCTACCTAGTTTAGTGCTCTTTGGAATGGACAATCTCACATAAGCCCTGCCTCCCCCCCACACGCTGACCAAAGGCAGAATAGTGAAGTAATGCAATTATCTTTGCTAGCCTTGATCACTTTCTCTGAGCTCTCACTATCCAACATTGATTTACCCCTTCCCTCCTGCCTGTTCTCCCTCAGGTGGCTGATAGCTTCACTCACATATAGGGCCAGTTCTGATGTCCCTCCCTGACCCTCAGGTGGTAGGGGGGGTGGGAGTTGTGGGACACTTGGTCCTTGGAGGTGCTCATGCTCAATCTAAAACCTAAAGGTTATTCACTGCCACTAAAAACCACTTTTAAAAAAAATTATGAAACTGGTATAATGTTGAGTGTTGTATTCAGCAAGCCAGTAACTTCAATATAAGAAAATGTGCGTGAGATTTAGAATAACCAATGCTGAATCTGGAAGAGAATGACACAGGAATACTGCATAAAGGAAAATCTCATGGAAAACAGGAAGAGAGGAGAAATGGAAGACACAGAGTTCCTCCTTATGTTGTCCAATCCCCAGCTTTCCATGTTTCTAGGCAGAGTGAAAACGGGCAATCTGAGAACCTTGTGACCCAAAGTCTGGCTGTGGGCATCTCTTTCCACCTCCCACATAGCTATGACTCAGCCTGAACCCCTACTTAATCCATGAGAAATGGGAAGACAGGAATTCTGCCAAGCTGTGGGAAGGAAAGGGACAGGAATCTAAGGAGAGGGGCAGAAGGCACGGGCTAAGCACAGAGCATAGTCAAGCTTGAGGGAAATATTTCAGCTTAGGCTAGTCCTCTTTCCTCAGAGGTTACTCAGGGCAAGGTCATGAGCCAGTAGCACCCTCCCCACTCCCTCCTCTAAATTGCATAATGAAATAGTATATCCCCAGAAATAACTTCAAAATGTTTCAAAAAATAAATTAAAATTTAAAAGATGAAATTAGGAATTTATGTCATAAATCAAAGATTTCAGCACAGAATTTGAATACACACACACACACAGAATTCAATGTAGGAAAAACTGCATATCTGATGAAGAATCTCTACAAAGAAGTTAGAGGCAATGTGAAAAGAAGTACAGACTGGAAACACAACACACTGAAGTAGAAGACAATTTGACAGAAGAGAAATCCAAGTGTATGTGTCTGGAGAGGGGGTGTGTGAGGAAGATTTGGATTAATTGGTAAAAAAAAATTTAAAAAGAAGAGAAACACAAAAGAACTAAATAAAACCAAAAACAAAATCACATGATTCTCTATAAGTCAAACTGACTGACCTGAAAGACAGAATTCACAAAAATGCCTTAAGGATCATAGATCTATGATCATAGATTATAGAAGTCTATAACTGTATTGTTATCAAACATGAAATAATATGATAAAACTTTTGGAAATTTTGACTAGTAGATCCCTGCTTTGGGGAGTTGATTCCCAGAACATCTAACACTGACTCTTTTGGGTAAATCTCTGGAGACTGTGTCTGGGGGATGGGAGAGGAGGCACTGTGTTTTACTTCCTAAACCAATCACAGACCTAGAAGAAGAGGAATGGTCTGTGGAATTCTACCCCAAACATACAGCATTATGAACTCTGGGCATCTGAGTCCCCAAAGCCAGGCAACAAAAACCCAGGAGAGGAGAAAGCAAACCCAACCAAATCAACCTCAAACTCCTTGCTTCCATCTCTAGGAGAAAGTTCATCCACCACAAAGGGAACCCAATTAAAATAGCCCAGAATTATTCCATAAGATAACTGGAAAACAGAATGGATCTAACTATTCTGAAATTGAAAGAGTTCAGGCAGCAACTGTCAATAACACATCCTGCAAACTGGAGGCTAATTCTATTTTTTTTTAAATTTTAGACTCAAAGGCTAAAACAATAACACAGAATAGAGAAAAGGAACAAAAACATATCCTAAATGTAAATATTGGAGCACAAAGGGAAAAAAAGCATGTCCTGTGCATAGCAGAACATAAGAGAGGACTCAAAATATGTAACAAATTTTCCTCTCAAGAAAGACTGATACTACAATAATACACGTTGGTCTGAGAACTGTCCTTTTCTTTGCTTCCCTGTGAGTTTTCTTCTGTTCTCTGCTATGCACTTTTTTACTTTGTTCTTACACACACACATACACACACCCTGCCCCAGAGGCTACAGTTAAATCTGGATATGTTTCTCTGTAGCTTTACTTATATACATACACATATGCATATACATACATACATAGACATATACTTTTCCAAACAAATTCTACTCCTGGTCCTTTTTTGTTTTTGCATGGCTCTTGTTTCCTATCCCTTCTGCCTCTTCTCCTTTACTTCAACGCACTACTTTGCCCTCCTATTACTTGCCTACCCTCCTCCAAGCATTCCTCCCCTACCCTCCCATTCCCATAAATCTAAAGACCCTTGTATACCCCCTTTTACCTATTCCCTCACCCTTCCCTCTAAAGATCCCTCCCTTGTGAGGGCTTGGGATATGATATTCCAGAGGTCAAAGCAGCTAGGATTAAAACCAAGAATCATCTACCCAGCAAAACTAAGAATAATACTTCAGGAAAAAAGTGGATATTCAATGAAATAGAGGACTTTCAAGCATACTTGATGAAAAGAACAGAACTGAATAGAAAATATGACTTTCAAATGCAAGAATCAAGGGAAGCATGAAAATGTAAATAGGAAAAAGAAATCATAAGGGACTTACTAAATTGAACTGTTTACATTCCTACATGGAAAGATCATATTTGTAACCCTTGAGAGTTTTCTCAGTATTAAGGTAGTTGGAGAGAATATACATACATACATACATATGTACGTACATACATATATACATTCATATATATAAAACACACACAGAGGGCACAGGGTTAGTTGAATATGAAGGGATGATATCTAAGCGAGGAATAGAATGGTGTAAATTATCACACATAAAAGAGGCAAAAAAAAGCTTTAACAATGGGGGGGAAGAGGGAGGAGGTGAGAGGGAAGGAGTGAACCTTACTCTCATTGAGTTTGGCTTAAGAAGGGAATAGCAAGGACACTCTATTTGGTATGAAAACCTATCTTTCCCTAGAGGAAAGCGGAGGTGAAGGGGATAAGACATGGGAGGGAGGGGGTAGAAGGAAAGGCAAATGGGATGGGATGGGTAATCAGAAGTAAACACTTTTGAGGAGGGACAAGGTCAAAAGAGAGAATAGAATAAATGGAGGGCAGGTTAAAGGAAATATGGTCTTTCACAACATTACTGATATGGAAGTGTTTTGCATGACTACACATATATAACCTATATCAAATTGCTTCCCTTCTCAGTGGGGATGGGTGGAGAGGGAGGAAGGGAGAGAAGTTGGAACTCAAAGTTTTAAAAATAAATGTTAAAAATTGTTTTTACATGCAACTGGGAAACTAGACATACAGGCAATGGAATATAGAAATCTATCTTGCCCTGCAAGAAAATAGAAGGAAAGGGTATAAGAGAAGGGGGTGGGGTTGATAGAAGGGAGGGTAGATTGGACAAACGAGAAATCAGAATACAAGTTGTCTTGGAGTTCAGGGAAGGGAAAGATGGGGAGAAAATATGGAATTCAAAATCTTGTGCAAATGAATATTGAAACTAAAAATTCATTCATTCATTCATTTAAAAGGAAAAGAAAGATCCTTTCCCCATCCTCTCCTCCCTCCCTATGCCCCTACTATTTTATTTCTTCTGAATTTAGAAGAGTTTTATACTCTTCTAAATATCTATGTATTGTTCCCTCTTAAACTCATTCCTGATGAAAGCAGGTTACCAGAATTACCAGCCCTCCTCCCCCATCTAATTCCCCTGTATTGATTCTACCTCCAGAATCTCATTTGTATAAAACAATCACCCTTTTTAGCTCTTCCTAAATGGCTTTATTTTTGAATTCTTATCATGTTCAGGTTTTCCCCACTCTTTCTTATAAGCTACTCAATTATTAATAAGAATCTTAGAAATATGTTTTACATATATAAAAAGTAAGCATAAGCCTATTCTTATGAATCCCTCATAATCAGTCTTTGGTATGCACTTTATATTTCTCTTGGCTCTTGCATGTCAAATGTTCCATTAAGTTCAATTTTTTTTCTAAACAGTCTTGAAAGTCTGACAGTTGATCAAATGTCCATTTATTTTTTCATTCAGGAAAATGTTAAACTTTGTAGGGTAAGATATTTTCAGCTGAAGTCCTAGTTCTTTCTCTCGTCAATATATAGTGTCCCAGGACCTGCAATGACTTCATGTCTCTGTTCCTAGGTCTTCTGTGATTCTAATTGTGGCACCATCATTTTTCAATGGTTTTCATCTTGATGCTTTTAATATTTTATCCTTTAGCGGGGGGTTTGGGAATTTGACTATGATGTTCCTATGAGTTTTCCTCACAGGATCTCTTTTATGTGGTGATGGATGGCTTCTTTTCTATTTCTACTCCCCTCCCCCCCTTCTAATGCTTCAGGACAATTTTCTTTCATTATTTCTTGTATTATTGTATCAAGATTCTTTTGTGATTATAACCTTCAGTTAGTCCCATTATTTCTTTCTCTTCTTGATCTGTTCTTCAGATCTGTTGTTTTTCTTATAAGATGTTTCCCTTTTTTCTATTTTTTTCATTATTCATATTTTGTTTAATTATTTCTTGATATCCTATATTTTTGCTGGCTTCATCTTGCCTAATTCTAATTTTCAAGGTGTCATTTTCTTCCTTAAGAATCTGGATCTCTTTTTCTAATTGGTTGACTTTCCTTCCATAATCTTCTTGGGTTTTCCTACATTATTGTTATTTTTTTATTTGTTTTTCCTCCATCTCTGTCATTTGATTTTTAAAGTCTTTTTATAAGATCTTCTGTGAATTCTTTTTGGGCAAGTGACCATTTGGCTTTCCTCCTTGAGGGTTTCTTTCCTTCATCACGCTCCTCTGAAGATGAGCCCCAGTCTTCTCTATCTTCATAACAGCTTTCTATGCTTGGATTCTTTCTCCTTTACCTGTGCATATTTTTGTGTGTGTGATAATAGCTTAATTTTTGAAATCCCCTCTAGCCCTGGAGTGTGGTGGCTGGTGCCCCTGGCTCAGATCTTCAGTTCTCCTCTGCAATTTGGAACCAAAGCAAACCTCCAACCTCCATAAGTGCCCACAGCCAGAGGCTTTTTGCCCCACTGCTTCTAACATATGAAATGACTTTGTAAATCTTAAAGTATTATATGCATATGTAGGCTCTTAGCCTCTGTTTGCCTCAGTTTCTCCATCTATAAAATGAGCATAATAACTGCATCCACCTCCCAGACTTTCTGTGAAGGTCAACTGAAATAAAAATTGTAAAGTGCTTAGCACAATGTGTGGCATGTAGTGAGCACTGTATAAACATGATGTATTATTATTAATAACATTAATGTCTGTCCAGGGTAAAGGGCTGCAGGTTGAATGTTCCTGTCACTCTGGGCACTGGGCCTGCCAGTGGAGCCCATGTTCCCATCAGTTTTCTCTTTCTGGGAGAGAAGTTGAACCGCCATGTTTTCACTCCATCCTATAGAAGACAAATAGCTGAAAGAATTCATGCAGAATCCTTGTTAGCTCTGAAGTCCTGTTTTGAGAAAAGAAACCTGGGAAAGCTTTCCTTGGTGGCCTGTCCTTGTGCCCAGCCTGGCTCTCTTGTTCAGTGTCAGCAGCAGAGACGTGAAGTCACCTACTGACTCTTCTGGTAAGATGGAGAAGCTCCATATGGATCTCCATGGGAGGGGATGATCAGAAGGAGGAGTGGAAGGGAGGAGGGTGATGGGAGGGTTTAAGGGCATAAATGATCAGGAGGAAGGCCAGAAAATGGGGCAGTCACAAATCAGGCCTGGACTGAAACCTTCAGTCCAGTGGGCTTGGAGGGCAACCAAGGGAATGCAAAGGCTGGCAATGGTCAAGGATGCCACATGCCCCCAGTGGAAAGCAAAGGGAATGGGCCACCTGCTAATAATGCTCCAGATGCCACGGTAATGACAGAGCCCAAAATTAGCCACCCTGACCTATCCCTGGCTTCAGACTGACACAACCTAGACATTATTGTCTAAATAGGGAAGCCCATCGGCGGGTGAAGTCATATAGTCCTGTGCCTCATCTACCACAAAACAAAACAAAAACAAAACTGATGGCCTCCCATCCTCAGGCTCCCAGCTCCAACCTCGAGAAGAGAAGGGACCTTGCAAATTCTGGGCCAGGGAGACTGGCTCCAAGTCCCTGGTAAATTCTAGGAATTATCGTGAAAGAGAGAGTTAGAGACTATGTGGAAGAGGGAAGATATGATTACACTGAGCCAGCGAGGCTTTACCAAACTCAGGCCAGGGGAGGCTGAGCCTTGCTTCTTTGTGGATGAGGTTACTAGGAGAATAGAGGAGGGGAATGTGTTTACTTCAATTTTATCCATGCTCTTGAAAATGTTTGCTCTGCTATTGTTGGGGGAAAAGGTTCAGAAATATGGCTCAAGAGATGGTACAACTGGATGGATTCCAAATGAGTAGATGAGCTGGATCCAAAGGAGAATTATTAATGGTCCATCATCCATTTGGAAGATGATCTGTAGTGAATTAACTCAGGGATCTGTCTTTGTCCTTGTGCTTGTTCATATTTTTCATCACTAAAGTGGATAAAAATGGAAAATTGATTGCTAAATTTGCACAGGACAAAATCCAGAAGAAATTGCTAACCCACTGTTAATATCCAAAATGGCAGAGGTGGCTAGGTGGTACAGTGGATAGACTTCTGCACCTAGAATCAGGAAGACTTGAGTTTGAACCTGGTCTTAGATCTTGGTTGTGTGACACTGAGCAAGCCACTTAATCATGCTCAGCCTTAGTTTCCTCATCTGTAAAATGAGGAAATCAGGGTTGATGGCCTTGCAAGTTCCTTACTGCTCTCAATCTTTGCACTTACATAGAATTTTATAAGAATGTTTGGCTCAAACAAATGAGATTAAATTTCATAAGAAAACTGTTTTATATACGAGCTTAAAAAATCAATTGGAAAAGTCCAGGATGGTGAATGTTGAAAACTATTTCTTGTATAAAACTGAAATTGGACTCATTACTACTTTCAGTCATCATTTATACTTCTGGGAGATGGAGCCAAGCAAACCACATTAATCATTCCTCTGGCTTGGGGCCAGAAGTTAGGAAGACCCGAGTTTAAATTCTGCAGAGATACTGCCCAAGCAAGTCATTTGACCTCTTCTTGCCCCAGCTTCCTCATCTGTAAAGTGGGCATAATAATAGCAGCTATCTCCAAGCACTGCAGAGGATAAGATGAGATAATATGTGGAGAGTTTATTCTTCCAGATATAATTCTTACTTTCTTCAGACAATCTTCCTGTGGCCTGGGTTCTGGGCCTTTCCTCAGGCCAGTGACTGCTGGGGGGTCTGCCTGCCTCAAGTCCCTCTCTGCTCCAGCCCATCCTCCATTCAGCCACCAAAATGACATTCCTAAAATGCCGATCTGATCTTCTTCCCCTCCCCCCCACCTCAATACACACCTGCAGCTTCCTATGGTGGCCTGTGAACAAACACCAAATGCCCTCCTTGGTGTTCAGAGCCTATGGTACCCTAGCCCTTTCCTACCTTCCCAGGCTTCCTTATATCTTGCTCCTACCTCATGTGCTTTGGTCTGGTACTGGACAGTGACACTGGCCTTCTGACTGCTCCACAAACATGACACTCCCTCTCTCCACCCCTTACCCACCATGGCTGGATTCCAGGCCTGGGATGCTCTCTCTCCTTTCCTCTGACCTCTGACCTCCCTGACCTCCTTTACATCCCAGCCAACATCTCAGCTCCTCCAGGAAGCCTACCCTAGCTCCTCGTCATTTCAGGAATTGCTCTCGGTTAATTATTTCCTATTTATCTTGTCGGTAGCTTCTTCATATACATTTGGTTGTTGTCTCTCCCATTAGACTGTGAGGTCCTGGAGGGAAGGCAATGTCTTTTGACTCCTTTGTCCCTAGTGCTTACTTAGCACAATACCATGGTGCTGGCACATGGTACCTGGCACATAATAGGTGCTTAATATATTTGTCAATTCATTTACAGAATTCTGTGAAGCTTGGAGTCAGTCAAAGGGCCACACTTGAGGACATAGAAGGCCACATCCAGTCCACCACAGATGGCTGACTAGCAGTTAAGGAGAGCCTGGTGGTACATCGATAGTGTTGGGAATAGGAGTCAGGAATACCTGATTTCAAATCAGCCTCAGACACTGACTAATGTATGACCTTGAACAAGTCCCTTCACCACCCTCAGACTCAGTTTCCTCATCTATAGAATGGACTTCACTGTTTTTGTGAAGGCCATACCATAGGAAAAGCTCTTGGCAAATATTAAAAGTGCTATATAAATGCTTGCTGTTATCAGCATGCATTAAGCACTTACTATGTGCCAGCACCTTACTAAGAGCTGAGGACCCAAAGAGAGGCAAAAGACAGTCTCCACTCTCCAGCAGCTCCCAGTCTAATGCCAATGACTAGGTACACACAAGCTAGAGATGGGAGAAGTAGGAGCTAATAAACAGAGGATTTGCTCTTGTTTTTATGTTGTTTCAGTGGTGTCTGGCTCTTCATCACTCCACCATATAGGGTTTTATTGGCAAAGATGCTGGAGGAGTTTACCATTTCCTTCTCCAGCTGATTTTACAGATGAGGTAGCTGAGGCAAACAGGGTTGAATGACTTGCCCAGGGTCAGCCAACTAGTAAGTGTCTGAAGCCAGATTCATCCTCTGGAAGATGAGTCTTCCTGACTTCAGGCCTGCCACACTGTCCACTGCACTACCTATGTGCCCCTTAACAGAGGGAAAACACTAGAATTATGGGGGAATCAGGAGGCTTCGTCCTAAAGATGAGACCTGAAGGAACCAGGGAAACCAGTAGGGGTCTAAGAAAGAGGGAGAATGAAAAGGCCAAGTTGGGAGATGGAAGATGAAGTGTTCTCGGTCATTCAGAAGACAGATGATTTAAGGCCAAGGCATTGCTTTGCACTGCAGAGATGCCCAAGGGCCAGGTTGGGTAAACGGTCTTCCCCTTCCCTAAGTCTGGTGATAAATCCCCCAGATGTCCTTGGAGAGAGAGGGTCAGTCCTCATTCATGCTATGTGAGAGCAGGGATGTGCCTCTGCCAACCTTAATCAGCTTGCCACCTTTGTCATCTCCTGCCCAGCTCCTCCTGTGAAAGGGGTAACCAAGGCACTGGCGTGAGGGGTTTTTCTTCCTTCATCACTTCTTACAATGACCAGACTAAAAGTAACTCGGCTTATCTGGGTGTAAACCACACCTCCTCCCTTTTAGAGCATAAACTTTTGGAGTATAAACTCTTTGTGTCTTCTGTTTAGGGCAAAGTACCTTGTGAATAGTGGGTGATTGTTACATGGAATAAGAGAAGGTAGGAAGAAAGGGAGGGAAGGAGGAAAGAAGAAAGGGAGGGAGGGAAGAAAGAGAGAAAGTAAGGAATGGGAAGAGGGAGGTAGAAATGGATAGAAGGAAGGGATAGATAAAGGGGAGGGCAGGAGGGAGGGATGAAGGGAGGGAGCAATGATGGAAGGAAGAAAAGAAAGAAAGAAGGAATGAGAGCAGCATACATGGATTACTGCGGGATCTGTGTTCGTGTCTAAGATGTCTAAGGAAGACTTTTTTTTCCTGAATATTGATAAATGTATGTGTGTGTGTGTGTATGTGTGTGTGTGTGTGTGTGTGTGTGTTCCTTTATTGATCCTGATATTTCAGGCAAAAAGCAAAACAAAACAACCTCCTGCCTGTTCCATGAGAGCTGACCTGAGTCTATCCTAAGAGTCATTGAAAATTGACTTTTCTCTCCCTCTTGGTCTCCAGAGGATTTTCTGAGCCCTGGGAAACTGTCTTGTTTATCAGCTTGCTCTCTGTCTCACTCAGGCTTTTTTCTCCTCTCTGGGTTTTTCTTTTTGAGACAGGAAGCTGGGGGTGTTGACCCTGTATCTGGAAGGCTCCCAAAGCAGAGTGAAGGTGGTCTCTTCCAAATGATCCCAGGCTTCTGAGCCCATCCCAGCTTCTCAGGGGCCAGATCCCTAAATATGCCCCTGCCTCCTTCTCTCACAGCTGTGAGCTGACTGGCTCAAGTCTCTCAACAGCTTCTTTCTTATGAAATAAAGATGAGTGTGCTTTGCTTCATTGGATTCCACAGTTATTCTGCTGCCGAGAGGCTGACTCATCACCCAAGACCCTGCTTACACAAGCGTCTATGTTCAACACCAACTCTGGGGACCTCCCATCCCTGCAGAAACCTCAGAGCCAGGCCTGCTACCCTTTCCCATAGTCTTAATGGTGACCCTTTGCTACCAATGAAAGAAAGAAAAATAATATTATGAAACACAACATGACTTCCTGTGAGCAAGGGAAGCCACGCATTCCAAGGACACAGAAGTAAGACTGTCAGGACTTTGGGTTAGGACTTTCACAAAAAGATTGGGGAAGGGCTGTCAATGATCAGAAAATGTCATTTTCTTCTTCATTTTATTACTTTTTCCAAATACGACAGCATGGATCCTGCTCCCTCCCCATAGAGTTTTGCTCCCTCCCATCAGGGATTATCCTGGACCAGAATTTCTCAGTCTTCAATGCTTTTGGCCTATCCCAATACCCTTCCCCCAAGTAGAAAAGCTCTTTCCTTCCTCTGCACTCTTTATCACTCATTTAACATTCATCTGTTACTGCCATATGGTAGTTCCACTGTCCTCCAGTATCTCAGCACGGGGTAGAGCTGAACCCAGCTTCTGGAAGACTGTGTCCCTAGGAACACTGGGTCTTTTCTATCAGGTTTGAGCCTAAACCCTCCTTATATATTGTCTTTCTCTATTAGAAGGCGAGCTCCTTGAAAACAGGAGCTTTTCTATTTGTACCCCCATTATTTAGTGTGTAGGAAGGACCTACAAGCAATCATCCATCCATCCATCCATCCATCCATCCACCCATCTACCTACTCATTCACCCACCCATCCACCCATCCACCTATCCCTTCATTCATCTATCCATCCACCCATCCATCCATCCACTCACTCACCCATCCATCCATCTATTCATCTATCTATTTGTGCATTCATTCATTAATTCATTCATTCATTTATGTCAGTGGAACTCAAGGTCCTCCCAGGCTGCAAAGATTTTGAATACAGGTCTGTATGTATCTATTGTCCCAAAGCAGCCCAACCAAGGGCCTAGGGGCTTGTCACTGAAGGGCTTGTCATCAGGAGACAGTCAATTTTTTAACCACACCAATTCAAGATGACTTTCCAAAGAAACTTGGCAGTGTTGCCATGGGCCTTGTTCTCATCATTACAAACCAAATAAAAGATTCAATCCTACTTAACAACCCTTGCTGAAGTGCCTGGGGGCAGATGATACCTATATCAGGTACTAGAGGAAATAGCAATTTGCCATAGGTCAAGGTCAGCTATGCTTCTGGATGCCATTTGCATTTTTAGACTCGAGAAGTGCCATCATTCCACAAATGCACTTGGAAGAGGCTCCTTGGTGCTCCTGTTGGACAGGATCTTTGGGAAGCCTAGCTTTCCCAAGAAACACCACAACAGATTTAAGAGGGTACTAGATGAAAGCATGATCAGAAAGAAGGACAAACACTCACGAGTTCTTCCATTCAGTGCAGGACAGCAACAGAAGGTAGCCAGAAGACAGAAGGCACACCAGGGAAATTGAGGCTAGTCTCCTAAATCTAAAGTCCTTCATTAGCTGCTTTTGAAGGCTTAGGTCTTTTCCCACAACCTTCTTTGTTTCCCCCACCTGACAAGACCCTCTCATGATCTTTTTCCTTGAGATCCTCTCCTTTTCCCCAACACATTTTGTCTGTTGCCACAGCTATTTACACCTATATCAAGGGGGCTTGAAAACAGTAGGTGCCTAATAAATGGCTATTCAGTGATGGTGACTGAAACCTCCCATTATTCTGGCTGAGTTCTGTGGCCAAGAACTTCTTTGGGTGGATTCTTGGAGACTTCAGCCTTCACAACATGTTGTCCCTTTTGGACCTGTCCAGGACACAGAGGAAGGAGTCACTTGTTAGGGCTCTACAAATGCTAAAGATACAGGAAAGGCTAAGAAGATGAAGAACACTGCCCTGAACTGGGTGGGAACAAATACGATTCAGGGGAGGACGGACACGATGCTGGTTCAAAGAAGGCTCAAGTTCAGACGTCATTTCCACCTTCCAGACTTGACCATTTGGAGATAGCCTCCTCCTTTCTCTTCTCCTCAGGATTTTAAGAGGATATGTTCAGGTGCTGATGCCCAGGTCATCAAGCTGAGGGTGAGGTGTTTGTGATTTTGGGGGGACTCTCTTCCATAATCTGGGTATAGAGGCTAGGGCAGGCAGTCTGGACAGAAGATGTGGGGAGTTGAGAAGGCAGCTAAGTCAAGGGGAATCTGTTCCTCTCCCCTAGTCTGGAAGACTCAGTCCAGGCAGCAACTGGGCAGGGTGGGGTGGGAAGGACTTGGAAAGAGAATACTTATCCTCTGGGTCTATAGAAAAGCCTGAGGGGATAGTCCAGATAGTAGTTAGGCAGAGACATCAGGGTCCAGGTCCAGGATGCCAAGTAGACACTGATATGCAAAAAGCTCATCTGTCCCCCCAGAATTTCTGGTGTGGTAGCTCTTGGAATAACAGAAAGAGGCAGCCCTCCCTCTCTCAAAACAAAGTCATGTGCAAGTCATGTCATCATTTCTCTGATAGCATGGTCTTTTTTGGCAATGAAGGACGAACACACACACACACACACACACACACACACAATGCAAAGAGGACAGATTCTGGGGTTGGGAGACCTGTCTTTCAGCATGAAACTTTGGCCAAGGCATCTGCTATTTCTGGGTCTCAGTTTCTTCACCTTTTAAATTAGGGGGGTGAACATTGCCTGGTATGCAGTAGGCACTCAATAAATGCTTAGTGTCTTGGTGACAGCTGCTAAGATCACTTGCAGCTCCAAAAGCTATTAATCTAGTGCATGTGTAAATAACAGCCTTTGTAGAAGGCTTCAAGGTTTGCAAAGCCTTTTGTACGTGCTATCTCATTTCACCCTCATCGGAACCTCAGCAAGGAGGGGCTTTTTGCATTCTCCAGGTGAAATAAAGGAGGCCCAGAGAGGTTAAAGGACTTGCCCAGGCTCACACCATTACCTAGAGTCTGAGGCAGGAATTAGATTCCAGCCTTCTTAAATGTGCTCTGTGCACTGAACCACCTATCTGACCATATAACATTCATTCTCTCCATAGTAATATAAAACACAGTGCAATACAGAATGCTTTCTAATCCATGTATCTATGTATGTGAAAGTGTATCTATGTATAGACACATTTATGTATCCAAGCATCAATATATCTATGTAGCTAAGTATGTATCTATGCATGTATGTATGAACGTATCTGTCATCTATTTGTCTATCTGTCTATCTATCCATTACTCTATCCCCTCTTTGGGCCCTATTGCCTCTGTTCCCATCATTTCTGGGAATATGGAAATCAGTGACCTACTTACAACAAGCCATTCCCTTCCCAGGGGGACAAACTCCATCCTGGTTCCCATTTTAGCAAGGACAATGACAGAGGCAGAGGAAATGGTCTAATGCAAGATCAGGGACATGTCACCTAGTACCATGCTGAGGAAGGGGATACCACAGCTTATATAAAAGCATAAGGGGACAGAATACTTGGGGTGGCCGAGTTGATCAAGTATTGGAGTTGGAGTCAAGAAGACTGGGATCCAAAACTCTCTACTGATACTTATTGTTACCATGTGACTGTGGGCAAGCCATAACTCTACAAACCCTCTTTCCTCATTTGTATGATGGGACAATCTGTAAAACTGAGCTTATTCATTTCTTGTGAGACCTAAATGTCATGACTGACAGAGAGTATCTTGTAAGTTTGAAAGTCCCAAAGTAATTTTAATCATTACTGATGATCCCTAAACTATCTTACAGCTCAGGGCATAGAGAAAACAGAATCTCAGAGTGGGAGGGGACCTACTACCACTCATCTCTGCAGGGGAATGACCCTCACACCATCCCCAACAAATGGTCATCTGACTTGTGTTTGAGGAGCACCACTGATGGGGACCCCAGTGCCTCCCTTTCACATGTGCTTGTTAGGACATGAACCTGGCACAGAGTTGAAATCTTCCTCTTTGCAGCTTTTTCCCACAAGTGTCACACTTCTTGCATAGAGTGGTCTCCTGGTCCCCCTCAGAGGTCTTTGAAGGGTCTGCCCAGCTCTCATCACCAATGCCTATGACTGTTTAGTTTTAGCTTTCTATAAACTCTAAGTCAAGAAGTGCCTGACACTACAAGTCATAGAATGTTCTAAATGCACCCACATAGTAGGTAACCCTAAGGCCCTGAACTTCCCTGAAGGGAAATTAAGGACAAGGGAAATCAATTTAATTGAGAGAGTGAGGGCCCTATGCTCCACATAACACTTGGAGAAAGGCAGCAAAAAGGAAAGATCTACTTATTTGGTGAAAAGATTTTGGCTGCTTCTCTTTTCACAAGAAGGGGGACAGGAAGAGCAGAAATGTAGGTGCCTACTATGTGCCAGGTACTGTGCTAAGGGCAAACATGGTAGAAAGCAAGCAGCTTGAAGTCAGAGGACCTGGGACCAAGCCCTGGCTCCATCTCTGATGTGACATGGGATCCTAGTCAAGTCCCTCTCCCCTCTTTGGGCCTCCTCTTTCCCAGCTGCAAAATGAAGTCATCAGGCATGATTTATCTACACGTCTCTGTCAGGTCGATGTGCCTTAGTAAGCTCTGAGATGTAGCCAAGATTTTTTGGGGAGTTGGGGGGCTGGGGTTGTTTTGTTTTTCTCAGGTTTCCTCCTATGGTAGCTTATGTAGTATTCCGGCTGTAGTATTATGGCCTACCATAAGCTTTCTGTGATTAGACCCTATGGTCACCACCGTGTCTTCCTCAATGTGTAAACTGACTTTCTCTCCAGCAGGAATCCAACCAAAGCTTTTACTCTAATAAACCACTGATCACAGCTGGAGGAGTGGGAAGCACATCTGTCTTCTCTGACATTGGATGGAAAGGACCTCCAGTTCCCGTGAGGCTATTTCCTGGCCCAGTGAAAGCAAACACTACAGTAATTATTTCAAACAAAGAACTTCCTCTGAGTGTGGTCCCTGGAGAGCTGAAAGCCCAGCTCCCCATGGAGCCAGCCTTCTCCTTGGGCCATGACACCAGGTCTGACCAAGATGGAAGGCTGGCAGAAACTCGCCAGAGAGTGGGGGGTAGTGGGAATCTTGGCAGGATGGGTCTCCTTCGATTCCCCTCCTGTAACAGTGAGGATGGGCAGTCTTTACAGTCCATATAAATGATAAAGATCTCTCTGCTCCAAGAGGAAGTCCCAGGAATGAGACAGTTCTCTCATTTGCCTGGAGCCAACTTTTCCTCCCCTTTCCTCCTCGGTGTGATTTATTTTTAACTCTCCCGAGAAATGCCTGAGCATTGGGACATTCGGGGTCCAGCTTGTTGAACCTTGTGATCCAGATCTGATGCCACACACTTTATCTTCACAATAGTCACTGGTTTAAAGATGGGGAGCTGCTAGGGATTGGGCATGGGGTTCCATTGGTACAGGGAATTCCCAGGTCAGCAAACTCCCTCTGTTGAGCTTAGCATCCGTATCCGCACCTTGGAATATCCCTCCTGGGGCCTCCTCACCAAGAATGTCTGCTACCCCTGTGGCTTTCCTCACATGGACTTTATCTCCTGGAGTATCCTGCTATAGGGCCTATCCTCCCTTTTCCCTTTGATGGAGCTCCCCTTTTGTGTGTGTGTGTGGAGGGGTGTCCAGACCAGCCTGCCTTCATTCCTCTCTAGGCTTTGTTCTTGACTTTCTGGACTTCAAAACCAGGCCCCCATTCCAGATCTGCCCTCTCCCTCCATCCTTATTCCCAGCTTTTCTTTCCTTATTAGACTAGGAGATCCTTGAGGGCAGGAAATGTCTTTCTTTTTGCTTGGGTTTATTGCTTCAGTGCTCAGCACAGTGCCTGGCACACCAGAAGTGCTAAATACATGGTTAGTTTTTATCCATCTTTCCTTCCTTCCCTGAATTCCTTCTCTTTTCTAGACTTGGCTCACTGGCCATCTGAAGCATCTGCCTAAGATTATGCATGCACTCATCTGTGTGATGCACATACACATGCATGAACACGTGTGCATGCTCACACACACCCATGCACACGCACACTATGCTTTTCATCCATTTTTGCTTGGGTTTTTTCTTTTTCCTTTCCTACTTTTTTTTCGTAGTGCTCTAAGCATCAGTGCAATGAATCTACAATCAGAAGCAATCCATGAAAGCCCATCAGTTACAGGGTTTCCATCTCCCACCCTTCCCTTCATTCTTTTCTTCTTCTTTCACAACAGAAAAACCATGTCCTAGGTCTCATAGGAGCTTACAAAAAGGAGACATCCCCAGACAGTGCGAGGGTTAAGAGACAGTGTGTGGGACTTAGAGAATTCTCCATCATGATGGAAAAACTGGTGTGGGCCAGAGGAACCCCAGCTCAGACAGAGCCAAAGGGAAGGGATCCCCCACCACAGAGCTGTTCTGCATCAACTCAACATCTGCAGTTACCTTGGTACCTTGTCTGTGACTGGCTGGGCAGGAGGGGAGCATCCTGGGTAGCCCTCCATTGTGCTCCAGGTACCCTCTCTGACCACCTACAAGGCACAGAAATAATCTCACTCCCACCCACACACCTTCCAAATTGCCCCCCTTTCCTTGCATTTTAGTCACTTTCACAGTTGCCTGATACCCTGTGGCTACCCTACCCTAAGGCTGAACCCCTATTGACAAAGCTAATATACCTGATCTCATTCTATCACAACTTCCCCATTACAGTGATTCTGAACCCCTTACTGTCACTATTCACACCCCATTCTCCATCTGCCACTGACAAATTTTTGTTACATAATCTAAACTGGGCCCTCACTACTGCAAAGCAATCCTTCCTATACCTCCATAACTGACTTACTATCCCACTCTCCATAGCAGCCTTTTATCCCTCCTCAAACTTCCAATGGTTCCTTCTTCCTCCACTCAGCTGATGATCTGACTTTATATGTCACTGGAAACAAATGGAAGCCATCCACAGAGAGCTCCTTCTTCTCTTTTTCTCCTCATATTACATCACCTAAATGCCTCCTGCTTCATCTCTGTCACATCAAGAGCCCTTCTCTTTGTCAAAATGACCCCCTCTACCTGTACAAAAGATGCCATTCCATCCCACTTTCTCCTACAGATTGCCCCCCCATCAACCCCACCCTCTCATTTATCCTCTAGCTCTCCCTGACTGCTGGCTCCTTCCCTACTGCCTACAAACATGCACAAGCCTCCCTCACACTCCAATAGTCCTCACCCAATCCCTCCATCTCTGCTAGCTCTCATCCCATAGCTCTCCTTCCTTTTGGGACTAACCCTTTTGAGCAGGCTGCCTTCAATAGGTGCCTCCTGTTTACCTTCCTTTCACTCTCTTCTTGATTTTGCAGTTTGACTTTCCATCTCACCATTGAGCTGAAATTGTTCTCTCCAAAACTACGGATGATCACAATGGCCTTTTCTCAATTTTCCTCTTTCTGGACCAGTTTTGACACTGTAAATCATTCTTTTCTCCTGGGTACTCACTTCTCTGGACATTTGTTCTCTCCTGGTTCTCTCCCTAGTAGACCAATCCTTCTCACTCTTTTCTGCAGAATCTTCAGGTAGTTTATGCCTCTAAATCTATGCATCTACCTAGACTCCGTCCTGGACATTCCTCTCTCCTGCCTCTCTACTATTTCACTTGTCTTGTGAGATCCCAAGATTTCAATGTCCATCTCTATGCAAATCACTCTTGGCCCTGATCTCTCTCCGATCTTCCATTTGCATATTTCCATCTGCCTTTCAGACACCTCAAGCTGGATGTTCAACAGAATTCTTCAATCCAACATCTCCAAAACTTAAATCATTATTTTCCCTCAAGCCCTCCTCCCTTTCAAATTTCCTTTTGACCGTCCTTGACAGTCAAAGTCCAAAGACAGTACCCTCCCAGTCACTGACTTGTAACTGAGGTGTTATTCTCAATTTTCCACTGCCCACCATATTTAATCATTTGTCAATTCATGCTAATGCTATCCTTATAACATCTTTTGAATGTCTCCTCCTCTCCTCCAACGCTGCCACAGGCCCTAATCACCTCTCCCCTAGGTTATTCCAATAGACTGCTGATGGTCCTGTCTGCCTTAAGTCTGGCCAGCTGTCATTCAACTGTCAAACTGATCTTAAATCTTAGGTGTGATCATATCCCACAATCTTTCCCCCTTCTCCCCAATTCCACTCCCCTTCAATGAACTTCAATGGCTCCGTAACATCTCCAGGATCAAATATAAAATCCTTTGGTATTCAAAGGCATCCATGATCTTGTCCCTTCCCTATCTGTCCCTTCTCCCCTTTACACCTCCTGCCAACTACCACCAAGTATTCTGTGACCCAGCGACACTGACCTCTTGGCTCTTTCCAACAGACACTGCATCTCTACCTCTGAGCATTTTCACTGACTGTGCCCATGCTTAGAACACTCTTACTCCTCATCTCCTCTTGGCTCTTCTGGATTCCTTCATGTCTCAGCTAAATTCTCACTTTCTGCAAGAAGCTTTTCATAAGCCAGAAGAAGTTAGGTAGCACAGTGGTTAGAAAACTGGGCCTGGAGTCAGGGTGGTTGTGGGGATCAGATGAGATAATATTTGTAAAGCACTTAGCACCATGCTGGCACTTAGTAGGAGCTTAATAAAAGCTCATTTCCCACCCCTTTCCTTATTCCCTTTAATGCTAACATGAGCATATAACAATGAGGTCAGCACAATGGCTCTGTAGACCTGCAGTTTGGTAGTGTGTCTAATACCTCTTCTCTCCCAAACCTTTCTTTGGAGCCTTCTAAACACTGTGCTAGCTCTGGCAATGCATGCATCAACCTCACTGTCAATGTGTACATCTCTGGAAAGTACACTCCCAAAGTAAGTGAACTTATCCACAGCATTCAGAACTTCTCCATTTGTTGTAACCAGTGGTTCTACGTATGGATGGTGTGGTGGTGGCTGATGTAGCACCTGTGTTGATTATTAGGCCAAAATGAGCACAGGCAGCAGAGAGTTGATCCATACTTTGTTGCATCTCAGCTTCAGAGGCTGCAATGAGTGCGCAATCATCTGCAAACAGAAAATCATGCACCAACACTCCCTCCTGACCTCATTGTTATATGCTTGTGAAACATGGACCGTCTACCAGCACCATGCCAGGAAACTGAATCGCTTCCACTTGAACTGTCTTAGGAAGATTCTGAGGATCACCTGGCATGATAAGGTACCAGACTGAAGTCCTTGCTCAAGCTGAACTGCCAAGTATTCAAACTGTGCTTCAGAGAGCACAACTCCGATGGGCTGGCCACGTTGTTTGAATGCAAAATGCATGCTTGTGAGAAAGACCATTTTATGGAGAACTTGCATGGGGTAGGTGATCACATGGTGGCCAGAGAAAATGATACAAGAACACTCTCAAGGTCTCTCTCAAGCACTTTGGATTTGACTGTGCAACATGGGAGACACTGGCACAGGACCACTCAGTATGGTGTGCCCACATCAGAAAGGGTGCTGTGCTCTTTGACCAAAGCAGAATTGAGACAGCACAAAGTAAACGCAGGAGATATCCACCCCAAATATTCACATGGACTATCTGTGCCCAATCTGTGGTAGAGCATTCCGAGCTTGTATTGGTTTGATCAGTCATAGTTGGACACACTGAAATTTCACTTTACAACGGTCATTTTGGTCCTTTTCAAAGATGAAGGTCCAATGCTAGCACCTTTCTTCTGAGTTTAGCTCCAATTTATCCTGAGATCTTGTTTGTATGTAGTTGATTGTATGTGGTTTCCCTCATTAGAATGTGAGCTCTTTGAGATCAGAAACTCCCTCTGGGGTGCCTCTCCCCTTTTTCATCTCTCCAGTTCTTATCATAGAAGGTGATTCAGCCTTGGTGGTTGACTTGGTGGGACTCAATGGAGATGGAAATGGAAGGAGCAACCCTTCGTGAGATGTTCAGTCTCCATAATATTTGCATATTCCTCAAGGAATAAGAAACATGAGCAGGATTCACTTTGACCTAAAAGTGACTAGAAATAACTAGGGAGAGATAACTAGGAAGAGATAACTTGGTCTTCTTTGCTAATTTATTCTCTTACTCCCCTTAGAAACAATTGTGAACCTTCTTGACCCTCCTTAAACCTACTTTTCCTCCCCCTCCTCCTCTTCATCCTTCTCCTCTTCCCCCTGCCAATCTCTCAGAAGGGACCTGGCCTCTTATTTTACTGGGAAAATTGAGACTATTCTTCATGAGTTCTTTCTCCATTCTCTTCATCTAAAAACCCTTTGACATCACCTCCCACTGTCTCCTCCTTCTTTCCAGTCTCAGATGAAGTGGTGGGCCTTCCTTCTCCTGGTCTCTGTGTCTCATACTGGTCTCTCCTTGCTCTCATCCCCTACTGTCTTCCCCAACAGATTTCTGTTTCCTTCCAACCATCCTGGTTGCCTGCCTATTTTCTTCTCTATTACAGGAAACATCATCATTTTCCTCCACTAATAATTGTGATGTGTTTTCTAGTCTCCTCTCTATCCTGGTGGATATACTTCAGTTTGTCAAAATAAGGTATGGCATTAAGGACTAATAGATGCCTCTTGAAGGATCACAGCCATCCCCTGCCTCCCTTTACATGACTATGCTCAATGAAACCCTCCCCAAAGCACAGTCAATATCTTAGGAACAAGAGAATCCTTAGCAATCCAACACCTAGATGAGGACTGGTACAGAAGGCTGTTCTAGCCCTTGCAGAAAGAAGTCATTCACAGTATTTTCAGTAGGACTGCCCATCTCCAGATGGGGAACATCCCATTCTCAGACCCCCAAGAGCATCCCTTGGAAACTGGGCAAGGCTTGTTTCCTGTCTTAGGGCTTAAAGAAGTGACTTCAGGTGGCATTTCTGTACTCCCTCCCCAACAGGATGGAATACTGAAGAGTCTTCTGAAGGATGTAGCTAAGGGAATCCCAGCTGGGTATTTGTTCTGAAGCAGGACATGTTAGGGGAAGACACAGTGAATACTGGGGCCAGGACAGCCTTGATCCTGACACATCCAGTCCATTGGGTTTTTTGGTCTAACCTTGCTTAGAAAAACCACATTTTTCTACCTCTGAGAATGAGAACAGTGACTGCAGTCACTAACTTTATGCAGCACTTTGGTTTTTGTAAAGTGATTTGCAAGGAAGGTCCCCATTTTGCAAGGGAGGAAACTGAGGATCAGAAAGGTTAGGTAACTTTCCCAGGGTCACTCAGCTCCTAAATAACTGAGGCAGGTTTTGAACCCAGTTCTTTACCCAATCCAAGGCTAGATCTCTTTTCCTAGGCTACCCAGCTGGTCTTCAGGGAGAGAGAAACCAGGAAGGCCACACTTCCATATTTCCATGCCAACTATGGGCACCAGAGAAAATGGCAAGAGGACCCTATGAAGGCAGCATTAGTTAGAATAAGATCACTAGCCAGACTAGAAGCTGGGAAAACTACCTCAGGTCTCAGCTTGGACCCTGCTGACCAGGGGGGCCTTTGGGTAAGTTCCATTAGCCCTCCAAGGTCCAGTTTCTTCCTGGACAATCATGTTTGAGCTACTGATTGCACAGGCTCAAAGCTCTTCAGAAATGGGAACTCTTCTTAAGATTCCTGCTGTGAAACCACCACCTAGGCTGGAGAGACTGGAAACAGTTGGAGATGGGCCTAGGGGAAGGAGCCTAGGGGAGAAAGAGACTTACAGTTCATATTCAGGAAGCATTGTGGGGATTTTGACCCCCTCCAAGATGCAATGCAATGCTCAGATAGTGCCAGAAGAGAAAGGGAAAAGATTATTTGCTTCTCCCAAGCTGGCTTTGCAATAATAGAGTTACACAAAGCACTCATCGAACACTGGCTGAACTCCAGGCATGGTAAGCATGGGAGCATACAGATGGAAATCAAAAGCAAGAGAGAGTCTGCCCTCAAGGAGCTGATATTCTCATGTTAGAGGGGTTGTTCCTTCATAAAGCAAAACCTGATATCCCTTCCTTAGCAATGAATAAAGGAAGGAAGCCTGATGATAAAAGAATAATGCAATGGAGAATGGGCCATGTTTCCTTCTGACAAGAAGGAATGCTGGACATTTCAGGGGGATCACCAGGAATAGTAAAAGTGCCCAGTGGAGACCTAATGCCATCAAGTCATTTGTGATAGCTGTAGGCTACAAGTATAAACGTCGTTTCGTTGAATCCTCCATTTTTTTTGCAGATAAGATCTGAGTTAATAAGGGAAATTTCTCAAAGACATATAGTGGCAGAACCTAGAATTCAGACCCATGCAAGTTTTCTGACTTTAAATCCATTCCCTCCTCCCCCCGTTTTGTTATACTGTCTTTGTGAATAAGACCCTCTCCATATAGACAAGACAGAGAGATGAGGAGGAGGATGGTGGATGATGTTTCATCTAGGTAGAATGAACCTGGCTGACTGGCCAGAACCAAAGAGTAATCCTTAATAGATGGCTGTAAGATTGGGGGGAGGTCTTTGGAGGGGGTTACCCCAGGAATTTGTTCTTGGTCTTGTGATCCTTGACATATTTATCATTTACTTGACTGTAGGCCCAGGTGTCATGATTATCAAATTTCCAGAAGTGGGGAGCAATGGTGCCTATAATTAGACCTAGGCAGTTTGGAACATCTAATAAGATGCCATTTTATAGGAGTAAATGTAATATCTTACACTCCAGCTAAAAAATCAATCTTAGCATTTGAAGAGGGATAAGGGTGGGCAGATAGAAGTTTAAGAAAGATTTGGAGGTTTTAAACATGGATCAGTAGCCACCAACCAAACTAATTTAATGTTAAGCTACATTAAAAGAGGAATGGAATAGATCATTGGATTGGTAGTATATAAGCTCTTTGAAGGCAGGAGCCATTTCAATTTTGCGTCTGAAATGGAAATGTATGATATAACATCACACATATAAGTCAGTTAATAAACCTTGAATTGAACTGGGAAACCCTCGGAGCTCTGCTCTGGTAAATACCCAATGGGAATAGGGCAGTCAGCTCTGATCACCAGATTTGTGGAAGTGCATTAATGAGCTTGAGAGCCTTCAGCTTGAGGCAAACTACCTCAAAGTCATGGGCTATGTGGGGATCAGCTGGAAAAACGAGGGACCTTAAACCTGGAAAAGAGAGGAAAGGGAAGATAGGATAACTGTTTCTAATTACAGAAAGGCCTGCCAGGTGATTATGATGGCAATCAAATGAAGATCTTTTGCTGTTTTTGTTTTACTAAAAGTGCCTCTGATTGAATCTTGCCTTATCAATCAAGAGTCTTTATAAGAAGCAAAGTACAGAAACAAGAGTTTCTTTAACTAGAAACAATATATGTATTTGTATTGTTAATTATTTTAATGTGATTAAAGATCTTCCCCATCCATTAATGGGCCTGCCCATTAAGAGGAATTTGATTAGGGAAGATTTGAGGGAAAGCCCAAGCCTTTTGTTAATGAAGCACTGGTTCTCAAGGGTTGTGATGCCCTCTGGCTCTAAAAAAGGTATAAATCCTCTGAGCTGAGGCTTCACTTTGGCTCTTAGTTTTTGTAAGGTTTGAGTGCCCTGGGAAGGCACTTTAAGGAGCCCCCTGGCTTTGAAAACTCAGCTGTCAGTGCTTCCCTCTCTGGTAACTATGGTCACACAGTTGGACTTGTCTGTTGAATTACAGTCAGGCAGAGGAAGCTATGTCTTCTTGTTAATAATTATCTTTAATTTCTCTGTATTTGACTTGAATTTTAGGGTGCTGACTTCCCCTGAATTAAGTGAATGATATATGTGCTTCATTAAAGTGATTAACCCCTTGAAAACTGCTTTCCTTTTATGAATACAGATCTAAGAACCTATGATAGTAGGCACCCCTGTGCATATTGGGGTGCTTACGGATACAGCGGTGGAGAGACTAAGTGTGTTCAGTTTATCTCCAGACAATCAAAAGTAATGGGGGAAAGTCACAAAGACCACTTTTGACTTGATTCTAGGAAAAGTGCTCTAATATTTTGAACTGTCTTAAAGTAGAATCAGCTGCCTCGGGAGGGGATGAGATCCCCAACAAAAGCTCAGTGCTCCCTCATTGGAGGAGTTCTAAAAGGAAATATAGACTGAACATGGCTTGGATTAGATTCTGATCTAGACATCATCACAGTGCATAGAGTCCTGTGCTTAAGTCACCTTCATGCACTTACTGTCTGTGTGACCCTGGGAATGTCACATACCTTCTGTTTGCCTTTTCTCATTTGTAAAATGGGGATGATAATAGCACATCTCTGAGGCTGTGAGGATGAAATGAGAAAATATTTGCTTGGCACATAGTAGTGCCATATAAATGCTAGTTATTACTATTATTTTAGATATATTCTGTGGTCCTTTCCAACTATGAAATTTCACAGTAAAAAATAGAGTCCTTCCCAAACATGCCTCGGAATGCCATTTGAAAACCAGGGTGAAAGAATGCTCAATGCGCCAACATATGTATTACTAACAAAACCAGTAGAAAACTTTGAAGCTTGCAAATCAACCAGGCAGATAACTGCTTGCAAACCCAGGACATTTCCTTCACTATCTCTTACAACCCAGCAGAGCAATAAGTTGGCTCACATTGGGAAGATTTTCAAGGTCCATGACTGAAGAAAAACCTTGTCCATGCATGGGTCTTACCTTTTTCTCTCGAAGAGTGACTTGCCCACCACACAATTCCTCAGTGGTCATGGGAGGTGTTCCATGTTCCAAGGGCACACCCTCTCTGGATTCAGCATCTGGGGGATGTTTGTTTGGAGGGACACTATGGGCGTGTGTGACTCCACTTTCATTCAGAGGGTGGAGACAGCAGGGAGGATCCCCAAAGCAGCTCCCAGAGTCTTCTTGTGGTTGTGCCCTCCCAGCGCAGTGAGAGGCAGAGGAGCCGGCCTGTAGGGCCTCATCAGTATGCCTCTCATTCCTGTCTTTGATGGTGTCAGCACATTTCCTCCGCTGCTGAGCAATCACAGCAGAATGGAACAGCTGTTTTTCAGGCAGAATTTCATTTGCACTCAGGGTCTCTGAGAAGTCTGCTTTGGGCACTTCTCTTGCTTGATTTACCCTGAGGTTGTTGCCAAGCTCCTGGTTGTCTCCCTTACGGTCCCAGTCTTCCTTCTTTCTACTCTCTTCCATAAGAACAGTTTCATGATCAGGTTCACTGGCTCTCCCCAAGGCCCCCAAAGAGACTGGCAACTCCTGATCCTCCTCAGCACCTGGCGGTATCTTCACAAAGGTACCCATACCATTCAGCCTCCATGGACCCGCTGTTTCTCTGTCTCTGCCCATCCAATAGTTCACTGCATCCAGTGTCTCTGTTTCACTCTCCTCATCAGACATGTGAACCAGAGTTTCTGTGCTGGCCTCCAGGGAAAGGAGGCCCTCCTCCCCATCACAAGTATCATTTCCAACCATTTCCCTTGAAACATTTCCCAGGAGCTGCTCAGGACAGCTGGACAGATCTGAAGCCTGGCAGCAATCTGGCAGGGATGCCCACCTCTGGTGGTGGCCCCTAGTCAGAGAGCCTTCCTTTTCCATGCTTGTGTGTAAGCTGTCAGCTACCAGCCCATGGTGGCATGTTGGGATTGGGGCATCGGGGTGAAGGAGTAATCCCATCCGCTGGGTAACGTGCTCCTCCCAGCTCCGCTTCCTGACTGCCACAGACATGTCCCTGCAGTCCAACAGGGAACCCTGGATGCTTCTATTCCAAGGGCCACCCAGGAGGTATGATTAGGTCTTCAAAGGCATCAGAAGAGGAGAGTTCTCATCACTTCTTCATCTGTAAGAAAGACAAAATACTTAGGGCCAGATCCATGTCCAAGGGTCAATGAAATTTCCAAGTTTTGGAGCAGTTAAACAAGGCTGTTTAAAAGCAGTTAAACAATATTAGCTGAGAGAGGTGTTTACAAAAACCAAAATGAAACCACAAAATTCCAAGAGATAACGTTGCTCAGTGGATAGAGAGCCTGGAGGGCCTGGGTTCAAACCCTACAATCTGATGCATATGGACTCTAAAGCCTTCAGAAAGTCCATACTCTATGCAACTCACAGTAAAGATGCCAGACTACATTGGTACAGGGAATTTTCTCATGTGGGAGTTCCATATACAAATGAGGTCACAGGTCCAGGACTTGTTTCTACACCTTGTCAAATGGTTTCAATGGCTTTCTCATACACACAGAAACACGTACATACACCCCAACAGCTCACAGGCCCTGTCTTTTTAATTAGTCTCCTCAGTCTTTAATTAGTCCAATTAGTCTCAGGGAATTAGGAAACCCCAAAGCAGTGGGAGACAATTTTGGGCTCGTTTGGATGGTACCATGCAGCTGACTTCACTGAGGAAGAGAGAAAGAAGACGGTATACCTGGGGCCCAGACACCCCCAGCTAGGGGGTGTGAAAAAGATGATGATTCAGTGAAGGACCCTGAGAAGGCATAGACATTACTGTGGGGAAAAAGCCCAAAGAGAGGTGAGTCATGAAAAACCAAGCAGTAAGAAAATACTGCTGAGGAGAGGGCAATAGTCAGTGTCAAATGGAGCTGAGAGTAGGGGAAGCATGAGAATGAAGGAAGAAATGGTCCTAATGGGCAGATGGGACACTCATTCTGAAGCCGCTTTGGAGAGAGCAGTGTCCATTGCCTTCTAAGGACAGGAGTCAGACTGCAAGAGTTAAGAAAAAGGCAGGAGGAAAGGGAAGAGACCATGTGTGTAAGACTTTTTATTTTCCTGAGGAGTTTGGTAGAGAAACAAAGGAGCTCAAGAGAGCAATATTTTGAAGAGGTGGGAGGAACTCTGGAGGCTTGTTTAAGAATGGAGGAGACAGGCATGTTTATAGGGAGTAGGGAAGAAATGAGTAGATAGGGAGAGACTGATAATTAGAGAGGGAAAGGGGCTCATTGTGGTGGTGATCTGCAGCAGGAGTCTGGAGAGGCCAGGCTCAGGGGCCCTGTAGGGAGATCAGTGTTGGCAAGAAGAAAGGTCACCTGTTCCTAAAGCAGGGAGGAGGAGGTGACCTCAAAGTGCTGGATAAGATAGAGGAGAGGAAGAAGGAATCAGGGTACATGGTCTCCATTTGCTCAGTAAAGGAGGAGAAGAGATGTCCAGCTTGACAGGACAGCCACTGGTGGTAGACCCTAGCTAGGGGTGGAATGAGACATTGGAGACATGGCCAGTGTTTCAGTTTGCTTTGCCTAACTGTACTTCTGTGATAAGGAGCAGTTCTGTTGAGAAGCGAGAGGCAGAGACAGAGGTGATAACAATGAAAAGAACATGAACACATTTATTTAAAATATTGAGACTTTCCCATAACAATACATTTCTCTCTGTCAGGGACCAAATTCATCCTTTGAGATCTGACTATGGGCAGGGAGGGAGAGGTCTTTCATTTTTATCCCTCTAACCCCGACCAGGGTGTGCATGGGGGGACTGCCCAAACGGGAGCACTAAGTTCTCGTGGCCATAATGTTAGCTGGAATGACTTTCTTCTCTAGAAAAGTTGACAGGGGATCTTCTTGACCACAACCCAGGAGTGTGGTGATGTAGCTCTTCTCAAAGTTAGTATTATGATGCCCATTGTACAGATGTGGAAATGAGGACCCAAAGGAGAAGGGGTCCTCAATCAGAGGGTTTCTGGAAAGGGTCACAATCACTGAGTGGAAAGTGTAACTGGGAGTCCTTGGGGAGTCCTCTGATCCTCAGTCCCCACATTTGTCCTACAAGGAGGTTAGACTGGATAACTGTCCCTTCCCAATCTCCATACTGTGGTTTCATGGCTAAGACTCCCAACCTGGATTTTACATGTCCCCAGCCTACTAAGGCCCTGTTTTCTCCCAGGGAGTGACTGAGTCACTGTAGGGGTTGGGAGGGAAGTCTTGCTGCTTTGATGTATCTTGGAGATATGAGAAAGACCCCCTGTAACCTCCTTCTTGAGTCTCAGTTTTCTTCTCTGGAGAATGGGCATCAGCCAAGCACTCCCTGAGCCTCCCAAGGGGGTTTTGCTCCTTGCCTTACTGAAAACATGGGCCATTATTCTCTGTTGCCTACCTAAAACCCTCCACATGCACCAGGCGGGGAAGGAGGAGGTTTGTGTGTTCACAGACCCTCTCTAGCAGGTGAGCTTCTCTGGCCCTGGGGCTTCTGGGAAGCATTGTCCAGATCTTCAGGGAACAAAGATAGACCCTCACAAATAAGTGTCCCCCCCCAGGCCTCCTTCTAAGTGGCCCCAGAACTTAGATACTGAGTCTCTGTGGGCAGTCCCTGGCCTCAGTCTTAGTCTTCTCTGCCCCCATGGGCCCTACCTGGTCTTCCCCCTGGGTCTCAGACCTGAGGCACAGACTCCTCCCGGAATGTTGTCTTCCTCTCTTCCTCTGGGGTAACCCGAGGGTTTTGGTCCTGAGCTCAGTCTCTGCTTGGCTACTTGTCCATTGTCAAAGGACCCAGGCTCTTCACCTCCCGCTGCTATCCTGTCAAGAGCTCCTTGCAGAAGCTGAGGTCCCTAAAAGACCAGCTCCCACGTCCAAGGTTCAAAAATGCTAATCACACCCATTTCCTGCTCCCTGTACATCAGGTCTGCGTGGCAGTTCCAGATGGGGGAGCCACTGCTATTGTCAAGACTTGTTAATAAAGGGGAGCAGAGGGGCCAAGGAGGCCCCCACCTCTGTCCACATTTGGACTCAGAGGAAACTTCCAGGGATATCAAGCCATGTGCGGAGGAGGAGGGGTGTCAGAGCCCTTCCTATCCAGTGAGCCTAGCTCTTCCCTGGGCTGTACCAAACTTACTAACGGAGCTGTTTGGGGTTTCTTTGATGACTTTTAAAATGCCTTTTCCCTCCAATCCTCTGCATTTCGCCTGACTCAGAATGAAGTCATGCCAAGTGTTCCCTTGGGACACTGGGGTGTCAGCCCTTCCTGAGTGAGGCCACACTATCCCAGTACTCTCAGCGGGTGGAGGGGGTGGGGCACACTTTGTGTGGGCATGCGTTGAGATGCCAGAGCTTTAGGAAAGCTGAGACTCTGGGGTCTGCTGAGATCGAGGCCCCCTGAGCCAGGATTCCTCAAACCTCCCTAGACCATCTCAGCCTCCTCCAGCCAGGACTGTGGGCAACCATGGGGCTGCCATGCCCAGGAATCTGGAGGTAAATGTTTAATAACCAGTTCTCCGGGAGAGAAAATCCCCCACAGGACACAATTTAGAGCTTAGTCTGCATCGTTGACACTTTTCTCCATCACTTCCTTAAGCCTAAGCAGTCAATAAAGAAATAAACTCAGCCCTAATTTGCCGCACACACTCAGAACGGCCCAGTCAGCTCCCTGGTGTGCGCTGGCTCCCACACACCACCTGGAGGCGGGGCAGGTCACCAGGCCATCCTCACTCCCTGGGCCGGGGCCCTGAGGTCTTCCCACATTTCCCCCTCCCCCCGCCTCCCCCCGAATCCCCAGAGCACTGCCTGGTGATGGGGAAACATCTGGGGCTCAGAGATGGGGGGAGCCAAGGTGGGTTCCCCTCCTTTTCCCCCCTTCCCCACCCTCTTAAACGTGCACTGAACCTGAAGCTCTAGAAACCCGACTTAGATAAAGTGAAAGAAATCCTTCCTCTGTCCTCTCATCCAGGTAGGAACTAAGGGGCTGAGAAGACAGAGTCAGTCAAGGTGCATTTATTGTGTCCTTACTGAATTCTCTTCTTCCTCCTCCTCCTCCTCTGCCCACCCTGCCTGGCTCACTCTCAGCACTACTGACCCCATCAGCTGTGAACTGACTGGCTGCCAAAGGAAGAGCAATGGGAAGTGAGGAAAAGGGGCTGGGGAAGGGGCAGGCTGAGGGTCCAGGAAGGAGAGAAGGGAGGAAAGCCGGAACTGGAGAAGGTTACCCCTTTGTGCCCAGGGTGAGCAGCTGCCATCTGTGCCTCTCTGGGTCTCTTCTTTTTCTGCCAGGATATTGGGCAGCTGCTCCATAGTTTTATTCCTTACCCCGGTCCCTTCTCTTCTGACACTTCAGACCCCATGTCATCAACAACCTCAGCCCCTCTGATATCCGTCTTTTGACCAACTCAATCATCAGTGGCAGGGTCTCCCTTTAAATGGTGCAGTCACCAGTCCCACAATCAAATTTGCCTGGGCACTCCTCACAGCTCTGGTCTGGCTTGGATGGAGTTGGGGTTCCCTGTGCCCTTACCCTGTGGTCCAGCTCAGGAGCAGGCAATGGGAACAGAGGATCCAGGAAAGGTAAGGAGGGAGTTGGCCCTCCCTTGGAGAGATAGCAGCCCCACCTGGTGGGCTGTACCACATTTGGTTCACTTCCCTGCCAGGAGGGGTTTATTTGTCTATGGAGGGCTAACTGCCCTAAACAAGGGAATTAAAAGGGGCCAACTGTTATTGCTGCTGTTCCAGTGGACAAGGGGCATGGTGACATTGGGCCTGGATAGGCCAGCCTTCAATCACATGGCCAGCACTTAGGACCTGAGGGACTCTGAGTAACTGTCTTGGCCTCTGAGCCTCAGGGTGCTGTCTAGCTGAGAAGGTACAGACAGCCCACAAACCCACGAGTCTTGGAGACATTGACATTAGATGGAATTTGATGACATCACTTTGTATCTAGGGATCCATGCTTTGACAGAGACCAGGGGGAGGCCTTCCAGGGGATGAGGTGGGAGGGCTGCTTCTGTACTTTTGTTCCTGATTGTTTAGGTGACAAAGCAGGTCCCCTTGGGGCACCTGCGCAGCACAGTCAAGGTGAACACCACCTCTGTCACTATGGAAGTTCCAGCCTGGAAAGAGGATGCCCATTGTTGCCTCATGCTCGGGTGGAGGAGCAGAATGAGCTCACAGGTCCCCTGTTCTTATGCCCTCCCACTCCTGAAGCAGCCACCCACATCACATAATTGAGTGTCCCAAGTAGCGCTCTTCATTCAAGCACCGGGCAGCTTTCTCTATTCAACCCTGAGTGCAGAGTCTGGCACATAGGAAACATGAGTTTACGTAACCTTTGGACTGCTGTGGGTGAAGATGGGCAGTGCTCTGTAGAGCAAAGGGCATGGTGCCTGGAATCAGAGAGCTTGGGTCAAATGCTGGCCTCTTGGTGGTGTCACCTCGAGCAAGACATCTCCCTTCCCTCTACCTCAATTCTCTATGAGTCAAATAGAAACAACACAGCCTTTAGAACTCCATTCAGCTCTCAATCTATAATTCTATGACTCTATGACCCTTTTTCCCAACGAGGCAAACCCATTTGTGCCTCATCGTCTTGGGTGAATCTTGTCCACTTTCTGATAGATCCATGACAGGAGGGTCACCCAATGTGTTGGAAGGCTTCCTCTCTGTGTTCTGACATTACAAAGATGCAAGTGAAACCCTCTCATCCCTCCTTTTTACCACGAGATCTGCCCATCTTCCCTTCCTTTCAGTTTTCCAGATGACTTCCTTGCCTCTGGTTTTTTTTGTAGTTGCTCCTTGGTTCTAAGCTGAAGGTGCTCCTGTCTGCCCCATATGTCTCTGCTCCCTTTGAATGATGTTCATTTTCAGTCCTTTGGACACTGTTGGATTCCATATCTCACAGCCACTCACTTGATGTGGGCATCAAGAGTTGGTCCTTTATTTCTGGGAGATCTGGATTATCAAAGGAGCTTTGTGATTCCCTAAAGGCAGTCTAGCTCACTTCCATGCTCCTTTTTAATCCTGGGCCCATTGCGTTGGTGCCGGATACACACATGAATAGACCAACCCTATATATGGGGTGTCTATCCAACTGCAATGCCTTATTTGGGCAACAGACATTCTTCCTCTCCACAGAATTTCATGCGTGGGTGGCCAGACCAAACCTGTTTGTGTGGTTACTGATCTCTTCCAGAGGCTCTGCCATAGTCCTGGGCAGCCCATGGGAGGTCAATGCAAAGAGGAGCATTGGATAGGAGACTCTTTCCTTAGAGGGTCCTGCTTTACTTTACACTGCCCTGATTCTCCTCAAGGGAAGAAAAAAAATGCAGGAAGGAAGGGGGTGAGGACGTTAGAGGATGAGATTAAAATAAAGCTATAAAGCAATGAAGTCTAGGGTACTAAGTGGTATTTGTTAGAACAAAGAAAAGGTGTCACAGAAGAGATTAGGTACATAAGACCCAGGCACAATGTTCAATAAACCCAAGGATACCACTTAAGGGGGTAAGGACTCACTATTCAATAAAAATGCTGGGAAAACAAAAAAGCAGTCTGGCAGAAACTCAGCAGAGACCAGCATCTCACAATAAATGCTACACTAAGCTCCAAAAAGGATGTATGACCTAAATACAAAATTTCAGGCCATAGCAACATTAAATGAGGAGAAGAGATATCTTTTATAATTTCATCAGTTACACCTTATCTTTCTTCCTTATGGATCAGGGGAATGGTCTTGACTGAACAATGGATAGAGATGATTATAAAAGGTCTGGTCAATATTTAGGATTAGATTTTATAGATGAGCAAACTGAGGCTCCATGAGGTGATGAGGTCACCTGTCACTTTGTTGGATGCAATGATCTGCTGGCCCTCATGTCATCCTGTCCTCTTTATCCAATAGCTCAGTCCCTGACACAGTCACCTTGCTGTCCACCCCAGCCCCATCACTGCCCTTATACCTGCAGACTTCAGCATACATGCCAGTTTCCCTTTGACCACACTGACTTCCCACTTCAGAATTTCCGAGACCAGTGCTTCACTTCAACCACTCACAAGGGTAATCCTCATGACCTCCATGATCCAGATGGGTGAGATTTCTCTCTGATCACAGCCTCTAATCCTCACAGCTCCCCTCTGCTGCCTCTAACTTTATTCTTTGTGGTGACCATGACCTCTAGCCACTCCCTTGCTCTCTGCTTTCCCCTCTATCACCTCTTATCTGACCTTACTTTCTTCCCTTTCTAGTATGGACCCCATAGAGAAGGAATACATCTCCACACTTTCCTCTATCTTTTCTTCTCCTATCCTACTTCAAGCCTTTGATCACTGCCACCACCTGCTCATGTCTTGGAGCCCTTGTGTCTCCTGAAGAAATGACAGCCTTTCGTGGGCTAGGTCTACTAAAGACTCACCATCCTTGTCTCTCTTTCCATTCCCTCCACTAAGTCTTACCTTCCTTCCTGAGGGCATCAGTACCAACCTTCCCATTCCTTCTCAGTGGCAGACCTTCCCCAAGACTTCGTGGTTTGTGGCGTCCCTCATTTACTTCCCAGTGACTTCTCTTTTCCTCTTCTGTCTGATGGTCTTTCTCCTTGTCAAGGTCAATCCCTCTCTTTCTCCCTCTGCTATCCTATCCTTCTGCTGTCTCCTCTGGGAGGCTTCCCCTTTAATGATTACCATCACTGCCCTCATCTTTCATCTTGACTGCTATCATCAGGATCCTTCCCTGTAGGCTACCCGTAAGCCTAGGTGTCTCACTCCTTAAAACAAACAAACAAACCAAAAACTCTTCCATTCTTGAAAGCTATAGCCTTATATTCTTTCTTCCTTATAGTTAAACTCCTAGAAAAAAGTGGTCTCTATGCACAGCCTCCATTTTTTCACCTCTCATTCACATCTCAAACCCTTGAATTCTGGTTTCTAACCCCATTCAACCTTTTTTTGGGGGGGTCAAATTCACCAGTGATTTGGGGATTGCTTAATATGCTTCCCTTTTCTCAGCCCTTCATGCTTTGGGATTGTTGTGCATTTTTTGTCAGTCAACACCCTACCCACCTCCTCATTTCAATGACTCCCATGATACACCACTCTCCTCATTCTCTCCCTCACTAGCCCTTCTTTCCCAGTCTTCTTTGCTGGATCTTTAATCCTCACATATCTGCACCTCAGATTTTCTTGGTGATCTCATCTCCCATAGCTTCCATTTTCATCTCTACGTAGATGACTCCAGAATATATATATATATGTATGTATGTATATATGCATATGTATATACACACATATACATACATACATTTATATACACATACATGTGTGTTTATACATATATGTGTATACATGTGTATATGTACACACATATATACATATAAATATATAATATGTATATATACATACACATACATACATACATATATACCCATACACACATATATTATATTCATATATGTATGCATGCATATGTATATCCAACCTTCACCTCTTTTCCAAGTTCAAATCCTGTGTCACCAAGAGCCTATTGGGCTTCCCTGTCCAACCCAGCCCAACGTGGGTGTCTCACAGGCATCTCAACATCCCAAGGTGAGCTTATTCTTCTTCCCTTAACCTCAGCCCTTTTTCTACCTTTCCTATTTCTTTTGAGGGTGCCACCCTCCTTCCAGTTACCCAATTTCACAACTCAAAAATGCTCTTTATTTTTCTCTGCCTCTCACATCCTATATCCAATTAGTTGTTGAGTGTGGTTCAGGTTACCTGACCAGCATCTCTCAAATCCATCCCCTTCTGTTCTCTCTCCTGACTATCCCTCAAGGAGAGACCTTTACTACCTGTCCCCTGGACTAATACAACTAAATACTAGTTAATTGGTCTCCCTACTTCTAGCCTTTCAAAGACATTATTCACCCAGTGGACAAAACCATCTGATTCTGGCAGCTTCTTGTTAAAGCACTTTTTGGTGGCTCCCAATAGCCTCTAGGATGGTACAAAAGCTTCTCAGCTTGCCATTGAAATGCTTCTGTGTTTTCCTCTCCGTTTAACTCCCCAGACATTTCCCATAATTCTCCTTCACTCCTCGATGTTCTGGACAAAATGGGAATATTTACCTTTTATCAAGTTTGGTATTTCATCTTTTACCTCTGTGACTTTGAACAGGCTGACTTCCGTGCCTGGGACACTCTCTCTCTGTCTCTGGGTAGCCCCCAAGGTTCAAACCTGGCAATGGCTTCAACATAAAGCCTTTCCTGACCCCACTCTTGGTAGTTTTATTTTTCCTAAGAGTATCTTGCATGTCCTCACCACCGTGCCCCTAGAATGGAAGCTCACTAAGAACAGAGCCTAGTTTTCATTGTTGATTTTGTATACCTGGTATCTAGCACAATGCCCTCCAAAGAGTGGCCATTCAGTAAACACTTGTGGAGTTGGATTGAATGAGGCAAAGAGGAAGATAAAATTCAAGGCAAAAGATTCAGTGAGTGAGGCTATGGGCACTTTAAGGCTTGACTTTTTGGTATCCAAAGAACCTACAAACAAAAATTCTCTAGGCAAAATTAGCCCAGGAGTTATGGGGAACACTGTGGCATGAAACTCTGAAGACACTATGGGAAGCCAGCAAATTTGGCTTTAAATCCTGCCAAGAATTTACAACATATTATGCCTTCTGACCTTTAACCCTATTGTTCCTCCTCTCTCTGACCTCCAGTCCCTCAAGCACTCAGTTCTTTCCCAGACCATCCCCCCTCCACTCCTGCACTCTCTTCTCTTCCCAATATTGACCCCTGGTAAGCCAGTTTAATTCTCTTCTGTCCTTGAGGCTCTTGTCCCTTTATCCTATGCAGATGACTCCAAGCTGGAGGAAATCATGAGTCCCCGCCCCTAGTCCATCACAAACATATGTTATTGTCATCTCAACTAGGTCTTATTGCAGCTCCCACTGTTCTCTAACAGATTTGTTTTTTAAATTAATTTATTTTTATTATTTTTCAACACTTTTTTAAGATTTTGAGTTCTAAATTTCCCCCCTCTCTTGCCCCCTTCCCAAGACAGCAAGCAATCTGATATAGGTTTTACATGTACAATTGTATTAAACATATTTCCACATTAGTCATGTTGTAAAAGAAGAACCAGAACAAAAGGAAAAACCACAAGAAAGAAAAAGGAGAGAGAGAGAGAGAAAGAGAGAGAGAGAGAGAGAGAGAGAGAGAGAGAGAGAGAGAGAGAGAGAGAGAGAGAGAGAGGGAGAAAGAGAAAATCAGTTTGTTTCGATCTGCATTCAGACTCCGTAGTTCTTTCACTGGACGTGGGCAGCATTTTCCATCATGAGCCTTTTAGAGTTGTCTTAGATCCTTGCATTTCTGAGAATAGCTAATTCTATCAAAGCTGGTCAGCACAAAACGTTGCTGTTTTTGTGTATGAAATTCTGGTTCTGCTCACCTCACTCTGCATCATCTCTAACCGATTTATTAACCTCCTCTCCAAACTTTCTTTTGTCTCTTCAAGCCTTCCACAGAAGCCCTTACCTGAACCCTCTCAGCTGAGGACCCCTGCCTCCTATACCCTTGAAAGCAATTGAGACCATTTGCTGAGAGTTGCCACTTCTCCCTTCTTTCTCACTTCATGTCACTCAGGTGCCTTTTGCCATTACCCCTCCTTCACTCCATCTCACATGGAAAAGTGACCATCCTTTCTGAGGTACATCCCTGTACATGCACAAGTGACCCCATGCCCTCCCATCTCCTCCAGCACATTGGCTCCTCTCCAATTCTGAGGCTCTCCCTTTTCTTTAGTCTCTTCCTGTGTACTGGCTACTTGGCTACCGCCTACGAGCATGCCCATGTCCTCCCCATCAAGTGAAACAAAACAGAACAAGCAATCCTCAGTCCTACCATCCTAACTGGATACCATCTTATGCCTCTCTTCCCCTTAAAAGAAACTTCTTAAAAGAAAGTCATGCTCACCAGATACCTTCATTTTCTCTCCTTTCATTCTCTTCTAAAGTCTCCATAATCTGGTTTCTGATCTCATTATTCAACTACTACTGTGCTCTCTCACAGGTTATCGATGGTTTCTCTCCTTTTCTAAAAGAAGTTTGGATGTCTTCTGCTTTTATCTTATTTAAATCTCTCTCAAGATCCTTTCCCACTCTCTCCCTCCCTAATTACAAAGAAAAACAGAGGAACAAGACCAAACCAAGTCAGCAAAGTCGATCAAAACATCTGAAAGGTTATCGACTCATGCCTGGGCTATGCAATAGCCTGTGGGTGGATCCTCCGGCCTCGAGTCTCTTCTATTCAGCCACCAAAGGGATTTTCCTAATGTGCAGGTCTGACTGAGTCAGGCTCCTCAACTCAAAAGAATTCATGGGCTCCCTATTGCCTCTAGGATCATGCTCTGTTTGGTGTTCAAAACGTTTCATAACCTTACCCGTCCTACTTTTTCCAGCCTTCTTACTCCTTACTCCCCTACATGTACTCTTCCATCCAGTGCCACTGACCTCCTGACTCTTTCTTGAATGAGACATTCAAGGTCCTGAGGCTGAAGATTTTCTCTGGATGTCCTCCATCTTGGGAACACTCTCCTTTCTCACCTCTGTGTCCTGGTTTCTCTAATTTGCTGCTACTTCCCGCTCAAGTCCCATATTCTGCTCAAAATCTTTCCCAGTCCTCCTTAACCTTAGTCCATTCCCTCTGGGATGACTTCCAATTGATCCTGCATTTTTGCTTTCCTTTGTATCCTTAGTGCTTAGCACAGAACCTGTGCTCCACAGCAGGAGCACTTGTGCTGTGGCACATAGTAGGTACTTGTTGAATGTTGCTAATTGATTGAAGATTAAATCAAATAGAGTAAAGTCTTGGACTTACATTGAAAATATGAACTTCCCTATGACAAGGGAGGCATAATTACCAGTCTGTCTCATCTGGGCAAACTAGCGTATGACAAACCAATAGTGTAACAGTGTAGATGAATCAGTTAATCCATTGTTGGGCTATATGGAGAGGCAAGGTATCTAGGAGTCAGGAGGGGATGGCTCCTCTCTACTCTATGCTGGTCAGACCATTCCTGGGCACTGGGTTCAATTTTGAGCATCACTTTCTTCAAGAGAAGTTTTGAGATCAGACGTGGATGATCACTATGGATATCATTTCTGAATCACTTGTGTATAGACCATTGACTTCTTAGAGCTAAGATGGCAATTAGTACCAGAATAAAAAAGGATAATAATAAGATCTCGTTATATGGAAGAAGGCAACTCAAATATGACCTATTTTAAAATGCTATCAGGCTTTCTTCTTTCCAAATGGCTAAGATGGTGGACTTCTGCACAGACTGTTGCTATTTTCTTAGGGAGTATAAATGTTTACATTGAAAAGTAAACCATTTACATGGGAAAATGTTTCTATGTGAATCAGTTTAGCACTAAGGAGACCTAAAATTAAATGGATCTAGCCAACACCTACTCAATTTACCAAGGAAAGTGCTATCAGAGTCCAGCACAACAACACTAGAATAGAAACACATTTCTAAAGTCCTAGGAAGGAAGAAGAAGGCTGAAAGACTGGGAGTATGATCACTTCATAAAATGGCCAATGCCAGTGGTGGGAGAAACAAGTTTACAGAGAGGTTTTCAGGTGACTCAACTAAGTACACTCATCCTGAGGGCGTGAAGAATCGAAGTGGAGGAGTATAGTCACAAACAGTCCAGAGCCTCTGGAACCTGTCTGGACTGCTGTTACCATTGAGGACAGGGGAACTACTGAAGCTGGTGTCTAAGGTCCTGAATAGGCGACATTAGGAAGAAGAAGCAGTACAGAAGAAAAGAGGAAATGAAAACCCTGCTGTCCTCGGGGTAGTGGAGAGATGCCGCACTGTCTATGGCCCTCTCTTCTGATCTCTGCCTCATTGAATCCCTACATCTAGTCAGTCACCGCTCAGGCCAAAGATGTTTCCTAACCTTGCCTTACCCCCTGGCTTCTCCAGCCCATCACAAACGCCAATCACTTGTTTTGATTCATTCTGCTGCATTTTCTATTTAGTACTGTGAGCCTATGTCGTTATTCTCCCCCCCAGCCTGGCAGAAGGAGCAGTTTGATTTTTGTACAGTGCTCTGGTGCACACAGAAGGAATCTCAATGGTGCTTCCATCTCTACAATTCTAGCCCCTACCTGTGCTGTGGAGAAGCTGCCAGAGGAGGCAGACACTCTCCAATCAGGTAACATATTTTGAATAATCTTCACTAGCACTCCAAGAAGGGCCGCTTCCAGTGATTTCTCAGCACCATGTCACACTCACTCGTTCACTGTGGACACAGTCCTAAACCTGAAGAATCAGTTCAGAGAGCAGACTGGTCCAATGATCCCACTGTAAGGACCATATGCTGAAGGGTTTAATGGTCATTAATGCAAAGAAGTAATGCCATTATGAAATCAAGGCTGTAAGAAACAGAATGTGAAGACCAACACATGCAAGAAGCATCAAGGAATCCAAGATCGTTATAGAATGAGGGAAGGGGCAAAAAGCCGGGTCAAATAATCAAGTACAGACAGACTCAAACCAGATACAAGGAAAAGGGAAAAAGAATGCAGAAACACAGACCTTCACTGGAGGCTTAGAGGAAGGAACCAGGAGACCCCTGTGGCCTCTAGGAGATCCCCGGTTCAAATCCAAGACAACCTAATTTGTCTTATCTAGACATCATACCAACTTTACAGAAATCTCCTGCTTCGAGGACATGGGGACAGACATAAATCACTCACTACTTCTGGCAAAGCTTTCCCTAATCGCACAAAGTACAGTAATTCACACTTGGTGAATACAGGAAAATGGGCCAGAGATGGCTTTCCCTAAGCTCAAAGTTCCACTGAAGGCCAAGATGTCACCTTCATAGATTTTCTGAAATGCTCCCATTGTCCATGACCCAAACAGTGGATCCAGGATTCTACAGTAATCTTGACTTCTTCTCCTTCCATTGTGGTGATGGGTCAGACAGGACAGTTAATCAGGTGTGAAATTTTATGCATGTAATTTACATTTTTAAGATCCCCCCCTTTGAAGTTGAATCTCTGTACCTGAGTCCAAAAGGAGAAACCTCCTGGCCTCACACTTTTCAAAGGTGTGTGTGTGTGTGTGTGTGTGTGTCCACTGCAGCCCTAATATTAAAGATAAGGACTACATCTGTCCTCCCCACTGAGGGAAGCAAACAATAAATATACATATCCCTCTCAAGTGCAAATTGTGTCTCTGTGTTTTTTGATATTGTGTCTGAGGAAAAAGTGAAGTGACCATCTGTTTATAAAGAATTGGGGGAGGGGGAAAGCTGGGCTGAGTGAATGTACCTTCCTGCTCTGTTTGTTTTTCTTTTTCTTTTTAGGGAGAAAGCAAATGAAACCCACACACAGACTTTATTTTAAACCTAACATTTTGCTCACCATCTCTGCTGTACAGTTCCCCATCAACCGCTCTTCATTCCTACTCTCTATCTGAGCCTGGAAGCCACTGTGCAGTGTAAGATGTTGCCATTTATTCCAAAAAAGTCTCTTACCCATTGAGGGAATAATGCAGGACAGGCCGGCAGCAGCTCCAAAGCTCCATGAAGTGCTAAGCTGGACATCCCTAGAAGTTTCTCCCATAGCCAAAGTCCGGTTCTCAATGCTCAGACCCTGGCCTTGCCCTGGGCAGAGACTCTGAACAAAGTCTCCTCGGACAGCCGGAGAGAGTCAGAGCCCGAGCCCAGACTGCTGAACTCCTCTCCCCGGCAGGAACTTGTGTCTGCTAAATTCAGACTGATGCTTTGTGAGAGGGCCCTCCACAAGCAGGCCCCAGATTGCCTGGAAAGTATTTCCTGCCAGGGAGGGAAGGAGGGAGGGAGGAAAGGAGGAAGGGGGGGGGAGAGAGAGAGAGAGAGAGAGAGCATGATGGAAAGAGAGAAGGAGAAGAGGAGAGAGAGAAAAGAGAGAGAGAGAGAGAGAGAGAGAGAGAGAGAGAGAGAGAGAGAGAGAGAGAGAGAGAGAGAGAGAGAGAGAGAGAGAGGAGAAGGGGAGAGAGAGAAAATGAAGACAGAAAGGTAGAGAGACAGCATTGTGGAAGGAGATGGGGGGAGAGAGGCAGGGCAAAAAGAAAGAAAGAATGAAGGAGGAGGATAGCAAGGCAGCTAGGGTGAGACAAGAAGGGAACCAGGCTGGGCATTTGGAGAATTTTCCTTTATACTCAAAGCCCAGTGCTAATCTGTCAAGGCTAGAAAACATTCTCTACAGTCCTGGCCTTCTCCGATATTTTCCATCCTAAGCTGCTTACAGTAAGGCCATTTTCACTGCCCCAGAGGCCCCCCATTCTCTGGCCTCTCCCAACATTCTTTTTCTCTTTGGGACTCCACAGGGAATCCTGGATGGGAATGGAGACATGTGGGCCTTTTTTAGACCCAATTCCCAAGCAAATCTTCTCCTATCTGTAGACATGCACCCCTCTTGGGGACCAATGCCCCCAGACCATGAGGCTGCCTTCTAATAGGACAAAAGGAGCTGGGAACCCAGCTTGTCCTTACCTTGGGTGGGGGGGCCACTGGAATCGTACTCATCCATCTGGGGAAAAGGAGATGCCCCAGCATCCTGAGCCTAGGTAGATTTGGTTGACAAATGAAGCCCTGACGACTGGATTCTCGGGGTTGGGGGGGCTCAGAGAGTGCCTGGTCCAATTCCTGCCCCAGCAGCAGCCCTTGTTAGTGCCCAGGGCCCCTTTTGGGGACGGGCTCATCTATCTCTTTCCTCCGGCTTGCTTGTGCCTCCTCCAAATGACTTCCTCCGAAGGAAGGAGCGGCTCCGGGCTGGGAGCGTGGACTTTCATTTGGTTTTGATTAAAACCAGACAGCCTGCTCTGCAGAAGTCAGCTCTGGACTAAGCTCATGGAAACTGCTGGGGTGACTTCAATTAAGGCAGCAATTAATAATGGACAGGAGCTGGTCCTGCAATGAACAAATGGGCCCAGATACAGAAGAAGCAACGTCAAGGCATTGCAGGAAGGAAAAATAAAAGGGAAAGACAGAGAGAGAGAGAGAGAGAGAGAGAGAGAGAGAGAGAGAGAGAGAGAGAGAGAGAGAGAGAGAGAGAGTTAGGCAAAGCCTCATTCCTTTCTGAGCCAAAACTGTCCTTGGGGGAAGGGGAAGGAACACATACCGAGGGGCCCAAGGGACCCCAAGATGTGGGAAGGCAAAGGGAGGCTACTCTGTTATAGGAAAGAAGCAACAGCCCTTGCTCGTCTGCAAGGAACCACTGCCTCCAGTGGGCAAAGAATGGGCCCACTCATTTTTATTGGTCCTTTAGTTAGGAACATTTTTTTCTCCAGGGACTGGTGGGATGTAAGCCTGGGGTCATGGGGCGACTTGTGGGGATTTGGCAGCTCCTCAAAAGGAGAGAGACTGGGATGATGACAAATGTTGCTGTGATAACTGGGCCAAACAGAAAAAAATGAGTTTTTTTAATGGCAGCATTCACACTCAGCTCCCTGCTGAACCCTTCTGAATGTTTTCTAGGCCCACAGAAATAGAAGAAACCACAAGCATTCACACCTACTTGAGTTAGAATTCCTTCTACAACATAGTTCCAAGGTACTGGTTCCCCTGGCTTGGTCTGAGGACATCTTGGGTCCTCATGGGGAGCTCACTACACACTATATGTCCCATTACACTTTCCGGTAACTTTGTGTATAAATAGGTCTGTCTTCATTTTTGAGTCAACATTTGCTTCTCTGCACCATCCACATAATTTTCTACCTTCTTTCTTCTGAGAGCAAGTTCCTGAAATCAGTTCTTAATTTTCAGAAAGTAGTTGCTTTGTCCTCTTCTCCACATTCACACGACGAACAGTACAGGTCACTCTACTGATTGTTCTCTTCAACAGTGCCTAGCTTGTCAAGGTTCATTCCAAAGAGTGACTCTCCAAATGGTCCATATGTGGTCTGGGCATGGAATCCTGGAGCAAGATTCTAGCTTCTTTTCTTCTGAACCTGCTGCTTTCTGTAGTATAACATTACGGTTTGGGTTTGGTTTGGAGCTACCAGATCACATTATAGAATCCTATTGAGTTGGCAGCCCAATAAAATCCAAGATCTTTTTGTGTAAACTGAAACGGTTGTCTAGCTACCCCCATGAATTCAATAAAGCAAACATTGATATGTGCAAAGAAGCATGTTCAGTGCTTGAGGTCTAAAGTTGAAAGATTACATAGTCCCCAAGCTCAAGGGCCATTCTTCCCACTGTCAGTTATATTTGGGCAGTTCATTGTTTTGAACTTAATTAGAAAATCACACATTTATCCTTATACCTCATCTTAGAGTAATATTTGCCCCACTGGTGTAGTCCATTAAGACTTTTTGGATTCTGATTTCTGCATTGAACATGTTAATTATCCCTCCCAAATTTGAGCTAACTGCAAATCCAATGAATATACTTTTACGGCTTTATCCAAGCTACTGATAAAAATGTGGAGCAGGACAGAGTCAAGAGTAGAATCCTGGGATACTCTACCAGAGACCTCCTGCCCCAGTGACATTGACCCATTCACAACTACTCTTTGACTCTGGATATATTCCATTAGATTTGAATCTATTTCATGGTATTATCATTTAAGCCATATCTTTCTATCTTTCCCAAAAGAATACTATGAGATATTGTATCCAAAGCTTGGCTAAATCTGGATAGTCTGTGACTATAGCATTTCTCTCATCTCTTAGTTTAATAATCTTGTAAAAAAAAGCAGATGAAGTTAGTCTGGCATGACCATTGTTTGTTGAAGTCAGCCTAGCTGTTCGTAATCACTGCCTCCCTTTCTAGGCATTCACCAACCATCCCTTTAACAATGACTCCTAGAATGTTCCCAGGTATCAAAGTCAGCGTTGTCGGTCTACAGTTTGCAGACTCATATCTTTCCCCATTTTTGAAAATAAGGCCATCTGTACACCTCCAATCTTGGAGTATGTTTTCCATGGTCTTTCAAACATGACAGAGAGGAGCTCAGCAATCACAAATTCCAGTTCTTTCTGGATCCTTGAAAGTAATTTGTCTGAGTTAGGCTGCTTGCCTTCCTCCAGGGCATCTGGATGCCCTCTCATGATCTCCTCACTATTCTCTGTTCAGTCAATATTTGGCTTGTGTCATTTCCAGGGGAGAGGTCGAAACAAGCAAAACCTAAGTCAAAGTGGGACCAGCTTGGTTTTCTCTTTTTTGTCAGTTTTCTTAATCCCCCTTCCATGCCAAGTACTGATCCCAGTCTTTCAATCCTCTGTTCCGGGGGTGAGTGGATGAATGTTAAAGAACTGGCTGTCCAGAAAATTAATACACACACACACACACACACACACACACACACACACACACACACTTTTAAGCTGAATTGGCTTTCTCAAACATTTTCTTAAGTCTATACAATTAATAAAGCAACCAGTCAGGCCCTGATTCACAACATTTTCTGATTTCTGAGTTTCAAATGCTCAATGTGAGAATTTAACAACAGGCCACAGTGAAGTGGTATGAGGATATCACTGTGTTTGTTACCCTTCACTATAGCTACAACAAACAAACAAGCAAAGGGTTTATTTTCCTTGGCTTCCCCCAGTTTCTCCAGTTCATTCTGAGCTTTAACATGCCTGACACCATTTTTTAAAGGGTCATGCATACTACAGTCAAGTCCATCCTTTGTTACCCAGTCTCATTTCCATCTACTACACATTACTTTTAAAAATTGAAGTCAGTTGGTGACTTCCCTGCGCGTCCACATGATGGTTCCCATTTTTACTACTCTTTGGCTTGTTTTCCTTTTTTTTTTCCCTTTGCAATTCCATTCTTGAGCATCTCCCCTGGCCTTCTGGGCTGAATTTCCCTGAAGCATTTTCTCCCTTGGGACAATAGCTAGCTTTCCTCTGATCTCTTTTAAATCTACTTTCTCAAAATGAAGAGTTTATGCCATACTATGACCTAATTCCCTCTCCTTTACAATGAACTCTAGGAATAAGAGGTTGCTTCTCCCCAGGATTCCCATAATTTTCACTGCAGGAACTATTTTCTCCCTGTTAGTGAGAATCAGAGCTAGAAGATAATTTCTCCTTGTTGGATCCTCCAACTTTTAAAGGATGAAATTATCCCTACTTTAAGTAAAAAAGAAAAGTATTATCTGCCCTACCTTTGGCAAAGAGAGAAAGAGTATGTTCCCCATTAGTTCTTATCATTCCTCTGTATCAGGCTTGTGTTCTATTTATCAAGTTCCTCATCTCTTTCCTCCTTCTGTCCAGGTGGTCTCTAGTATAACTGAAAGAACAAATCCCTTCTGTTATCTCTCTCTGACTTTCACCCAAACATTCTCTGGCATATTTCCCTCTCCAGTTCCTGAGTTTCTTCACATTAGTCTGCTTTATCAATCAATATCCTGGGCATTAAAAACTGCACTGAGATTTACAGTTTCTGTACAATCTTACCCCACAATTCCTCATTCTTTTTTTTTATTTTTGAAGAAGGTTTACCCATCCAGATTCATTATCCAGTCATGGTGTTCATCTGATCAAGCCTCTTTATTTCCTCTCATCTGGGAAATAGCCATAGTCTAATCATTGGACTCCCAGCTTCCATTTCCTTTGCACAGCTGACAGTGTAAAGTTTCTAAAGCAAAACTTCTGCATCATTGCCCTACCTAAAAAGTCAGTGTCACCTCTAAAATGAAATGCAAACTGAATCAATAAGCATTTTTTAACCATGGTACCCCAGACACTGCTAAATACTGGCTATATGAAGAAATATAAACACAGTTTCTGCCCTCAAGGAGGGCAGTCTAATGGAAGGCAGCATATTGGTACATGTAAGATATAGAGAGATCAGATGGAAGGTAGCCACAGAGATAAGGGTAAGAACTGAGGGGAAAGGAAAAAGCCTCCTATGAAAGATGGAAGAAGTCAGAGAAACCAAGAGGCTCAGGAGAGGGAGCAGAATATTCTAAGTGGGGGGATGGCCAGTGTAAATGTCCAGAGATGGGAGATGAAGTATTATGTTCAAGGCTGTCTAAGAGGGCAGGTGCCATTGGAATGAAGGGGGAGAAGACTAGAAGACTAGAAAGGGACCAGGTAAGTAAGAATGCTGACTGCCAAAGGGAAAATTTTATATTGGATCCTCATTCAATAGGAGAATGACATAGTTAGAGCAGTAACATAAACTACCTCTAGGAACAAACAAACAAATAAACAAACTTTGAGCTGAGTAGAGGGATGGATAGGAGTCCAGAGAGATGCAGCAGGGACACCCACTGAAATAAGAATGTGATCTAACATTTGCAAGTGGAGAAACAGGGACCTACATATAAGCCTTGGCATGAAGGCAGAAGCAAGATTTACCAACTGATTACATATGTAGGGTGACAGCAAATGAAGGGTCAAGTACAACTCCTAGTTTATTAATCAGGATGACTGGGAGGAGGGTAAACCTTCAACAATAATAGAGACGTAGAAAAGAGGAAGGTTTGGGAGAAAGGAAAAGGAGTTTTATTTTGAAAATATTGGTGTTGAGATGTCTATGGAACACCCAAGTCCCAATGTTTAGGAGGCCATCAGTGATCTGTGACTGGAGCTCAGTCTGGTAGCCATCTACATGGAAATGCTCAGTGAGCCCATGGGAGCTGATATCACCAAGTGAGTTAGAGAGAACACAAAGAAGGGGGTCCAGGATGCAATTTTGTGGGTAATGAACCAGCAAAGGAGACCCAGGAGGAGTGGTCAGATAAGTAAGAGGAGAGCCAGGAAAGAGGGCTGTCCTGAAACCCTAGAGAGAAAAGTATCAAGGAGAAGAGGGGGATCATCAGTGTCAGAGGCTGCAGAGAAATCAAGGAGTTGGCCTTTAAGAGATCATTGGTAACTGAAGAGAACAGTTTGAGTTGAATGATAGAGTTGGAAGTCCTTCGTAAAGAGTTAAGGAAATGAGAGGAGAGGCAGTAGGAGAATGCTCACAACATTTACAGTGCTTTAATGTTGGCAAAATGTTTTATGTACAATAATTCACTTCATGGTGCTCTCAATGAGCTTCACTGATGATGGAAGGAGAGATATACGATAACAGGTGTAACATACAGTAGCAATTTTGTGTGTGTGTGTGTGTATGTGTGTGTGTGTGATAGAGAGAGAGAGAGAGAGAGAAAGAGAGAGAGAGAGAGAGAGAGAGAGAGAGAGAGAGAGAGAGAGAGAGAGAGAGAGAGAGAGAGAGAGAGATGGACAGCTAAGTTGGTAGACAGAACATCAGGCCTGGAACCAGGAAGACCTCAGTTCAAATCTAGTCTCAGACACTCACTGGTTGGGTGACTCTAGGCAAATCACTTAATCTCTGCTTGCCTCAGTTTCCTTATGTGTAAAAGGAGGATAATAAGAACACTTACCTCCTGGGGCTGCTATAAGAATCAAATGAGATCATATTTGTAAAGTGCCTTGCAAACCTTAAAGCATTATGTCAATGCTAACTATTATTTTAATGATCAAGCATAGAAGAGCCATGTTCAAGATTGTAGGCAGTGAAAGAGCCAGTATTTAGCAACAGAGTGAAGATAAGAGTGAGGATGACTGGGAGGCATCTGCTGGTGAAGAGAGGAAGAGATGGGATCAAGGACAAAGGTAGAGAGGCTGGCTTTGGCCAGGGGAAGGGCAACCTCATCATCCAAGAAGGGAGTGAAGGAGGAGATGGAGGGGAAGATGTTGGAATGCTGGGGGTTAAGAGAAGGCCAAAGGGGGAGGACTCAGTGAATGTGGCAGACCCAAATCTTGTTCACTTCTACCTCCTTGGTTTAATCCCCATTATCCCCCTTCATACACTGCTGTAGTCATATTGGGGTTCTGTCTGTTACCTGAAGTCAGAACGGTATCTACTCCCTCCAACCTTTGTCTAGACTGTGACCTGAGTCTTCTTCCTCCCTTCTGCCTGTTAGAATCCCTAGGGAATTCCTCATTCTGCACCTCCTGAGCTACTTCCTATTGCAGATCCTTCCTGATTTCCTATTGACTGGTGCAGTCTCTCTTTTCAAATTATTTTGTATTTACTTTCCTATTTTACTATGTTCTGTCCCTCAGTAGAACACTAATAGTAATAGAGTACCTTTGTATGATGTCTTAAGGCTTGCAAATAATTTCCCAAATATTATCCCACTTCATCTTTACAACTCTAGGAGCCAGGTGCTGTTCTGACCTCCATTATTACAGATGAAAAAACTGAGACGGACAGAAATTAAATGATTTACCCGGAGTCACACAGCTAGTAAGTGTCTAAGGTTGGATTTGAACTGGAGTTTTCCTGCCTTGGTCCAGTACTAGGTGCTCTATGTTGCCCTCTAGCTGCCTGAATGCAAAGTCTTTAGGGGCAAGGGCTTTTAGATGTGTTTTTCTATGATAAAGGAGTTCAGCATAGTGTTTTCTATATAGCATGAATTCAATTAAAACTTAAAACTGAGTTAGACAAGAAGCCATGGGATAATGTGGGGTGGAAGAAGTCTTCTTTCTGACTCACCCCTCAAACCCACACCCTGGCATCCTGGACTCCCATAGCTCAGTTATGGACAGCTTTGCTCCTACATGAACATGTTAGTGGCCTCGATCATCAGAAAGCCAGGTTCAAGCCTCCCTCATATTTCCAAATAGAAGGGCATAAGTGGGGCAGAGCCAAGATGGCAAAGTAAAGTTGGGGACTCACCTGACCTCCCCCAAATTCTCATCTAAATAACTTTAAAATAATGCCTCAAAAGAATTCTGGAGTCACAAAGCCAGCAAAAGAACAGGGCTAAACCATTTTCCAGCCCAAGACAATTTATAAGGTTGGTAAAAAAAAAAAAAAAAAAAGGTCTATTCCACTGGAGTGAGAATGGAGAACAGTTCAGTGCAGGCTTTGGATACAACTGAATCCATTCTTGTGACTTCTAGAGCTCTTAGCTCACAGACACTGAGGGGATCAGACAACTGGTCACAAGGAGATCACTGGGACCATTGCTGGCCCTGAGAGCAGAGCTCTGTTGCTTTGCCCACACACAGTTTCAGGTATCAGTATCAGGACAAAGAGAAGCACTAGTAAGAGTGGGGACTATGGTTCCAGGGTATAGAGAAATGCTCATGGTGCCTCATAGATCAGAGCAGCAGTCAGAAGAACAGTGGCCTTACCTTTTCTTAGCTCATACTACTGTGGAAGAATTGAAAACTTACAGACCCCAGAACTAACTCTAAAAATAGCAACATGAAAAAAATAAAGTTATGTAATGACTTTATTATCTATTTTAAAGGAATGGCAACTAGTTCATAATAGATTTGCAGTTTCAGATGCAATCATCTTTCTTTTTTTAATGTACTAGTTCACAGAAATTCTTGTTTTATTCTATAAATTAAAAATTAATGTGGAAAAAAGCACCTAAAGCTTGGGACAGTGTCCTCTCCATCCTTGGAGCAGCAGCTGTAACATAAAGTTAAAAGTCAAGAAATAGGCAGGAAATGGAGCAAACAATGACAACAACAACAAAAGTTGCTATAGTGACAGGTAAGATCAAAACACAAATTCAGAAGAAGACAATGAAATCAAATCAGCTATATGCAAAGCCTCAGAGAAAAATGTGAATTGGTCTTGGGCTTTGAAAGACCTCAAAAAAGATCTTCAAAATCAAATAAAAGAGGTAGAGGGCAAATTGGGAAAAGAAATGAGAGTGATGCAAGGAAATCATGAAAAAGATCATCAGCTTGGTAAAGAAGCCACAAAAATACTGAAGAAAACCACACGTTAGGGGGCAGAGCCAAGATGGTGGAGTAGAAAGATGCCTTCCCCCATAGCCCACAAAATACCTGTATAATAGGTATTTATAATACCTATAATACCTATATAATAGACTCTCAATAGAGTCTAGAGCAGCAGAAGCCACAGAACAACAGAGTGAAAGAGGTTTCCAGTCAACAGTAACCCAGAAGGCTGACAGGAAAGGTCTATCTCACGGGAAGCTGAGCACAGCAGAGCACAGCCCTGGCCACGTGACACTGGGAGGATCAGGACCTGAACAGACTTCTGAGCAGAGTTCATAGCAGGAAAGGTCCCAGATACCTCAATACACAGGCCACAAAGAAAGCTCCAAAGGTCAGTGGGGAGGGCTTTCCTGGCTGGGTGAGAGAGAACATGGGTTTCTCCAGCAATAGCCCCAGGCAACGGCAGAGGCCATGGCAGCAGACTGTAGGCAGCTACAGAGGCCAGGAAGCAACCTGGATCCATTGTTCATGCATCTCAGCTTAAAGCCTGTGGCAGTAGGGAGCAGTGGATCTAAACCCCAGTCCTGAGTGACAACCCTGTCCCCACCCAAAGCCCAGGGGAACCTAGCAGCTGAGTCAAATCTCTTGACAAAGGATTCAGAAGTCAAGTAACTGGCTGGGAAAATGTCCCCAAAAGGGGAAAAATGTAGGTTTACTTTCTTGGTGAACAGGTGTCTCCTCTCATCCTTTCAGATGAGGAAGAACAAGGCTTACTGTCACAGGAAATTAAGACCCCTGCCACCAGGGCCTCCAAAGTGAACTTAATCTGGGCTTTCAAACACAAGAATCAAGAGAAACTTGAAAAGGTAAACAGGAAAGAGAAATCATAAAAGCTTTCTAAATCTGTACTGCTTACATTCCTATATGGAAAGAAAATATTTATAACTCTCAAGACTTTTCTCAGTATTTGGGTAGGTGGAGGGATTGTACATACACACACACATGTAGACAGAGAGTACAGGCTGTGTTGAATCAGAAGAGATGATATCCACAAAAAAAGATATAAATAAAAATTAAGGGGTGAGGGAGGAAAATACTGGGAGGAGAAAGGGAGAAATGGAATGGGGCAGGCTATAAAAGAAATAAAGAAAAATCTTGTTCAGTGGAGGAGAAAAGGGAGAAAGGGAGAGGGGGAAAGTGAAGCTACTCTCTCCTCATATGGCTTAAGGAGGGAATAACATGCTCACTAAATTTGGTATAAAAATCTATCTTATACTACAGGAAAGTAGGGGAATATGCAACAAGTGAGGTGAGGGGAATGATAGAAGGGAGAGCAAATGGGAGAAGGGAGTAATTAGAAATAAACACTTTTGGGAAGGGACAAGGTCGAATGAGGGAATAAAAATATAAGGGGGGAAGAGAGTAGGATAGAGGGCAATATAGTTAGTATTACACAACATGATTATTATGGAAGTCTTTTGCAAAACGACATATATATAGCCTGTATAGAATTGCTTGCCTTATCAGTGGGGATGGCTAGGGAAGGAGGGAGGGAAAGAAGGTGGAATTCAAAGTATTAGAAATGAATGTTGAGAATTATTATTGCATATAACTGGGAAATAAGAAACACAGGTAATGGGGTATAGAAATTTATCTTGCTCTACAAGAAAAGAGAGAAGATGGGGACAAGGGAAGGGTGGGGTATGATAGAAGGGAAGGCTCATTGAGGGAAGGGGTAATCAGAAGGCAAAGTATTAGGGGGTGGGAGGAGGGGAGAGATAGGGAGAAAAATTGCACGTGTTACAAAGTGATGTAAAAGCAATTAATATTGAAACTATTGACTAAATTAATTACTGAGACTAAATCAGAGACATCTTTAGTTTGGGGAAATGAATTTTAGTCTAAGTCTCCTAGAGGCAGGTAACTTCAGGTAAAATTTGGCATTGATGGAAAAGTTAAAGTTTTAATAGTAAATTTGATTTTATGATTGCTATTAAAGCAGGAACTAGAACATGTATAGAAAGGCATGTAAGCCACTTAAGACTTGCCTCAAAAGATGTTCCTTAGTCAATGTGAAATTATAGTCATATCTGAAACCTGGTTATTGGAATTTGCTGTTTTGAGATGCTATGGGACTATTAAGACTGTTCTTCTGAGTCTAACTTCAGGTATGGATAGCAACAAAGGCGGTCTGAACCTCCAATCCACGATGCCAGTAAGCCTGTGAGATGCTGGTATGAACTGAAAAAGGTGATCTCATGGGAAGGGTGGGAGAACAGCTGTTCAGCCTGGACTGAGGTAAGATTCTCCTGACTCAGTTTCTCCACTGACACTTTGCAGTCTCTAAGCCTCACTGAATGCAAGTTGACAGTCTACTTCTGCCTGGAACTGACATGAAGTTGGGGAGATATTTTATCCCTGCACTGTCCATACTCTTAGTGGCAATTTCCTATGGTCAAAAGATTTGTAAGCTTAATACCAGATCTATTAATTATAGATCGTTGGTAGGGGAACATCTGAGGTGAAGTCTAAAATTAAGCTATTAGGCTTAGGACTTTAGACCAACAACAATAAGTTAGGGTTCTTTAATTCTTAGTAATAGTGTGGAGACAATTAGGTCAAGGGCTTATGAAGTTAACATGCATAGTTATTTTTTGTGTCTCAGTTGGTTATAGTTTTAAAAAAATCTGTTTGTGGTCTATATTGTAAATGCTTTAAAAGAAATATCACCTTACCAAAAGTTGGAATTGTGTTATGTGATATGAACTGTGTTAAAATGAAAAAAAAAAAGAATCTCAAGGAAAAAAATAGTAAATCCCACCTTAAAAACAGTATAGACCAAAATAGGGAAAAAATGTATAAAAATCCACTGAAGAAAAGAATGCCTTAAAAAAGTTGAATTGGCCAAATGGAAAAGGAGGTACAAAAGCTCATTGAAGAAAATAATTTCTTAAAAATTAGAATTGGGCAGGTAGAAGATAATGACATCCTGAGATATCAAGAAACAATAAGATAAAATCAAAAGAATGAATAATAATAAAAAAAAACTCATAGGAAAAACTACTGACCTGGAATTTAGATTGAGGAAAGATAATTTAAGAATTATTGGACTACCTGAAAGCCATGAATGAAAAGAGACATCATATTTCAAGAAAATATATAGGAAAACTGCTTTGACATCCTAGAAGCAGAGAGTAAAATAGAAATTGAAAGAATTTGTTTATCACCTCCTGAAAGAGATCCCAAAATAAAAATTCCCAGGAATTTTACAACCAAATTTCAGAGCTCCCAACTGCAAGCAGCCAGAAAGAAACAACTGAAATATCATTGAGTCACAGTCAGAACAACACAAGATTTAGCAATTTCTACATTGAATGACTGGAGGGCTTGTGACATGATATTCTAGAGGGCAAAGGAACCACGATTAACAACCAAGAATTTCTTGCCCAGAAAAGTGGAATAATCCTTCATGGGGGAAAATTGCTATTCACTGAAGTAGAGGACTTTCAAGCATTCCTGATGAAAAGACCAGAGCTGAATAGAGAATTTGACTTTCAAATACAAGGCTCAAGAGAAGCATGTAAAAGTAAACAGGAAAAAGAAATCATGAGGGATTCAATAAGTTTAAACTGTTTACATTCCTACATGGACAAATGATACTTGGAACTTACTTCTAAGTAAGAAATATGGATGCTCTGGAAGAAGGGGGGAAGGAAAAGGTAGAATTTGGTAAATTTTCTCACACAAAAGAGGCATGAAAGAACTTTTCTAGTGGAAGGCAAGATGACATAAGTGGCAGGCATTGCTTGAACCCTATTCTTCTCTGAACTGGCTCAAAGAGGGAATAACAGTCAGTTGGGTACAGAAATCTATCTCACTCTCTAGGGACAAAAGAAGGGGAGGGGAATTAGAGAAGGGGGAGCTGAAAGAAGGTGGGGTGGATTGGGGGAGATGAGGATGAGATAAAAATAGATTGATGATGATGGCCATGCCACTTGCCTTTCCTGAACCTCAATTATCTCATCCACAAAATGGGAATATTAATGATACTTGTGTTAGGGCAGTTTGTATAATCAAGTGAGATACTATGCTCAAAGTGCTTTGCAAACATTCACTTAGTCTAGAACCATGGTCTATTATAGACTCCTAGCCTTCTCTGATCTCCTGAAAATAATTCATGTCCTGCTCTTCAAACAACCCGCAGCTCTTTGCCTGGGACTGTTCTTTATTTTTGCCTCAATGATGCTCATGCCACAGTTATTTGAGGAAATGTCCTCCCTTATTAAGATGATAAGGTCCTTGAGTAACCTGGTCTGGGTCAATCTTATCTTCCTCTTCCAAACCAGGCATGAGGTCAGGCCCTTGTATACAGTGAATGCCTAATTAATGTTTGTGCCAAAGTCAGGAAGTGGTGAGTCACAGGAAGACTGCACGCTTTTGTAGTCCATGCACATACTGAGCCTCTGATTAGTCAGAGAAGACTCCTGTTGAGGCCACGTGCTGGTCACCCTATGAGCCAGAGGTCAGAGGACATCATTTGCTTACTCTCTGTGACACCTTTGAGCCAGGAGCCAATGCTACCACCCACAAACCTGCTGGCCAGCAAGTCTTTTGGGAATTTTTCAGCTATTCTCCCCTTTTGCCCTACCCTATGAGGGGGATGATGTGGCTGCTGGTGTTCCAGAAACTCCCTCCATCCCAGAATCTGTCAGCCTATGCATCTACTGCTTGCAGTTGAACCTGAAGAAATTAGCCAGGGCACCCTGGTGTCTTTCTGGCCTCTAAAGTCACAGACTTCTTTCTCAGTCTGTCAGCAGCGCCATCAGACCAAAAAGTGGACAGAGCATGTGGATCAGGGCCTTTGTGGAACCTGGAATTTGTTAAGTGCAACAAATCCTCTCTCTAGACCCCATTCACCAGGACTCGAATGCTGGTGGAGACCTTTGTCTGTTGATGGGCAGGGATCCCCAAGATTTATGTAGTGATCACTGAACTCTTCTGCCTGAGGTGGTGGGAGGGGGAGAGGAGAAGAAGCCTGTGAGAGTAGCAGGGAGTTAGGGTGAATAAATACCAAGAGACAAGGGTCCAGGGGAAGCCAGGACCTCTGCTGCTACTGGAATGGAGGTCCTGGAAGTGGGAATGAAATGGGAGAAGCAGAAAGCTGACACACAGCACACATGAATGTTAGGGGATGCTAAGATGCACAGACAAACCCTGACACTGCTCTGGGCAGGAAGGGTCCCCACATATCTGACCAAGCAAGAGATGAGAGCTAAGGATGCTGCTGAGAGCAGTGAGAGGGAATCACCGCTTCCTGCTTCTCCAGCCTTGTCTTCAATTGGCTCATTCTTTCTGTGTCTAGAGGTCTCTGTCTCAGGCTGTCTCTGTCTCTGCCTCTCAGGAGCTTTGCCCAATCCTGGTTTCTCAAGCATTTGCTTTGCTTACTGTTTGGATGTCGTTTTAAAAACTGTTTTAACTAAGATAAAGAAATGTGGCTAACCATTGCCTTAGTGACCTCCATGCTTCTAATAAGATGCAGCTATGGAAAGCAGGTAAACACATGGGAAAAAGGGAAAAAAGAGATCTCTACATTGTGACATGAGAGAGCTTCAGATAGAAAGAGACAGAGAAACGAGGCAAAGTACAAAAGAAATTCTCTTTCTAATCACTGGAACTTTCCCCACAGGGCAGGTACAAAACTGAACAAAAGTAAAAGAGATTCCTATTTGTCAGAGTCTTCCCAAATCAGAGAAAGGCTGGACAGGAATGAGTCAGCTGTTGGGCGGGAGGGGGGAGGGCCACGGGGGGGGGGGGGAGGTTGTAATGAAGCCTTTCTTAGAGAATTACCTTAGGATTCTCCACTTCTTTTTGTTCTTCCTGACTGACACCGCCCCAAAGCACTAAGTCCCACTTGTCTCCCAGAGATGTCCAGAGAACTCATCACATGTTCTATCCCCACGTTTGCTCAGTAGCATGTTATCTGGTTTAATTTTCCCTACAAATTTGTCCAACAACCGTGGAGCTCAGACTCATGATATCTGGGTTGGAACCTAGGTCTGCCTTAGACACTTACTATCTGTAGCAATCTGGAGAAATCATTTACCATCCCTGGACCTCAGTTTCCTTCATTTGCAAAATGGGGAAAATAACCATCATGAAATATTTATCAGGACTCCACTTTGTAAACTTTAGAGCAACAAATACGAGTTATTCTTCACTGAGATGTTTCTGGTCAGAATTTATGCTAGGTGGTAGTGAAGATACAGTTTAGTTAAGAGGTGCTCAACCTCAATGAGGTCATAGCCTAGAAGAAAATTCTGTAGATACTTGGTTGGTTGTTGTCCATTCTCAAAGAGGACCAAAATGACATCACTATGGTGGGGTGAAGGCACAGTATGTCCAAGTGTGGCTGATCAGACCAATAGGAGCTCAAAAGGCTCTGTCCATATGAACATTTGCAGTAGAGATGGTTCTAAATTTGCACATCTTATGTTTCTTTTGAGCTACTAAAATTCTACTTTGCTCATGGAGCACAGCACCTTCTTTGATGAGGGCACTGCATGCTGGGTGGTATTGTGACAGTGTTTCCCATGGCTCAGATCAATTCCAAAATTCTTCAGAGAGATCTTGAGAGTGTCCTTGGATTTCTTCTTCTGATCTTCCTGTGAGCACTTACCTTGTGTGTGTTCTTTATAAAATAGATTTTTAGGAAATTGTAAGCAAATGTTTGGTATTCAAACAATGTGGCCAGCTCATCAGAGTTGCATTCTCTGCAGTAGAATTTGAATGTTTTTCAGTTTAACTCAAGAAAGAACTTCAATGCCTCTTACCTTATCCTGCCAGGTGATCTTCAAAATCTTCCTAAGACAATTCAAATGGAAATGAATCCCTCTCCTGGCATAGTCCTGGTAGACTGTCCAGGTCACAGGCATACAACAATGAAGTCAGCTCAACAGCTCCATAGACCTTCTGTTTGGTGGGCAGCCTAATACCTCTTCTCTCCTACACTTTTCTTTGGATCCTCCTAAACTCTGGGCTAACTCTGGCAATGCATGAATCAACCTCATCCTATCTGTGTAGAGCCCTGGAAGGTGTATTGCCAAGCTAAGTGAACTTATCACAACATTCAACATTTCTCCATTTGCTGTAACTGATGGTTCCATGTATGGATGGTGTGGTGATGACTGATGGAGCACTTGTGTTTTCTTGGTGTTAATTGTGAGGCCAAAATTAACAAAAGCAGCAGAGAATAGATCCATCCTCTGCTGTGTCTCAGCCTCAGTGGATGCATTGAGTACGTATGTTGAAAGAGCCTTAGAAAGGAGCAAAGGGCAAAACACCTGGGTGGACAGCAGGGTTCAAAGAGGTCCATACCAAGATGGTGGCCAGAAGAGGCATTTCAATGGGGCCTCCAGCAGGGGAGGGATGTAAAGATCTTCTTTATGTCTTTAGTAATTATTTACAACTTATTCAGCAATTATCCATCATATATACACACACATGTATACACATATGTACACACATATCCACATACATATATACACATACACACATAGATATACTGCTCTTGACATGTCATCTCACACTCCTTTCATCTCCCTGTAATACCAGAAACCTCCCTCACTCCTTCCCTTCCTTTCTTTTCTTCCTTCCTTCCTTCTTTCCTTTTTTCCTTCCTTCCTTTTTTCCTTCCTTCCTTCTTTTCTTCCCTTTTCTTTCTTTTCAGTGGATGTAGGGAGATGAGATGGAGAAAAATATGATGCTTGATAGTTAAAAACATGCTTAAGAAAGAAAGAAAAAGTCAAGTTTCCACAGTGCATTTATGTGCTCATCTTGAGAAGTCAGGGGTGTCAGAGACCCCCAAATACAAACAATGATGAAAGACATAGCAAAGGGCAGTATTCAGTAATTTAGAGAACACCGTGCGCTCCCATGTGTTCCACCTCATGTCTCCACATGAGCATGTCCCCTTCCCAACATTCCCTCCTTTTTCTGCCTTTAGTCTTTCTGTATGAACTGCCCCCATCTCCCATATTTGTAAACTGAGTGTTATCTTTGATTTTTCCTTCCCTCTGTTTCAAATCTACGAATTAGCACCTATCTATCACTTTGTAACCCTTATAGTGATATATAAATGCTATTTAACATGCCCTTTTCTTACCACAGCCTCCACACCTTCTTTCACATTCATCCCCCTTTCTCTCCTTTCAGTGAGAGCTAGCACCACAAAATGGATAGACTCAGTGGTGGAGAATGTGCAGACTTGAGGTCACATGTGGCCCTTTAGGTACGTGGATACAGACTTTTGATTGAGTCCAAGTTTGACAGAACAAATCCTTTTATTCTGTGAAGTTTGGATTCAGTCAAAGGGTCACACCTGAGGACCTAGAGGGCTACATGTAGCCTTGAGGTCACAGGTTCCCCACCTCTGGGATATAAAGCACAAGACTTAGGTTCAAATCCTCCCTTGAAAAGGTCTTTGTAGACATTGGGGTGGGGATGGGGTGCTGATTGCTTGTCCAGTTGGATTGACTTGAATTAGTCTATGCCAAAATTCTTTTGGTATTGGCTTTCATGCACACACCAACGAGCCTTGTGCATTTGGTTTCAGGTTTGGCCAAAACTCATGACTTGGCCCAATGGCCAATTTCATGGCAAGACTTAGCTTTTGGACTCTGCAGACTGAGGCTCCCTCACTGTGCAGCTGCTAAGATAAATGAGATCATCCTGCCAAGAGTCTTTCTGTTAGTGCAATCTCATTTTTTTTCTCTCCAAGAATCTCAAAGGTTTAGAATTATCATGGAAATGATCAGTTACTATGGTGACCATATTTTCCTAACCCCAAGTCAGAGCTCATGGTCTGGCCAGAGACCTGCTTCTTTGCAAAAACTCCTGAAAAAATGTATTTTCTTTTCTTGAAATCTGGACTGGCCCAGTAAACCCAGGATTTTGCGGGGTATAGCTGTATCTTCAAATCAGAATCCTCTTTATAAGTAATTTTAAAAATAAAACCAAAAACCCAATCAAATAAACCACATTGTGTTGTCTCACCTCTTCTTCAGAAAAGATAAACATGTTGTAACTAAGTTTTCCAAATGTTTTATGAAACTTTGGAAACTAGCCAAGTACAGCAAAGCATATGGGGATTAACAGTCATTGGACGCAGAGAAGCTTCTAAGATATGGGAAAGAGAAGAAGGAAAAAATGTTTTAAAAAAACCACAATCTTTTTTAATATCATGGAACTCTGATCTCTTCAATGTCAAAAATTGTCTTGAAAGTCCGGAAACACCCGTGCTATTTATAGTGCCCAGAGACCAGTGGTCAAATGTCTTTCCTATGGCTTATTGGGCTTTTGTCAGTAACAAGCTAAGACTGCCACCCGTTCTAAATGCCTCTAGAATGTGGGCCAGCCCGGAAGTGTGCCTGCCACTTATTTAATGTTTACCTATTAAAAATGTTATTCCAAGGAGCCAGGATATTGTTTCCAGCTAATCAGTGGCAGTAGAAAATGTTTATGAATCCCAATGCCAAAACCATTCTTTTCACATTAGGAGAGGTTTTGGAATCCATGACAAACTCACACAAAGATGAAGTTACATTTGCTAACACTGCATTAACAGTGGCACATCCACGTGGGCACACATCTGCACATGCAGGAACATGTCTGTCCACAATCACAAAGTCTGACAGAGCTGCCATTCAAAGACAATTGGAAATGCACTCCGAGACAGCTCCCAGGGAGAATGTGACTGGAACATTCATGAATCACCAACAGACCATTTCTACTTCTCTGCAAACTTCTGTAACAGCAGAGCCCTGAGCCCTCCACTCTGGGGATGGGTGTGGACAGGGATCTGCCCTGTCCCTGAGGATTGGAAGGCAGAATGAGAGGCTCATCTCTGCCTCCCAAACGATAGGCATTCATCACACTGGAATGTGGCATTTTGGATTTGGGCTACTTTCTCAGCTGTTAATAATCAATCTGTGACTCAGTTGGTTTGGACTAGATCACCCTTAGGTCCTTCCAACTCTCAAGTAATTCTCCGATTCTGTAATCACAGACTCTTCACCACTTGGCAGTAATCTCTCCCTCTCTCTGCACTGTTACACAGAACACCATTTCTATTGTGCAGGATGCAGCCTGGAATGGAAGGCTCTGTCTTTAATCCAATGATGCACAAGAAAGAAAAGCCTAGGACAAGCCCCTGTCAGGGTTCTCTCCCTCCCAAGTCCCCTGCCCATGCATAGCTGTTGTCACATCGAAAACCTTGCTCTACCCGAATGTAAGCTCCTCGAGGCAGGGATTATTTGCTTCTTGTTTGCCTTCATTCTTAAAGAGGACCATGGCATCAGGGAGGTGATGCCATGACATGGGAGTGACTTGGATTTAGGTGAGGCAGGGCTGTGCAAAGTCACCAGCCTCACTCCTTCCTCTGGAGCCATCTGGTTCTCGTGGCCAGATAGAGATCAGAACGATTGGAGATAGCCCCTTGTACACTCAGTCTGGAGTGCTATGTCTTTGCTATAGGAGAATCTTAATAGGTTAATGTTTCTTGGTTCAGGGGAAAGGGCTTGGTGAAGCTTCAGGTTATAAAGAAATGAAAATTCTGCTCACTCTTTTGATTTTGATTGTGAAAACATCCTCTCACGTATAACAGAGTGATTGCCACGATTTCCCGCAACTTCCTCTTCTCATCCTCATCACTCTCTGTGTCTCCTTGAAATGACAAAGCCTCTCAGCCTGGAAAACAGACAACTATTTTGTGGGTTGAAGAAAGGCCATGATTCCATTTTACTGATCATAGGATTTGGCACCCCTAGGAATCACTGACATCATCTGCTCCATTCTCTTGTTAAATGAGATATTTGTAAAAAGCATTTAGCATAGTGCTGGCACATAGATGTTGAAATTTTTATCCCCTTTCCTCCTCACTCCTCTCGTATCCCACCCCTCCCCTCCTCCTTTCATATCCCCTTCCCACTTCTCTCATAATCCCTCCCCTCCTCTCTGATCCTCTCATATTCCCTCCCATCCTTTCCTCTCCCCTTCCCAACACTGAACCTTCACAAAGTAGCCCGTGGTAGCGAGCTGGCTGGTCAATACTCGGTTACTGAGCATTTGCCATGTGTAAGGCTCCGTACTAAGTGCCAAGGACATAAGCACAATAAAAAAGAAACAGTCCCTGTCCTAAGGACTCTTACATTCTAATGGGGGAAGACATCACATAAACAGCAGCTAAATATGGAGGAGGAGACCCCGATGCTGATGAAGGTGGGAGAGTCATAAGCAAAGCCAAGAGAAGAATACAGAATGCCTGGCTTGGACCCCTCCCCAAATGCAGGGGCCAGCAGGAGCTCTGCAATGGGGCAAGAGAGTTTTAGGAAGGGAGGGGCTTTCAGGATGAGAAGGAAGCTGAGGCAGAGAGCTTGACGTGGGGTGAAAAAGACATGGGGCCAGCTCCTTTCTGAGATACATATTAGGTGCAGCACCCTGAGCAAGTCCTTTGACTTTCTTCAACCTCAGTTTCCTCAGCTGCAAAATGGCAAGAAGCACATACACACACACATATATAGATGTGTGTGTGTGTGTGTGTGTGTGTGTGTGTGTGTAGATATATCTCTATAGAGGGATAGGGCAGCTAGTTGGTGCCACAGTGCACATAGTGCTGGGCCTGGAATCAAGACTCACCTTCCTAAGTTCAAATTGGACCTCAGACGCTTACTAGCTGTGTGACCCTGGGCAAATCACTTCATCCTCGTTTGCCCATTTCCTCACATGTAAAAGGAGCTGGAGAAGGAAATAGGAAACCACTGCAGTATTGCTGCTAAGAAAACCCCCAAAATGACATGAAGAGTTAGGCACAACTGAAAAACAACTAAAAATATAGAGATGTCTATCTATCTATCTATCTATCTATCTATCTGTCTGTCTGTCTGTCTGTCTCTCTATCTATAGACACACAAATATACATACACACCTCATTTTGCATCTGAGGAAACCAAGACATATATATATGCATGCACACATATATAGTGTGTGTGTATACACACACACATATATATCTTTACAACTCTGAAATGAGATGTACATATACACACATGTACATGCATATCTACACACACAGATAGGTATATGGATCTACATATCCATCTACACATATACAAAAACTCCATTTTTCAGGTGAAGAAGCTGAGGCAAATATATCAGTTTCCTCAGCTGTAAAATGGGATTCTATCTATCAATATATGTCTAGGTATGTCCACAGGGATGTCAGAAAGACCAATTGAGATAAGGTCTGTGAAGCATTTTGCAAGCCTGTCTTTGGGGGTTTCAGGTCCACATGTAGGACTGTAACAGCTTCTGGGACATCTCACATGGAAACTCCCTCTGACACAGAGAGAATAAACATTTGTGTGAACTTGCTCAGGGCAGTGAGAAGAGGGGAATTGCCCCAAAGACCTAATCCCCAGCCAGCTTCTGTCAGAGGCAGGGTGTGACCTCACTCTTCCCTCACACCGAGGTTGGCTCTGTGCCCACTGTGCCCAGTCCCTCTCTCACAAGCCTTAATACACACAAAGGTGGGCTGTGCTTCTGCTGTCCTCTTTCAAGGTCCAAGAGGGAAGTGGTTTACTTGTGGTCACACAACTAGAAGACAGGAGGCCTGGAACTCGAGACCAGGGCTGCTTTGGTCCCATCCCTTGACTCTTCCATGAAGTAATTCTCATGGATCCTTTGGGGGTCAAGAAGTCAACAGTGGAAATGATAAGGGTGAGCCCTGGGAGCTCAAGGCTAACATTCTGAGGGGACATGGGTGGCAGGGGCACCATACATGTGCCAGATCTCTGGGACATGGAGTAGGCATGAAGCAGTCAGAGCTGTCCCAGGGCTACTGACCCACTCCCTTTTAATCCCACCTGGCAGCAGTGCCTGGCAGCCAAGGCCACCTGGGGCAGAAGAAGGAGCTATTTACTCAGGCCTCATAATATCGCTCTGTTTCAGCCTGGTGGGCTGACGGTTTTCCAGTTCAGCAGAGAGAGTCTCAAAGCAACAGTCTGGCATCCTGCAGGGAAACAGTTGGGTCATGGAAAATTCCTACCTGAAAGCAGCAGACTGAGCTGCTGGCCAAGATGCTTGGGCTGCTGGAGTCACCATGGGGGTAGGGCACCAGAAACAACTCAATCCCCATTTGAAATCTTTCTGTAGCAATGACTGTGAAGATCAGCATCGTGTTTACTGTGCAGCACTCAGGATGTGTTAGTACAGCAATTATCCCTTTCAAGTCAAAGCTGGCCAGCAGGACAAGTGTGTGGAGGGCAGGGAGCTTTGAGAAGGAGAATTCTAGGGCAGAGTCCCTCCACCTCCTTAGACACAGCTGTCACAGTAGAGTCAAATGCATTTTGGGAATCTCCTTGTCCCCAGTATGTCATGGTCCCCTCAGAAACAAAATCTATCTTTTATGTCATCGGACATATGGTTCTACCCAGCAGTTCCTCCTTCTACTCTTGTGGTCCTTTTAAGATGCCTATAAACACACGTCATGATGCCTCATGATGAGATGGAGCTGACCCCTCAGGTCCTGAAGACTGTGATTGCTCCAACTGACCACAAGATCTGAAAGGTTCTACCAAGGTGCCTCTCCTCCCAGGACAAGCCTTAGCTGTCTCCTTATGGACAGAAGGTCTCACTCCCAGGAGGCAGAACTGAGGTAATCTGGGAAGGCAGGGAGGAGCTTTTCTACACTTCTGTTCTGATGAAACTACTGTAGCCATATCATGGTAAAGTGTTGAAATATTGGCAGTTTGGCTTTATGGAGCCATTAAACACTAAATCAAGATACAAATCCTTTTCCCGTATTGAGTCAGATTTGTAGGAAACTTTTTGTTATGAATATACTCTGGAAGAAGTTGATATACAGACTGGCTCTGAAGGAGCTGGGAATGGAGAAGGGGAGGCTCAGTGGACAGGGGAGCTGTCTTCAAACCTTGACAAGAGGAGAAGGGATGACATAGGTTCTTCCCCAAAGAGCAGCTAGCACCACTGACAGTGGGGGTGGGTTGAGGGGCAGACACAAAGAGGAATGAGCCCAATGACTGGAGCTGGCCCAAAGCAGACCAAGCACCTCCAGAGGCCAGCCTTCCTCTCCTTGGAGGTCTTCCAGTGAAGGCTGGACACCTGTTTCTCAGGTGTGTCAGGGTGGGATGGCTCAGCTAGCCATGGAGACCCCTTCAGACTCTCAAATTCTGTTATTCCATCTGTGAAGAATAATGTCCAGGAATTCTTGCCAGAATGTTCTCTCTGGGGACATTTACAGGAAAATACATATAGATGTGTGAGGATTTTTGTCACAGAATGGTAGCATCAGGAATTTCAGACCTGGAGGGACTTTAGAGAAGTTTTAACTTCATATGAAACAAAAATATATACAAGCCAGCAAACAAGCAAATGAATCAGTGATCAAACAAGCAAGCAACTGACAAATGAAACAAGCGAGGAAGCAAGCAAACAGACAAGAACTCATCTTAGTCCTGCCTTGATGGGAACAGCTCCAGCCCCAGTGGAGGAATCTGGACCTGGGGATTTCAGGGGACTGAGAAGAGACAGAAAAAATGGTGGGAAATGGAGGCAATGGGTATATAAAAAAAAACCTCTGATTCAGAATTTGGCTGTGAAAAGAAGAGACACAGAATGGCAGCCAAAGGAGATGGAAGAGTCAATGAAGAGATTTTCAAAGAGCAGGGAGACCCAGTCATATTTGTAGGCTGTGGGGAAGCCATCAGGAGGTGAGGAGACATCAAAGAGGAGGGGACTTGACCAAGGGGACAAGATCCCAGACTAACAGAGGACCAAAGAGGACAACTCCAAGGGGAGGGTTCTACCTTGGCAAAGGGAAAGGCCAACTCTTCTTCAAAAACTGGAGTAAAGGAGGAGAAAATGGGGAATGAAAAGGACTTCTTCCGTACAGAGCTGGGGAGGAGAGGAAGCTTGGAACTTGCAGCATCCACATCATTCAGAGGCTGAGAGGGAGTGGGGAGAGGAGGGCCAAGGAGGTTTAGGGCTAAGGCCAATAGAGATGAGAAATGGGGGGGGGGGTACATTTGGTTTTTGGTTTAATTTGAGTTAGTAACTTTTGCTTTTATAGACTCTCCATTTCCCACCAGGAGAGCTTCTTCTGATAACAAAGATATAAGAAAAGAAAGTTTAAAAAAACCGATCTACCAAAATAACTGAAGTGTCGGGCAAGTTTGACAGGATAAGAAACGTGCTGCCCCTGGAGCCTCCTGCCTCTAAGGAAGGCCTGATGTCAAAGATTGCTTCTTCAGTTTCTTCTTCTGGGCCAACCCTGGTTATTATAGTTACAATGTTTCATTTCAATTTACCTTATTGAAGTCACTGTGTACGGTATTTCCTCAATTCTGTTGGCTTCGTTCTGTGTTCGCTCATACAAACCTGCCTCTGCTTTTCGGAATTCTTTCTACTCATAATTTTTTTAAAGAACAGTAATATTCCAATTACTCATGTACTACATACATACATACATACATACATACATACATACATGTGTATATATATATGTACTATTCCCTAATCCATGGGCATCTACTGTGTTTCTGTGTTTCTCTGTTAGTACAGATAGACAAAAATATGCACAGATATTTTGGGGGGCACAAGTGGACTCTTTTTGTAACCTACATGGGATACAGCGTTGCTTCCAATTAAATTATGAGTGGG